>NC_062221.1:38939528-39544301 GCF_902686445.1 Sciurus carolinensis | reverse complement strand
GTATGAAGTGGGTGGTAACTGGGTCTGGTCACTGGGGTAGAGGCCTGAGTGAGAGCACAGGAAGGTTGGTCAGGTATGCGTCAAGCCTCAGGTGACCTGCCAACACCACAATGCACTAAGTTGTCAACTCTTGCCCACCCCCAATCCAGGTGTCTAGTGCCAGAGATTGCAGTCCCTTGGAGGTCACCCATTTGCTGCCTGTGGGAAAAGGAGACTGATTTTCTTAGCTCCCAGTGGGAGGCTGCATTTTTTTTTTTTACACCTAGTCCCACAAATTATGTAGATGACCCTAGTCATCTTCATTTCTGAAGGAGTGGTGCTTACTTACCCCAGCTCTCTGTGATAAATGACAGGTACAAACTCAGGGAAGTCTATATGCATCAGCATTTTGTCACAATTACATATGTGTGATGCGTTGGATAACAGCATAAAATTGGACTAATCGCTCAACCACATTTCTCAACAGAGGTGACAAAACAAAATGAATGTTCATGAACTGCATGACTGGTGACAAGAAAGTGGAAGTCAAGCAGGAAGAAGGAGAGTCAAGGAGTGACTTCTAGTGGGAAACTCCCCAATTCTTACAAATGAGAATTTGACCTTTATTTGCTTGCAGACTGGATAAAAAGAAATAATTCCAGGAAAATAATAAGTATAAGACTAGAGTCATGGTACTTAAAATTCTAAGAGAATCTGAAAATCACAAAAAAATGAATCTTGTAATTAAAAAATCTGTTGAGTACTAAAATTTGCCATCTAATAACTAATTTTAAAAATATCTATCTTAAGACAAATGATCCAGTAACAAGAGATTCCTGAATAGAGTATTTACATTTACCAAAGGTCAATAAAATCTTTGATCTCACAACTAAAGTGAGATTGATCTTTGATAGGGAGAGTGTTAAGTATTTCGAGTTATTTATATGATTTACTCTCAGATTAAATTTGGTATTATAAAACTCCAATTATCTTTGGAAACATTTCAAGAGTTTTTGTGACTTCAAGTTACTCATTACAAGACAGTTTCACTTACCAGGCCAGTGTTAAATTGAGGTTTCAGCATACCAAAATATTTCATTAACATTATATCACAGAAGTCTGGGATTGGATGATATTTTTTTCCAGTTCCTTTGACAAGTTCCCACTTTTTAAATGGTTGCCATTTGTGGTATTAATTTGGAAAGGAAAATATAGCAAAAAAAAAAAAAAAAAAAAAGCTAAGAAACATAAGTTACATGTTTCTCAGTATCACAGCCAATAAAGTGTCTCTAAAACAGACTGGCAGACATTCTGAAGTGCTACTAAAACAGGAGGCCGAGGAACATGAGAAGCCATGCAGAGGATGCTGAAACACTTAGAAGAGGAGAAACCACTTACTGCTTTTCTCACTCACTCCTCAATGTGAACGGCAAGTAAAGAAAGATAAATGCCTTCTGGGACACATCTCCTAATGTGTAACAGAAAACTATCAGTCCCTAAGCAAAGAAATGGCTGACCTTGTCTTTGATTAATTAGGTTATAAATCCTGGGAGGATAACCTGTGTATTCAAGGACTGCAGAGGACTACAGGAAACAGTGTAGGAAAAGTTCGGGGAATAGAAGATCCCAAAAGCAGAATGTGCAGAGACTTAAAGGTCCTCTCCTTATCTTCATATGAAATATGAGCATCAGAAACTCAAAGCTGGAAGATATTCCCAAGGTTATTCTCCCTATCCGGTGCCACAGAGATGGCTTCCTTTAACCTGTATAATTATTCTTCCTAAAAATTGGAGTCAGAACAGCAAAAGTCTTTAGAATCCTTGGCCTTTAGAGAAGGCATCATACTTTGTGAAATTTAAGTTGTTGCTGGGCACAAGATATACTTGTATTTTATTTGTCTTTCAGAAAAATAAAATTGCCAGTTATCTTCATAAGATATTTTAATAGTAAGAGACAGCCCCATTTGAAAGTGATAAATTGTGAAAAAAATGTTCATTTCAAAATACGTGGGATATGAGGCTTAATGTTTCTAAACCACAACCATCTCACCTGTAGCATGTGGATAGCAGCTAATTTACATTATTGAGGATTTTCTGTGATAAAGTAGGCTGCACCATAACTGGAATCATA
Organism: Sciurus carolinensis; assembly: GCF_902686445.1. Taxonomy (NCBI): domain Eukaryota; kingdom Metazoa; phylum Chordata; class Mammalia; order Rodentia; family Sciuridae; genus Sciurus; species Sciurus carolinensis. The sequence continues at coordinate 39,542,192 of NC_062221.1, read as the reverse complement.
ACAGTTCAATCAGGCTTGACTATTACAGTTATTATTTTTTATGAATCTACTTGGACAGAATGTCTTAAAGAATCTATGCAATAGGTAAGGAAGGATCAGTCCACAATTGATCATCATCAGCTAGTTATAATCTTGGGAAAATTTCCACTAGAAATCCAGTGAACATACCTCATCTTTTCAAGAAAGGCAGGTTTGTAGAGTCGTTGGAATGCAGTGTCACAAACAGAATCACCAGACGTGCTCTGGCCACCTCTTGGCTCTCCCACAGGGTCCTCTTTTAAAAATGCAGCCAGCTGAGCCCCTCTCAGGGGCTCTAAGATGATCATAGCCAAAAGGAATATGGCTGCAAGTCATGATTAATATTGATCCTTTCTTTTTCTATGTGCTACAGTTGTTCTGTGTGCTCTTTATATGAAACTCTTCTCTTTGCACTTGTGTGTTGAGTGAAAAGGGAATATGGGGAGGGGCTCAAAATGCATGTACTTTTATAAAAGTTTTTAAAATGTTGACTAGCAGTCACATTAAATCAGCTAAGTGAAACTAGATTGCAGGTATAAAGGAAAAAGCCAGTGTTATTTTCCTGAGTGAAACACCAGAGGCTCAATGCCTTTGAAATGCACTTGTAAGAAGTGTGATTGGTATCAGCTGTGAGGACAGAGTGACCAATACAGAAATAATGAGAAGGAGAGGCCTGCAGGCAGAAACACCAGAAGAGTATGATGAGTATGTGCATGACTGAAGATCAATACGTTCAGAAGATGATGGAACGGGTTTCAATGAGGGAGAAAAAAATTGATTCAGATAGCTCGAGTACGTGCAGGAAGACCAAGGAGGACTGACAACCTGACATCTGCCAACACTGACATGAATGACATGGTGGCCTTCCCCTTATGTGTTGGCTACTTTTCTGTGCAAGGTGAAGATAGAGCTAAGGTGTGGGTATGGACAAATAAATGTGTTCTTATTTTCAGAAGTGGAAACTGCGTCTTTGGAATTGTTTTCAGACATAGGAGTTGACTTTGCTAAAGCCAGTTCTAATAAGCTGGCAAATTTGTATAAGGCACAGTGTGAAATTGAGCCTTAGAAACAATGATTAAGGTTTCTCTCTCTTAATCCAAAAAGATCTGGACTTGACCTGAATTATGTACAACTGTGTCATCACATTTGCAACTTTATCCTTATTATCATATGTCTCTGGTCTTATTGAGAAGAGCTCCTGGCTGATGCTTTCACTTTGAGATCACTAGAGGGGCGAGCATCACTCATTACAGCAATGGACTTGGAGACCTGCTGGAACAAACTTTTTGATTCAAAGTTAGTTTCTAACTCTTGAAACTAATGTAGACTGGTCAGGTGTCCAACTGGTTTCATAACATGGTAGGAATCCCTCCCTTGTATTCCCTACTTTTGATTTTCCCCTAATTGCACTTTAGACTTCTTTTTTGTTGTTGTTGTGGGTACTGAGGATTGAACTCAGGGGCAGTTCACCACTGAGCCACATCCCTGGTCTCCTTTTTATATATTTTATTAGTGACAGGGTCTCACTGAGTTGCTAAGTGCCTCACTAAGTTGCTGAGACTGGCTTTGAACTCATGATTTCTCCTGCCTCAGCCTCCCTATTCACTGGGATTACAGGTGTGCTCCACCACGCCCATATAGACTCCTTCTTAAAATAAAATCTGTACTAAAGCAAATTAAAAATTATCAGGAAACTTTAATAGCTTTCCTTACCTTTCATATTTGTATCTACCAAATGTAGGCTCTTAAATCCATCATGTAAAAACATTCAAGATTGCTTTTTAATGTAATTATTATTAATAGTTAAAGAAACCATCAACTTCCTAAAAGAAGTTTCACTTAAATACTTCAAAATTATAATAGTAAGTTAACACATTTTCAGTCTTGAGGAATGTTCTTATAATGTTGCAAAGATCAACTCTTTACGTTTCTACTTTAAACCTTTTGGGGAAGAGCTGTTTTCACTGAAAGAGGTTTTACTTACACTGTACAAAACAGACAAGTGTTGGTATTCTCAGGGAAGATATGATGTATTTTTTAGAAAATATATGACTCCTCACTTCATGGAGTTTAAAGTCTAGAGGTTGTTACAAATACATACCCTTATAAATTAAATACAGTAAAATACTGTGATAGTGGATGCTCATAGCAATATGTTGGAGTGAACATTTTGAAGGGACACATATCAAAAACTGTGTTAGTCAGTTTTCTGTTATTGTAGCAAACACCTGAAATACATCAACTTAAAAAGAGAGAAAGTTTATTTCGGCTCACAGTTTTGGAGGTTTCAGGCCATGCTCAACTGGCTCCATTGCTTTGGGCCTATTGTAGCACAATATGCCAGGCAGGGTAAGTGAGTGGCAGGAGAAGCCTATTCATCTCATGGCTGGGAATTGAGAGAGAATAAGAGATGGGGTTCCACTATACCCTTTGAGGACCTGCCAATGTGTAGGCCCACCTATTTAACATTCTGCCCATTCTAATAACTCAATGTTGGAAACCTAGCCTTTAACACATGGGCCTTTGGGGGACATTTAAGATCCAAACTATAGTAGGCACCTTAACTAGAGTAGCATTGTAAGAAAAATCTCTCAGAAACAGCCTCTACACTAAGACTTGAAATAATCATGGAATGAAGAAAATGACCCTTCCAAAGTGCCACTTTTGCATAGTAAGGCAGGGTCGGGGGGCTAGGGAAGAATAGAGGTACTTTGTACTAGACAGACACGAGTGAAGGGAGAGAAAGGGGTCTGGGGGTAGGAAGGGTAGTAGAATGAATCAGATATTATCACCCTATGTGCATATATGATTACATGACTGGTGTAACTCTATACCATGTACAACCAGAAGAATGAGAAGTTACGTTCCATGTATGTATGATGTATCAAAATGCATTCTACTGTCATGTATAACTAATTAGAACAAATTTTTAAAAATACCACTTTTGGTTTTCTGGTTTTCCAGAGTATTCATTGTACAATATGCTTCCCTATTACTTGGGGAAGAGATACCCCCAAGATATCAACTAATATTCTACATTTATCCTTTGCTTATATCTTACTCATTATGGTTTTGCTTAAAAGCAATAGCATCACTTCAGCCATGTGCAAGAAGAGGGAGATGCTCAGTAAAATAATGGGATCATCACAAAACCTAGGGGAAGAGAGAAACATCTAAAGGAGCTCAAAGCAGAACTCTCAAAGCCAGCAAGAATGTGGACTGCCTCTGCCACATTCTGCCACATCTTATCTCTCTGCCCCCACCCTGTTTGTCTCTTGCTTCCTCTCTCCCCCTACCCTTTGATGGATTCTCACTGCTGTTATGGATGTGCACATAGCACATTTAGAACCTGAGTTTATACACCCTCATTTCTTGTCACCACAGAAATAAATGACAAGTTTCTCAAGCTCAATGAGAAATTTCTAGAGTAAAGATTCCAATTCTCTTAGTTTGAGTCTGATGCTATCATCAACAGGATAAAGTTATTGAGGGGAAAAAGGTTTCCTAGACTTAACAGACGATTAAATGAGCACATCTCATAGATGAAGCTGTGACCTTATAAACCCTTCAAAAAAGTCTACTGCACTCTCCTCTCCAGGCTATCCAGGTTTTCAACCCACTTTGAGCACCCTAGTAGAGTTACCCCATTATTGCACACCCAGGTAACATATCATTCTGTTTCAAATACCAATGCAAACATTTTTGAACAAGTTTCTTTAAAAAAATTTTTTCTGTTTTCTGTATTAGTCAAGCAATCTAACACTGCAATATAATGTGTGTGTTACTGTGGAATCCTTACTACCCTAAAACTTCCTCTGACTTGAGTGTTGAGACCCTATGTTCTACTCTTCCTTCTCCTTTTATTTTCCACCTTTCCCCCACTACTGTCACGTAGGTATTTCTTAAAGCTTGGTCCTTGACTCCAAGTTCTTTGCTCCTGCAGAGAAATGCATTGAATTCAACGGTATTAACTATCATATTCTATATTTCAGTCAATGATTCCTCTGTGTTCCTTGTCCCCAAATGTGAAAGCTTATCATTGCCTTTATCTCATTAGCTTGGTGCAATCAGTCACCAAATCTTTCGGATTCTTTGTTGACAGTCCTTCAGACATTTTCTGTTTTTTTTTTTTTTTTTTTTTTTTTTTTTTTTTAATCTACCTTGTGCATCCTAGTCTAGGTTTCTAATTATTGCACTCTTGAATAACTAAAATTTACAGTCATCTTCCTGGTCTTCATGCTTTCTTCTCTTCTATGATCATTCTTAAAATGTATTCACCTATTTCTCTGGCACAAGAATTTAAAGCAACAGTTTATTACATGTCAAAAGACAATTTATAAAAGTTCTGAAAATGGCATACTAACTGATCTATTTTAACAAAGAAACTATCCTCAATTTGGTCCCTCCTAATTTAGTAAGACCTGCCTCCAGACGTCTCAAAGTTCTTTACTATTCCTGATATTGATAGTCTTATTCTACCCAATCACAGTAGCTTTTAAATTCCTGTTTGCTAGTCTAGGTCCATCATTTTTTTTAACTTATTTTACTTCGTCCTACAGTGATAATTCCTTTGGTCTCTACATAGTGTTCTATGTACTGTGTTGTTCAAATGTTGCTTTAAGGATATTCTTAAGTATTTACTTTCTCAATTAGATTTTAAAACCATGAGTACAGATACATGATACTCCACATGGTCAGGCATGCAATAGACCAGAGGCTGTCAACAGGCAGCCTGGAGGCCAACATGGACCTATGGAGATACTGTGCACCTCATAGATTTAGAAAAGATAACAATTCATTTTAAACATTTAAATATCCAGATATTTCACTTAAAATTGGGGATTCCAGATCTCTTAAAACTGAAAATATATTCTGTGATTGGCAGAATTGCTCCCTGCAAACGCCTAGGCCTTAACCCCTAGATCTGTGAATATGGGTTTATATGCAGTGTAACTGGGCTAAAGGATGCCTACATCGCTAGCAAAATCTTATTTCTGGGTGTATCTGTGAGTATGTTTTGGAACAGCAGACTGAGTAAAGATTACGCTGACTCTCACCAGTGTGGGTGGGCATTGTCCAAGTCTTTGAGGGCCCCAATCGATCAAAAAAGCAGAGAAAGCAAGAATTGACTCTTTGCTGGAGGCAGGGCATTCATCTTCTCTTGCCCTCAGCCATCACTGCTCCCATTTCTCAGGCTTTCAGGGTTAGACAAGGACTTACATTATCAGCACCCTGATTCAAATAAGATCTTCGAAGCTGGACTAAATAACACCATCATCTTTCTTGGTTCTCAAGCTTGTAGACAGTGGGATTTTTAGGCAGGAAATGAGATAATGCCTACGACAAATATACCTTTACATATTTATATATCAATCAATCAATCTATCTATCATCTACCATCAGTCTATGTCTTATTTTTTCCATTTCTCTGGAGAACCTTCATTAATACACATGGCGGATGAATCAAGACTGCAGATGGAATTTGCTAGTGAATTTATATTACACTAAAGAGAGTACCCTAATCATCCAAACTGGATCTAATGTAACAGCACAAGTTTCCTTTAGGTGTGGAAGGAGGAGGCAGAGAAGACCGTAATAGTGATTCCGGGCAAGAAAGACTTACTCTGCCATTGATGTTGAAGAGGTAAGGGGACAAAAACCAAGGAACGTGGGCAGCCTTGAGAAGATGGAAAGGGCAAGGAAGCAGATACCCTCTAGAGCCACCTGAAGTTTTCACCACTGCCACCCTCTTGGCACTTCTAGAACTGTGAGATCATAAATGGGTGTTGGTTTTAGCCTCAAGGTTATAGTAATTTGTCATAGCAGCCACAGGAAACAAGTCCAATGCACACATTAGGCCCCTGTCACTGCATGGCAACAACTCCCAGGAGCTAAGGGGCAGCTGCACACTTTCTAGTTTACCACAGTTAGCTCCTCTTCCTGCCCTTCACATCTTCAGCATTTGACTTCATGACATTTAAAACAGCCATTCAATGACTAAACAACCAGAATAAAAATTAACTCTATGAGGTCTAATATTAAGGTCTATCTTTTACAAATAAAAGTAATGGGAAAATGTATTCACAATTGAATATGAGTCATAGAGTGTGATGTCCTCAAAATACAACCCATAAAATTGTAGTTTAAGGTATGGCTGTATCACTTTACATGATTATATTCTTGCTGAGTAGAAAGATTTTGATGGACTACAGCAGGATTTCAGTAGGGCTACATAATTTTATTAAAACATAATGTGCAAGCATTATACACTATAGCAGGTTTTGGAGAGAATTTTGACGGCATCCTAAACTTGAAATGGAAAGAAAAGTTGAGCATCAACACAGTTATCCACAAACAATTGAGCTAATTAAGCATGTGTTCTTCATCCTGTTATTTAAGAACATCTGATAGCTAGTATTTTGCAAAATGAACAACTCCATATGTCTAATACTATCCATTTCTATGTGCTATACAAGTCTGAAAAGATATTACACAGTGCTCTTTTCCCAGACCCAATTCAGATGTTTAAAGCTTTTTACAATCATATAACTGCTTTGTTTTTATCCTGAAAGCCTTTGAGAACTTTTTTTTTTTCTGGCTACTGAAATGATCATTTCAAAATTATTGTGACTTCAAAATAGGTACAAGGAGTTCTAGGAGTGCATTGATTTGAGAATGAAACATTGAAAGGGATAAGATTCTTCTTTTGTAAGCTGAATGAAACTTCTGGTTCCATGTGGCTCCAGGAAATTGCCCTTGCACCTGTGTCCCAGTTGACCAGGATGTGCCGCTAGAGAATTAGCTAAGCCCACATGGTGCCATTGCCCAACTTTTTGGATAAAGATCACTGTCAGAATCATCATTTGGTGATTCCAAATTGTTTAAAGGTGAACTGCATTTCAAAGAGTGTATTTGTACAACATCCCAGAGAATGAAATTTCATAAAGCTGTTTTAGCATTTCCTTTCCCCTACAACAATCATTTCTTTGAAAAGAGATCCACAAATTCTTTTCCTGTGGTACTGATCATGGAAGTCAAACAGATGTCACGATGACGAAATCCCAACCTAATTTCCTTATTCAAAAGTTCAGTCTTTAATTGCCATAGACTTGTTATTCTACCTCTGAATCTCTTCCTCAGAATGGCTGTCAATCAAGCTAACCCACAGAATATGAAGTTTCTAGGCTGAAAACTCAACTTGTTCTCTAGCTAAAAGAATCTCTGCACTTGTGAACTTATCAAAGTCAAAAATGAACCCAAACAAATGATAGAAATTTGAAAACTCACTGTTCCACAGCCCTTTGGTATTAAATTGAATAAATTAGCCCAGGACCCCGTTCCTGGAGTTCTGTGAAGGAATAACTGCTTGAGCTTTTCTCCCTGCTGTGAATTCACTCTCTAAAATGGCTACTTTTGAAGCCATTAGCCTTTCCAATAATTAAATTTGAATCACCAAGGGAGATTCCAAATTCAAGTACAGAGCTAATATTCATTGAATCATTGCTATTTGGCAAGCCTTTTTCTAGGCATTTTAAATATGCTTTTTATTTAACAGCTTTAGTAGGTATTTATTCTTATTTTCTCCAATTTACAGATTAGAAAACCAAGGTCCAAAGAGGTCACACAGACCAAGGTAAATAGAAAGCCATTCTGACTCCCTGTTCTTTCCATTACCACCAGCAGAAACCCCCAGAATGCTGGCTTTTACATAGACATTGCTGCAAAGGACCTCAGCCAATTTGAGTGACTGGAACTTTTAGCTAAAATTGCCTTAATTTCCACAATTTCCTGTTAGCTCATGAAATATTTTATATTATAAGCATTTTATATTGCAAACACTTTAAAATGCAATTTTATACACAATAATGCACTCTAGTTGATTACCTCCAAATAATTGCAATGTCATTTTCAGCATAAGAAGCCATCATTATAGATTCAATTAATTTGTAAGCTTTCACACACATTTCTAAGGTTTCTATTTTTTTTTTTCCCAACTACATGCTCAGGGTCACTATATGATTTTCTCGTCAGTATGGTTTTATTTTTATAAAGGTTCTTGGAATGCTCAATTCAGATCTATGTAATATGATTGAGTGATTAATTAGAAATATACTGAAATAAGACTTTCCCAGTTTCTACTTTCTTTTTATGCACAAAAATGAACTTCTTAGATAGACACATACTCTTAAAAGTTTATTCTATGATTTTCTTATTATTTCTTATGATTCATATTTATTAAAGATAAGAGAATGCATGAATAATAAAAATTTTTAATCACATCACCAAAAAGTTAATAATATATTTTTTTTTCTGGTGGTCTTTATTCTTTAACATGGAGAAATATTTTTTAAAAAAACAAAAAATAATATTGCTTTATATATTATCCTATTTCATTTCATTCCCCGGAGACAATTTTACATGTAATTAAATATTATTTTACATCGCCATTTAAATGCCTACTTAGTATTCCATCATTTGAATAAGGCATAATTCAATTAATCTGCTATTATTGAAGATAAAGTTGGTTCCCAACTTTTTGCCATTATAAAATGCAATTGCTAGGTTGAAGTATCACATTTCACATAAAAGAGTCTCTCCTGACAGCACTTGCATACGTAATTAATATAACCACACTCAAAGTCTGGGCATTATATATTGTTAAAAATATCTGTCAGTGTGGCATTTTGTTTATTTAATTCGCATGTCCCACAAACACTCCTGCTGCTGACTTACACTGCCAACACTGACCTCCGCCTCAGAGCCACAAAAGTGATTTGTGGTGAATCATTACCAAAACACATTTATCAGCCCTTCCCAGTGCTCAGAGTGGAGTGATAATGGGCCTAGTAGGCCTGCTGACTCAATGAGGTGGATGGATTAAAAGAAAAAAAGCACTTAGAAAAACAGATACTTTAGGGGGAAAGGACGCACACATGGCTAAGTGCACACCATGCAGCCATCTCGCTCTCCTTTCTTTTACTGAACGGTGCTTTTACTGAATTGACAAAGAGGGCACTGGGTTCATAAATAGACTCGAACAGCACTTTCAGAGCACTTCAGTTCAATTATCATGAATTAACTTTAAAAACAGCATTAACTTTTCAGCATATACAATGTGCCCAAGAAAAACAACATACTTAGAAGTCCCTTTTCTATTATTAAACTTTTCCCCCTTTTTGCTTGAAACTAGTAAGTAGCCTTCAAGAAAAGGTTTCTAGTTCAACTGATGGGATGTTACTTAGGCTTCAAAATTGGGTACCTAAGACTATCTCTGGTTTAAGATGGTTGGTTGATTGGACAGCTAGCCCCTCCGATGAAAGAGCACAGTCCATTTCTGAAGAAACACAGACAAAAATATGTGAGAGAAAAAAATCAGTTCCCTGGACATTCCACCTTAATGCTTTGGGTCCTCAGATACATAGTTTTAGATCTTAATAGCTCACCTGAACACAATCAGTGATTAGTTAATTTGCAATTATAATGAGGAATTTCCAGAGCCAGAAAATTTGTACATTTCATTCATAGACCCACTGACTGCTTTTAATATGCTTTCAAAAATTGTAATTATGATGTCAATTCTTAGAGGGAATCACATCAGAATCAGTTGAGGTGTTTTTCAAACTATCTCTATTTTCACTACATTACCTAGACTTTCTAGCATCACATAGGTACTGCTGATATATGTCTCTGTTACTAAGATGATTTGAAGTGGTTCCCTCCGCTGTGGTGAGATACATAGGGATGTTTATCAGAGGATCATAGCAAAAGGGAACCAAATCATTCAGTGTATCATTCCAAATAGACTCCAGAAAGAAGCAATGTCAATAAATACTTACTGAACACCTACTATGTGCTAGGCATTAGGACATATAGTCTAATTTATTCCTTACAACTAGCCTGTGATGGTTATCATTAATCACACTTGAAAGATAAGGACAGAGGAAACAGTTTAGCAATATTCGTAAGAACAGATGATTAACAAATGACAAGATGGTACCCAAGGTATAACTCCTGACTTTAAAATCAAAAATTAAATTTATTTTATAATATAAAATATACTTCTCTGGTTGCCTAACCTTATGTCCCTACAGGAGAGTCTCCCCAACTTTATTCTAAATTAATTCTTTCCAATCTACTAGTTTTTAATATTACTTATTGCCAGCCAAACAAAACACACAGTATTTTAACATTACCCCAAGATCAATCAGATATCTTACACTGATAGCATTTTAGGTAATATGTGGAAGATTCCCTACTCTTTTTCTTCTGAGATTTAGAAGATTCCCTGTTATTCTACAAGTTCATCAGCAACATATATGTAACCTTTCCTCTTAGATTTCAATATATCTGCCATTGCAGATATCATTCAACTGACTCTTATTAAATTTATTTTTATCGGGTGACAATTTTTAACCAAGTCCATAAATGTCACAGCCACCTCTACAATGCCCAAACACACGAATTTCCAAGGAAACTCTCATTACAAAACCTTTCCTCTTTAATCTTTTCTGTGCATTTTAAATTGGAAGATACACTACTTCTGGTTTTTTTTTTTTTATTTCTATCTAGAAGCAATCAAGAATAAATTATAGATGTAGGAAATGGCAGGGTGAGAATCACCAACCCTGCACAAAATTCAGTCAACAACTGATGCACACAATTGTACAGTTTTTAAAATGCAAGAGTATAAATTAATAATTTACTATAATTCATAATTCTATAATTCACTAAATTTGTCACTAGTTTAGAAAAAGCCAAAATTAATTTCTCAGCTACTTTATTTTATTCATTTGTATAATTTATAACATGTCATTCAAGACAAAGAGATCCCAAACAACTGTATTTAGGATATTTTACCAGTCTACATTAGATTTTTGGGTTTTGGTGAATAAGACAAGCCAGAAGCCCTTTATCTTTTAAAATGAAAGATTCCTCTTCAGAAGCACATCTTAATAAAACAGAGATTTTTTAGATTCTAATGATCATTACTAAGAACATCTCTCAGTAGTCCTGGGGAAACATCTGTCCCTACTAATGAGTAGGACAGGACTCATCTATTACATGTACTACCATGTGAGTCGTGGGGCTCAGTAAAATGAGCATAAAAAACTTCCAAACCCTGTTTAAAAAATGGTCATTGGCAAAGTTTACAAGTTTACTATAATTATGATACTAAAATATAAGACAGAACTCTGTAAAGAACACTATGCTACAGTCTCCCAAACACAACAATCACAGTAATACCCTGCAAACTATTTTAAATGACATTTGGATTTTACCGAACTCTTTCAGGGTGCACTCACAGTTTCCTCCTTTATGAGTAAATAACAGCACTTTTGATCTTTAATTTCAAAGAATTTTTGCTTTTGCATATTAACTATGTTTAATTGCAGTCTCACCAACCAGATTTCTGAGATATCTACATTATCTGACTCTGGGTTTGGACACAACTTTCTTCAGACTGGATTCCCACCTTCCAATCCGGGATATCAAATTGTTGTTTCATTCCTTTTTCAGTAATTCATTGTTTTTCTTCCCCAACAACTTCAGAGCAGGATAGGTTGGATCAGGAGATTACATTTACAGTCTCTTCAATTCTGTGTCAGAAATTTGTATAAATGACTTGGGCACAGCTCACTCACTCAACTGGACTTCCTTCATGGAGGGGAAGTCTGTCCTCTGCTCTAAGAGTTGGACGTGAGAAGAGTTAGACACGGATGATGAGGAGTCAGTTGTTTAATATCAAGTCCTGTCATGTCTCATCTTTCCAGGTCAAGCCTTCTCAACACTCACTCGTTGCTTACCACATGTCATTCCAGATTTCACGGCTCTCAAGAAGTTCAATGGGTTTTGACGGCAGGGAGCATGCTCTATTGATCTTGGAATCATAGGCGTCCTAAAATCATTGCTTTGAGTCTGTGATTTTTGTTGTTATTAATGTTGTTGTTGAGGTCCTAGGGATGAAAACCAGGGCCTCCTGCATGCTCGGCCAACACTCTACGACCCAGCTGCAACCCCAACCCTAAATCTAGCTGAATTTTTTTTTTTCAGACATTTTCTCATAAAAATAACAACAAAAACAAAACTCATGGACTTTGCTTAATAAGCAAGCTTCGTGGAAAGATAAGAAAGTGAACAGCTTCAATACTGCCAGAAAAAATTGAGAAAGGCTTTGAAAAGGGCCAAAAGGTTCCTGGGCATCCTGTCTGGTGTGCTTTTCTTGGTCACCTCTGTCTCTCTTTGTCATTGAACTATTTAAACCCTGTAAATTGCAGGAAACTGACACAGATGTCTCTTATCTATAGAAATACAAATTGGTTGACTTCTTAGGAATGAAATTCATTACTGCCTGGTAGACTGAGAAGTTTAGCATTGACTTACACATTTTTTATCTTTCCTCTTTGCCCCTCCTCTCTATTTTTTTGAAATTGCCCTTTGAACCAGCTGTTACATCTTCCTGGTTTTCTCATTAATTAATGAATCAAATAAAATCTTTGACTCGTATTCATTTTATATTTGTAGGAGTCATGAATTTGTCTTTTAAGAAATTATCTTTTAACATTTCTAATCATTTTTTCTTGCCTGATGATTCAAGTAGTCTTAGAGACTTTATTTTCATTTTCAGGGAATACAGAATATGTTTTCTGACCTGAGGCACTGAGCTAAGATTATGATTTAACACACACTAAGAACACAAATTTATAAAATAATGGAATAAACTGTCTTTTAAAAATGCATCCTTTAAACTACAAGTGAGAACCTAGAAATCAGTGTTTTTAAATGATAGCCACAATGAAGAAAGGAAAAGCTTTTACTCCTTTCTATGTTTACTGAAAGGACATTTTCCAGATTCATCTCTCCTAATCTATCTAAACACTAAATGAACTTGTACATTGTTTTCTTTTTCTCTTCTAAATTAAGAAGTATTGACAATTTTTCTGGTAGAAGCTGATTTAGTGAAGAAAATTAGGATTCTTCAGTGTCCAGTACCATGGTCTAGCTGTGAAAATCGGTGTATTGAGAAAGAAATCAGGACAATAAAGAATGAATCTCTTTTAAAGATCTTCTTCTGTAACAAAATGCTAATCATCAAAATCTCAAACCATTTTCCATTAATATTCTAGGCACTGTTGCTTGGAAGATACTCTTTAGGGTCCATCAACATGGTCTACAGAAGGTATAGCACGTGTGTGTGTGTGTGTGTGTGTGTGTGTGTGTGTGTTTGAGACAGAGAGAGAGAGAGAGACAGAGGAAAGGAGAGGAGAGGAGAGGAGAGGACAGGAGAGAAGAGGAGAGGAGAGGAGAGGGGTGGACAGGGAGAGGGGGAAGAGGGAGAGAGAGAGAGAGAGAGAGAGAGAGAGAGAGAGATGTGTGTGTTCATGTAGTTATTCTCTCAGGTCCAATTTTGTCACATTGAAAATAAAGCCTCTGTTGAGAATTGCTTAAAATTGGAACATTGCAACTCTATAAAGAACCCAGAGCACAGAAAAGGTGCTGCACCAAAACTTTCTCCAAGTTGCTTCATTAAACCAATAAACCTTAAGAGTCCTTCAGGAGATGTCAAACTTTATCTGACACAGCCCATGAGACTGAAGAAGAGAGGAGTTTATGAGCAAGTGTACAGTATTTTCACTTGACAAATACCTACAAAAAGTTTTCAAATTTATGTAAAGCTTCTAGCACAGACACATAAATATTAAGCCACAGAACGAGCTTCTTCCTTTTAGCACTTCTTTCATCCAAAGGAGTTCTTGAAGGTCTCTTTATCTAATCCCTAGACAATGAAATTACCACAATTAATCTTTACACTAATAAACTGTTTCAACACATATTTGCAAATGGCCTAGGGAACCATAATTTAAAAAATAAATTTGATGAATGGATTACGCTTTTAAACAGCTTATGATTAAAGCAATTGGTAGTATACCTATTTCATTGTTTAACAAGATGTATTAGACTAAAAACATGAGAAACTAACCCTGAAGGAGAAACAGTCATAAAATATTAGGTGTATAATCTTATCTCCACATAGCATTTCTAAGCAAAAAGAAAAAAAGTTCTTTCTCACCATAAGGTGGGAAAGGAGTCTCATTATCTTAGTCTGTTTTAGATGGACAGTCTCTCTGAACAGCTAAGAATCACGAGGCATTTCAAAGAGGCAGATGACCTCATTATCTAAAACTTAGAGGAGGCAATAATGACTCAAGAGATGAATGTAGCAGGCTTCATTTTCTGGGATTATCAACTTTAATTAACAGAAATTATCCAGCAGAACAAATAGCTACCTAATGCATAAGAATGCACCTAGAAAAAAACGTCAAGACCACAAATTCACCCCTTTCACTATCTATACAGAGATAATTACAAAGTGAAGACTGGGATTATGGTTTTTGGTCTATTACTCTATAAAAATGGACATGTTCTCAACTATTTCATATAGGCAAATTCAATACTGTATTATAAAAATTATGTGAATATTCGTGAAAACCAGACATTTTGACTTATTTGCTGTGTTTCACAGAAAATATAAACAGCATATATAACCTGTTCAAAAATAATTACAGTTCGATTTCTATTTTAAAAGATGGCTTTTGTTTGAGTTCAGAGGCTGTGTTTCTGACCTACACCTCCACTGGAGGTAGACTTTCTTTTCTGGTCGATAAGAAGTGACATCAAACAGCATAGAAGATTCAGAAAAAGGAAAAGATGTAAAATTAACTATTCCTTCTTTGATCCTGTAGTTTCTTGATAATTATCAAATAAGAGGGCACAGGAACTTTGTTCTTATAACAAAGAGAACTACTTACAAAAGTCAGTAAGAGGATGGGTAAGTTACATCTGAACATAAAACTGGAACATGCAATTAAAACATGATTGAAAAGTTGACATTTCAACTGATGGAAGGAAAGAAGAGTTCAAGGGCAATAATGCTCTGAGTTTCAAAACACCTAGAAAGAGTCTGAAGATCATGCTGTTATAGGCATCTTCCTAATCATTATTTTTAGAACATTTATGAAAGTTGTTTTCCTGTTTATAGAAAATATATGTCTGAACTGAATCTCAGTATACAAAACATTGCTTGGAAATATTCCAAAATACAACCCAAAGGAACATCACTTTCATAAAAGAACTAAAAATCAAAATAAATGTCTCCAAAGGGTTTTGGTCAAGGAAAGGAAATGATAAAGGTCTCCCTAGCTATCCATACTAAGAAATGGTAGCTTCAGCTATCTCTGTAATGGTTCTTGTAAAATATAATGAAACTACTCAAGTCTAATTAAAAGAAAGACAACGAAGTCAATAACGGTTTCAATACGATAAAGGGAATACTTATCACATTACTTGGAGATACATTTTCATTCACAGGAACCTTATAAAACTTCTTAATTGACTTCCTGGCATTTCCAGTTGGAATATTCCATTCATAAGCTCAATTCATTTAATTATTTTTCACTTAAAATTGAATTAAAGTTTCTACCATAGTCAAAGGGAATTGAGTTTAAAACTAACTGAACTTGAACTCTGTTGGCATTTATGATTAATTGGTTCAAAAATTACAGTTGAGATGATTACTTAAATCTAAGATAAGAAATACTATCACAAATGATAATATAATGATAAAGTAATTTTGTTAATGGTGAACACTTGGTTATCTCAGAGACCAGGCCATAGAATGATTCATGGCTTTGTCTTTTAAAAACCATTCATTTGAGCTGGGCATGGTGGTCCATGCCTATAATCCGAGCAGCTGGGGAGGCTGAGGCAGGAGGATGGCGAGTTCAAAGCCAGTCTCAGCAAAAGTCAGGTGCTAGTGATACCCTGTCTCTAAATAAAATACAAAAATAGGGCTGGGGATGTGGCTCAATGGTCAAGTGTCCCTGAGTTCAACCCTGTGTTTTAATCAGCTTTTTTGCTGCTATAAATAAATGACCCAACCAACACAGAGTAGAGGAAAAAGAGTTTATTTAAGAACTCACAGATTCAGAGGTCTTAGTCCATAGAAAACAGGCTCCATTCTTTGGGGCTCAAGATGAGGCAGAATATCATGGCGGAAGAAGTTCACATAATCAGTAAGTAGAGAGAGACTTGGGTCTCCAGATACAAAATATATACCCCATGGCCATACCCCAATTAACCACGTCCTCCAGCCACACCCCACCTGCCTCCAATTACTGCTTATTTAATCCCATCAGAGATTCACTGATTAAGTTCAGACTCTCAAAACCCAATCATTTCTCCTCTAAACCTTCTTGCATTGTCTCAGAGGTGACCTTTTGGGAGATACCTCACATCCAAACCATAACACCTTGGTACCTAAAACAAAAACCATTCATTTGGTAGCTCAGTTAATTAACCCCACTTGGATGGATGCCCACCTTTCCCCACAACCCCCAAAGAAAACCTAAAACCAACAAAAAAGAACCTCCTCTCAATTTCCAAACAACATAAATTAAAAATATTTTTATTTAATTGAAGGAGAAAAGGAGATTCAATACTTGTTGTAATTTTCAGGAATCTTGTGCTTTTTACCCCTTAATTGGCAAAATTCTGACTAAAACTTTTTTATAAACATATCCACCATCTACTAATAGAAATACCTAGTTTTCATCCAGAATGAGAAATTTTCATTTAAAATGAAACTCTGTCAGTTGAGTGGTGTTCAAGTCATTGGTAAGTTATCTTAACACAATTATATTACCATTTGCAATAAATGAAGATAAGTAAGCTCCAACATATGCTTCTTAAAATTATCTCATTAAAAATAATATACATTCAATAGAGTCATTTTTAAAAGTATAAAAAATTGTTGAAAGGTACCATCTCTTTATCCAGACAGCATTACTATAAATAAATGACCACTGAAGAGTCTAACTTAAATTACTTCATTTTTAATAACACCATTTTGGTGATTGAATACAGCTTCAGAATTTTAGGGTAGAAAAGTAAATTTCCCTTAAAGCAATTTTCCTTCTGAAGGGGTCACCTTTGCAAACCTTTTGGTTAATCAGGCATTCAGTTGGCATTTTTCCATTGTTACAGGGACAACAGACAACAAAGTATTGTGGGTTTTGGTAGTATCATAGATCAATTCTATCAGCAGGGTTGTACCCTTGCTGAGTTGGAAAATATTTTGTCTCCTAAGTCCACATTTGAATTATCCTATGATAAAATTTATCATTATTCTTTAGTGCATGGTGTACTCTCATATAAACATTTGATCAAAAAGAAATGGGAAGACTCAATTATAGCAGAAAGCACACATCACCCCGATTAGAGAATGACTGACTTCATTCTCCATAGGTTCATTATCATCTTTAGACCGAGTCTATTAAAATACTATTTTAAGACTAAATGATATGAACTTTGGGAAATGTAGTGGGAATATAGTGATTATGGTGGGTCATGAGAATCATTCATCCTCCTTATAACAAATTCATTTCGCAGGAAATAAATGCTTTTACATCAATCATCCTGGGTCAGAAAATTCAGAGGGGTGGGCTTTATGGGAAACATTTTCCTCTTCTCTCTGTTGCTGCGGTGCACTTGGGCCAGAACTGTAGATGTGGACCTTTTTAGAAATTCCTACTTCTGGAAGTTTGAACTTGTATATGAAGACCTTCTGCAAAGACCAGATATGAGATTTCATTTAGATTATAAGTTCTAAGAATCATTACTGATAAAGCAAATTTGAACTTCACTTCCATTGTTCCCATGCCTTTAGCAAAACTTGGAATAATTGTATTGTGAGTTTCAGAGAGAAAGTAGTTCCTACTCCAAGACTGGAGCAGCAGTGTTGATTGGCCAGTGGATAGTAACCAGTCCCGGCAGAGTGGAAATATCACAAGGTCCTTCAATAGTAAGGTTAAGACTTGAGGGCCAGAGCAATGGCCAGAGAAGGATTTATTATAAAGCATAAATAGATCCACCCTGTGAGAACCTGTCAGAGATAACTGAGGGAACTTAAGGATGGCTTATGTATGGAAATAGCACATAATCCCAGGCAGGTAAGGCTGATGGTATAAGAAATGCATATACATTTGTATTATCAAATCTGCTCCCTAGACTTATTATATTCTGCTTTTGCTTTTAATACTATAACATGAGCTTTTGTATATGAAATTGAATTGTCATTAAAAATAATTGTCATGTTTAAAAATATACATCATATATATATAACATGAATATATATGAATGTGTAATACAATATATTTATGAATACATAACTGATAAATATGTAATTTTTCTTATAAATTTTAATTAATACTACAATTTGATCATTTCTCTTTACTGAGGATTTGTTTTCTTTTTACATAACATGGTCATATGTGTCCTTATACAGACAAAATTTTCCACATTTGAGACAATTCCTTTACCTGAATCAGCATTGCTGCCTCTGCATAAGGGAAGTATCACAAGTCTACACCTACAATAGGAGATACTGATATTCAAGCAGAAGAAATGAAATTGAAGCAGTCTATACAGAATCTGGAGGGGAAACAAGCATCAAGGCAACTCCTTTATCTCTCAAACCATGGAGAAGTCTTTTATTCGTTTCTCACTTCCTGTCTGCTACATTTTCCTGAATTTCTATGCAGTGCCACTTTATTTGCTTCTGTGTGATTCTCACTTCCACCAAACTCAGTGTGTGATTTCAGCCTCCTTGCACCAATTCAGTTCCTATATTAAAACCAAGCTTCTTTTCCCTCCGCCTAACTTACAGTTTCTATATTACTTAGTCAAAAGCTCACACCAGCTGGGTGCAATGGCACATGCCTATAATCCCAGTAGCTTGGGAGATGGAGGCAGGAGGATCACAAGTTCAAAGCCAGCTTCAGCAACTTCATGAGGCCCTAGGCAACTTAGTGAGACCATCTCAAAATAAAAAATAAAAAGGGCTGGGGATGTTGCTCAGTGGTTAAGTGTCCCTGGATTCAATCCCTAGTACCAAACGAACAAACAAAAAAATCACATTAAAATATTTAGTTGGTATGCCAAGTACCCTACTGGTATTATTTGAGTTTACCATCAGTCCACTCATTCATGAAACAGAGAGATGTGTTCTTTAAGACTTTTCCTACCAGTTGCTCTGACTTATTCTGGTTCTGCTAAAATTGGGTATCTAATAAAATTGGATAGAATGTTTACAATATTCTCTTTTCAATATAAGAGCATTTTTTTACTCCATTTAAAATTACAAAAAAAAATGCTGGAAAATATGTACGGCATGTTATATATTAGGGCTACTCCTAGATTTTTTTTCCTTGAAATTTAGAATAGTTTATATCTTCTAACATTTTTATTACTAGTATACAGTAATATTTATCTTAGGATTTTCCACGTTTTTAAACTTCTTTATTCCAATTCTAAGAATTTTTATGTAATTCTATAAAACTTTATGGGCAAACAACATTTATCTTCACATAATGATACTCCTATAACTCCCTTCCAATAATTTTATCTCTGTTCTTGCCTCTGACCTGAGTTCCAGAATGGGATAAACAATTGGCCACTTGAGTCTCCAACTGCGTGTTTAATAAGCATTTTTGTCTTCAACCACTGTTCTCCATCCCTGCTTCCCACAAACATTTTCTTCTTCATTTCATGCTATTACCACCCACCCTATTTCTTAGGTCAAACCCACAGGAGTTACTTTGGGGTTCCTCTTTTTCTTCTCATTTGTTACTTCCAGTCCATCTGTCTGACCTGTTATCTTCCATACACCTAAATCATTCCCACCTTTGTGTTCTGGCCTTCCCACCTCAAACCTTATTGCTTCTCACCTGAAGTATCATCATGGGCTCCTAACTTGCTTCCCTCTCTTCCCACCACCCCCCATTTTCCCACATTCAAACTCGGCAGCCAAGGTAATCTTCCTAAGATGTGCCTCCAGATCAAGACACATTCCTGCTTGACAACCTTAAATTATATCTCCTTATAACCAGAATCTTTATTTTAAAAAATCAGATTTTTCCACATTGGAACTACAGAAAGAATTTGAATGCTCATCAAGCAACAAAGTTAGGAGCTGTGAAGGACCAGATGTATCCTACATAGGAAACCTATCTTAGGAGAAGAGATTCCTCAGTCAAAGAGGAGAGAGGGGTTATGGAGAGACTTCTGCTATGACTTTAGTGTACTCGCTCCTGTTGTTCTTGATAGCAGACATCTCCATTCCTTCACCTCATGAGGTTACTTAGGCTAATCAATTCTTCACTTCTGCCTGAACTATTCTGAATTGGGTTTCTCTTACTTGTAGTGGGATTTTAACTCTTTCAATTGATGTGTAATGTTCCACGATGAATTTTAAAACATAAAGCACATCCTTTATGTCCTCTTGGGTAATTTCTAACTAGCATGTGTTTACAAAGAACAATAGAGAAGTTTTATAGAAGGATGGTGGAGTAGGAAGCACCAGGAACCTATTCCTTTATCTAGGCAACAATTGTATTGGCCAAATTTCCCTGGAGCTTGGCCTCAACTGAAGGCGTGCAACTTCCAGGCGAAGGCATGGATGGGAAATTGAGGTGAATTTAGGTTTATCTCAGCTCTTACCATGTAGTAGTTATTCATCCCCCATCCTTGAGCCCTGAGTTCTGCATGCGTGCCAGGAACAGCTGGAGCAGGGACTGCAGGAGCCAGAGTGGGAAAAAAGGATCCTGTCCACTAAAGACCAGAGATCTGTATTCTGATCACTGATGTCTTTTTCTGCCCACAGAGGTAGAGACAATGAGCAGTAGCCATTGTTTTGCACCTGCTCCATTGTTGCAAGATACTCCCCCTCTGGTTGATGTGATTTCCAAGAAATTGAAAGGATAGGCACCTTTTCTCCTGCTTTATTTTTATCTCCTTCTGAGAGCCAGATATTGAAGACTACAGCGTTCAAAAACAAATGCACAAACCAGGGAAATGAGAAAGTCGTGGCACATGCTCAGAGGAACACATGGGCTCAGAAAACACCTGAGATGAACTTCAGGCTTCACTTTAGGGTGATCTTTAGCAAAGAAACAGCCCACAACAATCAAAAACACAAACAGTGATGACAACCAACAAAATCCAGCAGAATTTGGGGACGAGAGAGGTTCTGATAGGCAGAATTCCCACATTATTAGATGCAAATGCTTATTTTTCAACAAAAACATCAAACCATGCAAAGAAGCAGGGATGAATGGCACACTCAAAGAAAAAATAATAAAACAATATGGGAAAAAGTCAAGAAAATGATGCATGAATCAAATACGATAAATTCTGTTAATAAATAAACAGAAGTAAAACATAAAAAATTCTGCAGTACAATAATTGAAATGACAAACTCATTAGAGGAATTTAAAGGCATATTTAAGTAGGCAGAGAAAGCATTCATGAGCTTAATAATAGGAGAATGGAAAATACGGAGTCTGAGATAAAGAAAGAAAAAAATATCAAGGAAAAGTGCACAAAGCCCAGAGGATCTATGAGGCTCACAGTGGATGGACATATGCAGTGTGGAAGTCCCAGAAAGAATGTGGAGAGAAAGGGAAAGAGAGAAAACTGAAAGAAATAAGGACCAAAATGTTCTCTA
Organism: Sciurus carolinensis; assembly: GCF_902686445.1. Lineage (NCBI taxonomy): Eukaryota > Metazoa > Chordata > Mammalia > Rodentia > Sciuridae > Sciurus > Sciurus carolinensis. The sequence goes on along the minus strand of NC_062221.1, from coordinate 39,520,615 downwards.
ATTTGGTGAAAGACATGAATATAAATATCCAAAAAGGTCAATAAGGTATAATAAAATGAACTCAAAGAACCATTGAGACACACTGTAATCAAACTTTTGAAAGACAAAGAGAATTTTTTTTGAAAAGAGCTAGAGAGACACCACTTATCACACATAAGAAAAACTGGAGATTTATTAGCAGGTTACTCATTAGATACTTAGGAAGTCAGAAGGCAATGGGATGATAGAAAACGAATGTGTCAGCCAAGATTACAATATCTGGCAAAACTTTCCTTTCAAAGTTAGGGAGAAATTAGGACATTTCTGGTAATCAAAAGCTGAAGGAGTTCATTACCCGTATATCTGCCCCTCACAAAATGCCAAAGGTCGTGTGGAAAATTTAAATGAAAGGACACTAGACAGAACCTGGAAACCGTATGAAGAAATAAAGATCTTAGGAAAAGTAAATTCTAAAGATCCAGATAGTCTATTTATTTCTGCTTCTTTTATATAACTATCTGGTGCTGTGGTTTGAATTTGGATGTGGTTTATCCCTAAAAGTCATGTCCTGAGAGCTTGGTCCCCAGTGTGTCCACAGTTTTTTGTTTTGTTTTTGTTCGGGGGTGCTGGAGGTGGAATCCCAGGGCCTGACGATGATGACAGCATCTGGGGCAACAGCTACAACAGGGGTCAAAGGAGAAAGGAAAATGAAGTTTTAGAGTTAGGTAGGTGCTCTACCACTGACTAGTTGCACCCTCAGTCCTCTGTGGTGATGTGAAGAGGTGGCGGGACCTTTAAGACAAGGCCTAGTAGGAGGTTATTACTGGCCCCTCCCCTCTCTTGGGTTTCCTATCTCACTACTGACACACAATCTCACCATCACAATGCTCTCCAGTGTCAGGTCCTCACTAAAGCCAACCTGATATTGATACCATATTCTAGTTCCTCTAAAGTGTGAGATAAGTAATTTTTTTCCTTTAAAATCTTACCCAGCCTCAGGTATTTTGTTATTGCTATTGTAATAGAAAACTAACTCATACATATGGCAATTATAAATCTCCAGATAGTATATTCATTTCCCAGTCCAGTGCCAGACACAGTTCAATATTTCTGGCACCTGTTAACTGGGTGGCACATGCATAGAAACAGCAATGAACTGCCACCATGGTGAGCACCTGAGATAATAAACTTAAAGAGAAAAGGGTTATTTTGGCTCACAAATTCAGAGGTTTCAGTCCATGATCAGTTGGCCCCAGTGCTTTTGCCCTGTGGTGGCCCTTTGAGGCAGGAATACATGGGGAAGCAAAACTGCACACCTCGCAGCTGGCAAGTAAAAGAGGGAAAAGAAGATGCTGGGGTCCCTCTAACCCTTTCAAGGCACACCCCTCAATGACTCAAAGACCTTCCACCAGTCCCCACCTCTTAAAGGTTCTACCACCTCCCAACAGTGCCAAGCTGGAGACCATGCCTCCAACACATGGGCCTTTGGGGAACCTTCCAAATCCAAGCTAGCAATGAGCTATCAAGGTTTTTTAGGACTGGCAGTGGGGACAGCTAATAGTATACTGAGAATAATGACAGCATTTGGAGCAACAGTTATAACTAGGGCAAAAGTAGAAAGGAAAATGAATAGTTTTGGAGCCTGAGCAGACAAGAAGGATTAGAACCTGAACCAGAGGGATCAGGAAGGTGATCAAAGAAAAAAGGTTTAGACTGCACCGGATGAAAAGCACAGGACTCTGAGTGGAATGGATTAATGACCTTGAATTTTGATTCTCACAAAAAATTACCGACATTCTCTAAGGTTCCAACTAGGCAAATTAAAGTGCTAGTAAAATTGTTTCCATAAGAATAAATACTTTTTCGTTTGATTCTACACATTTGTGCTATTAATAATAGTATTCAGAGACTTATGATTTCATCCACAGGAAACAGAAAGAGTAACAATGTGTGCATTACAAAGAAATAATATTAACATGTTTTTAGACAAGTTAACAAATATTCAGAACCACCTCCTAGAAAGTCCTTCCTTATAAATATTAGGAGTATTAAATACTAACATTTAATCACTATTAATAAGGGTCCCAGTTCTGGACTTTTATAATTAGGATGGCTTGATGAATGTAAAACAGCCTGGATGGTAATTATTGTGTCCTTTGATGTTGCATTCACAGATTAATTCTATGAGGCTGTTCATCTGATTCTTGGGCTTAAATGACAACAAAAAGAATTTAGGCTAATGATGAAAAAATCTTTTCTGACAGTTCAAGTTATTAAACACTGAAATAAGTTATAAAAGAGATTATTGAATCATTTTCTCTCAAAGCCTAAAAGAAAGCATAGATTCCCATCTCACTGAGATGACTTAATAATAGCAGCTTTTATTGGAGGCAGATGGAGGGCTGAATAACTGCCAAATTCTTTCAAATTTGATGATTCAAATCCTATACAGTTTGAAAAATACTTTGAATTCTGTGACAAAGTTCTTCGTGGCACCAGAACTCTATGTCTGAATGCCACCACAGGGTACTGGTACTCATCCCTTCTGTATTTTCATTTCTAACTCAAAGCTATATTTGTGGCAAGAAGAAATAAGGAAGCAGAAAGGCAGAAAAGAAGAAATAAAAGGATATTTATTATGTGTTTGGGATTTATCTACTCGGAATGATATAGAGTCAGCACTGGAACTAGCATTTTGTGCGCACAAATTACATATGGGTTTCTCCCACTCTGCCTCTGGTACAGACTCTCATTCACTGCATTCTTCTATCGAACGTACTATGATGGTAACAAAATTTTACTTTGAATTATATAATAAACAATACATCTCTCATCTGGGGAAGAGGAGGCAGCGCTCTATAAGTAAATGCCAAAGAAATTAAGATATCTCACCTGATATTTTAGTATAGACATGTCTAGGTTTCAGATTCAATGCAGGAACCTAGCTTGAGTGTGAATGTGTCACTTAAGACTACATTCTAAGAAAATTTAAGTATTTTAATAAGGGTCTGCTATAAATGTTTACCAAAAGCATTTATAAGAATTCCATGTGTCCTTTTAAAATGGAGAGAGAGATTTCACTAGTTTGTAGAGAACCGTAGATTCTTTTATTAACTATTGTTCTCATACTGGTGGTTTTTTTTTTTCCACATATTAAGTGCATACAAAACTTCTTAAAGAGATAACACATCTATCACTGAGCTTCTGACCTAATCAATTTATTGACTTGGATGAAGGAAGGAAAAAAATTCAAGCTCAATAATACCATAATAATAATACCATGGAAAACAGTGCTGGGAAAAAAATGTGAATCCCTTTGAGACTTAAATATTAAATTGGACACAGAGACAACATCAATGCAAAGGCAAAAGCTGGAAGACAAGAGATTTCTAAGAAAAATGATTTCAGGTTCTCAACGAAATTATCTAATGAATTACAAAAGACAAACTGTTTTTATGAAACAATGAAAGAAGGAAGGATAGAAGGGAGAGAGGGAGGGAAGGAAAGAAGGAGAAAAGGAGGGCACCTGGCATTGTTGAAGTTTGAGGCCTAAAAACATAATTTGTTTAGCGACTTTAATAGACACTGCTGTCTCTGATGGCTTCTAAGTAGCAAACAAATGGTTTATAAATCTTAAGTACACCGAGCGTCCTGTGAACATGCAATTGTGGTGACAATACATAAAGCGCGGCTGAGTAAAAGGCGCACCTCTCTGATTCAACACTGGTTGTCATTTTCACAGAGAAACATACACAACCATAGGCAATGTCTAAGTGACTCTGAAGGATATTGAAGAGGCGCCGAGCAAACACACACAGCTATATAAATCCACTCTCATCCGTGGATAATTTAGAAGCAGAAATAAACCATGTTATTATAACACAATGTAGCCACTCTCGGTACCATAAAGACAATAAACATCAAAAAGACACTTTGAATGCTCCTATGAAGTCATAATGGAAATGACTTTCATATGGAAAATGCTCAAGCACTGTTTTCAAAGATTAATTCACTTGAAATTGATTTATTTAAAACCATTTTCAACTCCTGCAACCTGACATGCTTGGTTCTTGGTCATTAAGCAATGAGCCCCTTTTGATGTTAGCCCACATAATCACATTAGTAAAACTGGAATGTACAGCAAAGAATTTTATTAAAAAGTATAACTGCCAAGAGAAGATGGAAATTAAAAGCATTTCCACCCAATGACTGAAAATTGTATTCTCAGTAATTTCCTGGGTTAAAATGCCTGAAACTACAATATCTCTGTACCAGTATTTAAAATGAAACAAACAGCATTCTATTACCACTAGCTACTAATACACAGAGAAGTTTATTGTTAAGTGGGAGAGAGTGGTTATTATGAATCAAGTTGATTCAGTTCTCTGGATTATTATCTCAGAATTGTAGCAGTGACCAAGAGTAAGGTCAGGCCACTGGGGGTATCATTTTTTGCTACCTCCCCATTGTGTGACTTCCTGGAAAAGCTACAGAAGTGCTTTGAAAGGTTAAATTAACTCATCATAAAAATGGGAGATGGTTCTTGTACTATAGTATAGGTTTGCCGCGGGAAATGAAAACAGTAATAGATTGATCAAGCATCTGTACTCTGTGTAACAGCCCTGTGTTAGGCACTCATCTGTTATCTCATTTCATCTTTGGAGCCATCTGATGAGATATTTATTTCCTGCCTAAGGAGCATCCAAGTAGGGAAATGGGGATTTTAAACACATGCCCTGTTTTCTATTCCATGATGCTTCCAGTAGAGAAACTATAAACACCAGGACCTTATCAGAGGAATTTTTGAAAGTCACAAGACTTACACCCCATATCAGAGATTAATCACTCTTTAAATGTAGTCAGCATTAAGAGTTTTGTACAAACAACTACATTAAAACTGTAAAGAAAACTTAATTTGTGAAAGTACTGCATTCCAGGAAGAGGTGATTTTTGACAGCAACAAAAAGGAAAGGTAGAAGAGGTATGCTGGAACAGTGTTCCATCCAAGAAATGTGTAAGAATCACTTGCCATGCCTGCCAGAATCGGCAAAGAAAGAGAGAGAGAGAGAGAGAGAGAGAGAGAGAGAGAGAGAGAGTGAGCTAGTCAATAGTAAAGCTTAAGTGTCTGGGATATGTACTGTAACACTCTACCTAATGTTATACTTCTTCTCTCCTTCTCCTTCTCCTTCCTCCACTCCCCTTCTCCTCCTCCTTTTTCCGGTACTGGGGATCAAATGTACGACCTCCTCTATGTTAAACAAGTGCTCTACCCCTTAGCTACACCTCCAGCCCATAATACCTTCATTTGTGATAGGGGACCCCAAGGGATACTATAGGAGCATCACATTTTGAGAATAAATGTCCTGGAGACATAAAATGGATTGTTAAATATTGAACATCATATATTTACTCAATTCAATGCTGACTCTCCATTATTCACATCATAAATGAACCTTCACACCAGTTCTCATTTCCACGTCACCATATTGGTACTTACATATGAATTTGATTTTGTCTGTTGAGGTAGGTATAATTTGCCTCCTCAGATGATGAATCTACCCACAAAACATGAATGCAGCCTTATTTAGAAAAGAAAATTTGAAGACATAATTGTTGGAAGGCATGATGGTGGATGGGAAGGAACATTGTTATTATTTTGTTTGGGAAAAATAGGGGTGAGTATACATATTAACTAACATTTGATGCTAAATAGAAAATATTAGTTTAAATATATGTGTAAAATTTTGAGGATGATAATTAATAATAAAATCCAAATGACATACAAGAAAATATAAATTTTATAACTGATCAATTTTTTTGAAAAGCAGAAATAAAAGAATCAAACAAGAAAAATGAAGAGGGGATCCAAGATGGCGGCCTAGAGAGAACTGCACCCCCAGTCGCTCCAGAACCCAGGAGTTAAGAAGGGGAGGCATTGAGAGACCCGGACTGAAATAGAGCCACGGGTGAGTCTGCCCACTGGGTAAAGCTCGGTCCGGGTGGCAGGCCCAGATAGAGGTGGCTTATCGGAGCCGGGCAGGGCAGCTAGAGTCATCCACAGGCAGCCCTGCGCACTCCGGCGGTGGGCCCCACCCACACAGCCAGCTTCTCCAGGTTCTTGGAATGGAACTGGCCCGCTAGTGAGAGCCTTTCTGACCAGAACAAGCTCCGAGTCCCGGAGCCCCTGCAGCGCAGCGTACTCCGACAACAAACCAGCGGAGAGCCCCGATCCGCAAACAGCCTCTGGGATCAGGGCAGGGCAGCCAGAGACCTCTTCAGGCGGCTCTGCCCACTCCGGCTGCAGGCTCTCTTCACGGGGCGATCCAAGATGGCGGCCTAGAGGGAGACTGCACCCCCAGTCGCTCCAGAACCCAGGAGTTAAGAAGGGGAGGCATTGAGAGACTCTGACTGAAATAGAGCCACGGTGAGTCTGCCCACTGGGTAAAGCTCGGCCCGGGTGGCAGGCCCAGATAGAGGTGGCTTATTGGAGCCGGGCAGGGCAGCTAGAGTCTTCCCAAGGTAGCCTTCCACACTCCGGCAGTGGGCTCCTCCCGCACGGCCAGCTGCACGGTGCAGGCCCACAGTGAGAACATTTCAGCACAGAGCCAGTTCCAAATCGTGGAACCAGTAGGGGGCTAGGGGTAGTTTTCTTCGGATGTGCTGCTTTATCAGATTCCTCCAAGACATCAGGCTACTGAAGGCTGGGAGGTGATACACTGGAAATCTACCGGGACACTGTAAGCCAATAGCGGAAAACTGCAATATCTCAGGGTCCCACTGACAACTGACCAATATGAGAAAACAAGGGAAGAAAATGTCCCAAACAAACCTAGATACTACATCAATAAAACCCAGTGACAGCACAGCAGAAGAAATGTCAGAAAGGGAGTTCAGAATGTACGTAATTAAAACGATCAGGGAAGCTAATGAGGAGATGAAAGAGCAAATGCAGGCATTGAAGGAGGAGATGAAACACCAAATGCAGGCATTACATGATCGCACCAATCAACAGTTCAAAGACCAAATACGGGACGCAAGAGATCATTTCAATAAAGAGTTAGAGATACTGAAAAAAAAACAAACTGAAATACTTGAAATGAAGGAAACAATAAACCAAGTTAAAAACTCCATAGAAAGCATAACCAATAGGATAGAACACCTGGAAGACAGAACCTCAGACATTGAAGACAAATTATTTAATCTTGAAAGCAAACTTGGCCAAACAGAAAAGATGGTAAGAAATCATGAACAGAATCTACAAGAATTATGGGATATCATGAAAAGGCCAAATTTAAGAATTATTGGGATTGAGGAAGGCTTAGAGAAACAAACCAAAGGAATGAACAATCTATTCAATGAAATAATATCAGAAAATTTCCCAAATCTGAAGAATGAAATGGAAAACCAAGTACAAGAGGCTTATAGAACTCCAAACATACAAAATTACAACAGACCCACACCAAGGCACATTATTATGAAAATACCTAACATACAAAATAAAGACAGAATTTTAAAGGCCGCGAGAGAAAAGAATCAAATTACATTCAGAGGGAAACCAATAAGAATATCAGCAGATTTTTCAATCCAGACCCTAAAAGCTAGAAGGGCCTGGAACAACATATACCAAGCCCTGAAAGAAAACGGATGCCAACCAAGAATCTTATACCCAGCAAAACTTACCTTCAAATTTGACGATGAAATAAGATCCTTCCATGATAAACAAAAGCTAAAGGAATTTACAAAAAGAAAGCCAGCATTACAGAACATTCTCAGCAAAATATTCCATGAGGAAGAGATGAAAAACAACGATGCAAATCAGCAACAGGAGGCGCTAGCCTAAAGGAATAGCCAAATAAAGGAGAAACCAAATCATGTCAAAAACAAATATGAGTCAATTGACTGGGAATACAAATCATATCACAATAATAACCCTGAATGTTAATGGCCTGAATTCATCTATCAAAAGACACAGACTGGCAGACTGGATTAAAAAGAAAAATCCAACAATATGCTGCCTGCAAGAGACTCACCTCATAGAAAGAGACACCCATAGACTAAAGGTGAAAGGATGGGGAAAAACATACCATGCACACGGACACAGCAAAAAACCTGGAGTATCCATCCTCATCTCAGATAATGTGGACTTCAAACCAAAACTAATCAGAAGGGATAAAGAAGGACATTACATGCTGCTTAAGGGAAGCATAAATCAGCAAGACATAACAATCATAAATATCTATGCCCCGAACATTGGCTCATCCACGTATGTCAAGCAAATCCTTCTCAATTACAGAATTCAAATAGACCACAACACAATAATACTAGGCGATTTTAACACACCTCTCTCACCACTGGATAGATCGTCCAAACAAAAATTGAATAAAGAAACTATAGATCTCAACAACACAATCAGCAATTTAGACTTAACAGACATATATAGAATATACCATCCAACAAAGAACGAATACACTTTCTTCTCAGCAGCACATGGATCCTTCTCTAAAATAGACCATATTTTATGCCACAAACTACTGTTAGCAAATACAAGAAGATAGAGATACTACCTTGTACTCTATCAGATCATAATGGATTGAAATTAGAAATAAATGACAGAATAAAAAACAGAAACTTCTCCAATACCTGGAGACTAAATAATACACTATTATATGATGAATGGATAACAGAAGACATCAGGAGGGAAATAAAAAAATTCTTAGAAGTAAACAAGAACAAAGACACATCATATCAAAATCTCTGGGACACTATGAAAGCAGTACTTAGAGGAAGATTTATTTCATGGGGTGCATTCAAAAAAAGAAGTAGAAATCAACAAATAAACGACTTAACACTACAGCTCAAAGCGCTAGAAAAAGAAGAGCAGAACAATACCAAAAGTAGTAGAAGACAGGAAATAGTTAAAATCAGAGCCGAAATCAACGAAATCGAAACAAAAGAAACAATTGGAAAAATTAACAAAATAAATAGTTGGTTCTTTGAAAAAATAAATAAAATTGATAAACCCTTAGCCACACTAACAAAGAGAAAGAGGGAGAAAACTCAAATTACTAAAATTCGGAATGAACAAGGAAACATCACAACAGACACGAGTGAAATACAAAACATAATTAGAAGCTATTTTGAAAATCTATACTCCAACAAAACAGAAAACCTCGAAGACATCAACAAATTTCTAGAGACATATGAACTACCTAAACTGAACGAGGAGGACATACACAACTTAAATAAACCAATTTCAAGTAATGAAATAGAAGAGGTCATCAAAAGCCTACCAACAAAGAAAAGTCCAGGACCAGATGGGTTCTCAGCCGAGTTCTACAAAACCTTTAAAGAAGAGCGCATTCCAATACTCCTCAAAGTATTCCATGAAATAGAAGAGGAGGGAACCCTCCCAAACTCATTCTATGAAGCCAATATCACCCTGATACCTAAACCAGACAGAGACACATCAAGGAAAGAAAATTTCAGACCAATTTCCTTAATGAACATCGACGCAAAAATTCTCAACAAAATTTTAGCAAATCGCATACAAATATATATTAAAAAGATAGTGCACCACGATCAAGTGGGTTTTATCCCAGGGATGCAAGGTTGGTTCAACATTCGGAAATCAATAAATGTCATTCACCATATCAATAGACTTAAAGTTAAGAATCACATGATTATTTCAATAGATGCAGAAAAAGCATTCGATAAAATACAGCATCCCTTCATGCTCAAAACACTAGAAAAAATTCGGGTAGTGGGAACATTCCTAAACATTATAAAGGCAATCTACGCTAAGCCCATGGCTAATATCATTCTAAATGGTGAAAAACTGAAAGCATTCCCCCTAAAAACTGGAACAAGGCAGGGATGCCCTCTTTCACCGCTTCTATTCAACATCGTCCTTGAGACTCTAGCCAGAGCAATCAGACAAACCAAAGAAATTAAAGGGATACGAATAGGAAAAGAAGAACTCAAACTATCCCTGTTCGCTGATGACATGATTATATATTTAGAGGAACCTGGAAATTCCACCAGAAAACTTTTAGAACTCATAAGTGAATTCAGTAAAGTAGCAGGTTACAAGATCAATGCTCATAAATCCAATGCATTTTTATACATAAGTGATGAATCTTCAGAAAGAGAAATTAGGAAAACTACCCCATTCACAATAGCATCGAAAAAAATAAAATACTTGGGAATCAATCTCACAAAAGAGGTGAAAGACCTCTACAATGAGAACTACAGAACACTAAAGAAAGAAATTAAAGAAAACCTTAGAAGATGGAAAGATCTCCCATGTTCCTGGATAGGCAGAATTAATATCGTCAAAATGGCTATACTACCTAAAGTGCTATACAGATTCAATGCAATTCCAATTAAAATCCCAATGATGTACCTTGCAGAAATAGAGCAAGCAATTATGAAATTCATCTGGAAGAATAAAAAACCTAGAATAGCTAAAGCAATCCTCAGTAGCAAGAGCGAAGCAGGGGGTATTGCAATACCAGATCTTCAACTCTACTACAAAGCAATAGTAACAAAAACGGCATGGTATTGGTACCAAAATAGACAGGTAGATCAATGGTACAGAATAGAGGACATGGACACAAACCCAAAGAAATACAATTTTCTCATACTAGACAAAGGTTCCAACAATATGCAATGGAGAAAAGATAGCCTCTTCAACAAATGGTGCTGGGAAAACTGGAAAACCATATGCAATAGAATGAAATTAAACCCCTATCTCTCACCCTACACAAAACTCAACTCAAAATGGATCAAGGACCTCGGAATCAGACCAGAGACCCTGCATCTTATAGAAGAAAAAGTAGGTCCAAATCTTCAACTTGTTGGCTCAGGATCAGATTTCCTTAACAGGACTCCCATAGCACAAGAAATAAAAGCAAGAATCAACAACTGGGATAGATTCAAACTTAAAAGCTTTCTCTCAGCAAAGGAAACTATCAGAAATGTGAAGAGAGAGCCTACAGAGTGGGAGAATATCTTTGCCAACCATACCTCAGATAGAGCGCTAATTTCCAGAATCTATAAAGAACTCAAAAAACTCTACACCAAGAATACAAATAATCCAATCAATAAATGGGCTAAGGAAATGAACAGGCACTTCACAGAAGAAGATGTACAAGTAATCAACAGATATATGAAAAAATGTTCAACATCCCTAGTAATAAGGGAAATGCAAATCAAAACTACCCTAAGATTTCATCTCACCCCAATTAGAATGGCGATTATCAAGAATACAAGCAACAATAGGTGTTGGCGAGGATGTGGTGAAAAAGGAACACTCATACATTGCTGGTGGGGTTGCAAATTAGTGCAGCCACTCTGGAAAGCAGTGTGGAGATTCCTCAGAAAGCTTGGAATGGAAACACCATTTGACCCAGCTATCCCACTCCTTGGCCTATACCCAAAGGACTTAAAATCAGCATACTACAGAGATACAGCCACATCAATGTTCATTGCTGCTCAATTCACCATAGCCAGATTGTGGAACCAACCTAGATGCCCTTCAGTTGATGAATGGATAAAGAAACTGTGGCATATATATGCAATGGAATATTACTCCGCAATGAAGAATGATAAAATTATGGCATTTGTAGGCAAATGGTCGAAATTGGAGAATATCATGCTAAGTGAGATAAGCCAATCTCAAAAAACTAAAGGACGAATGACCTCGCTGATAAGCGGATGAGGACATATAATGGGGGGTGGGAGGGGTTAGCATTAGGTTTAGGGTTAGGTTTAGAGTTAGGCTAAGGAGAGCGGTAAGAATGAAGGAAAGAAGGACTGTGTAGAGGGAAAAGAGGGGTGGGAGGGGTGGGGGCGAGGGGAAAAATAAAATAAACATCATTACCCTATGTAAACGTAAAAAAAAATAAAAAATAAAAATAAAAAATAAAATAAAATAAAATAAAATAAAAAAAAGAAATAAAAACGTAAAAATTTTACTTCGGTATGGCCATGCCTAATTCTATCATTTCAAATGAGTTTTTTTGCATCAATTATACATATCAATGAAGTATGATTATGCAATCTTTTCAAAACAGTCATCAAATACAAATAAAAATTCACTCCTGTTCAAGTCAAATATCACTAGATATCTTGGAAATGTAGTATAGTTTTAGTAAGGAATATTTTAATAAGAACAAAGAAAGCTGAATAACTATCTTCTTTCAGTTTGCTAATAATAATAAAGCAATTATACTATAGTCATTAATTTAATTAGAGCTTACGGTTTTCATATTCAGCCCTGGTATTCACTGACTACTTAATAATATCAGGAAAACAATAAAAGTAATGCCACAATAGCAGAAAAGTCATTAGGCTGTATTAGGGAAATATTTTTAAGTATATATTTTAATTTTTTAATCAAGTCTAAATTAGTTTTGCAAGGATGCACAAATAAAAGTTAATTCTGCTGGGAATATTTTATTATGGGTAAGATATTCAAAAGAGTGCCAGCTCTATGTTATTCTTTATGTTAAAGATATCTCTTGCAGTTTTATTCTACCTGACTCCTTTATCCAGCACACATTCATCAAATGACTTAGAGAATGTGTTGGGAAGGACACTATGTCAGTGAATTTCAAAGGTTTTTAGCAATCAATTCATTTTTATAGATCAGTATATGCAACCAATAAAATTGGAACTCTAACCCTAAAGCAAGGACAACTGGACCCCTGCAGAATGTCAGTGTAAAAACTTAGGACTCTAAGAAACAAGTTTACAAAGCTTCCAGAAAACATCCAATAAGGAAAAATATTAATATTAGTATAACCCCCTAACCTATACATCTAGTCATTCAAGAAATATATTTAAATGCCTCCTGTAAGCGAAGCATTATTCCTGATGTGAAGAGAGAGCAGTCAACTAAACAAAGTCCTTGCAACAATGGCATTTTCATGGCAATGAATTAAAGAGGTCAAAAAAAGGAAAAACAAAAGAAAAGAAAGAAAGAGAATGACTGATGTGTCAAACAGTGATGAGGGTGATGAAGAAAATTAAATAAGTCAAAGGGAAATGAGGGAAGCAGGAAGGTCTACTGTGGATGAGCTACCCAGTGACCTTTGAGCAGCAGCTTTCATTGAAGAAGATGGTGAAGCACTTGGACAGCAGGAAGTGCAGTGCAGGTGGAGAACACTGTGCAAAGGCCCTGAGGCGACAGCCTAGTTGCCACAAAGACAGTCAGGAAGTATGAAGTGAGAGAGTGAAGGAGAAGAGGAGGAAATCAAGTAAGAAATATAGGCCAGGGCTGGACGGGGACAGGATGGTCAAGACAAAGGTAAGTCCAGGCAACTTTCATTCTTTCCCTCCTGAGTCAGAACTGACTATATTTGGAGAGTAAAGATCATTTTAACTTTAATTCTAACAGGAACTCATTGGAATATTGAGAACTGGAGAGGGACATGGTCTGATAAGCCAAATACTTTTTAAGGTTAGCTCAGCTAATGATCTCAGTAATCTAAAAGGCCCGATTTGACCCTTGTTTTGCAGAATGAGAGGAAGAGTAATTTGCCCCAAGACACAAAACTATTGCGTTAGATGAAAAGTTCAAACCCAGAGTTCAACCTCTGAAATGCTCAGACACCCAAATTAGAACAACTGAACTGTTAAAGATACTACATTAAAAGTTTATTGGAAGGAAATGGTGCTCGGTTGTACCTGAGATTCTGGGTAGCAAAACCTCCCAAGGTAGCTAATTTTTATTTATATTATTTTATTTCATTTCCTGGGCAGCCACAGAGAATGAGTGGGAGTTCCCTGAGAGGAAAAGAGTATTTTGTAGAGGAGGCAGTGAGAACGAAGTCTCAGGAAGTGTACACAGCCTGATACACTGGAGATAAAACTCATCATTTTCTGTGATATGACCACATGATTCAAGACTGGGGATGCAGATGAAGCAGACAGGTGAGCTCAGGAAGCCTCACAGGTCACGACAGTGTTTGGAATCAGGTGCAAGTCATGCAGCCCTCCATAGAGTTTCGAAAGGCAGCATCACAGACAGGTAAAATCTTTTACAATGATCACTCCGGCCTACACAGAATGCAGATATAGGAAGTGGGGGTCAGGGAACCACTATAGGAAGAGTCAATGGGAGTTATTAAGAGGAAGGCCACAAGAAATAAAGAGAATCTGAAGAAAGGCCGTGGAAGAAGTAAAGAGAATAACACCAGGCAGGTCACTTAATCATTCTGAGTCTCTTCTTTAATTTATATAATGTAAATATTAGCTTTCAGACCACAGTGTCATGTTAGGATTAACGTTAATAACCACCATCTATTAAGTAGCCACCATGAATAAGATTAGATCTGGTGCATATACATTATCTTGGATGGCAACCTGAATGGCGGTACCAATATCCAAGTAAGAACTAGCAGAGGAGAATCACATTGGCAGGGAAAAGGACAGAACCAGTTTACTTTTAGGTGTGATGAATCTGTGGAGATATTTGGTAGGTGATAGGTAAATATATGGATCTGGAGCTCGGAGTAGTATGGCTAAAGATATAGATCTACAAGATAGGGACACACGAAAGGTAAAGAGAGCTCAAGAAGAAGAGATAGTCAAGGCAAAACCCTGCGGAACACCCTCACTTTGGCATGTGTGAAAGAGGTTCACAAAACAATGGTCAGGAAGATCAGAGCAATACCAGGGAAGAAGCATGTCCCAGAAACTAAGAGAGTAAGGTGTCTTCTAGAAAGATATTAATAGAGAACTTCAAGTAGAAAAGGGGTATCTACACTGTACATCCCAGAGATAGGTTAAGTGCAGTGAGATTAGGGAACTAGAAGCAGAAGCATAATTTGGGGTGGCTGAAGAAGCAAAAGCAGCTGAAGAAGAAAAGAGCTATAAATGGGTCTTGCAATGTGAATGCCTAAGAGGTAAAAGAGTGATATAGGGTGTTGCAGGGTTGAAGAAGTGAGAGATCTGAGCATGGGATAGGCAGTAGGGAGTGAGCTGGCCATGATGGGTGGAAAATGCAGGCAAGGGAGAGGAAGATTCCAGGAGAGAAGGCAAGTGCAGGGATGGAGAAGGAGACCTTCCCAGAAGTCAACCTTGAAAGGCAGAAGGAACAAGTTTCCTAAGATTGCTGGGATTGCAAAAGTCATAACCATGTTTTCTCCCAATGAAAATTTTAGACCTGTGTTTGCTTTCTTCTTGCAACATTGCTATAACACCATTATAGAGTAAGCTAATAAAAGAGAAAAAGGCTTTGGTGTCAGAAATTAAATCATATGTAGTCCTTTCCACTTGCTTGTTTTGAATCCATAAATAGGTTACATGAGCCTCAGTTTCTTCATCTATAAAATGGAGTCAATAATATCTACCTCACAGGATTGTTGTGCTAATGAGTGGCATTACAAGAGAATACATAGACTTACACATGGTGGATACTCAATCAGTAAGTGGTGCTAATGTCACTTCAGCCCTCATGATGACACCTGTGAACTAGCATTCATGGGAAACTGAAGCATAAAGAACTCAAATGCCCTTCCTTGGGTCATTCAGTGGGTAAATGGGAACCAGAAGTCAGATCCAGCAGCCCTGTGTCAGGGTCCTTTCTCAACCATGATAAGGACTCCCTCCTTGACCAAACTCTCCCCAGGATCCTTAGAGCTCTCCTCTCAAGTAAACCATGACCTCTGTCTCATCCTTGGCCTCCTGAAGACAGTTGTAACAAAGAATCCTACTCAGTTGATTTACCAAGAATCCCATCCTTGCCGAGTGTGGTGGCACATGCCTGTAATTCCAGAGGCTCTGGAGGTTGAGACAGGGGTATCCAGAGTTCAAAGCCAGCCTCAGCAATAGCAAGGCACTAAGCCACTCAGTAAGACCCTGTCACTAAATAAAATGCAAAATAGGCCTGAGGATGTGGCTTAGTGGTTGAATGTCCCTGAGTTCAATCCCCAGTACCAAAAAAATTTAAAAAAGAAGAATCCCATCTTTGATACTGAATCAAGTTCCTCTTAGTATGTTTTCATCTACTGACTGCACTATGTGTTGCCTATAAATCCTCAGCTGCCTTTACCATATTCACATTTGAGCTCAACCTCTCCCCTATCACAACAGTCTTAAATAAGGTCTTCCTTGCCATTTTAAATAAACATCTAGTGCATTTTTTTCTTTTACAATCAACATGCTGTATTACCTATGAAATGTGATTACATAGCAATTTAGTAGTAATAAATTAAATCCAGAAGAAATGCAGCATAACACAACAGTTAGGGCCGAGGTTTCAGAGCAGGACTTGCAGATTTGAATGTGGCTCTGGTACTTCTCACATTTGTGATCTTAGGAAAGTACCCTGTGCTCTCTGTTTTGATGGCCTCGTCTATAAAATAGAGATGGTGATGATAGTATCTACTTCACAGATATTTTTAATGAAAATTAACTGAAAGCAGCACAATTTAGGTCTTAAAAATTGTTAGCTATTTTAAAGCTATGATTAAGAAATATATTGTTTTATATATATAAGTGAAGCACACCCAGAGCATTCTATTTCATTATGCAAACCCTGCTGTCCCCGCACCTCCAAATCCCCACTATCCTGTTGTATACTTTTCTTCTGTAGCACATTTTACCTTGAATATCATGTGACTTACTAATTTATTATATTCATTGTTTTTTTTTGTCTCCTCTTCTAAAATGCATATTCCTCAACAGCAAGAATTTACTGTGAGTGACTCATGGGAGGCATTTGAACATTATTTGTAGGATGAATTAAATATTGATGTTCAAGGAAGGGCAGTTGAGGAAAAGCAGAGAGGAATGAATGGATGTGCAAAAGAATACTTGGGCTGTCAATGCTAAAGCAACAGTTCTACGGTTTTCTTTTCCCTGAGCAGAGACGTGTCAAGGTGTAGGGTTATTTTCTGACTTAAAAGTAGAACAAGAGTCAATCAAAGTAAAAATAAAAGGAGCTAGGAAAGTTCATCTGAGAAAAGCAAGAGGGAATGCGCAGGAGTGCAGAGGGTGTTTGTAGCTGCATTAAGTTTGGGTATTAAAACAAGAAGGAAGCCAGGAGATAGTGGAGACAGGTAGAAGAGTTCCCATGACTCCTGCCAGGCCCCATGATCAGCTATCACAGCACCTAGAAGACACCGACATGGAAGAGCATACACCAGGGCATGTGGGCATAAAGTAGCAAGTGGCCCCCTGATAACATATACCCATAAAAATAGAGCAGTGTTTCTTAGCTTTATTTATTCATTATCACCCACTACAGAGTCAAGTTAGACTTTTTCCTCCCAATTGTGCCCACCTCTACCATAAGAAATTAATCACAGATATGCTGTGTATCTTTCATGGTGGTGGGTAAGGTTGAACTTCAGAGGGTCACACCTGATTATAATGTTTACCTTTTTCACCCACCAAGAACCAATTTTTGCTCCTTTGAAAACAATACCAGCCTGATTAAGAAAGCATGGCTCGGTATAGCTGGGTCAAATGGTGGTTCCATTCCAAGTTTTCTGAGGAGTCTCCACACTGCTTTCCAGAGTGGCTGCACTAATTTGCAGACCCACCAGCAATGTATGAGTGTACCTTTTTCCCCACATCCTCGCCAACACCTATTGTGGCTAGTATTCTTGATAATTGCCAATCTAATTGGGGTGAGATGGAATCTTAGGGTAGTTTTGATTTGCATTTCTCTTATTACTAAAGATGTTGAACATTTTTTCATGTATTTGTTGATTGCTTGTAGATCTTCTTCTGTGAAGTGTCTGTTCATTTCCTTAGCCCATTTGTTGATTGAGTTATTTATACTCTTGGTGTAGAGTTTTGTGAGTTCTTCATATACTCTGGAAATTAGTGCTCTATCTGAAGTATACGTGGCAAAGATTTTCTCCCACTCTGTAGGTTCTCTCTTCGCATTGCTGATAGTTTCCTTTGCTGAGAGAAAGTTATTTAGTTTGAATCTATCCCAGTTATCCATTCCTTGGCCTATACCCAAAGGAGTTAAAATCAGCATACTACAGAGATACAGCCACATCAATGTTCATAGCTGCTCAATTCACAATAGCCAGATTGTGGAGCCAACCTAGATGCCCTTCAATGGATGAATGGATAAAGAAACTGTAGTATACATATACAATGGAATATTACTCAGCCATAAAGAATAATAAAATTATGGCATTTGCAGGCAAAATGGATAAAATTGGAGAATATTATGCTAAGTGAGAAAAGCCAATCTCATAAAACTAAAGGACGAATGATCTCACTGATAAGCGGATGATGACACATAATGGGGGATGGGAGGGGGGCAAGAATGGCAGAAGGAGGGACTATATAGAGGGATAAGAGGGGTGGGAGGGGTGGGGGGGAAGAAAAAAAATAACAGAATGAATCAAAAACTATTACCCTAGGTAAATGTATGATTACAAAAACGGTATGCCTCTACTTCATGTACAAACAGAGAAACAAGATGTATCCTGTTTGTTTACAATAAAAATGAATTAAAAAAAAAAGCATGGTTCAGAGCCACAGATTTTTTAACACTGTATCATTTGTACCAATTATTTTAATCTTTCTATAGACTGTACCTGGGTTTCAATACCTGGGAGTATTGATGCTTTGGGTCCAATAATTCTTGTGCTAATTAGTGACACATGACAGTAGGATGCATTTTGACACATCATACATAAATGGAGTGTAAATGCTCATTCTTCTGGTTGTACATGATGTTGAATCACACCAGTCTTGTAGTCATATGTGAACATAGGGTAATAGTGTCCGATTCATTCTAGTATCATTCCTACCCCATGCCTCCTCCTCTCCCTTCACTCCCTTGCTTAGTCCTCTTTAGCGCAAAAGTTGCCCTGTGGATGGGAGGACACTGGGCAGTATTCCTGGCTTCTGAGCACTATATGCTAGTAGCACCCACTTCCAGTCACAGTAATCAAAAATGTCCCCAAATATTGCCAAATGCCCCCTTTGGAGACAAAGAGAGGGAAAATTGGCCCTGGTTGAGAATTCCCAGGTTAAAGAAAAGGACATGAAGAATTTATTTACATTTCAAAGGGCACAGTAAAAAAAAAACCTTATAGACTGGTAGCTTTTCCATGGACCAAAAAATTCCTCAGAAAGAACAATAAACTTTAGACCATTTACAGCAAATATTTCAGAGAAATGATTTATCTTATGAAGTGATGGTTTTCTAAAAAGCTAATAATGTTCAATTTTATAATCCAGTACAAATGTATCCTCTTGCTACTCTCATAAATTTTATTCTGAATACCTGACCCGGATTTTATTAAAAAGGTCCAATGGTAATTTTCAATGTTTTTACCACAATCTGCCATTTATATCAATGTCTTTAATGTCACCTATATAAAACTTTCAGGATTTAAATACACAAATATGCCCAAATTAAACATTTTGCCCAGAGAAAGCAAATGTGCAAAAACAATGAGAATCTACAGTTGCTGTGACATGTCAGAAAACAAATCTAGGAAGACAGCTAATGATTTTTCATTGCTGCATATTGTGTTATAGATTTTTTATCATGTTTTATAATTATATACAGTTTTGTGATTAACTATTATTATCTCTGTTTCACAGGAGGGAAAATCACTACAGAGACGCCAGAATAAATAATCTGAATCCTGTCACAGATGGTGGCAGGACCTTGATTGAATTCAGCCTGATTTCTGCTCAGTCCATACCAGGCTTTTTGATTCACTTTTCTTCTTAGGTAAATATATGAATTTTTTTCTATACACTGATAAATTCCATAGATGATGCACAAGAACTTCTCTTAACTGGAAAAAGATGTTTTGAAAAGCTGAAATTTCCTTTCGACATGAGAGATGTCAGTTTATCGGAGCTTTAGGTGGATCCCTCTTACGTTACAGTTGCTAAAGCAACGAAAAGGCAAAGACCAACCTAATCTCAATCAACAATGGATCTCCAGGGTAGTCTTGTGTAACTTTTGATGTTTAATACTAACAACAGCAACAGCAACCAAAACAAAGAAAACAAAACAAAACAGGGGCTATGTCTTTCACAAGATCTATAGGTCCAAAGAACTTTTAAAATCAGCACCCTGATGGAAATTTTATTTAAGCGATAAACAAAAAGACACTAATTGTATGGTCACTACACACACAGCACAAGTTTAAGACCCCATCCTAATTCTTCAGTGATTATCAGTGTGATGCTGACCAACAGATTTCTACCTGGCCACAGTGAAGGCCTCTATTTCAGTTGATTGACAGGCCTGTTGATTGCATTAGCCCAGTGAAAGGCCAGTTGGAGCCTGAGAAAAACTGGAAAATCCAGTCTTTTAAAAGATAGTTATTTTTAATTTTCTTCTCTTTGGAGAATGAGGTAGAGCTTAGGATTTGGGCTTTTAGGTTGAGCTGGGGAAAGAAACCTCTGTACTAGCTATGTAGAAGTTCACTTCCAAGTGTAGAAATCTATGATTTCAGATTTTCAATCCTTAAGTTTATGTTTTAACTATAGTAATGAGAATAAAAATAGATTCGTTTAAGGCACTGTATACTATCTGTCTAAATTTTGTGGTATTAATTATATGATTTGAAACCTTATTAGTGTATGGTGGCTCCCAGGCTTGTTACAAATAGCCACCACAGAACTGCTAAGGCAGAATCTGACTTGTAACAAGAACCCCATTTTCCTATGTTCATATGTGAATACACGACCAGTGAAACTCCACATCATGTACAACCACAAGAACTGGATCCTATTTAGAATGAATTATGCTCCATGTATGTCAAAATGCACTCTATTGTCATGTATATCTTAAAAGAACAATTAAAAAAAAGAAAAAATTAGACTTTTCTATACAAAATAACCCCTAAATACAATTGAACGATGTTATCCCCCCATTAATTTAGGGAACATTTTATTGAATGCCTTCTCTGTACTAAGTACAGTATTAGGAATTTAAATACAAGAGACAAGGATGTCTCTCTCTTCACAATTGTTGTTTTGGTTTTTTTCTTACAGGTCGCTGGGGAAAAGGACAAATGTATAAGGCCCATACAGAGAGAAGTGTAATAACGGGGTGAACACTAAATACCTGACCTTGCTAAGGGGCAGGGGAAATTTTACAAAAGAGATAATGTCCAGGCCGAGATATAAATCTGAAGAGAGATTAGGTAAGTGAAAAATCTCATAGTATTCTATTATCCTAGGCCAATCAATTACTGTTTATATGAATGAATTTGCTGAATAGTATGGTAAATAAATATATGACACATATATTATATCTAGCATAATATCTAAATATATATTTAATATTAGTGCAAAAAGAAAAATAACTCCAGGTCATCGGTATGCACGTTAAAATTTGATAAGCCACATCAGAAATTGTGTTTCTCCACAAGGATGAACTGCCTACAACAGAAGCGCCCATGGGTACTTAATGGAGGTACAGATACTCGAGGGCCCTCAACAGACTCCCTAACCGAGAGACTCAGTTATGAAATTGAGAATCATCATTGTTAACATGGTATCCAGTTAGTTCTCACCCACAGTAAAAGTTGAGAAACACTATTTAACATAGTTCAGAGATCTGGGATTCTCTTGGTAACTTAAAAGACACAAAAAAAGCTATGGGTTTTAAAACAGAATATTGAATATCGGAATATTGCTTTCGAAGTTGAAGAGAGCTGGGGCAAATTAGTGCTAATTATCAACAATGAGCAATTAAGCAGAGGTTAGCTGCAGGGGAAGATGGTTGGCTAGATCACTTAGATGTCTCTGTCCCAGAAGTTAGCAGAAGGACTCCCAAGGGAGAGATAAAAGGCAGTTTTTCAACTTGAGACAAGGGAGATAGGACCACCAAAGGAAACCTTGCAGTGACCAGAGTTATATTTATCTTCCTGCCTAAGGCACTCACCAATTATGTGTCCTATAAGTGCAAGTTGGCCTTCCTGCTGGAAGAGAAGGCACAAGGGTCGAGGAGTGCCCTCTATATCCTGGTTTACTAGAAAGGAACGAGCTCTTAGAAAAACTTGTGAGCAAAAACCCACAAGCAAAGCAGAAAAGAAAAAGGCTCCAGGAAGGTGGTATGGAATGAAAACTAGCCTCGAAGTTCTGAGAGTGGGAAAAATAGGACAAAGAGGGAAAGAAAGAGAAATTTTACATGCTCACTATCCTGGTGTGGCCCACAAACCAGCAGCATCTCATTGTCCTTAAGGCTGGTTAGGAATGCAGATTCATAGGCTCCTGATCAAAGACTCCCTGAAAAGAACTCTGCAAAACCCTCCAGGGAATCTGCATGTGCACTGAGACTTAACCAGTTCAATGGTTCTCAAGATCCACTGCACATTAAAATCACCTGGGAAGCTTTTAAAACTTTCCCCAAAACACTGCCCTCCAGGGTCTTTGGGAATGGATGCCAGCTAGCAGCGGTTTTCAAAAGCCCTCTATGTGTACTTGGTTGAAGACCACTGCTCTGTTTCTTTAGAATTCTGAAGTTATAACAGGGTTGTTAGACTCTGGCATTTTTCAAAGAAGATGGGTTTTTGTTTTTGTTTTTGTTTTTAAGTTAAGCCAGAGCATTCTGAGTGCCCCAAAACTTTAAGGACAAATAGATGAACAGAATTCCAGGTGCTGATTTGGTGAAATGTTCTTAAATGCAGGCAAGGCACTGTATAATTGATATATATCAAGAGCTAATAGAGAGGCTTGCTCTCTTCCTGCCCAAATGCACCGAACCCATCAGAGCCTCATCAATTCAGCTAATCCTCTGAGAATAAAGGAAAAGCCGAATGAAATCTAAAATACCCCTCTAATGGCTTAAGTGTTTGTGAGAACAAGTGGTATTTGCATCTCTTCTTGCAGTTAAAGGTCATGACATTATAAGAGAACTGAGGATTTGAGATGTGAGTGTGTTTTAATAATCAGATAATCTTGAGTCTAAGGTGAAAGGTCTTTGTTCAAATCCACAACACACATGTTTTAGCTATTACTCCTATGAAACTAAAGCAACACTTTTACATGCTGAAAGCACCTTTTATTTATTTTTTATTTTTTAAAAATATTTTGTTTTAGTTGTAGGTGGACACAAATGCCTTTATTTTACTTTTACGTGGTGCTGGAGATTGAACCCAGGGCCTCACTCATGTTACGAAAGCGTTCTACCACTGAGCCACAACCTCGGCCCTGAAAGCATCTTTTAAATGTGTAAATTCTTATGGTAGTTTTAGTGTCTTCTTATTGTAAAAGCAACTTAAAGACACGAGATCATAAAATAGACACTCAGTAGAATCTTTTAAACTGAAATGTAGAAAAGGAGAGAGAAAATGCTAAAATATACTACTGGTCACCACCACGCAAAGCTTCCAAAAAATATCTTGGAGGAAGAACCCATAAATCCTTCATCATAGTTAGCTTGAAAGATTATCAGGTACAATACATAAAACTTAGGAAAATAAAAATGTATACAATAGGAATAACCAGTAAAATTAGATTGAAAACCTCATGATTAGTAACAAATTCTAATTAGTTTCTGTATCACATTACTTAGAACTCACAACTCAACACAGCAATAAGAAAGTGGTCACCTTGTGCAAAATGCTGCATGAGATGTAGAAGATGCTCACTAAAATCTCAAACCTGAGGATAGAGCATGGGAGGAAACATATAGTTGAGGATGAAGAGAAAACGTGAAGGAATCTTGGGATAGAGAAAATTGGTCTGGAATCAGTCTTTTATTGTATTATTCAACAAAAATTCATTACAAAATCACTTATTAAATACTGCACTATACAATAAGGCTATATACACAGTTGAAGTGTGGATGCTAGTAGCTTGTAGATATTTAGCTTTCCTGATGGTAAAGAGAAGATGAACCCAGAGGTAATGCCAAGCAGAGAAAGCCTTCACCTAGCTGGCTGTTCTCACACAGCCAAGAGTAGAAGATTTGATAAAAGTCTCACTTGCTTAACGGACAACTTAATCTCTCAGGAGAGTGAAAGGTAATAAGAAGTACCCCTCAACACCATTCTGACCCAGTGGAAGAAACGATGGATTAAGGAAATCATGGAGGCCTTGGGAAATAATGATGACACCATTACATAGGATATTAAGTCGTTGTATACAGCACCCGTAACACTTATAGCCCTGAAATTCATAAAGGTTCAAAGGTCTCAGAGAAAACAACAGGGGTAAAGAAGGTAAAGATTCAAGGTTTCCTATATTATATCTTCAGTAATAAAATAATGGGTGTACTTCAGTCATAAAAGAGATGATGTGATGATTACAGGCACCTGGTGGCACATGCCTGTAATCCCAGTGGCTCAGGAGTCTGAGACAGGAGGATTGCAAGTTCAAAGCCAGTCTCAGGAACTTAGGCCCAAAGCAACTTAGTGAGATCCTGTCTCAAAATAAAAAATAAAAAGGGCCGAGAATATGGTTCAGTGGTTAAATGCCCCTGGGTCCAATCCCCAGTACCAAAAAAAAAAAAAGAAAAAGAAAAAGAAAAAAAGAAAAGAAAAAGGAATGGTGTGAACATCACAAAACTGGTAAGAACATAGGACAAGAAGTTCAACAAACAGACTAAAATGCTCAAATTAGACAACTACAATTTGATGAAGGAACAGAACCTAGCCAGAAAGAAGAAGAAAAGGTTCATGGGATATTAGAGATGATAATGCATATATGGACAAAAACAACAAGAAGAAAGTAATTGTATAGGGATTCTGTATTTTATATATTGTGATGAAACTGTTCTTAATGTGTAAAGCTAGTAAGGAGTATACCTGATCAAAATTCTTGGTGGTTGTTTTTTTTTTTCCTTCAGGACTGGGGATCAAGCCTAGGGCCTTGCATGTGCCAGGCAGTGCTCTATCACTGGACTATATCCCCAGCCCCTTGGTCAAAATTCTTAAGGGACTCATCATTGCAAAATCCCTGCCCACCAGAAACTATGGATATGTGGACACTTGTCTTTCTGTGAATATGCTGTGATTTCAACTCTACTCTCTTCAAAAGAAATTGGAGCCTATCACACTTCAGTATGAGAGGTACCTTCATCCAAAATGTTCAATAATCTTGTTTTAAGGAGAGTCTCTTTTTAACTATCCATACTTTGATTACCTGCAAGAGCCAATCTATTATTTGGGGTTTTTTTTTCTCCAATAATCTTTTATATGCACTTTAGAAAACATTTTGGGAAATGCTTAGACTCAGAGTGACTGTAAGAGATGGATGAAACCTGGCATTTTAAATTCAGGTACAATTGAAATATGAAAATAGATTGAACTTATATTAACTTCTAAAATGTAGAGTAGACACAGTGGGTTTTTACAGCTTTCATCTGAAAGGAATAACACATTGAGTTGTCATTCCTCAAAATTATTCACTCAGCTGTCTGTGGCCATTCATATGATTTGGCAATATATATTGAGCCATCTAAATTTTAATATCCTTTAAAGTGTGACACTTCATATTCAGGTTTAAATAGCCATTTTTCATCCCAATTTAATAGAAAAAGTTTTTTTCAAAAGTTCTCTGCAATATGTAGAGATCTCACAGTAGTGGTAAGTGAAATGCCCATTTTTAGATTCCATGGATCAATTCTGAAGTGTAAATGATCACGAAATGACAAAGAGCATAGTGTCATGGTTTGACTTCAGTGGTGTTCACTGCCACTTGGAAAATCTTTTAATATTACTTTCAATCACACATCCTCAGATTCCCCCCAAAATTAATCTAAACTTCAAAAACATTAGGCTAACCCATGTTCTTTTTGAACGACAAATTTTACATTTAAGTCTATATACATGAATAATTATTTGAACTGGAAAATAAAGTCAATCTCTAAATCAACTAAATTCCATGCTCTTCCTATTATTGTCAATATGAAAATATATAGGAATCTTCCTAGAGGACTTTTAGAGAAAATAAGATCCTTAAGAACATCTAAAATGGCAAAAGGGAAAAACATGTCACCTTTCCCATTGAGTTTGTTTTAGACTCCGCCTGGGCTACTGTTCTTTTCAAAGCTCAAATATCATAACCTCTATTTATAATAAATCATGTCCACGAAATAATAATTTATAAAACTAAAGAAGTGGAACTTTAAAAGATTTTTAAAAATATACACAAATTAATCCCCATCTACCCCATTTTTAAATTTATATAGACCAATGGTAGATAATTCAAATGTCTTCAGTGAGAAAAT
The DNA here is from genome assembly GCF_902686445.1 of Sciurus carolinensis. Lineage (NCBI taxonomy): Eukaryota > Metazoa > Chordata > Mammalia > Rodentia > Sciuridae > Sciurus > Sciurus carolinensis. The sequence continues at coordinate 39,494,454 of NC_062221.1, read as the reverse complement.
CAAGTAAATTTTGACCAGGACATTTTTTTCCTCCAAGAGTAAACAATATGAAGCAAATAGAAACATTTTTAAACTCCCATACATATTTTTTAAATGATTCCATTCTTAAGATCCATTTGCTTGTTTTTGTCCGTGTGTTCTATTTATTTTCTTTTATTTTTCCCACTTTCGATAGACATAGGTAAAAACACTTCCCTTTTATAACACAAGTACAATAAATATGGCCTAGGAACCTAATCAGGTAGATTAGGGAGAGTAGACATATGGGAAACTTGCTTCAGATTTTATATCAAGGGGACACCTACAATATAGCTTTAACCAACTTCTTCCTGGAAAGACTTGGGGAGGATTATTGTCAAATCCTCCAATTTTTTTTTCAAAAGAAATTCCAATCTTTATGTAAATTCTTCTGAATTTCAAATTTTGCAAATGGGCATCACGGGTGTCTGCTGGGTACAGCCTGGGACAGCACTGCCCAGCCCCCTAGTGGCTGGATTGAGTCGTGCAATTAGTTCTAATCAGTGATCTGTAAGCCAGCTTTTAAGCTGTGAGTTTATGACCTTCCTAAATTCTTTCCTCTCTGCTGTGGCTACTAATATTCAAGAGAGTCGCTGCTTTTTCAAGCCAGGTCCAGAGTGAAGATGATTTAATGCAACTGTCTTCTCATGATATATGTGTCACATGAGTGAGAGATAAAACTTTGTTATTTTGAACTGCTGAGATGTGCATGGGTATGGAGTTGTGTATCATTGTAAAAAGCTTATTCTGGTTGATACAGCTACTAACACCATTGAAAACACAAATACAGCACTAAGTGGGCTAACACAAACCCACACACCACACCGATGTGGATTGAATTTTTTTGTGGACCATTGATTTGCAGTCTAAATCACCCTGAGTGTGATTAACACAAGGGCTTGTGTACATTGTAGTCAATAAAAAAGTAAAATAGAATCTTAGGTTGCTACACAGAGCATATAATCCTGGCATTAATTTTTAAAGAGGAGTGGTAAGGGAGTAGGAGAAGAAGAAGAAAGGAAGAAAAGGAAGAATAAGAGAATAACAATAAATAGATTGAAATGAGTTGTACAAAATTAAGAATGCATGAAGGTGGTCAGAACCAGTTAATATTCTCCAATAGTCAAGTCTGTACAGAAGTCCACTGTCTGCATCTATTGTACTTTCCAAATTCCCTTTTCTAAATATGCCTAGAGCCTTTATTAAGCCTTCTTGATCTCACAGCCTGGGTTTTAAGCCTTTCTGTCCCTCTACTAAATGTGCCAGGCTCAGTTCCTCACTGGGAAAACCAGTCTGCTCTTAATGAGAATTTTATTTTGCTTAGACTTCATGTCTTCATCGCGATCGATATATGTTCCTTGTTACTATGGTATATTCATCTTTAAAATACAGCCTGTCTGTATAAATTCTTCATTTGGAGAGGTAGAATTTTATAACTCAGTAGCTAATGGTACAGATTCTGGAGCCAGTCTGAGTTCAAATAATTGGGAAAGTAATTGATATGTTACTTTGCTTTTGTCTTCTTATCTGCAAATTAAGGATAATAAGATTAGCTGTCCTATCAGATATTTAGGTACTTTGAACAGGGCCTGGCACATGGTAATTGCCATATATGTAAGTGTTTGTTTAATAAACGAGCAAATAATTATTTGCATGTTGGGAATATTAAGCTTCAGATTGCTGAGAAATATTGCCTAGCAGTTGGCAGAGTAGGGGTTTGGGGTGGGGGTTGAGGTAATTATCAACATCCTTCAAGTCCCACAGTATACTACTTTTCATGCCTGATATTCAACATACTCATTATTGTCAACAATAAGAATCTGCGTTGCCAACGCTGCTGCTGTTTAATCTTTGTGAATATTCCTACATCAGGCCTACGTGATTGGTGGTAAGAACTGAATTGCTGACAGTCATTTTTGTTATGTTACAACAGGTAGGAAAAAGCATTTAACAATAATACATAAAAAGAGAGAGAAACCTACTCAGAAGCTAAATAAGACATCTGTCTCTTGCTATTGTCAATATATTTGAAAAGCTCTAACCCAACTCTTTGAAAACCTTATCTCAGAGCTTAAACTCCAGTGCAAAGGGAAAATGTGTCATTTTAATAAGCCTTTGCTCTTAACTTGGAAAATGACTTGGCTTTTCAGTTTATCTCTTTTTATATAGTCAAGCATAAAATTTATGGGATGCATTCCATCAAAAGACTGCTACCTCATAAAATTTCCTTCCTAGTGTGTTCCGTATTCATATGTTACTCCATAAAAGTACAAGTGATGTGTTGGCTCTGTTTCTCTACCCAGTTGTATTTACAGACTTCCGTTAGACGACCAACAAAAGCAACTAGGGCAGCTGCTGCTTGTACCCTGGCTCTTCACCCACCCCACATTGATTTTGGTATGCTTGTTGTTCATGCTGCTGCTTATTGTCATTTTGTACTGTGACAACCCACAAAGAGTGGTTCTATAACTCTGTGCTTTCAAATCCTACCTTCTCCTGGTTCTCTCCTTTACAAGCAGAACCTGGGGAGGTGTACAAGGAAACTTAGAGGAATGCTTGCTTTATCCAACAGATTTAAAAAGACCTTTTTGATTTTTCTAAGCTTAAGGGTATTTGGATGGTAATTTCAAGAAACATTTACAAATAATGAAGGAAACAATTCTCAAGCCACGGGCAGAAATTTTCAGAATTTGAAATTACTTCATAAATTCAAAGGGAACCCTCTCAAAGAAATTATCATCTAGTCACTCAGTATATTACACATAATGCAGACATCTCTTGTCTCCATCTGTGAATCTCATTTATCTCCTGGGATAAACAATGTCTCATTATGAAAGTTACTACTTTATATGTTTGCTTTCATGTCCTCCTGACTTGACCTTACCAGAAATGTCTGCTGGGATTTGTTTGATTGAAAATCTATTCATGTTTCTTCAGACCTACCATATTTGAAACTAAAAACAATTCTGTGTGTTAACTTCATCAGATCCTTATGACACCACTGTTTTCTCCCTTCACTTTATGAAAAAGATTTCCAACCATCTTTAAACCATGAACTTCTGAGAGATTAAAAAAAAAAAGCATGGGCAATGTAGCTTTATGATGATAAACTCAAATTTATAAAATCACCAATGGAATTGTTTATTCTATTTGGAACATTATATGAACTATCAAAAAGCTAAAAACTTTTCTTAGTTCTTTATCTCTACTTCTTCATCTTAATCAATATCCAAATACAAGGCATTTTGAAGCTACTAATCAAAAGTCAAATGACAAAAAAAAGAAAGCATTGAAAATTTTGTTGATTAAGAGACTCAACAGCAGCTATATTTTTGGAACTAGACATCATCAATATTTTCATACAGTATTTTACATTTTATGTGTACAGCAAAAGCCTCTTTTGTCTAACATGCATTCATTCTCCATTTCAATATTCAACAAGACAGCCTTATTAATTCTTCCTCCAAATTGCAAATACATTCATTTGAACAAGAGGAATCAGAAGTCCCACAGGGGTACTAAAATAAAAGCGGTTTTCCTTACAACAGAAGCAGATGTTTAAAGAAGTGATTCTAGAACTGTGTGTGGGAAAAGAGGTATGCATGGGTTGAATTACCTTATCACCCCCAACCCCATTCTTTAAAAAAAAAATAATCTAACTAGTAAATTCTGCTGTTCAAAGGGAAAATCAGAAGGAACTTACAGAAAGCTTGTAAAACCATTTGGATTGTTCTTTAGTTGTTAAGCAATATCTATTACAAAAGCAAATGTTTCATATCCCATTATATTCATTTGCAAAGAAAATCACCTGCAGGGCCTCATAGAATAATAAGGTCTCAGCATGAAGACTAGGTACACAGGTCCTTCACAAGCCATTGAGTGGCCTTGTGGCCTTTGTGGATCCATCTAAGAAGCCAACCGTGATAAATCTAAGCAAAATAGTGAGAATAATTGTGAGAATCAGAGAGAAAAGCAAGCAGCAAAGTAGTATAAGATAAGGCCAATGGAATAGAGGACCACCAGCATTGCATATCAAGTGTTCATACTGTCACTTAACTGCTCTAGGCCTGGAAGAAGTTGAGTCCAATGAAATAGAAAATCTGGAAAACCTGAGAGTTCTTGGCATATTTGCAGCATACAGAATTCATGTATTCATTTAACACAAAATTATTCAGTGCTTTCCAATGTAGAGTGCACAGATGACAAAGATAAAACAGATGTAGTTCTATACCTGGATAACTAACCGTCAGTTGAGGAAGTCAGACCAGAAAAGGGACCCGTAAAATATAGACCAGTGATAATTATGGTGAAACAAAGTACATGATCCACAGTCAAACTGAGATTATGGAAAATTCTCCCCAAAGGATAGAGGCGTCTTAAAAAACTAAGAGATATAATTTTATTTTATAATGTGTATCTATTTGTTCGCCACCTAAAAAATTGTGGCAGAATTTCCCAAACCACAAAGGAAACCAAAGACAGGACCATTTAGGTAGAGGTAACTGATAAGAAGATATGAAGTTGAAAATACCCACAGCTTATCTGAAGATGTTGAGAGATTTTGTATATCTGTACTCAGGATGAAAACAGTTGAAGAAGAAGTGCAGGAGATGGTTAGGGTAAGATCCCAAGAGGTTTGATACACCTAGCCCAGGAATTTGCATTTTATTCTGTAGATTATGAGGAAACAATGAGCGATTTTAGGCAGAGGAGTGATATTTAGAGATTTCTGCCTCAGAGCAGTCCTTCTGGCAACCTCAGGAAAAATGAATGAGGGGGAAGGGGGTCATCTACTGAAGGGCAAGATAACAGGCTACTGCACAGAGTCTTGAGAGCTTAAAAGGCAATGGCAGGGAAAGTGGAGATGAAGGGACAGATTCATGATACGTTCAGGAGACTGAATCAATAAGACTTGGTGATGGATTGTATGTGGGAAGGAACAAGCCTTACATGTCTATTGGATTTCTTATTAGGATGTGTCATTCACCCTGTTAGAATATATAGGAGGAGGAGCATATTGGAATGGAGATGAATAGCAGTTTAATTTAGAAATTCCTGTGAGATATTCAAAAAGACCTAACTTTTGTCCAACATCTGGATATAGAGATTTAAAATCCGGAGACGGAGTCTAGAGTTACAGCATGTGTGAAACTGAAAACATGCTAAATGAAAGGTGGCAGCCACATATTGTATGATCCCATCTACACACAATGCCTGGGATAGACAAATCTGAAGATAGAAAGTATTACATGCTTGCATAGTGCTAGGTTGCGGGTAGAGGAAGTGGGTGGTGATGGTTAAAGGTACAGGGTTTCTTTTTGGGGTGATGAAAATATTCCAAAATTGATTATAGGAGTTTTGGCAGAAGGCTCTAAATACACTAAAAGCCACTGAACTGTATGCTTTGAGTAAGAGTTGTATGGCATGTGAATTATACCTCAATAAAGTTGTTAAAAATGATGTGGAAGGACACTTGAGAGCATAGATATTTCAGTATAAAGGCTTCAAGGTTATTAAAATCTCACTGAAAATTTATCTAAAGAAAGTAAATCTTTCCACTGAAATAAACAGTTGAAAACATGAATGGTAGGTACATGTGTTAGTCAGTTTTTCATCACTGTGAACAAAATACCTGACAAGCATAATCTAGAGGAGGAAAAGTTTATTTTGAGCTTAGTTTCAGAGGTTTAGTCTACAGTCGGCCAACTCCATTGCTCTGGGCCCAAGATGAGGCAGAATTTCATGGCAGGAGGGTGTGGAGGAGGGAAGCTGCTCAGCTCATGGCAGCCAGGAAGGAGAGAGAGAAAAAAAAAGAAAGAGAGAGAAGACCCAGGAACAAAATATATAAACCTCAAAGCATACCTCCAGGGACCCACCTCCTCCAACCATGCCCCACCTGTCTACAGTTACCATCCATTAATCCATTAAAATGATTAATCCATCAAATGGATTCATTCACTCTTTAGGTTATAGTTGTCATAATCTAATCATTTCACCTCCTGCATCAACACAGGAGCTCTGAGGGGACACCCCATATCCAAACCACAACAGTAAGTATTAGGGTAAATACTACTCAGTCTAATAAACATTCCCCACTTGCTAGGTGAAAGGCAAGGTCAAAAGGTAGGCAAGGAGGGGTCTTGTAACTGCATATGAGTCGTGATGAAATACATTTTTTAACCCTTTTAGGTTACTTCATGCACAAATGTACAGCATATCATGGGATGGCCTTTGCATTTTTGTACATATTACTTGTATGGAGAGAAGCCACACAAGGAGACCATGCACTACTTAATCTCTGTTCCTGCTCTCTGCTTCCTTCGCTACTGTAAGCATTGCTGTAAGGAATGAGAAAACAATCAGAGTCAAAGAGGCCTACTTTATACATTTACTTCTCAAGTTTTCCATTAGGAAAATTATGAAGCATTGAATAGAATTGGGCACTTAAAATTTTTTGTCGTTGTTTTGGATCTGTCTAGTTGCTTCACTTTTCTGCCAAAGGGCCTAACATCCTTACACCTTCTGTATGTTCTTTATGATGTCTGTCTGGCACAGTGCTGCCAAAGGAACATGTGACACGTCTGATGGCTCACAAAACAACAACAAAAAGAATTTGAATAATCATTAATGTTTTGAAGTTATTTCCTATATGTGTTAAAAATAACTTGCAAATGAATCAGAATGCACTATTTCTCTGAACTTAATAAAAAATTGCTGAACTCTTACTGTGCACTGAGATTTTGCCAAGTTCTGTATACTTTACCTAATTAATTTTTGTCGCTTAACAGTCCTATGAGGTGGTTACACTTTTATCTCCCCTTTGCAGATAAAAAAAATTGTTTAAGTAATTTATCTAAGCTCACAAAGATTTCCCCACATTAAATGCAATAAATCTGTTAGAATATTTGTTTTTTGACCTCTAATTGATCAAAAGACTCCTAATAAAATACTTGAAGGTAGAATGGCTCAGAGTCAGGAAGACCTGTTTAAATCCTAAGCTCTCAGAATCACAATTTACTCAAACATACAAGGAGGCCAATAATAGCCGAGTCCTGATTCACAGGGTCATAAGAAATTAATGCAAGTGAAAGTTACCAGGCACAGCAGGAAAATAATATTACATTTTGTACTTAACCTACTTGAATTATAAATATTTTCTGAAGTCTACCATTATTTTTGGAAGGACCCATATCAGCAATTCCACAGGAGGAAGGCATTTTCCAAGATATTAGTGTAAATGTACATTTGCTTATGATTAGAAGCTTTTCTTCAAGCTGATGATGAGGTCATCCCAGTCATTCCATCTTGTTCTTATTAAAGGCCAAATTGTAGATTGTACCAGTCTTACTAAAGGCTGCTCCTTAATGGCTCCTACATAAAGTGTGCATCTCAATTTACTCAGCATACAACCCCAAAATGGGAACCTGCAAAACACAAGGCAAGCTAAAGTATGGAGAAGTTATTGTGAGAGTGTATGGGTTTGTGTCTTGTGTGTGTGTGTGTGTGTGTGTGTGTGTGTGTGTGTGTGCCAGGACACATGCCATAGTGATGAGGGACAGGATAAAGAAGGATGACGGAACAAATACATCAATCTACAATAGTTCTGTCAGGCATACCTCTTTGACACTGCACTCTGGTATACAAAGGAAATATCCTTCATCACTTGATTTCTATAGCCATTTATTCTCATTTGGAAAAACAATAAGGCCTGACCTACCAATGATGTATAAGGTATGAATAATGGTTGTACTTTCAAAATATAATTAGGTGCAAAGAGCAGTGACAGTTAAATGCCTTCAACTATGTGCATATCAGCCTGCTCTCTTCATTGGGTCTGGGCAAGGTATTCTGGCTGAAATGTGGGCAGAACTCCAGTATCTCTTAGAAGAGACTCCAAATTGCATGATGGTTCACAGAGCGAAACTCTGCATGAGAGCCTGTGCTGTTTCCTTAGCAGCCAGGACAATTCTGCTGATGATATACATAATTAGTTTTATTTTCAACAAATATTTGATAAATAGGTTCATCAAACATTTATTGATCAGTCATTAGGCCACCATGTAACAGCACTGTGAGGACACCAGTGCACATGGTAGTAATCTGCTTTCTTCATGAAACTTGTACTTGGAAAAATAATCAGGTGACCAAATAATTCCCTACCCAAAACAGACACTTGGAAAGTGAAAGAGGCTCCATAAATAATTAAACTTGTATATAAGTGTTTAGAAGGGGCAAGTTAGAATTCATTCATATATCTACCCTATAGAGAAGGAAATCGTTATAATAATTTTATACAATAAGATGACAAAATCAGGATATAGTCAGTTAAGAAAACGTAGTCACAACTGGGGCAAGGGGAGGCCACCTGAACCTAGTGAGTTGATATCAGGGACGCTGCTAATTATCCTACAACAAATCATCTGTTCCAAAATCTCAGCAATGCTAACCTTGATAGATCCTGTCTTCAAAATATATCTCTCCTGCTCAGAATCTACTGTAGACCTAAAATTCTGCAAAGGTGACAGGAGAATGATGAGACACTTCCTTCTCCCTGAACCTCATTCCTCTACTATACTTAGCAGTAGTTTCTGTCCCTCCTATTTGAGCCCAAAGGATCAAGGACATTTTCTTACAGCTGTTATTTATAATCTGGAAATTTTCTCTTTTGGATGTAGAGGACACACAATTGCAAGGTGTTAGGGTTGGTGGTTGTGTTGTTTTAAAGAATCAGCGAATAGTTAGTAGGGTGCAACACCTCCCAGGGTAAAGGTTGGGAAGTATTGATTAAACCTGGTAAAATAGAAGTTTCTGATGACCTGACTTGAATTGTAAAGAGTGAGAGTTGTGAGTAGAAGGGACTTTATAGACTACTGCTCCTACTCAGACGGCCTAGGAGGTACAGAGCACAGAAGAGGGGAAATGGGTGCACAGATGGGGCTGGTTCTTTAGAGATCTGTGAATAACTTTAAGTGGAAATGGCCAGAGAAGTGGAGTCTGGGGATTCAGACACACACAGGAATGGGGGTCGGGAGAGAGAGGGGGAGAGAGAGAGAGAGAGAGAGAGAGAGAGAGAGAGAGAGAGAGAGAGAGAGAGAGAGGGAGGGAGAGAAAGTGAGGAAAGGATGAGAATTTTGATAAAGCATGATCCTTGAACAAAGAGGATAAGGAAGGGATAGGATTCAGGCACACATGTGCTAGGCTGGGGTACAGGAGGTCTTTTTCAAAGCTTGTTATGTCCTGGAAAAGAATTGGGTTCATTTTATTTTATTTATACCTTCGAGTTGGGTGGTTCTTTGACTTAAGTCAATGAGACAGCTGCCTAATCTGAGAGGAAAACAACCTGAAGATGTGTCAGCAGAATAACCCCATGATGCCTCAAGGCTTTGCCTTCTGAAGGCTCTCTATTAAAATGGAAATAAGCTACCTGAAAAGTCATCATCTGAAAATCCATTAACATATTTAGATGGGTGAGTTTATCAATTCCTTGGTCAAGGGCAGGGACCAGGACAAGTCCATTGTGGCATATATTGATAGCGTGGCATATGCACACAGGCACGTACGGACTTTTGTAGGAGAGAAAGATGTGATAGAATAGAAAAGGAAACAAGATCTGGAACACAAACCACAGTCTGAGAGGACTGGGTCAGAAACAGCATGAAGTCACCGATAATCTGGAGAGCAGACAAAAAGCTCCCTTAGAGGACACCGATGCTATCAAGTCCAAACTCCGGCCCTTGACAGTTGCTCCCCAGATGCCACTCACATTATGTACAACTTTTCAAGAGAAAAGTAAAAGCAAAAGTGCTGGGGTCTGCCAGAGTTAGTGACCTGTGCATTTGGGCTCAGGGTCCCTTACAGGGTGACGTCTTCCAGAGTCAATAGGATGTGCCACACTTCACCAGAACTTTTCACGGGCTTTCTGAGCATAGACCATAGTCTGCCTGCAGCATCAAGAGCCTCCCTGATTCAGCTGAGGTCTTGGCCACCATAACACTTAAACCTTGAAATCAAATGATGCCACCATACCTCAACCCAAGCTCCTGCCGTCCTGCTGCTGTTGACCTCTCCTACAAGTTTGCCATGTGTCAGCTGCCTACATGTGCCAGGGGTAGGGCCTTCTTTGAAATAGATTTCACAGTCACCTTATTTCTGTTATTTTATGTTGACTAAGATTTGGGAGGAACCAAGTGTCTTTATCCGCTATAACAAATCACCATAAATTGGGTGGCTTCAACAAGAGGAATATCTTCTCTCATAATTCTGGAGACAGGAAGTCTGAGTGATTTCCTAGTCATGCTGAGTGATTCAGTTTCTGGTGAAGCTTCTCTTATTGGCTTCTTCTATGTCCTCCTTGAGCATTTGTGGGGAGACAAAGAGCAATCTTGGTCTTTCTCTTTTTATAAGGACACTGATCCTATCACATTAGAACCCCATTCATTTAAACTTAATTGCCTTCTAAAAATTCCATCTCCAAACATAGTCAAGTTGGGGGTTGTAGATTCCACATTTGAATTGAAGGGCATAACATGACATTCTAGCCTGGCCCCCACAATTCATATTCTTACATGCAAAATAAATTCAGCCCATCCCAACATCCTCAAATGTCTTAACTCATTCCAGCATCACTTCTAAATCTAAAGACCAAAGTTTCATCTAAAAATCTTCCAAATCAAATATGAGAGAGACTTGAGGTATGATTAATTCTGAGGCCAAATTCCTCTCTAGCTATAAACCTGTGAAACAAGACAAGTTGTATGCTTCCTGAATACAATGATGGGACAGGCGTAGGATCCCCATTCCTGTTCCAAAAGGTAAAAGTCCAGAAGAAAGAAAGGAGTGATAAAACCCAAGCAAGTCCAACATCTAAGATGACAAACTCCATTAGATATTAGTTAATATTAATATCAAGATATTCAAAACTAACCCTCTGTGGCTTGATGCTCCACCTTTACTGGGTTTATAGCTCTGTCTTCCGGACCCACTAGGACAGTGAGTTCTGCCATAATGGCCTTGCCAAGTGGGGTCACACTCCCAAGGTCACAAACACATCCTTGTGGTTTCAGTAGAAAGTATATAGTCTTGAAAACAAGTTAGGTTTTCAATCACTTGAATTGCATATGCACTATTTTTTCTTTTCTTGAAGAACAGCATACTTTTGCATGTGAAGAGCATTTTCACCCTGTCTTACAGACTCTAAGAAGTCCAACAGCCTTCCTCTTTTTCATCCCATCTTTGTTCCCTTTTGTTAAAACTGGCAGTGTTTCTGTTCATATAAATCAACGATCCCTTTACTAAGTGATGGTCCTGTCACACCCTTGGTCTTCTGTTCTAGACATACTTTCTCAGTTTTAATGATATAGACAGGCAAGAATTTTTCCAAACCTTTCAAGTTTCTAGCTCCATTTTGCTTAATAATTTCTTCCTCAGTTCAACTTTTTCTTTTGCATTTTGCTATAAGCAGTAAGGAAGAGCCAAGCCATATTTCCAATACTCTGTTAACAATGCAGTTTCATCATTCTTATGTTCTACTTTCCACAAAATACTAGATCGCGATTTAGCCCAGTCCCTTGACCTTTAGAATAAGGATCACCTTTCCTCCAGTTTCCAATAACCATTCCTCATTTCTATCTAAAACCTCACCACAATGACCTTTAACTCCACATTTCTACTCACATTTCATCATGATTATTTGTGTTCTAGAACAAGATGCAGGCTTCCTCTCCGACCCTCTTCCTTTCTTTCTGAATCTTCACCAGAATCATCTTTAATATCCACATTTGTAGCAAGTTCCTCAAAACTCTTCCAGCCTCTACCAGTTCCAGTGCTGCTTCTATATTCCAAGATTTTTGTTAAAGCAGCACCTCCACCTCTTGGCACCAAAATCCTTCCTATTAAGCTTGGGATACCATAACAAAATAGACTGGATGGCTGAACAACATAAATTAAATCTCTCACAGTTCTGGAGGCTGGTAATCCATACCAAGGTTCCAGAGTGGTCAGGTTCCAGTGTGGCTTGTAAACAGTCACCTTCTCATTGCGCCCCCATGTGACCTTTCCTCAGTGTGTGCACATGGAGAAAGAAAAAGGAAGAGAGGATGGAGGAAGGCAGAGAGATCTCTTCCTCTTCCTATAAGGCCATCAACCCTGTAATTCTACTAGAATTAGAATCCCACATTTGTGAATTCATTTAACCATTGTTACCTCCTAAAAGCCCTGTCAACAAATGTAGTCCCAATGGAGGTTGGGACTTCATTGTATGAATCAGAGGGGTGCAAAGGCACAGTTTGGGCCATAATACCAAGCAATCTTTAAGTCAACATCTGAGGTGAGTTTCATATACACAGCCCAGGGACCAGGTTCTGAAATACCCTGCTTTAGAACATACCCTCCTCAATCCTCCTTTTGAAAAGACACACAAAATAAGTTGTAACTGAATAACATTCTGAAATACATAACATAATACCTTACAAATAACTTCAACTGCATGTCACTGCTGGTACAAATATGATACATCACTGAGTACCAGCCCTCAGAGAGATGAGAAAATTGGAGCCTATGATGCTGAGTTTTAAAATGTTTTTCTTTTGAATAAGATTTTTAGATAACCTTGAGAAGTATTGAGGGATACCATTATCTTTTAAAAGTCACTAAATACGACAAGCTTATACCAAACATTTACTTAAAAAAAAAATTACAGTGGATAAAACCCAGTAGAAATAAATACAAATAGTCGGTTAGTGTGTAGGGCAATTATCTCTTACTCAAAACATTACATATGGAATACTGCATGCATCATTTCCTTCACGAAGGAAAACAAATTCTCTTAAATCCACCAGCAAGTTTTCCAACACAAATGGTCCAAACCTTTTGCCAATGGGCTAAGAGCCAGCTGACATATTTCCACCCACACCATGCAACCATCCACATTAGTTACTCTGCACAATGTGCTCGAGCATTATCACAAATGCTTGGGTTACCCAATTAACAATGGCATCGTATGTTTTCTTCTTCTCTATGAATATATTACCAGGCACACAATTTAACACATGAGTGGATTTTCTCTTCTTCAGACAAGCCTGAATGGTGGTGTCTGAGCAGCTTCAGACATAAGGAGCATGGCAGGTTGGAATGCTGTTCGCAGAGCTGTCTGCACTGCAGTGACAGGTCCAATGGCTAATGAAATGGACTTCTGAGGACTTAGCTTGCCACGAAAGTGTGAATCTATAAAGCTCTCAAGGAAGGATATTTATATGCAAATAAATTTGTTAATATACATATTTTTTGAAGTAAACATCTAACTCAAATTGGGTCACACATTGTATGCCAGAGGAGACTTTCTGTTAGGGAAAAAAATCTTTCTGGTACTGTTGTTTCTTAAAGAAAGAAGGAATTTTGAACTAAAAAGTGTGAGATATGAAGAGAAGACCTTCCAAATAAAATGATTTACACTGACTACGAGAGCATGGCTTTTCAAAATGTGACACCTGTAACACCTTTATTAGAAATGATTGGGAAACTTTCAAAAAATACATTTAAAGATCCTTCCCCTTTACTGGACTTAAGAATTTTCAGGACCATGTCCTGGACTGAGCATTTTCTAACCAGTCCTTCAACTGACTCTTAGGCACATGAACATTTTACTCAGCCAGGTGGAGGTGGGAGATGATAACAGCATAGATTATCTTCTTCCTCCACCATGTTCTTCATGACCCTGCAGCCAAGAGGACCTGAGAGAAGTGCACAAAGTACATGAGTCCTAACAAAAGCAACATTAATGTTTTGTTTTGTTTTTAGGTGACATTCTCTATCTACCACACCACTTAGATCCAAATTTCTTTTCTTCCAAGGCCCCTGATGGCTCTTGTTCACCATGAACCAACAAATACTTTTCAAAGTTGAGTTCTAGCCCTTATTAGTCTCTCAAAATGGGTTGAGTATCAACCTAGGAGCTTGTTCTCAAAGCACAAAACAGAATCGGTCTGCCTGTCTCTTTCTCCCTCTTTCCTATCTATTACCGTTTGGACGTGAGGTGTCCCCCAAAAGCGCACATGTGAGACAATGCAAGAAGGTTTAAAGGGTTGTAAGAGTCTTAACCAAATCAGTGAATCAATCCCCTGATAGGGATTAACTGAGTGGTAACTGAAGGCAGGTAGGGTATGGCTGGAGGAGGAGGGGCACTGGGTGCTGTGGCTTTAGGGTATATATTTTATATCTGGCTAGTGGAGCTTCTCTCTGGTGTCTGATCATCATGTGAGCTTCTTCCCTCCACCACACTCTTCCACCATGATGTCCAGCCTCCCCTCAAGTCCTAAGGAATGGAGCCTGCCATCTATGGACTGAGACCTTTAAAACCATGAGCCCGTAAATAAACTATTCCTCCTCTACAGTTGTGCTGGTCGGGTCTTTTAGTCATAGCAGCAATAAAGTTGACTAAGACTATCCATCTCTCTCATCTCTCTCTTCTCTCTCTCTCTCTCTCTCTCTCTCTCTCTCTCTCTCAGAAGAGAATGAAGCACAGTCTCATCATCTATAATTTTTACCTATGACTAAAGGCTGATTACTAATTGGCGAGTTGCTGAAATAACAAAAAGAAGCTGACCAACAGAATTACTTGACAACCCATTCAATATCTATGCAAGTGCCCCAATCCCTTTCAACATTCATACCTGTCAATATTACATAGCTCCCCTCCACACACATCTTATTTGTCCTATTCTAACATGCACATTTTAACACATCTGAAATCAGGGTGCATCTATTAATTGAAAGCATCTTACAAATGTTTGTACTTTTCTGGCAGCTGAGAACTATGGTGTCTCTACTTCCCAATCCCTCTTCCCAGTGAGGAGAAAGCTGTTCTTATTTTCCATCCTTCTCTTTCCAAATCAAAGAGCCCCTGGACTGTACGCTGGCAGGTTTTATACCAAGCAACCATGCTGATATCTGCCAGTTGAGGTAGTATAGCCAGAGAAATGAAAAAAAGAAAAAAAAAAAACAAAACTGTACTCTTTTGTTTAAGTTGTTTAAGACAGAAGAAGGAAACTCATCTAGCACTTTAAAGAGCTTTATTGATGCATATAATATTGAAGCCTTAGTTCTCTCAGTATATTTTTCTTTCTTAACTATATATAAAATAATGGTGTGTCTTACATTTAATGACATGTTAGATTTGATGAAATTTAGGGAAATGTGACAAAATTTATAAATGGGAAACTGAACCAGTGGGTTGGAAGAGCAAAGGACCTTTGGCCCTTTTTAATGGACTATGGTAAAAAAAAATACATATTTAAGATATTCACATTGAAATTTTTTCTTGTGCCTCAATTGCTTTAGTACCTGAGTAGTCAGAAAAATCTATCATCACTTTTTACCTCTTGGGGCCTCTTTTATTCCCTTCCATGGACACACAAATTCTGACCATCACACAAGTGTCTCAGAAGTAGACAAATAAAGTGGTCTTACCCAGTATTTGTCTCACTCTTATATTTAATTATTTACCTGTTTTCTCTTCTAGATTATAGGCTGAAAACCAGTTTGTTGCTACTCATGTGTAATCTTCTCAACATCTAGTAAATTCCTGACACTCCATTGCCTATACGTAGTCTACATAGGCTATTGTTAATGATCACTAAAGAATGGACTACCAGAGTCAGAGTTAGAAGTGATATGTATTTTAGGACAAAATCCTATTGAAAAAAAATCAGAAGACTGCATTCTAAAAGCTAGACAACTTTCTCATAATCACATCACTCATAAATGGCAGAACCACAGACTGGGTCTACTGATGATTATTATTCAGCTCTTCCCAGCATAAAATGCTGATTGGCATATTACCATTTTGATAAGCTACACCTATAAATGAGAGTATTAAAGCAATACATCTGTTACTTCTTCACTCTCCAGTAATTATGAACCAAGTGATAAAAGGCCCAAGAGTTTTCTTCCTCAAGCCATTAGAAGCAAAACATGAAGTAAACGCTTTGCAGACCTGTTTTTCATTGCTAGTATAAAAAAGCACGCACATAACTTTTTAAAGTTTTGGTCTAAGTAAGAAACAGATGGGACATACAAAACTGTAGTGAACTTGAACTTTATCTCATTTGTCCAATATCACTTTAAGTAAAGGGTTACAGTTCCTAAATCCAACATATCCAGTTGGAGAGAAACCTAAGAAGAATGAGATAACAATACCCACCTACCATCCAGTGGCACAGATCCTTGTCAGTTTTCAATGCGATGTGGTGGCAGTAATTCTGGGTGCTGAAGCTAAATGCCAGCTTGTGCAATAAATGTTTATACAGTCTCAATATCAAATTCTAAACAACACCATCATTTTATTATAATTGCAAATAGTAAAATTACAAGTAGTGATAGCTACAATTTTTTAATTGTTGTACAACTGGAAGAAAAAACCCCACTTCCCTACATACAATTGGAACAGGAAAAAAAAAAAATACCTCTCTCTACATACAAGTATATTTCTTCCCTGAGGTTTCCTATAGCAAAGAGTTAAAATAAACTGCTGACAGTTACCTATTCTATAACTGGCTGCTAGTCACATAGTAGGAAACCTTCAAAATGTAACTCCACTGTCTCTGCCCCACATTCACCTGATTTCTCCTCAAGGCACCAGTTGAATTTATCTGACAGTAAGTCCTGACGGGGGGAAAGAATGGGGGTGGAAAGCAGAACTTTATGGTTTACAGTGCTAACATTAATTCCCACCCTTCTCCAAAACTGCAGAAGACACTGATTTCTTTGCAAAATAAAATGTGCAAAGGCATATGAGAATCATTCATTTCAGTTTCATTACTGGTAATTGATCACATTGCCCAGAGGAAATCAGTCCATTTGTTTTTCATGAGCCAGACTGGACAGAGGTCACTATTCACATCTCTCCTTTATAATGAACTAATTATCAAAACAATGGGTACTTAATGAAAAGCCTGGCCAAGGAAACATGTTTATTCTTATTCTTTTGAACTTTCAACTTATAGAGATAAAGGACTAAGATAACTTTTTGCTGATCCTTGTTACAATGAAATTTGATTTTTCATCTTCATTCCAAAATCCCCTCCAAAAATTGAAAATAAAATTGTTGATTCCATTTTCTGCAATATAATAGATGCCCATCACAAACATTAAAAGAGGTATCCACCCCCTCAAAAATGTTATCAGACAGTCTCACTCTAATTGGTTTGTATGCCTTGCAAAGAAAATGTGAGCATACCTATAAACAGACTGACAGGTTGTCTGGTTCCACTGTGACTCTTACAAGTCCCTCTGTTCAGTGAGCTTCCAGAAAGTCCTCCGGCAATGCTCATTAGCAAAACACAGCTGATACTCACTCTTCCAAAGGTAATTGGCTGGGGGTAGAGTTAGAGAGAAAGGGTATTTCCTTTCTCTTACTGGGTCCCAAAGTCCAAAGATTTTTAAATCCTATATATACCTCAACACTCAACACTAAAACATCAGAAATCGTCTTTTTTTTTTTTTTTTTTTTTTTTTTTTTTTAAGGCAGAAACTTGTCTCCATTAAGGAGTTTGGCAATCTGGTTCACACCCTTCTGCTAAAGTTTCAGATCTCATTTCCTGCCTTGAGTCATATCAAAGATAAGGACCAACACATATTGGTACTTTTCGAGGTACTGACTACAGATATTAACCCACAGTCAATGATGACCTTTTCTGACAGATTTTAATATACTGATTTCTTACAGACTTTACACAGTCTTAATATACTATCTATTACCCTATCCCCAAAAGGTTGTGATTCATTTAGTTACAACCACTTTAAAATGAATCCAGTCTATATTGCAATATGTTCAGAAGTGGCTTATGGCACCAGGGAGCGTATAATTATTCCCTCCCAGCTATTCAGTTTTGCTGACAGCAGATAATAATTGTGTAGACCTACACCCTATATAACCCTAGGGGGCTTTTCAAAGAAACAAATTTTGAAAAAAAATTTAATGAAAAATATTCTGAAAATGGCAGCAGGCAAAACCAAGCACAGAACACTTAAAATACAATCTGAGGGCTGGACATGATGGCATGCACCTGTATTCTCAGCTACTAGGGTGGCTGAGGAAGGAGAATTCCTTGAGTCCAGGAGTTCAAGTCCAGTCTGGGCAATATAGAAAAAAGAAAAAAATAATAAGGAACAGGAAACAAAAAAGAAAGAAAGACAAAAATACAATTTGAGTTGTCAACAGGCATATGGAGATGGAATAGAGGAAAAACAAAGAATGGGGTGAGGTATGCACGTTTAATAAGGATAAACTTTTTCTTATGATAATTCTCTGAATTCCTATTTTAAATTCTAAAATTTTACTTCCCTTTGTAGATACTATGTTAAAGATCATAACATTTCACCTAGAAAAAGAAAGATGGTGTATATTAGATTGCTACTGCTTAGCTCTCTTTTTCTCTGGTACCCTTGGAAAGGTGACTACCAAGGTTACAAACAAGTCTACAGAAATGTCTAGAAACCTGCACCACAATTCCCCAGGGAACATTCACAGCTGTGATTCTCACTCTGGCTTTGTTGCTAGGAGGACTTGATAAAGAGTTCACTCTTGTGCACCCCAGTTTCATATTTTGGAAATACATTTCCCATACCAAAATAATAATCCACAAAAAAAATAATCTAAGCTGTGTCATAAAGATCATTGGGACAAATCATCTAAGAGCAGCAGCCTCAGAGGGAGCTCTCGGGCCTTATCAAAGAGGTGCCTAGAGAGGAAAAGAAAAGAAAGAAATAGGTTTCTTCTACAACTGAAAACCTATCAGAAAGGGCTAATAAAGATGAATAAAAGATGGTGCAGAAAAAAAAAAAAAACCGACTCAGTCCATAAACTTGCCATGCACTAAGGCAGTACTGACAACACCCCAACCTCTCCTTAGCATCGTGGTCATACATCTTCATATGCGAGGGTGCTAGGCAATCTCCATTATGTCTGTGCCTTATAAAGTATATCTTAATGCCGTTTTCTTCCTTGTCTGTGACACTCCCTCTAATGATCAAGCAGGAAGAATCAGAATGGAAATACTCTAAGGTAAAGCTATCATGTGACTTCTTGTGTCAGCAGTCCAGCTGAGAAGCCTCCAGCACCACCAAGGGGAAGGCGAGGATTGGGGAACACTTCGTGTGTTAGAGAAAAAAGGTGACTTGGAGTCATGCTTTAGCCTAGATAACATTTGCTTATTTTATTATCTCAATTTCCTTTAATTTCTCTCTACCCTGCTGGGTCTCTACAACTACTTCCTCTCTTTATGGCATGGTTCTTGTCCTGTTATCATTATTTTTATATTTCTTCTTTTTTAATTTTTATTTTCTGGCACCAGGGATTGAACCCAGGGGTACTTAACCACTGAGCAACATCCCCAACCCTTTTTTATTTGTTTCTTATTTTGATACAGGGTCAGGCTAAATTGCTTAGGGCCTCACTAAGTTACTGAGGCTGGTTTGAAACTTTGATCCTCCTGCCTCAACCTCTCAAGTCACTGGGATTACAGGTGTGTGCCACTCCACCTGGCTCATTATTTTTATATTTCTGTCCTTAGTTGTGTGTTGGAATGAGGCAAGGCATAAAATCATGAATTAATGTAAGTTGCCAAGTCAAATTAAGGAATTTTATAAATGAAAAGTAAGCATATGCTACTCTATACTTAAACAGTTCTATGCTTCCTAGTGGTCAATGCAAAACAGGAAATGTGACAAATTATTTAACACTTTTTATGTAATGTGTGCAATAATCTGCATGTCACATTATATATATAATAATATGCAAGTACTTTTTCATTAGTGTCAGGAACTGAATGTGTCCCCCCTACAAATTCATATGTTGTGTACAAACACACAATTTGATGATTTTAGGAGATGGGGCCTTGGAGAAGTAATTAGGTCATGGGGGTAGAACCCTCCTGAATGGTATTATGCCCTTATTAGAGGAAATACAAGAACTTGCTTTTGCTCTGTGTCTGTCATGTGAGAATACAATGAGATGACCATTTGCAAACGACTCTCACTAAACATGGAACTGCTGGGGCTCTGATCTTGGATTTCCAAGACTCAAAACTGTGTGAAATGAATTTCTGTTATGAAGTCCACCCTGTCTATGGTATCTAGTCTAAATTAAGACAATTAAGGAAGATAAATCTTACCCAGTACAATATTCTAAGAAGAATTCATTATGTGAATCTTTATATAAGGATGATCAAAATAACAACAATGATCATAATAGGAAAGATCTTATGTATGGCTAACAAAGGCAACAAAAACTTTATTATGGATAGAACTTAATCTAACTCTCAGAGAAGTCAAAAGTATAATATAAAAGCATAGCCAGGGTACCATGGTTCACATCTGTAATCCCAGCAGCTCAGGAGGCTGAGGCAGGAGTATTGCAAGTTCAAGGTCAGCCTCAGTCATTCAGCAAGCCCCCAAGTAACTTAGCAAGACCCTGTCTCAAAATAAAAAAATAAAAATAAAAATAAAAAAGGGCTGGTGATGAGGCTCAGTGGTTAAGTATTCCTGGAGGTTCAATCTCTAGTACAAAAAATAAATAAATAAATAAAATAAAAAACAGAGTAAAATCTCCTCTGTGAGGCCTTATGGCTACCTGGTAGGATGACTTAACTAACCTAGACTTGAGAATTTGGAAGAATGGTTATTTGACATTTCCATATTCACATTCAGGAAAAGTCCAAATATAGTACAGATCATCCATAAAGAAGTGTCTCTGAAGTAAAACCACCTGGCCCTTCAAAGTGAGATTATTGGAAGATAATCTGAGATTATCAGTAGATCTCTTTGAAGAAATGTGGAGAAAGCCAAGATCAGGTGACTGAATTGACAGATACAGAAAGGTCAAAGTCAAAAAGTAATGAACTTGAATGGCTTCAGACAAGCAGGGATTAATACTAAGAAACAAGCAACTATATCAGACAATTAATGGAATTGATTAATGGAAGGAGATCCCAGAGAACAGACATAAATGATGGTCAATCACTAGGCCTTTCATTTTATTTAAACTCCATAACATCTTTCTGGACTGATTAGGCACAATACCATTTAATAATTTGGGGGGTAAAAACCCAAAGAACAGAAAAATCGGGACTAATCACAGGGAGTAAATGCTTGGATCATACAGCTATTCAGAATGTAACTAAGATAGCCTTTTCTATGGAGTCCAGATCTACAATTGGCAAAATGACATTTTATTCTGAAAAATAGAGCAGGTTTTTTATTCTTACCCAGAAATCAGTTAGCAACTCAGAAAGTGTTTGGAACACTATGGTGGTGTTTAAAACCAATGTCACAAAATGTCTGTACCAATTTCCCAGTATGACCTCTCAGAGGTCATGTAGGGCCATGGAAGGTGGTCTCCACAAGGACTTAGAAGAGGAGATGAGTGGAACTGAAACCTACTTGTGGGTCTGCGTTTCGGGATTATAAGTGCTCTAGTGAAGAAGAGTTTCTTTTATTTATTATAAATGTTATATGCCAGCTAACAGGGGCTCTGGGGACTGCCACAGGAGAGTCAGATCTGAGTCAGGCAGAGGCAGGCGTGTTGCAGGAAGTGAGCAAGTGATCTACCTAGGGCAGATATGCTAAAGAAAAAATCCCCACAAAAGCCAGCAGTAGATGCAGAACTACACGGTTTAGGACTTAGAAAGAAACCACGTTGGTGGCACTATAACTTAGCATGTAGCATCATTCCCAAACCAACAAACTATGAACTGGAGGAGGAGGCTGTCGGTAGCCACTGGAGACTGAACTGTCCCAATAATTGCATATAGAAATACTGAAGTTACAATACTTATTGTTAATATCACATGAGGAATACTATAATAGTGATAAATGGTAAATTATAGAAGCCACTTAACAATGGTTGTTTTACTTGTAGCCTACAGTACTGTTAACAGCATTATGATAACAATGTGCTCACTAAGAATTGAGAACATTCAAATCCAGAAGAGACAAAGAATTGGAAAAAAATAGCTTATAGAGTATTTGAAAGCTTGAATAGGCACAGGTGTGATAACTGGAAGTCAATTCTAACTGAAGAAAGAATGGTTGATAACTGCTAAGGATGTCAAGGATATTTCAGAAATGTGTACAAGATTCCTCAAAAGCTCTACTTATAAAAACATTCTCTCAGTCCTCAGAACCTGCTGACTGCTAGACTGATGAAAGTGATAATCAAGCAAAAAATATTCAGAATGAGATATTGACAGAGAACTAGAAAAGCCCATTAGATTTCAAAAATACAATATAAAAATGTTAGGAGTAAGGGCTTGGAGCAGTCAGATCTTAGTTTAAATCCTGCCTTTGTCTTTAGTAAGATATAGTAGCATTGGGCAAGTCACTTAACATTTAATAATAAGTTAAAAGAAACTATGGAACTATTAAATATTCGTTTATATTTTTAAAAATTATTGAAGAACCCAGAGTTGCTATATATAAGTTTACGTCTATCACTATTCACCATATGAGGAATTTAAATTGAGAATTTTAAGAAATATTTACTCATCAATTTATTTAATTGGCAACAATAATAATAAATATATTAACACATTTATAAAAATAACCATATTTTCAAAGTAGAATAAGGTCACATTTTATATTTTTGCGAATCTCTAAGGTTCTGACTTAATAGAAAACAGCTGGATTATCATATCTGTTTCTGCATTCACTCTGTTGAAATAGGTTATAATGGTTGAAGTACAGAAAGAATATACAGCTACACAGATACTTTGCTGAGGAAGTAAGGAATATTTCAATCATTTTAAGATAATAATGGATGGTCTTCTCTGAGAGTATGCTAAAATTTGACAAGTGGTAGTATCTTAAAGGTTAGTTGCAATGAGGTATCTGAAACCAGATCAGTGAATTTTGTGTTGTCTTTTACATACAGTTCATTAGTCTACCTTGCATGTAAAATGGATCAATGGATCTTTTACCAGTGCAGCAGAAGTGCTTTTTGCAAACTGTTATGGTTTGCACATGAGGTGTCCCCCAAAAGCTTATGTATGAGACAATACAAGAAGGTTCAGAGGAGAAATGATTGGGTTGTAAGATTCTTAACACAATCAGTGAATTAATCCCCTGAAAGGGATTAATTGAGTGGTCACTGAAGTGGTAGGATGTGACTGGAGGAGATTAGAACTCGGGTGTGGCTTTGGGGTATGTATTTTGTATCTGGACAGTGGAGACTTTCTTTCTCTGCTTCCTCATCATGATGTGAGTTGCTTCCCTCTGCCACTCTCTCCTGCCATGATGTTCAGCCTTGCCTCCAGCCCTGAGGAATGGAGCCGGCCTTCTGTGGACTAAGACCTCTGAAACCATGAAGTCTCAAATATACCTTTTCTCTTCTACAACTGTGCTGGTCAGAACATTTTAGTCACAGCAGTGAAAAAGCTGACTAAACCACAAACATCCCAGGATATCACAAAGAATATGTTTTGAATTATGTATGCAAGAGTCATAATTTATTATAATGAATCTTTTTGCTTTTTCAGCAAAGATTTTTTAAGTAAAACTGGCATTTTTTTTAATGTGAGTGTGTGGCAATGAAGAGTACAATGAGCAAGAGACCCGGCATGTTGGTATGCCTATAATACCAATGACTTGGGAGGCTGAGACAGGAGGATCGCAAGTTTGAGGCCAACCTTGGCAAATTAGGGAAAAACTGCCTCAAAATTAAAAAAAAAAAAAAAAAATTAGAAGGGGCAGGGGATGCCGCTCAATGGTAAAGTGCCTCTGGATTCAAGCCCCAGTAGAATAACTGGGTGGAGGAGGGGAGGGGAAAAGGAGGAGGAGGACTAGGAAAAGGAGTAGGAAGAGGAAGAGAAGGAGGAGGAGAAAGAGAAGAAGAAGAGGAAGAGCAGGAGGAAGAGTTCAATGATCATGCATATGATACATGATTTAGGGCCACTGACTTCATCTGTGTTAAGGTTTATTTTCACCCACGATTGCTTTGTATAATCAGCACAATTGTCACCACACTGAAAAAATGATAATGGAAATTATTCTGTACTCACAGAATGCCTCCAAGTGTCTTGGAAACATCTAGGGATCCAAAGAGATACACTTGGAGAACTGCCGCGTGACTTCAGAATCACCAGAGTCCATAGACACACACACACACACACAAAGAATCTATGCACTAGTTCTATACTAAATACAGTGCTATATTTTAAAAAGTCATGTTTTCCCTATTTTTAAAGAACCTGCAGTGAAGTTATGCTAGTATAACAGACACACAAAGATAATTTCAACATGGCATATGACAACTATAATCACATTGTAAAGAAATATAGGTGGAGGTAAAGAATAAAGGCTGTATTCCCTTCTCATGGAATTTGTCTTAAAATTCTTAAATTTATTAATGCAAAATAATATATTTATAAAACTGAAAAATAAAGCTACAAAGAAGAAAATATAATTAACAAGACCTTGCTCAAATTGGTATAGCTAATAGTTTAGCATATTAGATTCTTTTTTTCTTATAAATACACAATATTCTTCACAGATTTGTGATCATCTCAAATATATGCAACAAACATGCATTTTTACCTTAACGTTATATTATGAAGAATATTCACATAACTTAGAAGAAATTTCAGAAACATGACTTTTAATACCATGACATATTATTGGATAGGTAAATCGCAATTCACTTAACCACCCTCCTGTATTAGATTTTTGGCATTATGTGGTATTCTCATAATTCAATACAAACACAAATTTATTCCTGCATGTCAGTTTACTTCCTTCAGGATATGTTCCCTGAGGGTAAGAATATCTTAGGCTCTTGCCATTTAAAGCCAAGTTTAGTTCAGGTAAGGCTACATTTGTACACTTTAAGACTTACAACAAATATATCTTATTTCTTTCTCTCACAAGTTCCCACTTAAAAAGTCATGATAGTTTTAGAAAAAAAAGAAGAAAAGAATAAACTACAATATTTTTAATCTGGAGGAAAAGATGTCAACAAATTTCATATATTTGAAAAATTCCTGAAACATAAAAAGCAGATATAACCTGATCATAGAAAATAAGAGCAGGTAAAATTCCAGCCCCAAATACCATTGCTTAATAGGATTCTTCCAAAGGATGTCCAAAGGAGCTCTCTAGAAGCTTCCAGTTCAAAGTCAGTGAGAACAAGGACAGAAAGAACCCAAGATGCATCATGTGAGCAAGTTAATTAAAGCATTTTATTTAGAATAGTTAGATCAGGTAAACCCTTCTCTTCTTTTGCACATAGAGGCTACTGATTTTTTTCCTCAGGACTAAGCCCAGAGAACTTTTCTCCTAAGATAATGGATCATCTTCCAGTGGAGCATTCTGGTATGAGTGTCGAAGACTGAGAGAAGGAAGAAGAGGGCTTTAAAATTGTCGAATCTCTATAATATATGACAGGAGGGTGAGTATACACCAGCTGACCAAGAAAAGAAATTCACCGAGATCCCTCATTCCCAAAGCAAGTCTTACTTGGTGTTTGAGAGCACCACGAACAGCACATTCCTGGCCCGCCAGCACTACTGTGCAGAGCCTCCCTCAACAAGCTGCGCCCTTTACAGTTTTCAAATGAGAACTCATAAGGAAAGGAGTTTGGGAAAACAGACCTATCACACTGCACAAAAATCCCAAATAAGCCAGCTATACTAGTTAAACTAGTGCTTTCTTCACAAACATAAACCCTGTCTCTAATAAAATACAAAAGGAAAAAAAAAAAAAGCTGGGGAGGTTGCTCAGTGGTTAAGTGCTCCTGGGTTTAAATCCTAGTACCAAAAAAAAAAAAAAAAAGAACCTTACTGTTTACTGTAAGCAAAGTTAAAAATTCAATCAAGACATGTGAAAATACAGGATGGAACACAGTCTGTGATGAATAAATCAGTATATTGTAAATATGTGACATAACCTCACTTAAGGGATGGCGGAAGAGCTGACTTAAGTAGCCTTGGAAAACAGTATTTTGACTGGAAATTACATGTCTAAAGACAAAAAGAACCCTACCTACCTGTATGAAAAAAAATTTTTTAAATATTTATCACTATCAAAAAAAGATAATGAAAACATTTTTTCAATACCACATACTACTTTACTAAGATTACTCTGAAATATTCACGCTTTTCCTGTTCCCAAATTAAACTGATGTGTACTTACTAAGAATAAAATAAATAAATAAAAATTTTAAAAAAGAAAAAAAAAAGAATAAAGAATAAAAACAAAGAAACAAATTAACAAACCATAGACAATGGAGTCAAATCAGTGGGGAAAATGGTTCTCCAAGATAATATATTCCCTATCTTCAGAGAGTGCCAAGAGGATATGATGTCTATAAATCAAGATGAGTTTTCAAAGACAAGTCAGTAATTCAAGGACAAACAAGAGAGGACTTGGAAATTTTTTAACAAAACTAACTAATTATGGGCTAAATCAATGGGTTTTTAAAAAATATTTTTTTAGTTGTCAATGGACCTTTATTTATTTATTTACATGCAGTGCTGAGGATTGAATCCAGTGCCTCACACATGCTAGGCAAGCGCTCTACCACTGAGCCACAACCCCAGCCCCTAAATCAATGGTTTTTACTATTTTGATTAATAAGCATATACCACTGTATAAATGTATCCATATTGTACATGTGTAAATATAGTTAAACAAATAAATATATAATATACATATATATTCCACCAAATAATACAACCCCTCATAGCCATGCATTCTCTGTGATAATTCTACTCATTTTGTTAAAGGGCTCATTAAATGTACTCCATGACTCATTGATAGCGCTGTGATCAGGAGTACAAAAACGTTGATTTAATGGTAGAATAAAACAACTGAACCCCAGGGGTGGTCTATAGGGTCAAAATAAGGAAGTGTCAAAGAATGGAAAGCAAAACAACAAAAAAATGGGTAGAAAGAGTAGAAAGTCAGAAATCACATATGAAATATCCAGAAAGCACAAGATCCAAGCAGTAAGAAAGAAATGACTCAAAGGAGAAAAGAAAAGAATAAACAATAAAACTAAACATGAACGTATGTTTTGGGGAAGAGTTTAAATAAGGTTGAGCAAGATTAGTAAAATTTAAAAATAAATCCAATATAAACATACATCCATGAATTTCCTGATGAAATTTCAGAATTCCAAGATAAAGAAAAGATCCTAAAAACTTCCGGAGAAAACAAAGTACATGCAATGCAAAAAGGAACTCCTCATCACCATCCTATTCCCAGTCACATCGTGCTTAGGAGAAAATGAAAGAGCATGATTTCCAAACCTTAAAGGAAAATATTGAAGTTAAAATTTCATAGCCAGCCAAATGAAAGTAAAGGAGAGACAGAAATCATTTCTGCAAATGCAAGTAAACAGAAACTTTCAACTCACACATTCTATGTGAAAAAAAATTACTGAACCAGATTTTCCATCCAAACCAAGAAAACTCCAAGAGTGATGAGGACATGGAGTATAAAACACAGACAGTTGAAGGACAAAAAAAGTAGGAAAATGTAAGAAAAATAGGAAGGAAAAAAATCTATGACAACTAATGCCAGGAAGAATAATTCTTGGAGCAACAAAGTTACTGAGACGACATAAATTTTCCATAGGTCCAACAACAGTGTGGCTTTACATTGATATAGACATGCAAAATCATAACATTTTAACAATGTTATTGGGTTTTTAGCTTTTTAGAATCAATCTGTAGGTAAAGCACAAAATAAATGTAGTGCCAGAAGATAATTTAAATATTATAAAATTTGACAAGGTAATAACAATGTGGCAAATGATATAAAATGGAGGATGAAAGAAAAGAGGAATGGTAATGAAACCTATTGGCTCCCTTGGACTGTGATAAATGACATAATAAACACACACAAACACACATGTACACACATATACATTGGTAATAAATGAAGAAACCTGGAAGAATTGAAAATATAAAAGCTTACAAAGATTGGTAGTTTAGGCATTTTAAGTCACTACTTTTTAAAAAGAGCAGACTATAAATATTATAGTTGATAATAATATTTGATTATCAAGCTGACAAGCATGAGGCTTTAAGATTCTTAACAATCCTTGCCAAGAAAAAACTAAAAATACTGAAAGCACAGGTTTTTCTCTAAAGAGTGAGACTAGTAGGAAGGTGGAAAGGTGGATATAGAATTTTATCTTTCATTTTTACCTATCTACAGTTTGAATTTTTAATATCACACACACACAAATATATTTGTGTGTGTGTGGAAGGGCATATGTGTGGATGTTTTTAAAGGAAGTTCTTATCATTTCACCCTATTCTTCCTGAAAACTGCTATTTAAAAATATTTTTGCTCAATCGATATGAGTAAAATAATATTTCATTTTCTCATGAGCAATTTTAAATAACTATAACTCCATTTTTAATCTTCTTTGTTAAATATCTACTTATACCATGAGCTCATAAGGATTTACTTTTACTGATTTACATGAGTATTTTAAAAATACATTAATACAATCAAACCTTTTCTTATCTTATTTGTGGCAAACACAGTCCCCAACTCCTGTATCTCCTAAACATCATTTCTAGGGCATTTTTCTTTTTACCTTGAGAAAGTGTTTCTATTTATGCAGGCTAAGCCTTTGCCTTTGCATACAGCTTTCACGCGCCCTGCCCTTTCATATATCAAAAAAGAATGCAATGCCCTTTAAATACTTTCCTATACTTGAATCTGCATTTTACATAGTAGGTGATTAAGGGTGATTTTGAACATTTCATGGATCTGGGATAAAAATATAGGCTCCTGATGAGATACCCAGAGTTGTAGAGGAGGACGTGGGAAGCCACAGCTCTTGTGGTGACGTCATATTTAAGCAGAACTGCAGTCAGATTCAGTTCCTCTTTGGGGCAAAGTTTGTGTGAGGGGTGGTGGTTTCCCACAGAGGCTCTGGGTGTGTAGGTCTTCAAGCTGCTTATTCAAGCAGGACCACTGATTGTGTCAGGATACTGAACCTCCTTAGCCCACATCTCATGCTCCTTTCTCCATTTTATTTGTGCAGAGGCACAGTGAGGTCCCACAAAGTGATGAGCAGCAAGGATGAATAGAGAAGCCACCCTCAAGAGTAGGCTGAGGAAGGCACTGCCAAGAAGCTCACAGAACGCCCATTTGCCCCACCCAGGACAACAGACCAAGATCAAGGCCTGCCTTCCCTCTCTTCCTGCTTCAGGTGCAGAACAGGTCCCAGCAGAGATGCAAAGACTGAGAGTTGTCCAGCCGCTGACTGTGGACAGTGAGGGTACAATCCTGGGTAGGGAGCAGGAGATATTACTCTTGATTTACTCCATTTTAATGGTAAGTGGAAATGACTGGGGGGACACAAAGGCAGCCTGCAAAAAATCTCAGAACTTCTAAAAGATCATAGAAGACCACTAGATTTCCCCGACCCAAGAAGGGCAGTCAGTGCAGAAATCAGATCAGATATTTAATTTTTTTTTCTTTTTAAAAAGAGGAGATTCTCCCTCCAAACTAGTGGATCTACTGGCCAACTTTAGGACATTTTACGTCTCAAATAAAAATTTAAATGATTAGTATCTACTAACCTATGCAAAATTTTATCACATCTGATAATGATTTTTCTTATCAGGACATTTTTTTCCAAATCTGGGATATAAATTAAAATGTTTATATATGTATTCTTCCTAAGTTTTCTAAATTTATTTATTTATTTATTTTCATCCACATGGTATTTATTTTAATGTATTTTGCGCCAATATGATATCACTCAATTTTTCTTCATATAAGCCAATTTTCACAATATTATTTGTTGAGCAATCTATATCCCTCCTGTTCTATTGTGGTCAGTCAGAATTCCAACTTACTGGTGTGTTCATGAGGATAGCCTTTTATCAGTAATAACACGTGCATCCTTTCACCACACAAACAGCTTCCCAGGACAAAGGTATCTGAGAAGTCAAATAATTTATCAGAAAGTTGTTAGGTGCAAATGAGATCAGAAATGAAAGCTGACAAGTGTTCTTAAGGATATTTCATCTAGTTTTTGGTAAATATTACAAAATAAATCTCACAACAAAGCACAGCAGACTTTCATTGTAATTGGAGTTAATTTACCTTATAGCTAATACCTTTCTCCACTGGATAAGAATGGATGCCCATTATACATTTTTGTCTCTTAATGAACTTAGTTCATTTTGGATGGATCAGTGCTATTGTCGCCATATACATGTCATCTATGCATACTCTGGCAATTCCACTGGATCACACATATCCTGTTGCAACCAGGACCACTTTAATGAGCATTCTTAGCAATGCATTTTATTTTCTTGGGATTTATAGGGATATAACAACATTATTTTCAAACAAAAGTATTGCTCTAGTCAGCTTTTTAGCTACTGTGACCAAAAGACTTGACAAGAACAATTAGAGAAGGAAAAGTTAATTTGGGGCTCACAGTTTCCAAAGTTTCAGTCCAACATCATATATAACCAGAAGTAAAGACTTTGATTTTTTTCCATTCAACACCTTATGTTTGTAAAATGGTGGCTGCCACTCTAGAAGACATCTATTATCTATTCAGGGTATCTATTCAGTTTTCCCTAATTCTCTGTTGCAGAGTTTCCCACAGTTCCATTGACCCAAACATATAGTGAACTCTGAAATCAGTCAAATCCAATCTCTAAAAGGGCTGGGAAAGTAAATGGCTGGAAAACAGGAACATGAGTATCATGTTAAGTTAGGCCAATCATGATTAACCACCTTGGGTTGGAAGAAAGAATCCAAAACAAAGAAAATGAGGGTCTTATTAGCAAGGAACAAATGGAGTGGAGAAGGTTCAAGCATAAAATTAAAAAGATCTGCCACCATATCTGTGCTTTTCAGATGTACTGACTTTTTTTGCTAAATTTACAAATAAACACAATTGATGCTGATGTTCTAAAATGGGATGTGCAATATTCTAAATATTCTATGCTCTGCAATGTACGGGTAGATATCTCTAAACACCTAGAAGAACTCAAGTACAATCTGAGTTCAGAAACTTATGAAGTGACCAATCTGACTTTAATTTTGTATTTCTTGTTAGGATTGGTCTAATGTTTGACTTCTTTTGGAATAAATTTTTGTAACTTGTATATTTTCTTTCCAAAAATGTTTAATTTCATTATGGTTTCAAATTTAATAGTTTGTAATTGAGTACAATATTTAAAATATTTTTAATATTTCATTTATAATATCTGATCTCTAGTTTTCAACATCAGTTTTGTTATCTCTTATTAATTTTAATACTATGTTTTATAAAATGCTTTTTTTCTCTTTTATGAATTTCTGCCTTCGAAACTATTATTTTTCACCTAATTTCTTTATGCTTGTTGCATTTTTATCTTTGAGTTTGTAGAATTAATTCTTATCTAACAATGAAAGGATATGAAGCTAAGAGTGTTTCCCTTACTTTCTGTTTTAGTTGCATTGCTTAAGATAATCATTCTCACTCCCAAGCTCAAGATATAGATTTTTGGTATTAAAGAACTTTTTTCACTAAAAAAGTTCATTAAATTCTACTTCACTTGCTTTCCTTAACTGTTATTGACCAGTACTTATGTTATCAAAGAACGTACTCCACATAATTTTAAATTTTGAAGGGATTTTGTAAAGAAGTGTTTCTCAATTTTTAAAGAGGATTTGGTCTTTGAAATGTACAAATTTCAATGTTACATTATTTTAATCTAGTCAATTTTTACTAGTGGTACTATTTTATTTTATTTAATTTTTCATTGGCTGAATGAAATAGTAAATTCCTCTTAAACATTTATATTTGTCTTTTCTACTTTTATTCCTAATAGTGTCTGCTACATTCATTTCCTCTTAACAGCATCAGTGAGATTATAACTTTCTTTTAAATCAAAGAAAAATAAATTCTTCCTGAAAAAAAATTGTCTGAAATTAAAATAACTCCTTTGTTTTCTTTCTGGTCGTATCTGTCTGAGTAGTGTCCTAACCATTTATTCTTTTGAAATTCTCTGTCCTTGGGAAAGCAGTTTTTAATCAAGTGTGAAAGTCTTACATGTTCACAGAGTTTATTTTAATTGGAAGAATAGGAATTTATTCTAATTCACAAAATTGTTATATTTGATCTTTAATTTTTTAGCTTTATGCTGCTTTATAATACTTTATAACTTAATATTTTTATATTCTCCAATAATTTGCATATTGTACAGAATATTTTAACTCCACTAGTGGTTATCTTTAAAATTATAAATTATCAAAAACCAAATGAAATTATAACCTTTTTCTCTCTAGGTAAGATAAAGAAATGACACTTTAGCTCTGCTTATCCTCTACCACATTATTTCAGGTTTTTAGTTACTATAAACTGAATATTTAATCAATTTTCATGATGTGATAGTTAACATTTTCCATCATACTTTAAGAATTTAACTCTCCCACTGAATTTTATTATCAACTGTGAAATAATCATTTTTATTTATATTTATTTATCAAACTATCTTAAGTTGATCTTTTTTTTGTACAAAGATTTCATTTTTAACATCCCAATTTTCAGTCACCTCAATTGCCAGAAGTCTCCTAAAAAAATAATCAATTTTCAACATTTTTCAATTAATGTCAATTAAATGTTTTAACCTAATAAATAGGTAGACATATATATCTTTTCAAAAATGTGAATTTTATGGAATCCTACCAAAGTTAGTCCTCTTATTTTTTCAAGTTAGTAATTATCACAAATTGCTCCCCATATTCCAGCAATAGATTGAGAGTACATCTTGGCATTTAACATTGCTAATTTTCCCCCCTGCGTCCTAGTGGGAATTATAATGGCTGCTCCTAAGATAATATTTTACCCCAGATCTTCAATATTATTCTTTGAAAATCTATCCTATTGTGGAACATTTGCTTTTTTAAAAAGTAAGTCTCAGAAGAAAATAATGTAGGAAGCAAGTAAGAAATACTAAGGGAAGGAGTCAAACCTTATTTGAATTTAGATGGCAGTTTGATTGCGTAGAAATCCGAAGAGCATAAGTAGCTTGTGTGAATGTTATACTCATGCCTAGGAAGGCCCTTACACTGTAGTTACCCATTTCAGAGTTACCTGTTTGTTGGCTTGGATAACGTTTCAGCCCAGTTGCTTGTACTAGAGCAAATTAAAGTTTCTAAGATAAAGGAGTCTACTTTCAAATCTCACCCACTCAATCCAAATTCCAACTTCCATTCCTCCAAAGCTCTGTTTGGTGAGTGGAATCATGAAAACATATACAACTTACTCTATCCTCATTTCAAAAGTTATCCAAACTAACCTGGTCACTAACAGAAACTCTGCCCCCTTCTCTTGAGGTCTGATAGAGTCTAAGCTTGCTGGTTGCTATGGTCTATTTAATAAATTTTCCTAAGCTGTCTGGATAATAAGATAAGATATTTGGGAGAATTAAAATGTTAATTATGTGTACAGGTTGGTAAATATGCTCAGTGATTTGAACGGATTCATTATATGAGCTTAAATTATTATTACAACAGTGAATGTCAACCATTCATGATACATTACCCTCATTACAAAATATTGACAACCAAATTCAACCGTGTGCTCTCCAAAAATTAATGACTACTATAAAATAACTCTCAATTTGCTCTTAAATAATTCCAGAAGAGTTCTTCTGACACTAGAATCATTTACTCAAAATACCTGCCTGTGCCTTCTCTCTAAGGAACTCATGAGAGCTGCCAAGAATAATACAGCATAGGAGCTCGGTGACATTATTTGACCATGATTGCATAGCCACAATGTGGCAAAGAGAAAATTTGAAACAGATTCACCTGACACAAAACTTGTGATGATTATGACCACCTTTTACACAAATAACAATAGTTACCATGTATTGAGTATTCACCTTTCTTAATATCCATTTGTTACATTTACTTTTTACAATAACCTTTGTAAAAATAGTCTTTTTTTTTTAATTTTATGAGAGGAAATAGAGGCTCAGAAAAGTTTAAATATGCTGTATTAGCTTTTCATGAGAAAGAACAACAACAACAAAAAAATCTCTCTCATCAAGTCACTGCACCTGTGGATAGCCCAGATAGCAAACATGAAATCTGCGTGAAACCATCTTTGAAGAACAGTATTAGGATTTAGAGAGTTTGGGATATAAACAATCAAGTCAGAATACTTATTTCAGAAGGCAAAAAATGGGAAGAGAGCTCTTCTGGTGACAGGGACCAAGCCAGGAAAGGGACATGGACACACTTATGTGGATTATTCTGATGTGGCCTGCTCATTTTGCAGCAGGGTAGGACCCAGCAGCAATTCAGCACTTCCCATTTATAAATAGTGTAAATCATTCTTCTCTCTGGCTGTCTTCTCAGCTGCCCTCAGCATTTTGGGAAGGGAAGATCCCTGTGAGCCAGTTATTGTTTTGCTCAGGGCTAAGTATGAGCTCTTTATAGCCCTATCTGCTTGTCCACTGACTGTGATGTGTGCCAGCTTTGCTAGTGTGAAATACAAACGACTCCCATGATTCAATTAAAGAGCAGCCCCTAAAACAGAAGATGAGATTAAAGTCATACCATTATGGGGAGTGAATCAGAGAGGAACTGCCACATCTTTTATTGGGTATAAGGGAAATAACAATGCTAATCTAACAAAAGGGCAGAATATGTCTTTTCTGAAAGATACATGTTCTAATATATAACTTTCCAGTTTAATTTTAAATGCATATGTGGGATACCGATGGTTGAATCCATATACATCAAATTTTAGTCCTAGGTTTTCTAAATATGTTTCTAGTTAATCAGATATGAGGCTGGCCTTACCCAAACATCTGTTCACCTCCTGATGACCAAGTTTGATTTCAGCTCACCAGAAAGAAAGAAGTAGAATCCTCTTCCATTTTAGCTGGTGGCAGAAGCCAACCATCATTTTGTCAAATATTTCATACTGTACTCTTACTAATTTTATGTTGTATTCAATCTCATTTCCAAGATAGGTCACAAGCTCTACCAACACTGAATCTAATCTAAACAAAGCCACATAATCCATTCCATTGACACTAACTTTGCAGAGACAGAAACTATACACCTGCCATAAAATGTATTATGGACACAATCTCTCTGTCTTAAATCCTTTAAATGATGGGGCACTTTAAGAGAATAAACAATTAATATAACATCATGCATCTGAGTTTACTAACTGGTTCTCTGATACTGGAGTGGTATCTTAGCCTCCCAATACATTAATAAAAATAAAAACAATTATTAACCAGTCCTTGTCTACCCAAAGAGTTTTTGTAATGAGCACAAGACACCATGTGAAGACATGAGCACAATACTATACAGCAGATAAAAATTGGAACCAACCTAAATACTCAATAAGAGGTAATCTTCTAAATGTTAATACAGTCTCAGTATGGGTTATGATTATTAAGAGACTACCATTAACATGAGCACAGATAATAACATAAAGTTATTTTTAAAGGAAACAATATTATCATATATAGATAAACACACCCACACAAACACACACACTCAGAGACCTTGACCCAGAGCCTTGTACTTGCTAAGCAAGCATTCTATCACTGATCCACAACCCCAGTCAAAAAAAATATTTTTTAAATACTGAAAGGAAGCATACTGCAATGTTTACAATAGTGATCAGTTGGACAGTAATAACTGACTTTAAATAATAATTTTATTTATTTTGCTTTTCAAAAATAAATGCTATATATTGTTATAATTGTAAAAACATTTAAAATATGTGTAAATTCTTTTGCACACCACAATATGCTACTAAAATTATTCAAATAAAAATAAAGTTAAGAAAGTTTTTTTCTATTAATACAGCAATTTAGTTCATCTCCACATAGGAGTTCTAATTTCTCATTAACCTAGGATGAAATAAAGTGCTATTATTCTAATAATACAATTTGAGACATTACAACATTAATAGATATCAAGCATAAGGTAAGTATAATATAAAATAAATGTCTGGATAACAATTGGATATTAGCATATAATTCTGACAAAATTAGAGCATTTAATAAAAGCTATATAAACATGAATTTATTTATGCAAGTGTGGTAGTCAGGATTATCTAGTGAGCACTATGTGTTAGGGATCTATTTTCTTTTCCTGTCTTTTTTTTCCCCTGGGTTTGAATATTAAACACAGGGCTTTGAGCATGCTAGGCACATGTTCTGCCACTGAGTTAAATTCTCAATCCCAGTGACTTATTTCCTTTAAAGTAAGTATTCCACTTCAAAGAACTCTTCATTAGCTAATGATTAATTGTATGTATGTATATATGTATGTACATATGTATGTATTCGCAGTGCTGGGGATTGAATCTAGGACCTCACACATGCTAGGCAAGTGAGTGCTTTAGCATTGAGCTATATCCAACTCTGAAGATTTTAAATATAACTCAATTTACTGAAAAAATTAGCAATAACTCAAGATTGAGTTATTATTATTCATTCTATCAAATAACTTAAAATATTGGCTTATAAAATATTATTTCTGTAGAAGATGTATATCAAATATTTTGGTGCAACAGAGGAGTAATTTGAAAACTAAAGCTAGGAGAATATGTTAATGCATTTCAAATATTTGTTCAATGAGATATTACTCAGAATGGAAGTCAGTGAGTCAAAGTATGAGAGGTAATTCTTGATCTCATTTGAAAATTTGACTTACTCATATAACTACAATCCTAGGTACACATTAAATACTAAAACTATTAATTTATATTATTTTAAGGCATCAGAAAGTATGTATATGATGTTGATATTTTTTTATAAATAATAATAAACATGTTCCAAGTGCCAATCAATTAGTCAAATTGAGATAAGAAAGAAGCTTGAACAATCCTGAGTTGCATTATTATTGCTCTTCCATAAAGGGATATGAACTTTGCCTAAGATCAGAAGCCCAGTAAATGTAACACTAAAAAAAAAAAAAAGTAAAAGTCAGCCTGAAGTCAACACCCATTTACCTTCTACTGCACCACACAACTGTTGAAATTACTTCAAATAATATAAGGTAAACACCCTCAGACTATCCCCCACACCCCTGCAAAAAGAAATCCCCCATGGGAAATAAAGAAATAGATAAATAATGAAAACTCTATTAAGGATCCTAATGTAACAGTTTTTTTTCACATTTTAACATCTCTGAGGTTGAGATATATCTTAAAATTGATAACACATTTAATAATTAATAATATATCAGTACTTGAATTATCTGTGGTGAAGGACTAATATTTTTTCATTTACCTCTCATTCTTTCCAATTATTTTACTGTCATAATAATCTTTAATCAACATTTTCAAAAGCATTGTGTTTGAGCCAATGAAATATTGCAATAACCAAAGTAAATTGCATAGAATTTTGTTTCGTTGCTTCTCTTAAATTTATTATTACCTGAGACATAGAAACACAAAATTGCACATATTAAAATGGGGTAACGTGGTGTTTTGGTTCATGTATATGTTGTTTAATGATTAAACCAGGTTAAACATATCTCCTCAAATATTTACCATTTCTTTATGATGAAAACTTTTAAAATCCTTTCCTATATTTTTTGAAATGTACAGCACATGGTTGGTAGTCACCCAACTGTACAACTGCACAGCAGAAATTCTTGCTTCTACCAACCATAACTTAGTACCCATGGATTAACCTTTCCCATCCCTTCTTCTCCTCACTCTTCCCAGTCTCCGATAATCTATGCATCTAGTCTCAAATCCATGGATCGAGTTGTTTTATATTCTATATATGAGTGGAATCAAGCAATACTTGTTTTTCTGCGCCTGGCTTATTTCACGTAACATAGTGATCTCTACTTCCATTCATGTTGTCACAAATTACAAGATTTCATTTTCATAGCTGAACAGTATTCCACTGTATATGTGTG
This sequence comes from Sciurus carolinensis, assembly GCF_902686445.1. Lineage (NCBI taxonomy): Eukaryota > Metazoa > Chordata > Mammalia > Rodentia > Sciuridae > Sciurus > Sciurus carolinensis. The sequence goes on along the minus strand of NC_062221.1, from coordinate 39,456,513 downwards.
CATTTTCTTTATCTATCAGTTGATGGACATTTAAGTTGGTTCCATTTTATAGCTATTATGAATAGTGCTTATTGCATGTAGTTTTGAATTTTAATATTTTCTTAAACTAGGCCAATGGTAAAATTGAATATTTTTTTTTTCCAGAAACAAATTGAATATCTGAAAGCAGGAATTGAGAAGAAGGAAAAAGAAGATTAGATATTACATCTTTTGGAAACATGGTTCAAGAATTGGTTATGTCTGTCAAATTAAATTTTTCTTGCTTTCAAGGGCAGTCATTTAATATCTTCTACTATTCTGTGTTACTTTGGTCCTTAAGATTTTTGCCACTGGTGAAAAATTTGCTTCTTTTTTATAGTAAAACTTACATGTGATAAAAGATTTTTCATTCCACAAAAGTAAAATACAATTTACATATACATCACCTTACCAAACTTTTTGCAATGAATACATAATTCGAAACATCATATCACAACCCACATACACACATACACACATGCACATAATCATTGTCAGTTAAAATAAATAATTAATAAACTGTAATTGATGTTCTCATCCTAATGATAAAATTGAATAATGTACAGTATAGGAAACATCTCATTTTGTGCTATACAATGCCATAAAAAATAAAAGATCCTACAAGTATAAAGTATGAAATAATAAATTAGATAGGAAATGTAGTTAGGAGCAAGGAAGGAAATAGATTAATAACATAAGTCTAGGTCAAAACCAAGTCTGGCTTATTAATTATGAGAACTTTCAGCTTAAATTCTTCTATTATGCATTTTACAAGAAAAATTGCTTTATATAAGAAAAGTTTCAAAATACTATACAGGTTCTCTCTGTTAAAATAGTTCAGGACTCAAACTAATGTGAATGGAGATTTTCATGCTTTCTCAAAGGAATCTTCCCACTCACTGCTGTAGCCCCAGGGTACTCTGAAAATGCTCAATCCATACTAGTTGACTTCTGAATGACAAATAGAGTCACCTTCAGAAAGGAAAGAATACACTATACCCCTCCCATAGCTCGCTCCTTTCTTGTACAAATGTGACTTGCACCAATCACAAAGAAATAAAATAATTCACCCGTCCCTATCCAGATAGGTAGAATGGGAAAAAGCAAATGAAAATTCAATTTGGGCAATTTGATCAAAACAAAGATGGCTTTCCCTATGGCATATGCCCCAGCACATCAGGTTATAAAACTGAATAATAAATTCTTCTATCCATTAGAAAAGACACATTGATTGGTCTGACTGGTCAGTAGGAATCTCAGTTATAGTTACAATCTAGTATAACTCACAGCTAGGAATGTGCTCTGGAGCCTCATTATTTAATTAAGGGTAGGAATTACAAGAGCACTAAATGCAATGAAGCAGCACAATTTGCAAGGGTTCCGAATTTATGGTTTTCATTAATTAACATAAAGTAGTGTAGGCAAATGAAATCAAGTGATCTGCTCAGCTATTAGAATTTTGAGAGTTAATTAATATAACAGCACAGATCATTGAGCTTAGAAATTATGAGTAACATATAGAATTTTAAGGAGTATCATGATACTTAATAATTATAAGACATTCCTCTGCTCCTTCAAAATTGTCTTCTTTTGAAGCTTAGTTCCCCTAACTTAATTCAAGATCAGATATGGCTACATCCACATGAAGAAAAAAAACAATTTAAAACTTTGTGAATTCAATTTTGCACACTTATAATAAATTATTGGCTCACTTACTTAATCAACTGTAATGATTACCGACCATTAGCGGCCATTAATAAATAAAACTGTTTGCATTTCACAGTGTGTTTGAATTTCAGACTTCTCAATGTCTCAATAGGAAAGGAAACAAAATAATTTATTCTTATGACCACAGTTTTGAATGCAGATGAGTAAATCCTCATTTTTCTCCTGGAATTGAGGCAAAACTTGAGTGGAATTTGATGGAGGCTGTGTGAATTGCCACGATTACCATTATACACACTCTCAATAACCTGTGCTCCTCCTTGGACTTCTCCTAATTTAAAAAGCTACAGAGCATTGAGGGCTATTGTTCCTTTTCATCTGCATGAAGAGCTGTGTAAGCAGAAGTCAAGTCTTGCCATTCCCATTCAAATTTAATTCTAATTCGTTAAAAATAGACATGCCTTGTAAACTGAATAGTATTTTCTATGATGTCTTTATAGATTCCTATTACATCTTACATTTAAAATTGCAGGAGAAAAAATCCTGCAGTTAGAATTGAGACACCAATGATCCAATTTTTTTTCTCTGCTTGAACATAGATTCATATATTTATTTCACAATTACAATAATTATCCTCTATTTGAGTACCTAAAATATGTCAGATGCTTTACTAGTGCTTTGCGTAGATTCTCTTTTATGAAAAAAGAGTCTTGAAGGGTAGATTCTCATTTTAATTTTTTTAAAAAAAGGAAGCTGTTATCGGTTGAATAGTATCCTCATAAAATTCAAATATTGAAGTCCTAATCCTTAGTGCCTCAGAATGTGATGTATTTGGAAACAGGACCTTTAAAAAAGTAATTAAGGTAAAGTGAAATTATATATGTGTTTATCCAATATAACTGGTGTCCTTACAAAAAGCAGGAAATCAGGACCCAGATGACACAGACCATGGGGTGACCCCATGAAGACAGCCATCTGCAATCATGAAGAAAGGCCTCAGGAGAAAGCAATCCTGCCCAATTTTTGATTACAGACTTCCAGATTCCAGAACAGTGAGACAATAAATTTCTGTGGTTTAAGACACCCATTCTGTGTTATTTTATGTTCACTTAGCAAACTAATAAACAATAGTGTTGAGGTAAAAACTCTTCATTCCAATGCCTTCTCCACTAAATCTAGCTAACCAGTGTTACTAATATGTATGATATCTCCAAACTGGCTGGGAAAGATGTAAAGTCCTGCCCCTCTGCTCAAACAATAAGCTCTTTCCTATGATTTTAAAAGACAGAGAAAAAAGTTGACAAGAACAAACTTACACAAAACTAATATTAAAACAGATAAAAATAACTTTATTTGAAAGAAATATGTGCAAACATCAGGGACTGGTGGCCTTACCAACTGGGCCATTGACACTTGACACCCCCACACTGGCCCTCCTGCTACGGTGGAGCTAAAAAAGAATCTAGTTGAAAAATCACTGCAGGATACACAGAGAGGTGTCTCTCAGGATGTGTACCACATTCCTAGATTTGAGTTTTAAAATATTAAATACTTCCATAATAACCTATCTATTCAGTCCAATCAATGACAACATAAGAAGAAACTAGTCAATAAACTCAAGGCCCTTCTAAGAATAAGTTGTCCACAGTTAGGGTACCTTCCTGTTAAGGAATGAGACTCCTGCTCAAGCATAGATTGGATGACAGATCACAGGGAAGATCATTGGTGAGTGAGTCAAGGTCTCTTCTGGAGTTATTGAGTTCTGTGGTGCTACAGTTATTTTTAAAAATGAAAATGGGGTAAACAGAGAGTAGTTGCCTGGTACAAAGCAACATTGATCAGGCATCTTTATGCATTTTACTCTAGACTGAAACTGTGTATCTGGTAGATATCCCCAGATAGTTGTCAAAGGGTATTATGAAAACCCTCCAAAGTGACTTTACTAAGGTAAAATGAATAGCTAGCAAACATCACTCATTTAAAATAGACCATTTGATAAGTACTGATGTATATACATGCCCATGAAACTGCCACCAAAATCAGCATCGCAAACCTGTTCACTACCCCGCAAAGCTTCCATTGCCCATTTGCTATTTCACCCTCCAACCTTACTTCAGTTTACCTCCCTCTGCTTACCACCAGGCAAAAGCTGATCTATTTTCTCTGCGTAAATATTAATTTACATTTCCTAAAATCACATAAAATGCAACTACATTATGTCCTTTTTCTCTAGCTTCTTTCATCCAACATGATTATTTTGAGATTCATTCATAATGTACATATAAATAGTTCATTCCTTCTTATTGCTAAGTAGTGTTCCATTGTATGGTCACTTCACAGTATGGATACACCTGGTGATATATATCAGGTTCTTTTTTCCCCCAGATATGGCTATTACATATAAAACTGCTTTGAACATTCAAGTACAATTTTTTGTCTGAACATATACATTTGCTTCTCTTGGGTAAATATATACCTAGGAGAAGAAAGTCTGAGTGACATGAAAGTTATGCATTTTAATTTTTTAAGAATTTGTCAAATTATTTGCAAAGTGATCATACCATTTTTACATTTCCACCTGTAGAGCATGCAAGTTCCAGATTTTCCACATTTTTGCCAACATGGTCAGTCTTTTTAATTGTAGACATTCTAGTAACTGTGTAGTTATATTTCTTTGTGGTTTTAATTTGCATTTCTCAAATGACTTACAATGTTGAACATCTTTTCATATACTATTTGCCATCTGTATATCATCCTTGATGATGCAAATTTTTGCCAACTTTTTTCTAAATTAAGTTGTTTCTTATTGAGTTCGGATAATGCTGTTTGTTTCCAGGACAAACATCCCTTATCAGATGTATGCATTGTTTAAGTATTCTTCCATTTTTGGCTTATCTTTTCATATTCTCAACAATATACTTCTAAGAACACAAGTTTTTAAGTTTGATGAAGTATAATTTATCAATTTGTTTTTATAAAGCATTGAACTTTTGGTATCATGCCTAAGAAATATTTTCTCTTTTGTGTCCTTAAGAAAATTTATAGATTTTGTTTTATATTTTAGGTGTTATTCATTTTGAATCAAGTTTTTTTTTCTGTTCTCTTCTTTTTCGTTGCATATGGATATCCAATAATTCCAGCACCATTTGGTGAAAAAAAGAAAAAAAAGTATCCCTTATCCACTGAATTGGCTTTGCAGCTTTGTAGAAAATCAGCTGTCTGTGTGTGTATGTGTGGAACTATTTCTGGGCTCTCCTCTTCTGTTCCATTGATATATTTGTCTATCCGTATGCCAATACCATACTGTCTTGGCTATTGAAGATTTTTAAGTCTTTGATTGCAGGTAATGTTAATTCTCTAACTTGTCTTCTATTGCAAAGTCGTTTGGGCTATTTGGCTACTTTAAATTTCCATATAAATTGTAATTAAGTTAGTCAATTTCTACCAACAAAATAAAAAGTCTCCTGGGATTTTGACTGAAGTTATATTGACGCTATACATCAGTGTGGAGTGTACTGACTTTCAACAGTATCGTTATCTTCTGATAAATCAACATGACATACCTCCCTTATTTACTTAGGATTTCTTTAATTTCCGTCAGCAGTGTTTTATAACTTCATATAGTTTTTTCGTATCTTTTCATTTATTTACTTGTTTATTCACTTTCTTCTGTGATGCTGGTAATTGAACCCAGGGCCTGGTGTATTAGGGAAGCACTGCCACTGAATTATACCCTCAGCTTCATCTTTTTCTCTTTTGTCTGAATTAATCCAAACAATTTCATTTTATTATAAACCGTGTTACTTTGTTAATTTAAATATATGATTCATTTCTAATATATATAGTGAACACGTTTAATATTGAATATGCATCTTATATCCTGCAACCTTGCTAAACTCACTTAGTAGTAGAATATTCTTCATAGATTTTATCAATTTCCTACATAAAAACCTCATGTGAAAATAAGGCCAGTTTTTCTTCTTTTCTAATCATGGCATCTTTATTTTCTTGCCTAAACTGTACTAGCCAGAACTTTCATGTGATGTTGAGTAGAAATAGTAAGAGTGTGTATTCCCTACACCTCATGTTACTAGGAAAGCATGCAGTGTTGTTATTGTTGTTTCTGACCACTAATTTTGATAGTAGCTGTAGATTTTTTTGTAGCTACTCTTTATCAGGCTCAGGAGCTTCTTTTCTATTCCTGCGTTGTTCAGAGATTTTTGTTTCGTTTTTGCAGTGCTGGGGATTTGACCTAGAACCAAACCCAAGCTAGGCAAACTGTACAATGGCTTGGAAACTCTTCTAAGGCCTTAAACTGGGTCAATGATAGGCAACACCTCATTTGATTTCTATCTCTGTGATTACTGACTTTCATGGCCTGGGACCTCATGATTTGAAAAGCACTGTTTCATGTATTTTATCTGTTTTGAGAACATTCTCTCAGGTAGACCCCTAAATCCAGTTTCTGCCACTGTATTGTGATCAGAAGTGGAAATCTCCCCTGATTAACATTTTAAATAGTTTAAAAATGCATTTACTTCCTAGGAGAGTTGTCTAAAATATAGTGTTATTTAGTGTATGAGGGGGTTTCCATTTTGATAGACACAAACAAGTAAAAAGGATTACTTTGAGATTGAGGCATGCAGTCTCAGAGAAAGCAATGTAACTGTGAATTCATCCTGTTTTACAACTGACCTAAACTTTAAGCAGTTAAGAGCTTATAGGTAGTTTTGTCAACTGAAGAAAATAACGAAATTAGAGATTATTTTAAATATGTTCCCATTACATTTTTTAAAAAACATATAATTCTGGGAAGTGTGAGTAAGGGGAAGAATGTAAACTGTTGAACGAGGGACAATAACCAGAGATAAAAGAAACAGAGCAAGCAGTAGAAACAGTTTTGCCTACTACCTGTATGAATTATTCAAAATCATATTCACAGTGCTTTTGCCATATCACAGTCTATCAAAACCACTGTTAGAACATCAATTATAATCTATAAGTTTGCAAATATCACTGTACAGGGCCTTCTAGCCTCCTGACCTGTCTAATACATACTTCATTATTGAATCTCTCCTTCTTCTGTATAATGTCACATCATCTCTTTGGTCAGGAAAGGAAAATGAAAGGATTAAGAAAAAAAAGATACAAACCCATAACTTGGTATAGAAAAAAAAAAGGGTGTAGCAGCTTGATCTTTTAACTTTCTATATATTTATTCTAGCCTCCTCTCTTACTATTTACAAGTAAAATGCAATATTTATGGAAATTCTTACCAAAATTAAACCTTATTTCTTATTTTTTACACGCTCTTGGATTGTTAAGGGTTGATATTTCTAAAAGTGGCACTGTCTAATTATTTACACACCTGCTGAAAAATCATCGCTGAGAATACTATGTGGGAAAATTTTAAATCATTGAATTTTTCCATGTTCTTCTATCTTATTAAAACAAAATCATTTTGGATTTAGAACCAAAAAAAAAAAAAAGCCAATCTTTCTTACCAATGTGAATATCTTTTTATTAGATAATTATAATAACTCCCCATTTTCAATGCTTTCCCTCTGCAGTTGGAAGCTCAGATCCAGCATAATAGTTAATGGAGGAAAAGCATGGACTCGTGCCACCCCACCTGCTCCTCCTCTAGACATCATTAATCAAGCATGACAGGACTTCCCAGTTGAACCCAATTGGACTCAAAAATCTTTCTCAACATTATATTCTAGGTATCCATGACTAATTGAGCAGAACTTGCACATGACATGAAATGGCTTTAACCAGCCTACATGACAGCTCTATCTGCTACCCCTCCTGCAAATGATTTCTTAAAAATTTCTCATTATCTATGTGTTAGTTTTATTGACATATCTTTCATCATAAGTATAATCATATTTTTGGAAATTAAAAGATCCCAAAGCTCTCATGATTGCCAAAGGTTTTGAGTACACTTGTGAATGTAAATGAAGTGGTCCCTAAGGATAATTAGTAAAAAGAAAGGAAAAAAGAAAAAAGATAACTCACAGCAAATTCAAACACAATGAAATTTATAATGTCATTACTAATAATAAAATGAATTTTAAGAAATGTTTAGAACTACTGGATGTGGTGGTGCAAGCCTGTAATCCCAGCAGCTTGGGAGGTTGAGACAGGAGGACTGTGAGTTCAAATCCAGCCTCAGCAACTTAGCAAGGCCCTAAGCAACTCAGTGAGACCCTGTCTCTAATAAAATACAAAAAAAGGGCCAGGGCTGTGACTCAGTGGTAAAGTGCCCCTGGATTCAATCCTTGGTACCAAAAAAAAGGAAAAGAAAGAAATGATTAGAACTTATTTTTTGAAATTAAAACTAAAACTTATGATAATAAATTTACTTAAATATATACCTTTAAATACATATGTGTATAATTGTTTCTTATTTCTGATGTCCTCTTGGATATTTAAGGCATATATAATATATGGGGCATGCATGAATCTATCTACATATATATATATATATATATATACATATAGCTAGACATATATCACACTTTGTTTATTTTTTTAATAATTACATTTGTGCATCATTTTTGAGGCAAAGACTGGATACAGTAAGCATGTCAGGAGAGGGGGTGTAGTATCATTTTTTCAAATAAGATTGTTAAAACTATACAGCCTCATTTAGGGTTTCACTAATTGTGATCTGAGGACTAGTACAAGTACATAAATTATTTTTCCTAGTCTACAATAAGATATAACTGAAAATGTTTAGAAACTTACAGCAATTGCTATGACATTTCTGTTGTACTTTGCACAAGTATGAGTCTAGGAGTTTTTGAGTATGAAGGGGAAAAAAAAAACAAACCCAGGTCGTTTATCACCAAAAGTTTGAAAAACACTGGCATTCTTCTTTTTTTCAAAACAAGATCACAACAGGTCATATTGCAAAAACATTTAAATAACATCCTAATTTGGAGGAAATCATCAAACCCCTCCTTGCCTGAGGTGTTTATCTGTAACACTGAGATCAGAATGGCACCTATCTAGAAGGATTGTTACAGGGTTGGAATAAAATCATTCCTCAGGGACAGAGCCTGCTGGCAGTCAGTGGTACATACAGCCCCCCACATTAAATGCAGCACTTCCCCAATCTTTTCAGCTAGATGTGGCCAAATGACTAAGTGCTGATCAATGGAATATGATCAAAAGTGATATGTGTAACATCTAGCTTTGATCATTAAAGGGAAGAAAACTAGAAGAGAAATTCAAGAGCTTGGCTCCCAAGCATCTTGCTGAGAAAAGTCATTATATCTGTTCAGGATTTTACAATTAAAAATATAAACGTCCAGCTTATCTGAATTCCTATTATTGTGACACTTTGCCACACTCAACAAACCAATATCCCAACTGAGCCTACATGTAAAGTTCTTGGAACTGTACTTGACATATGGTATGCATTAAATAATTGATGACTATCCTTATTATTAGCTTTTGACATTCAAGAAACTTTTACTTTAGAAGCACCATCTCTGATATAATCCGTGATTTTTTTTCTCTCCTTCAAATGGCAAATAGTATATAAGTCTGCTAGACTCTTGTTTATTAATAATTTTAAGTGGTTTGACAAGTCATTTAGCTACTATTCTTGTTGACTTTATTAAATCTCAACTTCTTTTCCTTTCTTTTCTTTTTTTAGTATTGTGGATTGAACATGGGGGTACTCTACCACTGAGCTACATCCCCAGTCCTTTCTAATTTTTTATTTTGAGACAGTCTTGCTATTCTGCCTGATTGGCCTCGAACTTACCATCCTCCTGCCTCAGTCTCCCAGATTGCTGGGATTATAGGCTGTGCCCCCTCATCCAGTCTCATTATTGTTTATATGATTATCGTTTTCATTTGGAAATGATTTGCATTTGTTGCTCAATATATGAACATCTAACACACTGATCAGGAAAGCATGTTATACTATATACTGGTACTCTATTCTAAAAAGGTGTGACACCATAGGATGGAATCAGAATGGGTATCTGAACAAAGGAATATCCGAGGGGGCTACAGGATGGTTCACAGCTCTGAACTCATGTATTTTAACACATACAGAGAACATACTTCTCATCAACTATCGGGCTACCCTGACATACAGTCATTTGCTTAAGAAAAACATAGTAAGGTCTTGATTTTATTCCTTTAATTACCAGTTTTCAAAACTCTACTTAATGACAGCATATTCATTAAGCTGAATGCAGACACCCTTGAACCTTGGGCTTCTAACTTCACCTAGGTTCCTCATAACATAAGACTTGCTCTTACAAGGTTTTTAAAACGCTGGTTGCAATTAAATGCCAGAGCAGAAATGATGAGATCCAAACTGATAGTGACACCTGTCAGCCTGAGCAGGTCTTTCCCAGTTGAGAGCTGAAGAACAGAACACAACCGGGTTCTCAGCTCAGATTGTATAAAAATTTTTCCCACCACAGTGACTCCTCATTATTCCTAGGCCCTTTTGAAAGAGTCCACTTGGTTCCTATAATTACTGTAACATCTGTTCCACAGTAGTTGACCCCCTTCATGAGGAACTAACTCAGTCATTTTCAAAATGTCTCTGTTAGGTTTGGTATTTGAGCCTTAACGACAACAACCCAAGATTCATCATCCTCCCATTAAAATGTGAGCTAGATTATGTCATTTCTCTGCTTACCTCTCTCGAGTGAATTCCATCTCACTCAGAATAGAAACTAAGTTCTTATTACAGCCTCCATGGGTGTCTTTCCACCCTTCTACTCACCCCATCTGTCCCCCCTTATCTTCACTCTCTGTAAGTCTCTGCTGGTGCTGAGACACCCAATACATTCCTGCCTCTCAGCCTTTGCCTTGGCCATTCTTTCTTCCTGGAATGTTCTCCCACCACAAGCTACATGCATGGCTCCCCTACCCTCTCTGGGTGTCTTACCAAATTCTACTACTTCAGTGATATTATCTGACTACCATTATCCAAAGTACAAACTTTCACACACCCTTATCTGTATTCCTATTGTCCCAGATAATTTGTTTTTCTCCATAACACTTATTGCCTACACTAGAAACCTTAACCAACTGATGTTTATAGTTGGTCTCTCCATACTTGGATATATGTTCCAGTTAGGCCAGGACTTTTTGTGCTTTGTTACCTGCTGCATCACCAGCTCCTACAGTAGCACCTGGCTCATAAAAGCTGTTGTCTCAGAATGACTCAATACGTGGATGAATTGTTCCAACTCCCTATAGAACTTGGATCAGCACTGATAAAGCAGTCCTGTTTGGTTTCTGGGTTAAAATTAGTAGATATAAGACATGATGCTGCATAATTAGCTCAAAAACAAGACAGTGTGGAAATGTGAGGAACAGAAATTTTTTTTAAAAAAATTGTAATACTTATCTGCCTTTGATTTCAATTTTATACAGCATTTTCCAAATAAAGGTTTATTTAATCTTTCTCAGGGCCTAGATTATGATAGGAAAATAAATGCAAATAACCCCAAACAACAACAAATAACTTTGCAAAGATTAATTATCTTTAAGAACAAATTAGAACAACTTCTCATGTCTCTGACACTCCTGATTTTTAGTAATTTCAAAAATTCAAAACTAAGTCACAGAGCTGAAGATCCACAAAGAACACGTCAGCTCTGAGCCTGGAGAAAACTGCTCAGTAAGGAATGGACATTTTTCCATTTAAGACAGTGTTCCTCAAAATAATTTGTGAGAGAGACAGAGAGACAGAGACAGAGACAGAAAAACAGAAAATTTGCCCAAGGAGTTACACTGTAAGCAGCTTTCCCAAACCATTTTTGACTATGAATACCATCACCACCACCACTATTTTTTTCCAGAGCATCTGTGGTCAAATAGACTTTGAGAAACCAAGGACTCTTAGACCTGAGTCCCCAGACTTAGAATTGTATATAAAAGTCAATAACTGACTTCATAATCTTTGTTTTGTTTTCTCTCCAGGGAAATCTTCAATCCTTTTTGAAGTACAACAACTGCATAAACATAAAGAGAAAGAAAAAAAGGAAAGGTACGTAAAGAAACATAAGAGCTCAGACAGAAGACAGAATACCAGCAGGAACAACAGGGTTATCTTGTTAGTTTCTTTAAAGGGCAAAAGTAAGTCCAATGCACCTCAGTGGCCCCTTGGAAGATGATGGCATTAAACTAACCACAAACCATTTATCCTACAGACAAGGATTGCTTTACATTCAAAATGCATTTTACTCAATATGGAAGAGGCTACATTGTAGTAAACCATGTGTATTAGCTTCCTTGGGTTTCTATGACACATGTGCCACAAACTGAGTGGCTTAAGAGAAGGAAAACTTATTTCCCACAGTTCAGGAGGTAGAAGTCTGGAATCAAGGTGTTTGCAGGGGTGGTTCCTTCTGGAGGCTCTGAGGGACTATGAGTGATGGCTTTGCTTCTGGTAACTGCTAGCAATCAGTGGCATTCCCTTGCTTACCAATCATTCTCCTCTCTTTGTGTCTGTGTCACAATTTCTCTGTTATAATAATATCAGTCTTTAAATTAGGAAAAAATCTACTCCAGTATGACCACATCTAACCTAAATACTACGATGCAGGCCCTATTCCAATAAGTTCACAGGTTTGAGGTAGACGTGAATTTTGGAGGAGAACTACTCAACTCATTACAGAATGTAAAGAACATGTCAAGCATTTTGTAATGCTTTCACAATGGTGGAGTCTCCATGGTCTGTCTCTACCCTGGAACATTTAGATCTATCTTTAAGGTCTGTGAGTCCTAATTTCAAGTGAGCCAGGCCTCATTGGGAGCTCTGGGTTGCCCCTGGCTAGAACTTGAGTCCAGCTCTGGTTTCAGATGCAGATGGCTGGCCCAGAACGGGGAATGGGCCTTTCCTGTGATTACAGGCCTTCTGTCTGTAGTCACCTTGTGCAGTCTGGTTTCTCTCAACTTCTTTGACCCTAGAACCTTGCATTGAGATAAGGCCTCAGACCTTTGGGAGAAGGTGACACCTGACAGGCTGATGCCTACGGAGTGATTTCTAAAGTGTCCACCCCACCTATGGGCTCAGGATCCCTGCCTCCACATCATCATGACTGAGGCCCTGGCACTTCATTTCCCAAACCACTAAGGTGGGAAGAAACAGAATCCTGGAGGTTTCCAGTTGCTTTAGAAGGCAGAACCGGGCAGGCTGGCAAGAGAGGCCAGCAGGCTCTTCCAAAGCACAGTTCACTCTTGCTCCTTCTCATTTCACACAGGACTTCAAGCACTGAATGCTGTTCAAAGGTTGGAGCTCTATAAACACTCTTTTGGCAGGAAACTCCTTTCTCTTTAATAGCCAGCCCATGAGAGTGGTCATCTTGCTCAACAGGGACTGGGATTCCCCTACCCACATCCTCCCCTCCCTTCTAGTTGCCCAGTGATGCTATGGGGCTGCCCAAGACAACCCATAATGGAAGGACTCCAGCCACTGCCGAAACTTCTTCCCATGCCAGGCTCTTTGAGCAGAACCCTGAAGCAACATTCATGAATGCATTGAAGGGCTTTCCAAATGCCCTGGCGCCCACAGAGCTTCCACTGTCCTTATTGCAATATCTGTGTGGAAGTGAGTACTCCTCCTCCCTATCTATTCAGGAACCCATCCTGGGGCACTTGGCCAGGACCAGGAACCTCTCAACAAAAATGGGCCAGGGGTGGGTATGAGACTGCCTTCTCAGTCTGTAAGGGTAGCACTCCGCCACGCTTGGTCACTCTTATCTGTTAGCCGCCTGTGTCTACACCTGTCCTGAGAAACAGCCTTCTTTGCACAGGTGCTAACATGCAAAGGACATCACATCTGTGCTGAGCCTGGTGAGAGTCAGGAGAGGAAAAGGAGTCCCTGTCCCATTCCCTGCTTCTGACACTCGATACTCAACCCTAGGCCAGGTGTTTCCCTGTTCTGGGACCTTTGCCTGTCTTCCTCTGAGTGTCCAAGTTGGAGGTTTCCTGGTTCTGAGTGCTCTTCTCTCATGTGCACACCCTGGACGGACTTCCAAGTGCAGAAGGCTGGCTGGGCAAGGGAGTTCTTTATATCCTTGTCCAGTATCTGAGAAAAGAAAGGCCCAGAGTTATTCTATATCCTGCTCCGAGTGACACCAGGCGGTCTGTCTCTAAAGACCTCACTCACGACAGGTGACCTGATGAACCACGGAGTACTAACTATGATCTAACAATGGAAATGCCAGTTTCTCACTGGAGATGGGAGCCTGTGTGTAGGGCCAAGAGCAGGTAGCCTAGAGGGCCACATTGCTGGGGGGTGCCTGAGCATATGGGGGTGATGGGGGCCAGGCCAGATAGACCCTGGATGCCTGCTCCTCTCCCTTAGGAGTTTGACCACCACTGCAGATGGGTGAACAACTTCATGGGTCACTGTAACATCCGGATCTTCCTGCTGCTGCTGGTGTCCCTTCGCCTGTACCTGAGTTCCCTGTGGGTGACTTGCGTGATCTTCCTTGTGCTAACCAGAGACATGCCATTGTACATGGACAAGGCCATGGCGAATCCACGCAGTGCCAAGGGCCCCCACTGGGAACAGCAAACGTTGTGGGGAAGGAGGGGTGGACAGCCAAGGGACGGGGTCACCGAGAGCAGGGCTGATATGGGCCAGGCTAGAAGGAAAAGTCCCTTGGGAGGACCTGTGAAGGCCATGTTGAAGGTGAGTGGGGTCAGGCAGGTAGGGTGAACAATGGAGGTAAGAAACCAAGAGGGCCAGGCAGAAGGGTAATGAAGGTAAAAAAGGGGATAGGCAGGAGGACAGCCCAGTGGAGAGGATTCCCTTGGGTGTACTGGACTAACAGTCCAGTCCAGGGAGGAAGGGTAGGTGGGCGGGGTTCTATGGAGGCAGGGTCAGGATGAGGGGCGGGGCCAATGAGGAACTCTCCCCTGGCTTGGCTTCTTAGTCTTTGCATAGTTTCACAGTACGTGTACCTGCCAGCGGTGCCCTGCTGCCACTCATCTTGGTGCTGCTGATCCAGGCTGTAGATGTAAGCACCGCCAGGCACCCCACCTAAGCGAGGCCCAGTGTCTATGCCGGGAAGAACAGTGTCACCACCTTCTTTCCAATCTTTGTATCTTCATTTCTTTTTCCTTTTACTATGAAACAGGAATGATAGGATTGGGCAGCTTTACCATGGGATTCCTTTAGAATGACAATTATTTGACTAAAGGCTCTTCCAGGAAAGACTGATGGGCAGCATCAATGGGGGAGGTGGGAGCGGCAGACTCTGAGACAGCTGAAAAGACAGAGGAGTCTCTCTTTTCATCACCTTCCAGCCTTTTGGTCACCACCCCCCAACAGCCATATTTGGCTCCCCTCCCATCTGTGGCTCCTGTGCTGAGCCCTTACTCATCACCCTGTGGTCTGCCTGTCTTCTTCTCTCTCCAGCTTCAGGCCATCATTTAATTTGCCCAGGAGCCTTTTCCCTTCCTCCCTCCTATGGTTCCTCCAGCCTCAGGTCAGGTCATAGGCCACTGCTTTCTTCCGCTACTCAGAATGAGGTCCTCCAAGTCCAGGATCCCCAGTCTCGAGAAATCTAAATGTGGTCTGCACTCTGGGCTTCACCAGAAAGGACTCCTTTCCATTACCTGCAGCACCCATTTCAGACACTGATTATATGCACCAACACTGATTCCCCCCCTATTCCATTCTCTGACTGCAACTCCTCCTGGAGTCACTTGCTTTGTGGTTGGTAGCAAGGACTCTGGAGCCAGACCACATAAGTCCAAACCACATCTCTACAACACACCAGCAGGGAGACGTTCAGTATGCTACTTAGTCACCTGGTCACTCAGTTTCCCTATCTGTAAGTAGGGAAGCATGGGTAAATTCACAAAATACACATAGAACAGTAGCTCGTACCAGAAAGTGCCTTATGTGCTGCTGTTACTATTACCAACATTCCTTCCCATGGTCATTTACACGTTTGTACCTCATCTTAAAAGTCAAGTAAGCCCCACCCTTAATGTCCCAGGCCTGCACTCCACCTGTTGTACCCTCTATGCCTTAATCCCTGAAAGAGTTGTCTATGCTCATTGGCTCCACCCTTCACATGCTAGCCCAAGATAGCCCACTCCCTGCCCTTGCTGTCAGGATGATGCTCCCATCAATGGCCAAAGCAGCAGCCATTCTTCAGACTACTCTTTCGGAACTGGAAAAAGACTAGAAATCAGAAGCAGCTGAAAGAGCCACTTGCATGTCTTTATTGCTTAACTCTCTGGGCTTTTCTGCATGACCTGTGTGCTGTGGGCTGGTTGCTATACTTTGCCCATACACCATCTCTCTGAGCTACCCTGGACATGGTGCTCAGGGCTCATGTTGCTGCTGGATTCTCCACCCTGAAGTAGGCTGGCCCTGACCTTGCAATCAGTTTTCAACTCCACTGCAGTGACTGGACTTTATTTTTTGGTTACTGGGAATTGAACCCAGGGGCATTTTAGCACTGCACTTTATCCCCAATCCCCTCTATTTTTTTTATTATGAAACAGGATCTCATTCAGTTGCCTTCCTCCTGCCTCAGTGACCCCAGTCTCTGAGATTACAGGTGTAAGCCACTGTGCCCAGCTTGACAGAGGCTTCCATGATGTCCTGAAATATACCTGACTGGGTGTGTATCTGAGTGGCAGAGCATGTGCTTAGCATGTGCAAGGCCCTGGGGCTTTAATCCCCAGCCCACAAAGAAAAGGAATCTGAATAAATGAGTGAAACAACAAACAGAAGAATCAACCTTTGGGAATAGAAGAAAAGAGAGCAAGGAACAGAGAGAAGTTTGATGCTCTGATCCCCCCAGGATAAGGGGAAGAAGGAGAAGCAGCAGGAAGTTGGGCAGATGTTGGGGCGAGAAGAAGATGCCACTTGATTTTGGTCCTGGGGAGTGTGTGGGAAATGGAGAAGGAGCCCCAGGAGTGGAGTCAGTGAGAAAGGCTGCTCTGGGTGCTTCAGAGCTGTTGGATTCTATCATGTCTGATAAGGTTTCATGTGGGGAGAGGAAAGTATTTAAAGTTACTATTCAGTTCTTAAAAATGTATTAATTATCACTCCTTTAAAGATTTTGCTATAACTTATATACAACCAACATTTATTATACTTTATACACATCTAACCGAAAAATATTTCTCTAAATTTAAAAAGTTTGTGAATTTTTTTAAACTCTGCATTTAATTTAATTTAATTTTTCTGGTACTAGGGATTGAACCCAGGGGTGCTTTACCACAGAAGCTGCATCCTCAATCCTTGTTATATTGTGTTGCTGAGGGCCTTGCTAAGTTGCTGAGGCTGGCCTTGAACTTGCAGTCCTCCTGCCTCAGCCTCACAAGTCACTGGGATCACAGGAGTGCACCACTGAAAATGGCAGGATACTAGTTTCTTAAGTGTAGTGAACACATTAAAGGAGGCAGAATCCCATACTACAGTGGTTCCTGTTGCTTCTTGAACATGGTGGGATATTCCACAGCTCTCCTGATATGGAATCCTGGTTCCTTCTAGTGGAGAATAGTGTTGAGGATCAGTCTTCATGTGGGGCCGTGGGAAAATTGGGGGTAGAGAGAGGTGCCCCTGGGCTTCTATCTATTGTGGTCAATTATTTGCTAGTTAAAGTTCTTGAAGTTGGGGTGAGACTTCAAGAGGGGGAGAGGAGAGGATGGAGTTGGGGGAAGTAGAAGGTGGAATAAGAGAGAGAAGAAGCCAGTCAGTGCCCAGGGGAAGACTTGACCTTCGAGCTTGACCTTTACTCCTTTGTGTACTGAAGGCCTTCAGCCCAGACTCTCCTGGGCCATGTGATTTCTTACTAGGAAAATACAACTGGGCATCCCTGCTGCCACTGTCCTCCCAGATTGTGAAATTCACTGAAGGCACATGGTTAGGAACAGTGAGGGGTGGGAGAGGGAAGTGGGAGCAGGGGGTGACACTGACTGTGGAGCAGTTGAGCAGCAAGGGAAGATCTTATAAGGGATCTGGAAAGACGTGGTGGGAGGATGAGTGGGCCCCATGGAGACAGCAAGGATGCTGCTGGGGGGGAACAAGGTGAGCAGGGAGCCCTGAGAAGGCAGAAGAGGTGGTGCAGGGTCAGCACTGTCAGGGAGAGCTGCTCACAAGTGGGAGGAGGGAAGTGGCTCTTCCCAGGAGCCCTGGGAGGCAGGATCCCTGGGCCACTCTGGGCTTCCCTGCCCTTGGATTCTCGCTCCAGGCCCGAGTTGAGCCCTGGCTCAGCTGACCAACTTAGGGAGGGTCACTGGGAGATGGCTGTGCAGAGTCCTGCTGTTTCTGAGCTGCTCTTCCCATCCCCGTCTCCCTTCAGGACAACAACCCATTCGACCAGGGTTGTATCAGAAACTGGCATGTCACCCTCTGCGCACCACTGGGGCCCAAGTGAGTTGGTAAATGAGAGGCTCAAGTGGTGGATCCTGGGGCTGGTGGGGTGGGGTGAGGCTGAGTCTTCTTCCCTGGTCCCTTACCCCAGCTCCCTGGCCCTGATCCTCACTGTTCTCATCCTTGGGGGTTTTCTCCAGGGCACAATGGGAGTCTCTGGGAACTCCCCTCTTCCTTGCCTTTGTAGGTTCTAGCCCCAAGAAATGGGGTTCAGTGGAACTCCAGCCTGGACAGGAGCCCTGGATGAGAGCCCTGGTCTCTGTGCTGTCCAAGCTGAGGGGTGAGGGTGGTCAGGGAGAACAGGAAAGGTGGGTGGTGACTCCTTGATTTTGTCCTGTCATTGTCCAGGTACATGTCAGAAGTTTGTTGCTCCAACAAGAGGAGAGAACCCAGTGGGAGCTCATGGTGGCCCTGCGCTCACTAAGATTCTCCCCAGCACACTGTCCCACAGCCTTCCCTGGGCCCATCTCTCAAATTATGAATTTCAACAGACATGGGCAGCATCCCCCAAGGAGTACCAAGACTACAGCTATCTAGGATGTGAGGAGTAGTGGGTGTGCATTGGGAGAGGGGTGTCCATGGGTTTCAAGTATGTTGGGGGAGCCCCTGAGGTGGGGTTGGCCTTTTGGAGTGTAAGAAGTGGGATTATGGACGTAGAGGGTGCAGGGGTCCCGGTCACAGGGCTTCAGACCACACCCACGTGTCCCTGAACAGACAAAGAGAAAAGACTGCTTGGCTAACTAGTTGGTTGGCCCTGGACCAGGTCCTTACCTTTCTGGGCCTCAGTTTCCTCTTCTATTAGTGAGGACTGACACTAGTCCAGGAGTTTGTGATGTTTTAAAGGAGATTCTTTTTTTTATTGGAAATTTTTACTTGAAGTCCCATGTGAAATATACAGAGTGGAGCATCAGTGGTAAAGTGGGGTGGGTAACCCACGGTGACCCCGAAGGGCCCCTTTAGTGACTTGTGGTGCCAGCCCTCTCTTTCGTCCTGCCTCCAGGATCCCAGGGACTTGACCATGAGCTGTGGGGTCCCCCAAATACTGACTCTGTGTTTATCCTTCCATCAGCCCGATGTTTCTGTGGAAGGCCCCCAGCAGAGGCTCAGCCTCCCATTCAACCCCTCCCACCCAGTGATTCCAGGACTTGCAGGTGATGCCAGGATGTGAGCTCCCAATGGAGGCCTGTCGGGCCTGAGTCTTCACTCATTGCCCTGTTGGGAGTGCCATGACCCCCTTGACTGACCAGTTCTCATAAATGTGTTTTTGCTGCTTCCTGTGGCTGCTCTGCCTGTCTGATCTAGGTTCAGAGAAGTGTGTTTCCTGGGGGTCTTGGGCGAGGCTCTGAGGGGCTGAGACAAGTGCCTCCTGGAAGGGAAGAGCATTGCTCTCTGGACACCCAAGTTCAGGAACCAACACTGTTTGGATCTTTGATCCTGGGAAAGACACTTAGCATTTCTCTCATCCCTAAAATATGGCATCAACAATAATCATAGCAACTTCTGGCTGGCTTCCTGGTAAGGGCTGAATATGAGAGGAGAGAAAACCCACCAACCAGGATAATACGAGAGACACATTAAACTACTCCACAAAATAGAAAGTGAACTTATTTGTTATTAGATCTAGTTGTCTGTGTGCACTTATGTGTATTCTTTTGGATTGTGTTGTTTGTGTGTGTGTGTGTGTGCGTGAGATAGAGAGAAAGACAGGCAGAGAGAGAGAGAGAGAGAGAGAGAGAGAGAGAGAGAGAGAGAGAGAGAGAGAGGAGAGGGATAGAGAGGAGAGGAAGAGAGATTGTGTGGGTTATCAGAGAGAAATCAAACCCAGGGCCTTATACATGGTAGGTAAGCATTCTACTACTGAGCTACATCCCCTGACCTTTATTATCTTCAGACATGCCCTCAGTACATTGATCAAGGTGGCCTCCAACTTGTGGTCCTCCTGTCTCAGCCTCTCACATAGACTCCCAAGGTGTTACAGGACTTCACTGCCATAACTGGTTTATGATGTTCTATATGCAACTTCTTGTCATCTGCAAATAGATATTTTTTGTTCTTTCTCTAAGTGGAAATTTAAAAATCTTTCTTCTTGCCTTATTTCTGTGGCTATAACTTTTAATAAATATGCTGTTAGTTTTTTTATAAATGCCCTTTGTCAGGTTGAGGAAGTTTCCTTTTATCTTTGTCTTTTTTTTTTCTTGTATACATGCATTTGCTTTTAATTATGGAAAAGTATTAAATTTTGTCAAATATTTTCTACATCAAATGATTGAGTTGAATTTTTTCCTTCACTATTGATGTGGTGTACTACATAATTGACATTATTCCAAGTTTTAGTTTTTAATACTTAATAGCTTGACTGACTAGGTCAAAGACACATAGATACTATGTTCATGAAACTGAGGGGAAAATCAATCTATGAACTAACTACACAGTATGTGATAACAAAATGGATTAAAATATAAAACATTTCTACATGTAGTAGTTAGGTGTAAAAAATCACTCTAAACTTAGGAAAATGATGTTCCAGATTTCAGTGTAAACTACTAGCATCCTTCAACTCTTTTGTGTGGCAATATCTTCTTTCTGTTTTCATACTCTTGCACCTCAGCCTGAGTTATGAGTTCTGGACTGCTTTTCTCCAATCTCAGATATGATTACCAATATTGTTGAATCATTCTTGCATTCCTAGGATAAACCCCAGTGACAATGATATATAATCTTTTTAATATGTTGCTGAACTTCAGTATTTTTTTAAAAGGACATTTGTATCTGTACACATGAAGGGTATTAGCCTTTTTTTCCCCTGTGATATCTTTGTCTGGCTTTGGTATCAATATTGGTCCTATAAAATGAGCTGGGAATTGTTCCTTCTTCTTCTACTTTCTGGTAAAGTTTGAGAAGAAGTGGTGTCTGTTCTTTAAATGTCTGGTATAATCTACCAGTGAACCCACAGTCCTTTTTAGAAGAGCTGACTAAGTTGTAAAAGTTGCTGATTTTCTCCAGGGGCCAAAGGAATCTCTAGAGGGTAAAGAGGACATCTACTGGTCATTAGATAATTAACGCCCTTTTCCTGGAGGACTTCATGGAAGGCATGAATTGAAAATGCCTCCTTTGGCAAGATGGCGGCCTAGAGGGAGACTGCACCCGCTGTCGCTCCAGAACCCAGGAGTTAAGAAGGGGAGGCATTGAGAGACTCGGACTGAAATAGAGCCACGGGTGAGTCTGCCCACTGGGTAAAGCGCGGCCTGGGTGGCAGGCCCAGATAGAGGTGGCTTATCGGAGCCGGGCAGGGCAGCTAGAGTCTTCCACAGGCAGCCCTGCGCACTCCGGAGGTGGGCCCCGCCCACAAAGCCAGCTTCTCCAGGTTCTCGGAACGGAACTGGCCCGCTAGTGAGAGCCTTTCTGACCAGAACAAGCTCCGAGTCCCGGAGCCAGCGCATCGCAGCGTACTCCGGCACGCAAGCAGATTCAGGGACCAGATAGGGCAGCCAGAGACTTCCCCAAGTAGTCTGGACCCCTGCGGTGGGAGGTGCCGTTCAAGGCTAGTTTCTCGGAGCTGACCGCCCAGTGAGAGACTTTCTACATAGAACCAGCCAGAAGCCCCCGAACCAACAGAGAGCCTCGATCCGCAAGCAGCCTCTGGGATCAGGGCAGGGCAGCCAGAGACCTCTTCAGGCGGCTCTGCCCACTCCGGCTGCAGGCTCTCTTCACGGGGCGATCCAAGATGGCGGCCTAGAGGGAGACTGCACCCCCAGTCGCTCCAGAACCCAGGAGTTAAGAAGGGGAGGCATTGAGAGACTCGGACTGAAATAGAGCCACGGTGAGTCTGCCCACTGGGTAAAGCTCGGCCCGGGTGGCAGGCCCAGATAGAGGTGGCTCATTGGAGCCGGGCAGGGCAGCTAGAGTCTTCCCAAGGTAGCCTTCCACACTCCGGCAGTGGGCTCCTCCCACACGGCCAGCTGCACGGTGCAGGCCCACAGTGAGAGCATTTCAGCACAGAGCCAGTTCCAAATCGTGGAACCAGTAGGGGGCTAGGGGCAGTTTTCTTCGGATGTGCTGCTTTATCAGATTCCTCCAAGACATCAGGCTACTGAAGGCTGGGAGGTGATACACTGGAAATCTACCGGGACACTGTAAGCCAATAGCGGAAAACTGCAATATCTCAGGGTCCCACTGACAACTGACCAATATGAGAAAACAAGGGAAGAAAATGTCCCAAAAAAACCTAGATACTACATCAATAAAACCCAATGACAGCACAGCAGAAGAAATGTCAGAAAGGGAGTTCAGAATGTATGTAATTAAAATGATCAGGGAAGCTAATGAGGAGATGAAAGAGCAAATGCAGGCATTGAAGGAGGAGATGAAAGACCAAATGCAGGCATTACATGATCGCACCAATCAACAGTTAAAAGACCAAATACGGGACGCAAGAGATCATTTCAATAAAGAGTTAGAGATACTGAAAAAAAAACAAACTGAAATACTTGAAATGAAGGAAACAATAAACCAAGTTAAAAACTCCATAGAAAGCATAACCAATAGGATAGAACACCTGGAAGACAGAACCTCAGACATTGAAGACAAATTATTTAATCTTGAAAGCAAAGTTGGCCAAACAGAAAAGATGGTAAGAAATCATGAACAGAATCTACAAGAATTATGGGATATCATGAAAAGGCCAAATTTAAGAATTATTGGGATTGAGGAAGGCTTAGAGAAACAAACCAAAGGAATGAACAATCTATTCAATGAAATAATAACAGAAAATTTCCCAAATCTGAAGAATGAAATGGAAAACCAAGTACAAGAGGCTTATAGAACTCCAAACATACAAAATTACAACAGACCCACACCAAGGCACATTATTATGAAAATACCTAACATAAAAAATAAAGACAGAATTTTAAAGGCCGCGAGAGAAAAGAATCAAATTACATTCAGAGGGAAACCAATAAGAATATCAGCAGATTTTTCAATCCAGACCCTAAAAGCCAGAGGGCCTGGAACAACATATACCAAGCCATGAAAGAAAACGGATGCCAACCAAGAATCTTATACCCAGCAAAACTTACCTTCAAATTTGACGATGAAATAAGATCCTTCCATGATAAACAAAAGCTAAAGGAATTTACAAAAAGAAAGCCAGCATTACAGAACATTCTCAGCAAAATATTCCATGAGGAAGAGATGAAAAACAACGATGCAAATCAGCAACAGGAGGCGCTAGCCTAAAGGAATAGCCAAATAAAGGAGAAACCAAATCATGTCAAAAACAAATATGAGTCAATTGACTGGGAATACAAATCATATCACAATAATAACCCTGAATGTTAATGGCTTGAATTCATCAATTAAAAAGACACAGACTGGCAGATTGGATTAAAAAGAAAAATCCAACAATATGCTGCCTGCAAGAGACTCATCTCATAGAAAGAGACACCCATAGACTAAAGGTGAAAGGATGGGGAAAAACATACCATGCACACAGACACAGCAAAAAAGCTGGAGTATCCATCCTCATCTCAGAAAATGTGGACTTCAAACCAAAACTAGTCAGAAGGGATAAAGAAGGACATTACATGCTGCTTAAGGGAAGCATAAATCAGCAAGACATAACAATCATAAATATCTATGCCCCGAACATTGGCTCATCCACGTACGTCAAACAAATCCTTCTCAATTCCAGAAATCAAATAGACCACAACACAATAATACTAGGCGATTTTAACACACCTCTCTCACCACTGGACAGATCGTCCAAACAAAAATTGAATAAAGAAACTATAGATCTCAACAACACAATCAGCAATTTAGACTTAACAGATATATATAGAATATACCATCCAACAAAGAACGAATACACTTTCTTCTCAGCAGCACATGGATCCTTCTCTAAAATAGACCATATTTTATGCCACAAAGCTACTGTTAGCAAATACAAGAAGATAGAGATACTACCTTGTACTCCATCAGATCATAATGGATTGAAATTAGAAATAAATGACAGAATAAAAAACAGAAACTTCTCCAATACCTGGAGACTAAATAATACACTATTATATGATGAATGGATAACAGAAGACATCAGGAGGGAAATAAAAAAATTCTTAGAAGTAAACGAGAACAAAGACACATCATATCAAAATCTCTGGGACACTATGAAAGCAGTACTTAGAGGAAGATTTATTTCATGGGGTGCATTCAAAAAAAGAAGTAGAAATCAACAAATAAACGACTTAACACTACAGCTCAAAGCACTAGAAAAAGAAGAGCAGACCAATACCAAAAGTAGTAGAAGACAGGAAATAGTTAAAATCAGAGCCGAAATCAACGAAATCGAAACAAAAGAAACAATTGGAAAAATTAACAAAATAAATAGTTGGTTCTTTGAAAAAATAAATAAAATTGATAAACCCTTAGCCACACTAACAAAGAGAAAGAGAGAGAAAACTCAAATTACTAAAATTCGGAATGAACAAGGAACCATCACAACAGACACGAGTGAAATACAAAACATAATTAGAAGCAATTTTGAAAATCTATACTCCAACAAAAAAGAAAACCTCGAAGACATCAACAAATTTCTAGAGACATATGAATTACCTAAACTGAACGAGGAGGACATAATAAACCAATTTCAAGCAATAAAATAGAAGAAGTCATCAAAAGCCTACCAACAAAGAAAAGTCCAGGACCAGATGGGCTCTCAGCCGAGTTCTACAAAACATTTAAAGAAGAGCTCATTCCAATACTCCTCAAACTATTCCATGAAATAGAAGAGGAGGGAACCCTCCCAAACTCGTTCTATGAAGCCAATATCACCCTGATACCTAAACCAGACAGAGACACATCCAGGAAAGAAAATTTCAGACCAATATCCTTAATGAACATCGACGCAAAAATTCTCAACAAAATTTTAGCAAATCGCATACAAATATACATTAAAAAGATAGTGCACCATGATCAAGTGGGTTTTATCCCAGGGATGCAAGGTTGGTTCAACATTCGGAAATCAATAAATGTCATTCACCATATCAACAGACTTAAAGTTAAGAATCACATGATTATTTCAATAGATGCAGAAAAAGCATTTGATAAAATACAGCATCCCTTCATGCTCAAAACACTAGAAAAAATTGGGGTAGTGGGAACATTCCTAAACATTATAAAGGCAATCTACACTAAGCCCATGGCTAATATCATTCTAAATGATGAAAAACTGAAAGCGTTCCCCCTAAAAACTGGAACAAGGCAGGGATGCCCTCTTTCACCGCTTCTATTCAACATCGTCCTTGAGACTCTAGCCAGAGCAATCAGACAAACGAAAGAAATTAAAGGGATACGAATAGGAAAAGAAGAACTCAAACTATCCCTGTTCGCTGATGACATGATTATATATTTAGAGGAACCTGGAAATTCCACCAGAAAACTTTTAGAACTCATAAGTGAATTCAGTAAAGTAGCAGGTTACAAGATCAATGCTCATAAATCCAATGCATTTTTATACATAAGTGATGAATCTTTAGAAAGAGAAATTAGGAAAACTACCCCATTCACAATAGCATCGAAAAAAATAAAATACTTGGGAATCAATCTCACAAAAGTGGTGAAAGACCTCTACGATGAGAACTGCAGAACACTAAAGAAAGAAATTAAAGAAAACCTTAGAAGATGGAAAGATCTCCCATGTTCCTGGATAGGAAGAATTAATATTGTCAAAATGGCTATACTACCTAAAGTGCTATACAGATTCAATGCAATTCCAATTAAAATCCCAATGATGTACCTTGCAGAAATAGAGCAAGCAATTATGAAATTCATCTGGAAGAATAAAAAACCCAGAATAGCTAAAGCAATCCTCAGTAGCAAGAGCGAAGCAGGGGGTATTGCAATACCAGATCTTCAACTCTACTACAAAGCAATAGTAACAAAAACGGCATGGTATTGGTACCAAAATAGACAGGTAGATCAATGGTACAGAATGGAGGACATGGACACAAACCCAAAGAAATACAATTTTCTCATACTAGACAAAGGTTCCAAAAATATGCAATGGAGAAAAGATAGCCTCTTCAACAAATGGTGCTGGGAAAACTGGAAAACCATATGCAATAGAATGAAATTAAACCCCTATCTCTCACCCTACACAAAACTCAACTCAAAATGGATCAAGGACCTCGGAATCAGACCAGAGACCCTGCATCTCATAGAAGAAAAAGTAGGTCCAAATCTTCAACTTGTTGGCTTAGGATCAGACTTCCTTAACAGGACTCCCATAGCACAAGAAATAAAAGCAAGAATCAACAACTGGGATAGATTCAAACTTAAAAGCTTTCTCTCAGCAAAGGAAACTATCAGCAATGTGAAGAGAGAGCCTACAGAGTGGGAGAATATCTTTGCCAACCATACCTCAGATAGAGCGCTAATTTCCAGAATCTATAAAGAACTCAAAAAACTCTACACCAAGAATACAAATAATCCAATCAACAAATGGGCTAAGGAAATGAACAGACACTTCACAGAAGAAGATGTACAAGTAATCAACAGATATATGAAAAAATGTTCAACATCCCTAGTAATAAGGGAAATGCAAATCAAAACTACCCTAAGATTTCATCTCACCCCAATTAGAATGGCGATTATCAAGAATACAAGCAACAATAGGTGTTGGCGAGGATGTGGTGAAAAAGGAACACTCATACATTGCTGGTGGGGTTGCAAATTAGTGCAGCCACTCTGGAAAGCAGTGTGGAGATTCCTCAGAAAGCTTGGAATGGAAACACCATTTGACCCAGCTATCCCACTCCTTGGCCTATACCCAAAGGACTTAAAATCAGCATACTACAGAGACACAGTCACATCAATGTTCATAGCTGCTCAATTCACCATAGCCAGATTGTGGAACCAACCTAGATGCCCTTCAGTTGATGAATGGATAAAGAAACTGTGGCATATTTATACAATGGAATATTACTCCGCAATGAAGAATGATAAAATTATGGCATTTGTAGGCAAATGGACGAAATTGGAGAATATCATGCTAAGTGAGATAAGCCAATCTCAAAAAACTAAAGGACGAATGATCTCGCTGATAAGCGGATGAGGACATATAATGGGGGTTGGGAGGGGTTAGCATTAGGTTTAGGGTTAGGTTTAGATTTAGGCTAAGGAGAGCGGTAAGAATGAAGGAAAGAAGGACTGTATAGAGGGAAAAGAGGGGTGGGAGGGGTGGGGGGAGGGGAAAAATAAAATAAACATCATTACCCTATGTAAACGTTAAAAATAAATAAACAAAAAAAAAAAAAAAAAAAGAAAATGCCTCCTTTGCACAGTAACAACAATGGGGAGAAGCCCTACAGGCTTGGAAAGTCTTGAAATGTGATCAAAGGGAATCTAGTCGTTTCTTTAGGAACCTGTCCATGTGAAATGTCTCTCAAGGGCTGAAATCTGATCAGTGAGGGGAGGGGAATGCTCAGGAAGACTGCAGTTTGGCTCATCTGAAGGTGTGTGTCACTGGGGCTTTTGGAGAGCACCTTTTTCATCAACCAGTCACTACAGGATGCCCCATAAGGGTGGTTAGGAGAAGAGTCGGGGAGAAATATTTGATGTTCACTGGGGAGTGACCCTGGCCAGAATCTCACAGTGGCACCAACCCTTTGTCCATCCCCACACATCCAGAAGCAGACCTGGATCACGAACACTGTGAACTCACACCAGACACGCTCCCAGCCTGGACAGGATAGTGAGAGAGGGCTTTGGCAGACCCCCACGTGCCCGACCTGCAGCACGGGTAATTAGAGGCCACACAGGCCAAGAATCCTGGCACCCGAGTCTTGAAGAGGGCAGCCGGCACTAACTGCATTCAATTAGTCAGGTGGGCATTTTGTCCTCCAGAAAGAAAGACAGAAAGGCACACCTCAGAAAGAAGTGGGGTGTGGAGGAGCTTACCCTGGTGGTGATCTGTGCAGAGCCCACATCTGAAACCAGTCTTGAAAATCAGGATCGGGTCCCATTCTCCCGACCCCAGGTGTTGAAGATTAAACCACCAAAAATGCCAAGGCAAGAGCAAGAAGTTTTATTTAAAAAAACAGAAGAGAAAGACAGAGAGAGAGGGACATCTGAAGAAGCAGGGGTCCAGAGATGGTGGCCCAGGGAGTGGGGATGTCATGAACCCTTTACTAGATTTCAGGGTTTCCATTCTCTCATGTCCCCCTACTCCCATTCTGCCTAAGGGGCAAAAAGGTGGGAAGGGAACCTTTCTGGTACCTCTCTCTATTTTCTACAAATGCCCAGAAAGGCAGGAAGGGAGCCACCAAGAGGGTACACAGTAACAACTTCTTGATGGTAGAAACAGTTCCATGGGGGCAGATAAACGTGGGGGAGGTTATGGAGGTATTAGCCTTTTATTTCCTTTTGAATCAGCCCCCATCTTCCTGACCTAATTATTTAATATCTACACTGACTGTCCTTTTGACCTGGTCTCAATGCCACCAGTCTTGCTCTAGGTTTAATCAATTTAATTTCCTTGATCAGGCATAGTGGCTCATACCTGTGATCCCAGCAGTTTGGGAGGCTGAGGCAAGAGGATCTCAAGTTCAAAGCCAGTTTCAGCAACTTAGAGAGACCCTGTCTCAAAGTACAAGGGATGGGCTCCATGCCCCTGGGTTCAATCCCCAGTTCAAAAAGGTGCTGGGCACTACATATGGTCTTTGAACCTCTGTGCAATTCCTAGCATCTCATCACTGACAACTCACTCAGTTGGTGGTAGCAGTTCTATGGTGAAATTGATGTCACCTGGATCACATGCCTCTGTCATCACTGTGAGAGAAGTCACAAGTATTTAGCCATTTTTAGCTCCAACTGGGATGGGAAAATGTTTTCAGCCCCTCACCAAGACTAATGATAGGAAGAATCCACCAAACCCAGAGGCTCCCAGGGGCTCATTGGCCAATACGATGACACATGTCAGTGTAACAGAAACCCAGTTACCTTCTCATAATATGCAGCTCAGGGGGATGCAGTTGAGGGATAGGACAGGGACTCAACAAGGTCACAAGTTGTGTCCGGGTATCATGACTTACGGCCCCAAGGGTCCCAGGTGGCACCCCAGACAGCAGGTCTATCTTTGAGACAGGAAGAAGGGGCACAGAGCTCTGCCAACTGCATCATCTTCCCTTTCATTGAAAAGGCAAAAGCTTTCCCAGAAATCCTCAACTGACATTTGCACACACCTCTTTAAACAAACTTGTGTCATAAAGCCTACCCAGGTAATGAGAGAGATGGGCAAGTTATTTAGTGGGGTAGATTTCTACTTCCTTCCAAAAACTGGAACTCTGTTAATACAAAACAAAACAAAAACAAAAACAAAGAAGTGGAGATAGGATAAGCAATGAGCACTTTCTGCTTCAATTAGCACCAGGCCTGAAAGGATGATGAGAATCGGCCAAATTCTCCCCATGCCAACTCCCCGGAGACTATGTACTAGCTTGCTTCCTCTTATTTTGCTCTAAAAAATACTCAAGATTGGGTGCTTTGTAAAAAGATGATGTTATTTTGCCCAGAGTCCAAGATTTGGCAGCCCCTGTAACCGAGCTTTGGTGAGGGTCATCCCAACATGGTGAATGGCATCATGGTGGGAGGACATGTGAGGGGAAGAGGCTGCCTGGCCAGAAACTTGGGGAGGGACCAGTTGAGTTGCTCTTCTCAGAACAACCCACTCTCACAGGAACCACTGGGGGCCATGAGAAGCACATCACTCCCTTCCGAGGGCACCATTCCCAGGGAAGGAAACACCTCACACTAGGCCGCAACTCCTACAGCTTCTACCACCTCAACACTGCCACACTGAGGACCAAGTGCCCAGCCTGTGAAACTATGGAGGACAAACCACATCCACATCATCACATGCTCCAGCACAGCCAACATGGACAGAGCAGGATGTCCAGTGTGCAACAAGTGAGTTTGTGGGGGTGGGGGAAGGGTGACCTCAGAAGTCACTGGAAGCAGTCCAAACCCCACCAGAACCTCACACTTGATACTTCTTTCCTTCCCTACCATTGTCATGGCACTCTGGGTGGGAACCTAACACAGATAACACTTGGTTCCCATTTCCCAAAAGAATCAGGCATAGCCATGACTGTCTCTGAGGATGTGATGCCCCCTGGCGAACCTGAGGTTGGCAGTACTTGGTTCACACCAAGTCTTTTTGCCTCCTTTGTCATCATGATGCTCCTCAATGTGAGTGCAGCTTTCTTCGCCTACCCGTGAGTCTCCCATGGAAGCTCTCAGGCTTCTTACAAAGAGATAAAAGAGAAAATAGACAATGATAGTGAAGAGGCAGGGGAGTGGGGACAGAGGGTCAGGAGGGAAAGAAGGATATACAGTTAGCAGCTCAGAGGTCTAGAGTGCCTGAGGCATCTAGGGAACTGCGGGTGGCTGGGAGTGCTGGTGACATTAGCTGGAGTCTCCATGGTGTGTCTCTAGCCTGGATATTTACCCCTGTCCTTAAGGTCTGTGAGTCCAACCTCAGGTGAGCCAGGCCTCGTGGGGAGCTCTGGGTTGGCCCAGACTAGAAGTGAGTCTGGCTCTGGTTTCAGATGCAGATGGCTGGTGGGCAATGGGGAGTGGGCTTTTGTCCTGGTCACCGGCCCTCTATTCCTAATGAGCCTCTGGAGCCTGGTATCGTTGAACATCTCGGACCCAGGCATTTTACATCGAGGTAAGTCCTCAGAAACCTGGGAGAAGGAGTGGTACCCCAAGGGCTGATGCCCACAGGGGTGATTTCTAAAGTGTGAAGCCCACCTATGGGCTCAGGATCCCTGACTCCACGTCATCATGACTTAGGCCCTGGCACTTCATTTCCCAAGCCATTGAGGTGTGAGAAAACAGAATCCTGGAGGTTTCCCAGTTACTTTAGAAGGGAGGACTGGGCAGGCTGGCAGGAGAGGCCAGCAGGCTCTTCCAAAGCACAGTTCACTCTTGCTCCTTCCCATTTCACACACGACATCCAGCACTGATCTCTCTTCCCAAGGGTGGAGCTCTGCAGAGAGCGCTTCTGGCTGGAAAGCCCTTCTCTTTGACTGCCAGCCCATCTGAGTGGTCAGCTTGCTCAACATGGACCAGGATTCCCCTGGACACCTCCTCCCCACCCTTCTTCTTGCCCAGTGATGCTATGGGGCTGCTCCAAGCAGCAGGGTGAAGGAAGGGCCTCCTGACACTGCCCAAAACTCTTCCCATGCCAGGCTCCTTGGAGCAGGACCCGGAAGCAGGACACACTGCCTGGATGTTCAGTCACGCATTCCAGATGCCCTGGTGTCATCAATGCAAGTTCCACCGCACACCTCGCACCCTCCACTGTGCGACCTGTAACATCTGCGTGGAGGTGAGGACTCCTCCTCCCTGTCCACTCACCAACCCAGCCTGGGGCACCTGGTCCGGACTGGGAACCTCACAGCATAAGTGGGCCAGAGGTGGGTATGAGACTGTCTTCTCAGACTGATAAGGGTGGCTCTCTGCCACACTTGGTCACTCATATCTGTTATCACCACTGTGTCTGCACCTGTCCTGAGAGACAGGCCTTCTTTGCACAGATGCTGACAAGCAAAGGGTATCACATCTGTGCTGAGCCTGGTGGAGTCAGTGGAGGAAAGGCAGCCCCTGTCCCATCCCCTGCTTGCTGATACTCGATACCCAGATCCTAGGCCAGGTTCTGCCCTGTAGGGGATCTTTGCCTGTCTTCTCTGAGTGTCCAAGTTGGAGGGGTTCCTGAGTTCTGAGTGCTCTTCTCTCATGTGCACACCCTGGACGGACTTCCAAGTGCAGAAGGCTGGTTGGGTATGAGAGTTCTTTACATCCTTGTCTAGTATCTGAGAAAATAGAAGACCAGAGTTATTCTATACCCTGCTCCAAGTGACACCAGGCAGGTCTTATCTCTAAAGACCTCACTCATGACAGGTGATCTCATGAGCCATGGAGTCCAAACTATGTTCTATCAATGGAAATGCCAGGTTCTTCAGGAGCTGGGAGCCCGTGTGTAGGGCAGAGTAGGTTGCACAGAATTTGGGGGGACTTGACTTTTGGGTGTAATGGAGGCTAGGAGTCTGACCATCACTCAAGGTGGGTCAACAACTGTATTGGGCATCGGAACATCCAGTGGTTCCTGCTCCTGCTGGTGTCCCTGTCTCTCTACCTGGTTGCCCTTCTGGTGACCTGTGTCATCTTCCTGGTGTGCACCACAGGCATGCCATTGTCCACGGACAAAACCATGGTGTATCCAACACAGTCCCAAGGGCCCACACTGGGAACTCCACATGCTGTGGATAGGGAGCGACAAACAGCCCAGGGACGGAACTCCTAGCGAGGACTGATGTGGGCGGGTCTAGAGGGAAAAGTCTCTTGGGAGGACCTGACAAGGTCATGTTGAAGGTAAGTGGGGTCAGGGAGACAGGCAGAGTAGGATGGACGGTAGAGTTAAGACTCTAGCAGGCCCTGGCAGAGGGGTAATGCAGGTAGAAATGGGATAGGCAGGAGGACGGCCCCGTGGAGTAAGGTTTCTGCTGGGTGGACTGTCCAGTCCAAGAAGGAAGAGTCAGTGGGTGGGGTCCTATGGGGGCGAGGCCAAGGGCGGAGCCTGGCCAAGGGGCGGGGCCAGTGAGGTATTCTCCCAGGGCTTGGCTTCTTAATCTGTGCACAACATCATCGTGGCTGTATGCACCACTGGCGCCCTGCTGCCTGTCATCTTTGAGCTACTGGTCCAGGCTTTTAGCCGTGAGCACCACCAGGCGCCTGTATGAGGTCCAGGTAAGCAGGGCTGAGTGCCTATGCCCGGATACCCGGCTGGGCTGAGACATCTTGTGCCTCTGCCACCTGGCACGTTCTGGGCTTTCTGCACTGCCCCGGGCCCTGATGCTGCCTCATTAGTCCTTCCACACCCACCTCTTAAGATGCAGCTCAGGTCTCTTCTCCCCTGGAGCCGGTGGTCACTCTCCCTCCTGCAGTGCATTGCTTCCAGAGCCTACTGTGTGCTAGGCTGCGTGTTCATTGAGGGAGGGGATAGAGGTGAGTCAGTGCATCTGGCACTTGTGTAGATAGGCAAGCTGCAATCAGTGACACCAGGCAGACCCCCAGGGACACTCCTGAGAGGGGGTGGGTCCTGAGTGGTGCAGCAGACTGGAAGAAACTGAGTCTGTCCAGGCCTGCAGTGTAGAGTAGGACAGGCCACTCTATGCATCCCAGGTATGATTTTGGAGAGGCAGAGGACAGGAGGACATTGCCTGTGAGAGGCGAACTGTTGCAAAAAGGCAAGGAACCCGAAAGTAGGCTGTTGAGGGAATGATGAGGATAAGGCTCTAATTCAAGCACAAGATGGCACGGGCCATGAAGTTGACCCTGTGGGGGTCCAGATTTGAAAGACCCAGAAAGTCAACAGTGGGATTTAGTGGGATGCAGTGAAAATCTGGGAGCCGTGGCAGGTTTTTTTGTTAAATCTTTTTCGAGGAATAATTTATACACAGTAAAATTCACCCTTTTTGTTCTATGGTCAGGGATTTTGATCAATAGATACAGTCCTGCACTCTCCACCATAATGAAGGTTACAGCAGTTTCATTACCCAGAAAATGCTTTCATCATCCTCAGTTGTCAGTTTTTCTCCCTAGTCCTTCTGGTTTTTCTTTTTCAAGAATCACCTTGTTAATGGAGTCTTTGTCATTTTAGTCTGGCTTCATTCATTTAGCACAATGCATTTGAGAGTTATCCATGTTATTGCTCATATCAGTAGTTTATTTCCTTTTATTGTTGTGTAATACTGAATGGATGCCCTACCGATTACCTGTACATTCATCAATGAAAGGATTTTAACTTTGCACCTAGTTTTTCCACATTTTCTTTGTTTTGTTTTGTTCTAATAGGTATTGAAGCCAGGGGTGCTTAACCAATGACCTACATCCCCAGTCCCATAGTCCCTTTATTTTTTTCTTTACATTTTTTTTTTTCTTTTTGAGTCAGGGTCTCACTAAGTTGCTTAGGGCCTCAATAAGTTGCTGAAGTTGGCTTTTGAACTTGCAATCCTCCAGCCTAAGCCTCCCAAGCTTCTCAAATTCAGGTGCGGGCCGTTTGTGCCCAGCTAGTTTTTCACAGTAATAAATAAAATTGCTAAAACCACTGGTGTACAGGTATGTCAGCATAAGTTTTCATTTCCGTTGGGTAATTCTTAGGAGTGCCATTGCTGAGGCATAAGGTAACTGTGTGTGGAAATTGATAGGAAATTGTCAAATTTTTCTTCCAAAACCACTGCACCACTCCTAATTTCTACCAGCAATGTATGAGAATTTGCTCCACATCCTCACCAACATTTGAGGCTATCTTTGGTATTTGTTTTACTTTTTCATTGTGTCCTAATAAATGAGCCAGTGGTATCTCATTCGTGCCCCAGTTTGTACTGTCCCTAATGAATGATGATGTTGAGCATATTTTCATGTCTTATTGGCTATCAGTATATCGTGGTTAAGTGTTTGCTCCAGTCTTCTGCCAATTAAAACAAACAAAAAGATTCTTCCTTACTGAGTTTGAAGCATTCTCTATGCTGGATTCTGATCTATGGTTTTGCAAAGCTTTTCTTGCAGTCTGTGCCTTGTCATTTCATTTTCTTCATAGCATGTTTCAAAGAGCAGGATTTCTTAGTGGTGGTGTTTTTCTAAGACCACGGATGGAATCGGGGGTGCTCTATAGTTAAGTTTCTCCCCTAGCATCTTTTGTTGTTCATTCCACATGGAAAATCATGTCATCTGTGAGGCACAATTTCATTATTTTCTTTCCAATTTGTGTGTCTTTATTTCTTTTTCTTTTTAGTGTTGACTAGGAATGATAGGAGTGGGCATTTTTGCCATGGAATTCCTTTAGTATGACAATAACTTAACTAAAGTCTCCTTCAGAAAGACTGGCAGGAAGCATCAATGGGGGAGGTAGGAGTTGTAGACCCTGAACACATGAAATGTCAGAGAAGCCCTGCTCATCACCTCCCAGCCTTTTGGTCACCCCCCCCCATCACAGCCATATTTGCTCCCCTGGACTTACAGGTGTGATCCACTGCAGCATACTAGTTTCTTAAGTGCTGTGAACCCCTTAAAGCAGTCAGAACCTCATAGAGAAAAAAGGTTCATGTTGTTTTTGACATGGTGGAATATTCCAGAGCTGTCCTGATTTGTGGAATCCTTGTTCCTTCTAGTGATGAATAGGGTTGAAAATGAGCATCTTCATGTGTGAGCCATGGGAGAGTTGGGGGGGAGAGTGGTGCTGCTGGATCCCTTTCCATTGTGACTGAATGTTTATAATTTAAATCCTTGAAGTTAGGGTGAGACTCATCCCAGTGTGGGAGGAGGACAGGGTAAGACTGATAGATGGAGTGGGGGGAGAGGAAGAAGTGAGAGGAGAAGCCAGTCAGGGAGGAGCTGACCTTTGAGCTTGACCTTTACTCCTTTGTGGTACTGAAGGCCTTCAGCCCAGACTCTCCTGGGCCCTGTGATTCTGACTAAGGAAATACAACTGGGCATCCCTGCGGCCACTGTCCTCCCAGATTGTGAAATTCACTGAAGGCACAGGGTTAGGAACAGTGAGGGGGGGAAGGGAAGTGGGAGCAGGGGTGACACTGACTGTGGAGCAGTTGAGCAGCAGAGGAAGAACCTATAGGGATCTGGAAAGACGGTGGTGGGAGGACGAGTGGGCCCCATGGAGACAGAGCAAGGATGCTGCTGGGGGGGAACAAGGTGAGGAGGGAACCCTGAGAAGGCAGGAGAGGGTGGTGCAGGGTCAGCACTGTCAGGGAGAGCTGCTCACAAGTGGGAGGAGGGAGGTGGCTCTTCCCAGGAGCCCTGGGAGGCAGGATCCCTGGGCCACTCTGGGCTTCCCTGCCCTTGGATTCTCGCTCCAGGCCTGAGTTGAACCCTGGCTCAGCTGACCAACTTAGGGAGGGTCACTGGGAGATGGCTGTGCAGAGTCCTGCTGTTTCTGAGCTCCTCTTCCCATCCCCGTCTCCCTTCAGGACAACAACCCATTCGACCAGGGTTGTATCAGAAACTGGCATGTCACCCTCTGCGCACCACTGGGGCCCAAGTAAGTTGGTAAACCAGAGGCTCAAGTGGTGGACCCTGGGGCTGGTGGGGTGGGGTGAGGCTGGGTCTTCTTCCCTGGTCCCTTACTTCAGCTCCCTGTCCCTGACCCTCACTGTTCTCATCCTTGGGGGTTTTCTCCAGGGCTCTCTGGGAGTCTCTGGGAACACCCCTCTTCCTTGCCTTTGTAGGTTCTTGTCCCAAGAAATGGGGTAGAGGGGAACCCTAGCCTGGATGGGAGCCCTGGATGTGATCCGGGGCTCTGTGCTGTCCAAGCTGAGGGGTGAGGGTGGTCAGGGAGAACAGGAAAGGTGTGTGGTGACCCCTTTCTTTGGGTCCGTCATTGCCCAGGTACATGTCAGAAGTTGTGTTGCTCCAGCAAGACTCGGGATCCAAGTGGGAGCCGATGGCGGCTCTGCAGTCACCAACATTCTCCCCAGAACACCATCGCCCACACCTCCCTGGGCCCAACTCTCAACCTGTGTCTTTTGACACATCTTATGAAGGAGCACCAGGGAGTGCAGTCATCTAGGTGAGGAGTAGTGGGTGTGCAGTGGACAGGGGTGTCTGTGGGCTGCACGTGTGTTGTTGGAGCCCCTGAGGTGGGGCTGGCCCTGCAGCTGAAGCACCTGGAGCTGAGGAGTGGGAGTATGGATGTGAGGGTGCAGGTCCAGGTCACAGGGCTTCAGAGCACACCCAGGTGTCCCTGAATAGACAGAGAGAAAAGACTGCTTGGCTAACTAGCTGGGTGGCCCTGGACCAGGTCCTTACCTTTCTGGGCCTCAGTTTTCTCAGGTATTAGTGAGGACTGAGTCTAGTCCAGGAGTTTATAATGTTTTAAAGGAGATTATTTTTGATTGGAAATTTTTCTTGAAGTCCCATGTGAAACATACAGATTGAGGAGTTAGTAGTGCAGTGGGGTGGGTAACCCACAGTGCCCCCCAAGGGCTCTTTTAGTCACTTGTGGTGCCAGTCCTCTTTCTGTCCTGCCTCAGGGGCTCAGGGACTTGACCGTGAGCTGTGGGTGGAGTTCAGGGAGAGCCCCATGTACTGACTCTTGTTTTTCTTCCCATCAGTCCAGTGCTGCAGTGGAAGGCCCACAGGGAGACTTGGTCTCCAATTCACCCCCTCCTTGTGATGTCTGGATATGGACATGCTGCCAGGATGTGAGCCCCACATCAGGCCTCTGAGGCCTGAGCCCCGACTCCCCTGTTGGGAGCACCCTGACCCCATGACTCTCCAACCCCCATAAAATTGTTTTTTGCTGATTCTATGGCTGCTCTGCCTGTCTGTTCTAGATTCAGAGAAATGTGTTTCCTGGGGGAGGCCTTGAGGGGCTGGGACAAGTACCTCCTGGAAGGGAAGAGAGATGCTCTCTGGACACCCAAGCTCATGAGTCCACACTCTCTGGCTCTTTGCCCTTGGGCAAGACACTTAGCATTTCTCTCATTCTTAAAATGTGGCATCAGTAATAATCACGCAACTGACCTTGTGGCCTTCCTGGAAAGGGCTGTAGCTGAGAGGAGAGAAAACCCACCAACCAGGAGAATATACATAGTGTACCTCAAACTATTTCACAAAATAGAAAGGAAACATATATTATTGAATTCTAGTTGTGTGTGTGCACATATCACATATGTATATTCTTTATGATTGTGTGTGTGTGTGTGTGTGTGTGTGTCAGAGAGAGAGAGAGAGATTGAGAGAGAGAGAGAAAGACACACTGAGAGGGAGAGATTGTGTGTAGTAGGGGATCTATTCAAACCTAGGACCTTATGCATGGTAGGCAAGCACTCTACCACTGAGCTACATCCTAAGTCTTTTTTTATTTTCAGACGTGATCTCACTTCATTGACCAAATTGGCCTCCAACTTCTGGTCCTCCTACGTCAGCCTCCCACATAGTCTCCCAAGGTGTTATAGGACTTCACTGCCGTAACTTGCTTAGAGTTTTCTATATGCAAATTCTTGCCAACTGCAAATAGAGACGACTTCTTTCTCTCTCAAGTGGATACTTAAAAAATTTTTCTTCTTGCCTAATTTCTGCGGCTTTAACTCTTAATACGTATAATGTTAGATTTTTTTCATAAATGCCCACTATCTGGTTGAGGAAATTTCCTTTTATCTTGGTTTTGTGTTTGTTTGTGTGTGTTTTTTAGTCATAGAAAGGCATTAGATTTTGACAAATGTTATTCTTCATAAAATGATTTTGTGTATTTTTTCCTTCACTCTTAATGTGATTTGTACTACATAATTAACATTATTCCAAGTTTTAGTGTTTAATAATTAATAGTATGAATGACCAGGTCCAAGACACAAAGATTCTACGTTCAAGAAACTGTGAGGAAAATCACTCTATAAACTACATAATATGTGATAAGAATGTGCATTATAATATAAAACCCTTCTACACATACTAGTTAGCTGCAAGAAACCATTCTTAGTTCAGGAAAATCGTGTTCCAGCTTTCAGTGTAAACTAGTAGCATCCTTCAACTCTTTTGTGTCATCATATCTTATGTCACACTCTTCCACTCCAGACTGAGTTATGAGGTCTGCACTGGTTTTCTCCAATCACAGATGTGATTACCAATATTTTCAATTCTTGCAATAATTTGATGAGTTGTGGTCTGACATGTATCTTGACAGAAGCATGTGCCTAGCAAGGTGAGATCCTGCCTGATATCTGAGTCGGTCTTGGCCATCTCCCCAGTTCCCAATTTGGTGATAATGTTTCAGACTATCAACTACAAACATATTTTGGGGTGGGGGGTGTACTGGGGATTTAACCAAGGGATGGTTTACCACTGAGTTTAATCCCAAATCCTTTTTATTTTTAATTGAATCATGTTTCATTATGTTGCTAAGGACCTGACTAAGTTGCTGAGGCTGGCCTCAAAGTTGCAATCCTCCTGTCTCTGCCTCCAGAGTAGCTTGGATTATAGGCATGCACCTCCATGTCCAGGTATCCTCCATTTTTATATGTTGAATCATTCTTGCATTCCTGGGATTAATCCCAGTGGCAAGGATATACAATCTTTTTAATATGCTGCTGACTTTGGGTGTTAGGGTTATTTTTAAAAGGTATTTGCATCTATACTCTTAAAGGATATTAGTCTTAGTTTTTCTCTGTGACATCTTTGTCTGGCTTTGGTATCAGGGTAATATTGGTCCTGTAAAATCAGTTGGAAATTGTTCCTTCCTCTTCTACATCTTGGTAGAGTTTGAGAATGAGTGGTGTCTCTTCTTTAAAGGTTTGGTAGAATTTACATAAGCACAGGAGAAAGTTGGATGACAAATACACTTAATTAATAGTTCTTATTAGGCGAGTATCATGGCTTTTTGGACATAATTCACTGCCTGACTTCACAGCAAATTTAAAAGCATGCATATGTGTATATATATATATATATATATATATATAATATACATATAATATCTATATTGTATATCTATTAAATATCAAGTGAAATTCAAATGAAGTATCTATAATTTGTAATAAGAAAATAATCACCAGCCGGCACAGTTGTGCACACCTGTAATCCCAGCAGCTCAGGAGTTGAGGCAGGAGGATCATTAGTTCAAAGCTAGTGTCAGCAACTTAACGAGGCCCTAAGCAACTTAGCAAGACCCTGTTTCAAAGTGAAAAATAAAAGTGGCTGGGGATGTAGCTCAGTGGCTAAGAATCCTGGGTTCAATCCCTGGTACCAAAAAACAAAAAACGAAAAGCAAAAAAGAGAAAAAAAAAAAATAACGTGAAATGATTACATATGACCAGTCAGAGGGCTAATTTCATTTAAATTAAAAACTCTTATTTCTTATTAAGGTGGAATTGTAAGTTCAGGTATAAACATTCATTATCTCTGCTTCAAACCTATAGTGATGAAATACACACAGATTTATATACTTTACATTTAATTTCATATGTAATATTTTTAAAAGATGAAATAATATTCAGAAACAAGATAAATATCTTGGATCAAAAAGGAAACAGGATGAGTAACTTAGGAGGCTTCTGGAATGACCAAAAGAACATTTTAAGGAGGAGTGACACTGCTCCACATATGTCAGGAGACTGGGGCCAGACTCCAGCGCCGACACCAGACTTCATGAAAGAGCCTCAACAAAATGGTGCCCATTGCCCAGGGCTATGACCACATTAAACTGTGGTCAGGTCAGTGGCAGTGAGCGGGAGCTGAGACTATTTCCCTGCCTATCTTTGGTCCAGGCATTCCCTGACTCAGTAGCAAGATTTTTTATCATATCAAGATTCTTGTAGGACTGGGAAAACCAAACTGCCAATGCATGATCTAAATATAAATACAGAAGAGCTTGATACAAGTAATGGCAACTAGGTAAGGAAGATACGATATGCTCAAAGAGAAGAGATCAAAAACGAAACAACAGCAATAAGAACAATAATAAAAAGACACCTAATTGAATTAGCCAAAAAACTTTCATGACACATGGGGATAGTATCATGAAGACAGCAGGCATCCCAAACAACGGAGAGAATTCACTTGGTGGGAATGCAAACAACAAAACTCTCTGGAATTTATTTACAAATGAATGTGTTTAAAACACTTGGATAAATAAAGATGGATAACATATAATTCAAATATAAGAAATTATTTTAAAAAATTACAAATCCACATCATAAGATCATGATGAAAACAGAGTTACAAATTGAAAAGCAGAGTCGAGTCACTGGAGTAAG
This sequence comes from Sciurus carolinensis, assembly GCF_902686445.1. Classification (NCBI taxonomy): domain Eukaryota; kingdom Metazoa; phylum Chordata; class Mammalia; order Rodentia; family Sciuridae; genus Sciurus; species Sciurus carolinensis. The sequence goes on along the minus strand of NC_062221.1, from coordinate 39,415,617 downwards.
CATTTTTAAAATGGAACTAATCCTGACTGGGAAACAGTTACAGAAATAATTATTCAACTGAAAGATTTTATCAAACAAATGAATGAAAACCATGACAAAAAAATGTTAGAGGATTTGAGAGGGCTAGTTTATTCAGGAAGAATAGGCTACATTGCAGAACAAATATCCTCCAAATCTCAGTGGCTTAATAAAAGTTTATTTATTACTCACTCATGGCCCTCTTCCATAACTGCTGAAGCAGAAGAAAAGAACGGGACAGTCACACAGGGGCTTCGTCCTTGTTTCCAAGTGGAAATAAGATATATAAGTTCTGCTCACAGTTTATTTGCAATAATTACATGGTTTTGCTTAACTACAAGGAACTAAGAGGTAGAACACACATACACACACACAAGCCCTTGAAGAAATAAACATTCAAATTGGTGAGCACTAGTAATTCACTTTGCTCCCACACACTGCAAATAGAAGTTTCAAAGTTTCAGAAGCAACAGGTCAAGAGAATGGTAAAGAATCAATATTGAAAAAACAAAAAAGGAGTAAATGATGACTGAGAAGTTTCAAAACTCGAGAAAAATGTTTTCTCACATAGAAGGTAGAAATTGGGAGAAAGAAGGAAAAATTAAATATAAATTCACATTTAGACTTATAATGAGACCTGTGCACTTTAAGGATAAAGACAAAACTTTCCAAACTTCCTAAAACAAAAGATAAATTGTCTATAGATAAGCGATGACTAGACTGACAACATCTTCTCACCAACTACAATTGCAATCAGAATATTCTAAAATGCTGAAAGGAAATACCTATTGATCTAAAATTATATGCTCAGCTCAACTAACCTTTAACGGTGATGACATCTTCCAGACATTCAAGGACAAGGAGAATACCATCAATGGACACACCATGCAAGAATTACTAAAGGATATTTTTCTGAAAGAAGAAAGTAACTATTAAATATATTTGCAATTCTAATTAAACACTGAGTATAAAAAATTAATTTAGAATTCTTTAAAAATTCCAGGCATTAGAAAGATAGCAAGAAAAGAAGGATGGGGATAGATAGATGGGGGCAGAATTTTTTGTCATGTTCTAGAGAGGGATTAAATGAATTTAGATGTTATTAGGAAAAATCATAATTAAATTTGATGTTGAATTGGAAGCTTTTACACATTAATATCCTCCAAATCCTATTTTGGGGGTTTCTATGACAAAAACAACAAAATAAAAACAAATGTTGTTGTTGTGATAGTTTCCTTTTTGTTTAATCATTATGAAGTGTCTAAGGACTGATTTGACTAATTTTAAAAGAATATTCAATTCTAGGTGCTGGGAAAGGAAAAGCAAGTAAGAGTCTATTTTCAGCAACAACATTTGTAAAGTTAATATCACAAGGTGCTCTACAGAGTAATGGAAATGGTGTCTCAAAAGGGAACATCATGGGGCTAGTGGAGCAGGCACTATCTGACTGAGGCTGGAGAGACAACGCACACACAGGACAGCAGGCAGGTGAGGGAGAACAGTTATGTCAGAAGTAAGAAAGGCACTAGTCAAGGCAGCGGTATACAGCGTGGGGCTGGGAATCAGCCTACCCTGGGCATCATCCACGGCTTCGTTTTCTACAAATAATACAAAACCATTCATAAGACTGAGTAAATGAAGCTCACCTCCTGATCATCACCATGCATCTGCAATTCTGTAAATATCAGTGACAAAATACCTTGAAAATAATATTGTGTTGTTCTAATTTCTAAACAATTATATAGATATTATTGAGTTTAATAAGAATAGCCATATACATATATGTTTCAAATTGGAACTTTTTAAAAATTAATCTTTTCATGAACACTGTATTCTGTATAGAAGTTCAGAGAACAACCAATAAAAAACTAACATCTACTGACACAACTAATTCCTAATAGATGAAGACTAAACTACACACATTCATCTCAAGTCTGATTTTTTTGATAGTTCAGTACCATTCAGTTTCCCTTCAGGTGCAATGTCTTCAACAGATGTAGTACTATCTGTTCCTACATTTAATCAGTAAATTGTAAATGAGCGACAGTAGCACAGTCTTGTACAGAACAAACGGAACTTGAAGTACTTTAATCCTGTCATTCTAGGTGACTACTTGGAATTTTTATATGTGTTTAAAATTTAAACAGTGAAGCAGTGCAAACTATAACATGTAACACTTTCATTTGCTAACTACAAATTCCATTGTATTTGTGGAATGTTTTATCATATTTGTATTAAACCTTAAAGTTAAAATATATTCTGATTTCAATGTTGCTTTCAACCTAAAGAACAAATCAAGAAAATAATAGCATTACTGATTATCCTGTGACTACTACCAGAAAATCATCTTGTTATGTAGAAAATAGGGTGTTAAAGAAAAAAAAAATCTGCTCTGGGTGTTAAACATGCTAAATATGCAAGCTAGGAAGTATGTAAGGTAGGAAATTATGGCTATGTGAGATATGGCGAGTCATATTTACTTCAAATAGCTTAAAAGTCAAAGTTTTGTCATTCACCATTCTATTTCATAGTGTGTCTTCATAAAATGAAGAAAGTGATCTGAATAAATGAAAAGTGCAGTATTTACTCTTGCTTTCATCTCATTAAATATATGGAGTCCTAGTTTCACAAACCAGCGAATAGGTTACAATGAAGTTGCTTTCATCAGATTCCTGGAAATTTCTCTATCATGGCCATCATACAGGAAGCCTGCTAAAGGTAAGATCTCTGGGCCTCACTGGAGAAGAGTTACCACACTGGGGTGCTCTCCAGCAGGCCCCACTCCCTGCCTTCCTAATTCTGCCACTTCATCCTAATCCAAGCCCACATTCCCTTTCCTCCCATCTCTTCCATCTCCTAATCATCCACAGAATAAGTGCTTTCTAAAACAAGGGCAGTATCTCCTTCTAGCAGGATCTCTGATGTAAGAAGAATTTTACCTCTGGCCAAACTACAGTGGCTCTTGTGCCTATTCTCCACCCACTGCGGATGCCTGACCATAGACCAAAAGAGACAAGCTTTTTACTACATGTAGGCTTTGGGAACTCACAGCTCATTCAACTGACAGTACCCTTCCTCTTACTTTCTTGTGCTCGACTCTTCCTTATTCCCTTAAAACCTCAGTTATTTCTGTTAGAAAGCATTCCCAGTGTATCTAGTAATAATTCCTCCTCCCCTTCATCCCCACAGATTTTCTTAACAAATGTGTTTGTGCAAATAGCATCTTTGAGCCTTGGATTCCTAATCTTCAAAATGGACATAACAATGATAGCAATCCTGTAGAATCCTGATGGTAAAACGAGCTGAGGAGGTGCATTTCAAACTACCTGACATGAATGCTTCAGTTCTTCTACTTCTTAATTCTGACTTGCACAAAAGCTAACAAATGTCACCCTCCAGGCACAGGACTACCTATTTTTATCCCCTTCTCCCAGGCTCCTACCTCTTCACCAGTAATGTGGTCTATGAGAGAAAATCAACTTTCCTTTTTTTTCTCTCTCTTTCTTCTGTTTTAATTGTACTGGTTCTTTTTAGTTGTACATTAGAGTAGAATCCATTTTGACATAATTATAAAAGCAGGGAATATATCTTGTTCAGATTCAGTCCCCAGTACCTCTCTTTTCCCTTTCCTCCCCCAATCCACTGCTCCTTTCCCTCTACTGATCTTTCTGATATTTACCTTAGTTATTTTTTTAATTAATTTCTTGTGGATATACACAATGGTGAGATTTCACTGTGGTATATTCATATACATACATAGAAAAGTTATGTCAGATTCTTTTCACTATCTTTCCTTTCCCATCCCTCCTCCCTTCCCTTCATTTCCTTTTGTCTAATCTATTCAACTTCTATTCTTTTTTTATTCCCCCTTATTGTGGGTTAATTTCCATATATCATTTGTTTCTAATAAGAAACAAAACCATAGTTCCTTGGACTACCAGATTTCTCAAACTCTAATTATTCAATATTGCTGTAATAAATTAAAAACTACTGTTCCTAAATTCAAAGATTTTTATCTTAGCATTCCTCATTTTTTTCCCCTCTCTCTCAACCATAAGCTTTAGAAGCACAAGGGCAAAAACTAGGAAGCAACTTCCTAAAAAAAGGATGAAGCTGTCAATCAATATTTCCCTAAATTTACCTGTTGCAATTGTCTGCAAAATATGACTAGCTCTTTAGCTTTCCTATCCTTAGTGTTAACCTACTATTGCTGCTTTATATTTGATTCCTTCCTGAGTTCTATAAAATCTGAGTACAGATTGAGAGCAAAATGTTTGCAATAACAAGCACTGATCATGAGAAGAGAAAGTTAAATCCAGAAAGAAAACTGCCTGTCCTGAACATGAAAACTAAGTCCAGAGTCTAAAATTAGCAAGCAACATGTCTCAATGTGCAACTATAACAAAGTGGAAGAGTGTGACTTAGTGAGAGAGTACCTCTGTAGATGTTAAGCAAACAAGCGTTGAAGTTCCCACCAACACCCAACCTGCCATGTGACCCTGATGAAAGGCTTAACCTTCTCCAAGTTCCTATCGCTCCTCAGCAATTGGGGATCATCACCATCTCAGAATCGGTGCAATCACTCAATAACCTAAGGTAATTCAAACACTTTGGAGCCACAGCTAACACAAGACAGGGGTTCCAAAAGTGAGCACCATTTTCATTGGTAGTAATTCTGAATGATGTTGAAAAATAATTCTCTTGATTTGTGTTTCTTTTGTATTTGTAAAAAGATAATAACTTAATATACTTTACAATGTAATTCTTTCTCTCTTTTTAACTTTTTTAATTGAAAAAGGATACCTACATAGGGAAGTACACAAACTGTCAATATACAGCTTGATAAATTGTCAGGGCATGACTTATCATGTGAATTTTACCCAGAAGACAAAGAGGACACAACTAATGGCCCAGGAGCCTCTATATTTCCCCACATCCAGGTCCAAACCCAAGGGTAATCAATACTCTTAATTTCTTAGACCATGCACTAGTTTTACCTATTTTTGAACTTCATGTAAACAAAATCATACTGCACATACTTTGTTGGGTCTGGGTTTCATTTACTCAACAATTATATCTGAAATCTACCCATATTGTTGTGTATAAATGAGTAAGTTTTGCAATTATATACTTAGAAAACTAAATATTTTTTTAAAGAATAGCCCTCAGAAAAAAAGTTATAGCTATATATTACTTACCCTTACCTGCTTGATTAATAACAACAAACACAGTAACACAATCCAATAAATGTCAGGTAGCATTCTTTGACTTTCACATAAAGTAATTTTTTAAAAATAATTTGTGGCCTCACCTCTCATTGCTTTTTGTATTCAGTATCCTGCACATGGGGACCATCTAAGAAAAGACGGAAGCTCATGAAACCAGAGAACACCACAAGGAGATCCATATGAACAGTAATTACTGTTCAAGTACATCTGAACTGTCATGAACAATAAGACCTTTGGGTTTTGTTCTGCCAGGCATAACAAGTACCTCCAATGTCACCCGTTTCCAAATTTGACTCCAACATGGGACAGAGGAGACTGGTGACAGATGGGCAAAATTTAGCATGCAGCTTGGACGGTCTTTGGGATGGAAGTCTTGTTATCTCTAACTTGCTGCCAAGTCCTGCATGTTGCTTTATAACAGACACCACTGGGAAACTCTGTAGCCTCAGCCAAAATCACAGACTTGAAAGAACCAGATCTCCTCGCTGTTGGTGTTTGTAACATCTCACCCACATCGGGCTCCGCTGCAGTAATGAAATAGTCACCAGTAGGCATCGGAATGTGAAAACGCATTTTGACACACCAGACTGAATTTTTTTTAGACTTAGGACAGTGGCTTACTGGATAGAAAATTCATCATTTCTAAATCAGTTCTTCTTTGGTTTACTGAAGTATTTTAAATTCATTGGTCTTAAGCACAAATCTTACTACAAATATCCTATTAGAATCATCTTTAAAGAACAATTTAGATGCTTAAAGTTGAATATCTAAAACTAGTGAACACATGTTAGGTGTACCCAATCTAAGTTTAAACAGAAGGAAATACTTTTTAGAATACTGGGTACTACCTATTGAGTTATATAGCATTAATCACTAATAATTCATGAATAAATTAACCATACGACTACAGTCTTCAGGCTTTTCTGGTCAGTTTACAGCAAGTAAATGTGCTATAAAATATTTCCTGATTGATACATACAAACATACATATTTCAAGATGAACATTTTGGATTATATACCCTCCAGCTCCTACCAATTTGCCTATATAAGAGTTAGTTGCATATTTAGAGTTATTTCCTAAATCCTGATTAAAAATCTGTTTTTAGAAAACAAACTTGCAAAATATTTTATCTATGATTTTTGTTAATGAAATATAAAATGATGTTAAAATAGACTCTCATTTTATTAAAAAAAAAAAGTCTTTTATGGATTAAATAACCTCCTTTCCCCTAGGCTAAAGAATACTTATCTACTTCAGACAACGTATTCTCCAGATCATCCTTCAGTGTTCTCCCTCCTCCAGATATATATCCAGTACCACACTCATACAAGGCAAGCACTCTACAACTGAGCTATGTGCAATATATTTAGCTGCAATAGAATAAAATATAACTATAACAAAATGTAAAATAATGAAAGTTCAGATATAGATATCTTAACTCATAGATTCAGCTACTAAATGGAGACACCTGGGGTCCAGGCACTTCTTTGCTTATGCCCTGCCTTTTTAGGCATATGAAACTGTCCTGGCCAATAACATCTGAGAGTGAGTCAGAGCTGGACACAGTGGGGGCTACCTGCTGTAGCCTCCTATTCTGGAGGCTGAGGCAGAAAGATCACTTGATCTGATCTCAAAAACAAAACGAACAAAAATGAAAACAAATGAGAGAGAGAGAGAGAGAGAGAGTATAAAACAAAAATAAAAGGAAGGTAGTCATGCTGGGCTTTATTCTTAGCTTAAGAAAGGATGTGATACTTAGAGGTGTAACAGCCACTTTGCAACCATGATTCAGAAATGCCTTAAATAACTGAGTTTATTTTCCACAACCCGAAGTATAAGGTAATTCTACTCACTAGTCCAATTTCTAAATGGGGCAACAAGCAGAAAAATGAAAGCTAAAATACCAAGAGTGGATAAGCTAAGGGTGGGTGCTGCCTTTTACGAAGAAAGTAAAGGCTTTTTCAAGAACTACCTTACCCTACTTGCTCTCAGATCTCATTGGTAAGATGGGATCCCATGGCTGAAAAAGCAGGAAAAGGCAATACCACACAAGACTGGCATTGTCTTGGGCTAAACAAGAAAGAAAGGAAATGGTGGGTAAACAAATAGCATGTTTGTCACGAGATCCTTCTAAATATTTTTACATAGAAGAACTACTGATTATGTGATCAAATGGTCCCTTTAAAACTATGCCTGCCATGATAACAATGCACAAGTAGATCATGTAAACCCAATTCACCTATAACATAACATCAGCCTGGTTTGAACATGGATAGCTTATGTATATTTCAAAGTATTTCACTTCATGTCAGACCAGCATTTTATAAATATTTTGCATACATCATATCAGTCTGGGCTCACTAATGTAGCAATGCCAGAATAGTTCACTATATATTACACCAGAATTGTCTAGAGTTCACATTTCAGAGGACCCTAGAATTATTCCACCATCCCATGTTCTCTCTGAATCCCTAGGGCCAACTCAGAGAAGGATGAATCTTTAAAATGTCTCTGGAGTCTGCTGCATTCTTATGCCCACACCCCGAAGGCAGTTCAAAAGGTCCCTGAAGTTAACTCTGAGTTCAGTGGCAACCAGCCAGTGAAAGCTGTCGTGTGATGCTGGTAGCTCCCTGCATTCTCTGGAGATGGCTCGATTGACATGAATCCACTACCTGCTAGAATAATCTAATTATACCTAAAGGTTTCAACTGAAAAGGCTTTATTCCAGGTCCCTGTCACTTTCCCTGTGGGTGAAGTCAGCTATCCAGTGACTTTCAAACACTCTCTGCATGTGGCTTTGTAACACATGAAGAAGTTCCTGAAATGTCAATCCTAAGGGACAAGTGTTCGTGTCACTGAAGCAATACATCATAACCTCTGCACTTTATGGATCTTTCAGACAAAAGCCAAAAGCTATGAAGGCCACGATGAAATTATTCCTGCTACCCAAGAGCTGATATTTCCAAAGAGAAGTGTACGTATGTTAGCAGTTATGGGGATGAATTTGCACTATAGTAACTCCTACAAAGCCTGTCCTATGAATAAAAAGCCCTCGGTTTCTAAAGCCTGAAAATCTGGTAACATTCACAGCATATGGATATTCATTTAAATAAGAAAAAAAGTTAAAGTGTGACATTTCTTTTAACCCACAATTTTACAGCTGGAAGAAATCTTTTCCACTCTTAGATGGCATAATGTGACAATCCAGGCAACCACGCTTAAGGTCTGTAAATTCACCACTTTTCTTCTACTACCAAATTCCAAGATTTATTAAACATTTCCTTTCACACTACTCTGGGCTTTATGAGCCAACCAGATTTGACCTTTAAAATGATAGAAGCATCTGGATTATTTCAACTGATTTTCCTATTAGCAGTTTTTTAGTTCCCTATTTTATTTCTAATTTCTATCTGACTCAAGACACAAAATATGGGGTCAGGGGCATCAGAAGGATGCATATTTCCATTTTTAATTAATGAATGTATGTTTAAAACTCCAGACCCATAAGTACTGGTATATTACCAATAGTACTGGTGCTAGATATCACAATGCTCTTTCATACGTACCTGCAGAATTAATCCCACTAGTGATGATTTTCATTTGTAATTCTCAATCTTCATCTCTCTCAAAAATGCTCTTTCATACCCAAGCAGCTATTTAAAGAGCCCAACATCATTCTGACCCAAACTCAGATTATTAAGAACAAAGACATAGAAAGGGAAGCATGACTTGGGCCCTGTGCTGTAACTTTTAATCATATAAACTCAGGGTTTTTATCTCAATATCTCAAAGGGAATCTTCTTAATGGGATTCTGTAATCATAACAGGTCAGGAGAGTGCAAAAGAGTCCCAAGGCACAGTTGGAAGGTTCATTTCAGGTCATAAAGACCATCCAGACTGAGTAGATAGAGTATCATTGTAACTTTCCCTGTGAATGGCCACATTTACTGAATTTACTAAAATTGATTTGCAATCTCAGGTCATCTGTTTTCTCCTAGTCCCACATGATCTGAATATAAACTTAAAAAAAAAAAAAAAAAACAACTAATGGTAGCTGTTCCAGTACTTGGGATTCTTGCTATGAATAAGTAATAAGTAAAAAATATAATTGTTTCACATTTTGTAAAGTCACTATAATGCAACATGTCCCCATGTATTTGAGTCATTGCAGGAAGGAGAGGATTAGAAAATTATGGGAAAACGCCAACATGTAGGCAATCTGGATTCTGATGTCTTTTCAACCATTTACTAAAGTCACCTTGGGCAAGATGTTGTCTTTATCCATTAATGACAGCTCATCTTATAGAATCCATTTCCTGCATTGGATTAGTCAACCATTTCTCTACCCTTTCAGCAAACATAAAGCATTGTATTCAGTGTTGGGCTGAGCAATGCGGACACAAGCAATAAGATGGTTCCACTGTGCTGTGGTCCTCTGCCAGCAGAGAATCCCAGGCACAGTGGTACACACGTGTAGTCCCAGAGACTTAGGAGATTGATGCAGGAGGATCATAAGTTCAAGTACAACCTAGGCAACTTACCAAGACCCTAATTAAAAAAAAAAAAAAATTAAAGCAAGGTGGTAGGAGAAGCTGGGGCTATAGTTCAGTGGTAGAGGGCCCCTGGGTTTAATCCCCAGAACAGAAAAAAAAAAAAAAAAAAGAATCTCAGTATCTCAGCGTTGTTCTTGACAAGAACATAATTAGGATAGAAAGAAGATACATTTGTTTGTCAATATTTCCAAGTTCTCTTTTTCTCTTATAAAATAAAGACAAATGTACTTTATCTAACATGAGAATATTTAGTAATGTTTTTCCAGATAGGCAAACTATCTATATTTACAGTACATAAATAATAATGATTAATACTTATTTTGAGTTCATTATATTTTGAACACATCTGTTTAAATGCCTTACATTATAATGCATTCAGTTCTCACTTAGTCCTCATAACAGTTTGAGAAGTAAAGTAGTATTTTATCCCATTTGCTAGATTTCTCCAGACATAAATTCAAATAGATTTGGTAGCTTATCCAAGAGTTAGCAAAATTTGTAGCTAGAGGTCTGCCTGACTCCAAAGCCTAGTTTCTTGAACTTGTATATAATGTAATTTCTAACTTCCTGCATTTCTCAGCAAAACCTGTTTCATTATTTGCACATATTCATGATAGTATTTAAAGCATAGATTTTGAAGGCAGAGAATTGCAGAATTGGAAGAGATTTTAGAAACCATCTAGTCCAATCTATTCATTTATAATGAAAACATAGGCCTTGAAATTAGGGTTATAAATACACGCTGAATGAAAAGCTAAAAAGAGTAAGGAGAAAAGCTGAATAGAGAAAAGGAAATGAGGAATCTTGCATTATTCCTCTTCATATTCCTAGTACTTACTATAGTCTTTAGTAAACAATGAAAATTCAATGCATGTTTAGTCAATTGAACTTACTACATGCTACATGCTACAATAAACTAGAGTTTCTTGGTGGTCAAGAGAGGCCTGGGGCACTTCCACCTGCTTGAGGCTTAATCTATGAAAAATGGAAGAATGACATAACTGTGATATGTATTAAATATTTAATCCTGCTAGTTGATCTTTGTAAGTTTACTGTATGGGTTCTGCTGATGTACACATGTTACTGTACAAATACCATTTCATGTCAGCCTAGCCACAACTTTATGGACTTTGTATATCATAGTCTCCAATTATAAAAAAAACAAAGAACTTAGGCAAATTGTGCCATGTTCACACAGTTTGAAGTGATGCAACATTTTATATTCCATCTCCTTAGACATCAAAAAAATCCAAGAGTGCTTATACGAGAAATTTTTGTGACCAAAGGTGAAACCACACAAATTTCAGAGATAATAAAATTGGTAGTGTGGTAAACCCATGAAATTTAAAATAAAAGTTAAAACAAAATAAAATTATCTCCTGTTGTGTTCTACTAAGTTTGCCAATTTAATCAACATATTTGGAGACATTGTGAGGATTGTCCTTTTAAAATACACTTAATAGAAATAGTACTAAATTATGTGTATGCTTAGCGATTCCTCATGTGTTGATTACCCAGATGCATGTTAGATTTTGCAGGAATTAGATTTGATATTATCTCCTTATTATGCAAAACCATGGAAAACATTTAATTAAAACTTAATTAAAATCTCCATGATGCTTCAACCCCATGGAGTCCATTTTTCAACAACAAACAGGAAAGAAAGCCTCCAGGACAAACTGGTTTTGAAAAATGCTGCAGTGGAATTCGCTTTTCTCAGTACCTGTATCTTTCTAGCAGATTTTACATCTTCACATTTTTTTTTCCATTTTCATCAGCCTATAAATAAGCGACTGACTAATATTAGAACTAACAATCATTCATTGTAAATAAGTGTATTGATTTGGACCAGTTACTAATGCCTCCTTTTTTGAGAGCTTTACATACCACTTGAAAACAGGATAAAATTCGTATAGTATTTTGTTTGTCACATAGTAGGCTAAAATTAATACCTATTAGGTATATATTAAAATGCTAAGACCCTAATATAAAATTTTTATCCCAAAATATTTATGCTGAAATATGTGAATTGTTAGCTGTCATTGTGATGAGAATAATTTTATATAGAAATACTTAAGTAATAGGATATATTATAGTAAGAATTGGTCTACATGAAGGAGAAAATCCATTAAATGAAGCCTTAGCCAAAGAATACATTTAAAAAGTTCAACATTATTAGCAATTAAGGACATGCAAATCAAAACAATCCTGAGATTTCCTCTCACACCAATCAGAATGGCAGTCATCAAGAAAACAAATAATAATAAATGCAGGAGGGGATGTAGTGAAAAAGGAACACTTTTACACTGTTGGGATGGGAAATTAGTACAACTATGAAAATAAGTATGTAGTTTTCTCAAAAGACTAGGCATGGAACCACCAAATGACCCAACAATACCACTCCTCAGTATTTATCCTGAAGAATTTAAATCATCATATTGTAGTGACACATGAATGCCCATGTTTAGAGCCTCACAGTTAACAATAGACAAACTATGGAAACAGATTAGGTGTCCATCAATGGATGAATGGATAAAGCAGTATACATATATGCATAGAATTTTATTCAGCCATAAAAAAATGAAATTATGGCATTTGCAGGAAAATGAATAGAACTAGAGATCATTATGTTAAGTAAAATAGGTCAAACTCAGAAGGTCAAGGGTCGAATGTTTTCTTTCATATGCAGAAGGTAGATAGAAAAAAGGAAAAGAAATGTGGGGGTGGATCTCCTAAAAATTAGCAGAGAAAAGGGATCAAGAGGTGGGGGATAAGGAGAGAGGGGAGAAATGCTGGGTAGTGATATTGGTCAAATTATGTTGTTATATTGTGTGCATGTATGAATATGCAACAACCAATCTCATCAATATGTACAAATATAATGTACCAATAAAAAATGTGGAAAAAGTAAAGATGGAGCCTAGTGGGAGGTCTTTACTGGGGGGTATGGCAAAAATTTTGAAGTTCAACCTCTCTAGCTTCCTGTTTGAGATGTGATCTCTTCTTCCCACATATATTCCCACCACTGTGACACCATCCACTGTAAGGTTGTCACTGGAGTTGAGCAGGGCTGGTACCATGGCTTTGAATCTCTAGACCCATAAGTTTAATAAACATTTTTGTTATGAAGAAAAATAAAATGTGACCTTAGTCTCTAACTTCTAAGAAGATGCTCCATTCTTCACACCATTCTTAAGTTATGTCATGAAAAATTAAAACAAGAGCTCGTAACAAAAGATTCATACTCAGCAATAAAAACTAGTGAACTGTACTGCTGATTCATGCAGCATCATGGGTGAATTTCAAGAAGCATCATATTGAGGGAAAGACACTAAAAATAATGGAGGGCATGCTTGATAATACCATTCTTATGATATTCTGGATACCTCTGGGGGAAGAAATCAGAATGGTGAGGTCCTTTGTAGTAAATTCAAGAAAGCAGCTGAGAAGACCCGTGAGGTAGGATGGTCTACATTTGAAAGGCTGCAGTTTACGCAGGTACATGAAACTTTCCAAATCTAGTGAACTGCGCAATTAGGATCTGTCTGTTTGACTGTAAGTAAATTATATTCCATATTGTAAAGAATTAGTAAGTATGTGTATCAGATACAATTCCTCTTGAGGAGATTCATCCTCAAAATATGACATGGTTGTTGCACAGAGGTTCTGGAACTCCCGTTTTAGAACTGCATTCAGCAACCACAACACCTTTCTCTGATATCAATGGCAGAAATTTCCTATAGGTGAAATTCTTCCGGATATACCCAGCACCATTCAAGGTCAAATCTGCCCATACAAGTGGTTTCAGCTGGAAAAGAACTGTTTTGCTTATCATAATGAGGTAGTGACTAATTTAATGAGACTGATTTTTCTCACAAACTGATTACTCACACACAAACACATGCAAGCAACTACAAAACTGATTGATATGGTTAATCCAATATAAGCATTCAAAAAACTTCTTGGGTAAATGTGGAATCCCTCGGTTAAACGTGGGTTAAAAGTGTCAAAGCCACTCGGTATCACTTCTTTAAAGGGAGCAACTTTAATCACATTTGGAAGGGACAGCAGTAAAGTATAATTGCACTGATAAGAAAATCACAGTTATTTTGTGACACACATACACACACACTATGGTTTAAAATAGTTCTATACTGGGGAAGAAATATCTCATATTTTTGTCTGATATAATATCTCTGAGACATATTCTCAGATGAAATTTTAATTTGCAATTATGCTCACATTTAATCTCTTCTAATAGAAAGAGGTCTTCTCTATTAAAATTTATTTACCATCGAATATGTATAATGCAGCAATCACATTTGCCTCCTTATTGCTTCTCCCCAACAAGACTATAACACAGTAGAATTAACCCTTAACTTTCTTTATGGGATAGTGGTCTCTACTACCAGAGTCTTTTTTTTTTTTTTTTTTTTCAATTATTGGGATGGAGAGGATAAATTCTTTTGGCACATAGCCCATGTTAGCCGAAGAAAAGAAGTGGACACCAGCAAGATGTCTGACCAGATGTGTCTGGTATGCTTTCCTTCAACGAAACAAATAAAAAGCTCCACCCACTCTGGAGTGTTTGAGACAGAACACAAGTTGGCAAGGGACAGGAAAGATGTGAAGCACAGAGACTCCTGATGACCTTATAAACATGGAAACTAAGAACACAGCATCTACTGTTCTCTCACCCCAGTCAAGATCAACTAAACCAATCTGGACATCACACAGTGGGGAAGGGATAAGTAGGAGGACCCTAGCAGGATTTGCTAATACCACAGACAACTGAAGTATTTGCTGCTCAAGAAGTCTACAGAACTCACAGGTCACCCCTGAGATCAGTTTAGGGAGTTGCTAGGAAATTCACACTGCTGCATGCCCCAGAAAAAGAGCTTAGCCCATGCTGTGCCCTTCCAGCCTCCTACTGGATAGTGTCACCTTGAGATCCTAACTATCCAGAGGGCTATGAAGCAGCTAGGAGAGTGTCCCCAAGAGCTCAGGCCACCTGGTCCTGTGAACTACACAAGTGGCCATCCTTACCCTCCTGTGTCCTGGGAAGAGGCCAGGCAGCCTGCCCTGAGTGGCTTATCCTACAGGGCCTCCCGGAGGCAGCTATGCAACCCACCCTGAGCAGCTTATCCTGCCAAGGCCTCCAGGAGGCAGCTAAGTGATCCTGTATACACACCCTTAGACCCAGGATACAGTTGGAGAGTGCACTTTTAGGTTTGCCCCTTAAGATTCTGAGAAGACTCCTGCACAAGCCTCAGACACTGATAGGTGCCATGGAGGAAACCACAGGTGCAGCCTGGTCCCCATGTGGCCCTCAGACACTGACAGGAACCTGTCCTCCACTACCTGGCATATTGTGCCATGCTGGCTGGACCCACTGGAGGTATTCCACTCCCACGTGACTCAAGGAAACTATAGGGTAACCTGAAGTCACAGGTGAGTGGGACAAGTTCAGAGCCACTGGTAAATTAGCCCTATTCAACAGAGCTGCATCTCCACTGGCTGCTCGATCCCACAAGCCTCAGCAGCGTAGGCCCCCTGAGACAGGCACAGACATCACCAACGATGATTACAGCTGAAATAGCTACAAAAACATTACATTATTCCACCTGGAACCACAGCCAACATGGCCTACTCAAACAACACTCTGGGACACATCTCCAGGATGAAGTCTTCACCATGAAAGCTGACCTATAAATTTGGCAGAGGAAACGGATCTGCCAGATGTGCAAATATCAATGTAACGACACGAGATGCATGAAAAAGCAAAATGACATGACACCTCCAAAGTAACACAGTAACTCTCTAGCAACAAAATCCAAAGAAAAGAAAAATTGATGACTTGCCTGAGAAACTCTGCAAAGGAGTTTGAAATAATCATTTTAAGGAAAGTCACTGATATTTAAGAGAATACAAGTCAACAAAATTAGGAAAAGAGTTTGTGATCAGAATGAGAAATTCAACAAAGACACAGAGATCACAAAAATAACATATTTTGAAGCTAAAGAACTCAATAAATGAAATAAAAAATGCAACTGAGAACCTCGACATTAGACTAGCTCAGGCAGGAGTCATCATCTCTGAGCATCATCTAAAGACATGCTTTTCTGAAATAACTCAGTCATGGAAAACAAGAACAACAAGAAAACCTTAAAAAGTATGAAAAAGCAACAAGATTCATGAGACACAACTAAACAAAGATTTGTATTATTGGTGTTTTCAGAAGAAGAGAGGGGAACAGCATAGAAAAGCTATTTAACAAAATAATGACTAAAATTTTCCAAACACTGGGAAAGATAAACACATTCAGATATAGGAAGCTCAAAGGATTCCAAGTAATTTGTCCAAAAAAGGTCATCTGAGGCATATCATAGCCAGACTATCAAAAGTATAAGACAGTGCTGGGGATGTGGATCAGTTGTTGAATATTCACCTAGCATGCCTGAGGCACTGGGTTCGATTCTCAGCACCACATAAAAAGAATAAATAAAATAAAATAAAGATATTGTGTCCATCTAAATCCAAGGAAAAATATAAAAACAAAAGTTCAAGACAAAGGGAGAATTCACATAGAAAAGAGTCCCATTAGAGAGATCTCTCAACATAAACCTCACAGTTCAAGAGAGCAAAGGGCATGATGTGCTCAAATTCCTAAAAGAAAAAACAAAATCAAAACCTGCCAACCTAGGACATTTTACCCAGCAAAGTTATTTTTCAGAAATGAAGGAGAAATGAACTCTTTCCAAGACAAGCAAAAGCTGAGGGAATTCATCACCCATAGAATGAATCTTACAAATATATTTAAGGAAATTCTACACTAGAAGTAAAAGGACAATAACTGTCATCATGAAAATATATGAAAATATAAAACTCACTAAGATAGCTGATATATAAAATAGAAAGAGAAAAGAATTGAATTTCATTGATATAGAATACTGCCAAACTCCAAAGATAAACAATAATACAGAAAGAAAGGAACAAATAATATATAAAACCACCACTGATATCAACAAAAGACAAGAGCATGTCCTTATTTTATATAATAACTGTGACTGTGAATGAATTCATTTCCCAATTAAAATATTAAGACTGACAGAATGGATTTAAGGACTTAAAAATATGTTACCAGAAGGAAATTCACTTCACCAGTAAAATACATATAGATGCAAATGAAGGGATGGAAAAAGATATTCCATGCAAAAGAAAACCAAAGGAAGCAGGAGTAGGTATATTTATATCAGAAAAATACATGTTATGGTAGAAACTATTAAAAAGTATAAAGAGGGCTTGAGATGTAGCTGTAGCTCAGTGATAGAATGCTTGCCTAGCATGCAGGAGCCCCTGAATTCAATCCCCACAATCAATCGATCAATAGATAGATAAATATATAAATAAGAAAGTCACTATATAATGACAAATGAACCAATTTAAGAAGAGGAAGTAACAAGTGTAAATAGAGATGTAGTCAACATTGGAAGTCCAAATTGCATGAAGCAAACATTATTTGATTCAATGGGAGATAAACACTCAAATACAATAATAATTCTGGACTTTAACATCCACCTTTCAACAATGGACAGATCATCCACATACAAAATTTTAAAAACTTTTCGAGTTAAACTGTATGAAAGACCAAATAGACCTGGCAGACATTCACAGAACACTTCATCCAATAGCTGCAAAAGACACCTCTTCTCATTTGCACCTGGAACATCTCCAGGACAGACAACATATTAGGTAACAAAATAAATCTCAACAAATTTTTTAAAAATCAAGATCATATCAAGAATCTTTTTCTAATTACAATGGAATAAAAAGAGAATTCACTAATTAAAGAAACTAAGAAAAAAGAAAATTCCAGTAGGTCAATCGCGAGTTGACCTTTTGAAAAGATAAGGAAAACTGACAAACTTTATGCTAGATTAATCAAGAACAAAAAAGAGCTGAGCAAGATGCCTGTAATCCCAGCAACTTGGGAGAATGAGACAGGAGGATTAAAATTTGAGGCTAGCCTCAGTAACTTAAGGAGGACCTAAGCAACTTAGTGAAATTCTGTCTCAAAATAAAGGGCTAGGAATTTTGCACAGTGGTTAAGTACCCATTGGGTTCAATCCCTGGTTTAAAAAAAAAAAAACACAAATACACAAAATTAGAAACAAAAAAAGGATACCTTAAAAGGATCATTAGAAAATATCATGAACAACTCTATAACAACAAATCGGAAAATACAGGGAAACAGATAAATTCCTGGATACACATAACCTACCAAAATTGAACAATGAAGATACAGGAAACTTGAACAAACCAATAATGACTCAGTAATAAAAAGTCTCACAGCAAAGAAAAGTCCATAACTGAATGGTTTCAATGTTGAATTTTACCAAACTTTTAAAGAAGAACTAACAATTCTTCTCAAACTATTCCAGAAAAGTGAATGAGGGCAACATTTCCAAATCATTCTATGCATCCAGCATTACTCTGGTACGTAACCAAACAAAAGCATAACAAGAAAGAAAACCACAAACTAATAACTCAAATATACAGATTCTTAACTAGCAAACACAAAAGGCATATCGAAAAGATTATATGCCACAATCAATTAGGTCTTACCTCAGGGATGCAAGGGTGATTCAGCATACGCAAATCAATAAACAATACATCACAACAACAGGATGAAGGACAAAAACCATGTGATCATCTCAATAGATGCAGGAAAAGCATTCGATAATTTCAACATTCTTCATGATAACCTTCAATGAATGGGAACATAACTCGGTGCAATAATAGCTATATAGGACAAAGTCACAGTTAGCTTCACAATAAAATACAGAAAAACGGTATTTTTTCCCTCTAATATCAGGAAGAAAACAAGGATGTCCATTTTCACCACTTTTATTCAACACAGAAGTGTATACATTAGAGAAATAAGGCAAAAGAAAGAGAGAGAGAGAGAGGAAGAAAGAGAGAGAGAAAAAGAAAGAAAGAAAGAAAGAAAGAAAGAAAGAAAGAAAGAAAGAAAGAAAGAAAGAAAGAAAGAGAAAGAAAGAGAGAGATGGAGGGAGGGAGGGAAGGAAGAAAGGAAGGAAAGAAGGAAGAAAATCTAAATATAAAAGGCAGGAATTAAATTATCCCTGTTTGTAGATGGCATAATTTCATACATAGAAAAACCCAGACTTCACTAAAAACTATTAGCACTGATAAACAAATTCAGTAAAGACACAGAATACAAAATCAACATACAAAAATCAGTAGCATTTTATCAACTCGATGATGAATAAATTAAGAAAAGAAGTCCATTCAAAATAGGTGCAAACATATATACTGAGGAATAAATTTAACCAAGGAAATAAAATACATCTAAAATAAAAATCACAAAATCCTGGTGAACAAAATTGAAGAGGGCTCACACAAAAAATAGACATTCCATGTTTATGGGTTATGTTTAATATTGTTAAAATGTCCATATTACTCAAAGCAATCTACAGATTTGATGTAGCCCCCAACAAAACACCAATTTACATTCTTCACAGAACTGGAGGGAAAGCAATCCTAAAACTCATATGAAACCACAGAAGAGACTGAATAGCTAAAGTAATCTTAAGCAAAATGATCAAAGCTGGAAGCATCACAATACCTGACCTCAGAACATACTACAAAGCTAGAGTGGCCTGCACAGCTTTGCACAGGCATAAAAACTGTCACAGAGATCACTGGAACAGAATAGAGAACCCAGAAATAAATCCACACATTTATAGTCCATTGACTTTGACAAAGGTCCCAGAAACATACATTGGTAAAGGAGAGTCTTAACAAATGGCACTGGGAAAAATGGATATTCATATGCAGAAAGGAACTATAGACCCTTATTTCTCTTTAGTTACAAATTCAACCCAAAGGGGATCAAATACCTAACTGCAACACCAGAAACTATGTAACTACTAGAAAAAAAGCATAGGGGAATCACTTCAAGACACTGGCATAAACAATTTTTTAAAATAAGATCTCAAAAGCACAAGCAACAAAAAAATAGGCAAATTAGATTATATCAAACTATCAACAGAGTAATTAGATAACCTATGAAGTTGGAAAAACAGAGAACAATTCATCCAACAAGGAGTTAATGTCAAGACTGTACAAGAGACACACAAACACAACCCTGATTAACAAATGGACCAATGATCTGAATACAGATTTCTTAAAAGTAGATATACAGAACATAAAAAATGTTCGACATCACTAATCATCAGGGAAATGCAAATCTAAGCCACAACTAGATATCATCTCCCCCCTACCCCAGTTAGAATGACTATAATAAAAAAAGACAAAAATAATGCTGACAAGGATATGGAGAAAGGTAAACCCTTGCACATTACTGGTGAGAATGTAAATTAGTACAACCATTATGGAAATCAGTATGGAGGTTGCTCAAAAATCTCAAATAGAACTACCATAATAAGACCCAACTATCCCAATATTGGATAAATATCCCAAGAAATAAATTCAGCATATGAGAGACAGACCTGCACTCTAATGGTTTTGCAACAGAAATGTCCACTGATGAACAAATGGATGGATGGACAATATGTGGTATGTATACAGAATAGAATAATACTAAGCTATAAATGGATGAACTATTGTCATGTATAGCAATGTGGATGGAACTGGAGGACAATATGTTAAGTGAAACAAGCCAGGTATGAACTGGTTTACAGAACATTTAAGACAAATACATGTTCTCAACCATAAGTGGAAGCTAAAAATGTTGATTTCATAACAATTCAGAATAGAAGTCATTTGAGGTTAAGAAGTATGTGGGGAAGGTGGATATGATGGAGTTGAATATCAGGCAGCAAAACACAATGACACAATGAATAAACTGTAGCATTCTGCAACACAGTAGGGTTGCTACAGTTCGTAACTTTATATTCTAGAAAGAACTAGAAAGGAAGAATGTAAGGTTCCCAGGAAAAAGAAATAATAAATGTTTAAGGAAATGGGAATTCTAATTGCACTGATTTGATCATTATACATGGCATTTATGCATCAAATAAATCACATTGCATCCCATAAATATGTACAATTATTATGTTATTTTTAGATAAGGAAGGAAGGGAAAGAGGGAGGGAAGGAAAAAGGGGGAAGGAGGGAAGGAAGAAGGGAAAAAATCAAAGATGCAGCTATCAGAATGACCAGAGTAGGGCCCTTGAAAAGAATTGGGTATATAAACTTGAGTGGGTTTTATGCAGTGATAACAATGATGGAGTAGATCAGTAGATCTAGAAAACCTGAGTTTACTTTCTTATGCTCATTTTGGTTCAGGCTAAAAAAAGTACAAAACAAAAAAACAAAACAAACCCCTCTAATTTTAACAGTTAGTTTTGCAAAATAAACAACCTACTTGAAGTTCTAGTTACCTATGGGGGTGGGAGGAACTAGAACCCAAACCAGAGTTCCAGTTTCTCTGGGTAAATATGAGAGATTTGAACTAGATATCCTTTAAAGTTCCTCCTAATGCTGTTATCATATTCTTCTATTTAATTTCTTGATCTAAGTGAAATAGTAACCTAAAACCAAATAAAATTGACAGTTACTGCCTTAAGTCAGTGACATACAACATAAGCAAATGACTTAATGAAATCAAAATAGATATTCTTAAAATCCCCCTACACAAAATCTGTACAGAGATATTCAGAGACTGGATAAATACCTCCTAGGGAATTTTAAAAGAACTGTAGAATAATTGTCCACTTCTTTCCACTATGGTTACGACTTTATTTTCAGAAAGTTCTACTTTCCTAGTTCATCTTCCAATGCTGCCTAATAATAATAAATTCAATCTAAAATACAACCACTCTCATTGTCAAAAAGTTATTTTTTATGTCAAAGATAAATTATGTTGTCCATCAACCTCCTTTTGGTGGAGTTAAGCAATCCCACATGGTTTTTCCTGTGGGTACAGTTTACAAATAACTCCTGAAACAGCATCCTGTTTTAATCTTGGTGATCACTCTCCAAGTGATCTGGTCTTACTGACCAGAAACTGCAGACTAATGAGCACCTGATCCAAGATGTGTCAAACTACAACCCCCAGGTCAAAGCTGCTTGCTTTTCTAAATAAAGTTTTATTGGAGCACAGTCACAATCATTCCATTATGCATTTATGTATTGTCTAAAGAAATTTTATGTGCTTGCAATGGAGACTACATAGACAGCAAAGCATATATATTTGACTTTTTTATAGAACAGTTTGTGGTCCCCTGATCCAGTTAATGAAAGTTTAGGTTTCATTTTACTTTTCAGCAAACAGGGACTGAGTAGTTTTATCATGGGCTTTTTCAATATTTTCAGACTTCTCTTTCTAGTCTAAGTTGGAATTTATTAAATCTGGTATAACATAATATCCTAAAATATTGTGGATGGCAAATGCTTCAGGGTGTCACACAAGGTGTACAATGCAAGCTGCTAACGAATTTCCAGAAAGAAAACTTCTTTAAGTAACCAGTGTTAAATGTTCTTCCATAATCAGGGTACACACAGGAACAGAGAGAGCCTCAGAATTCACTAAAGAAAGACATTCTGAGGTCATGCATTCCATCCATTAGATGAACTCTCTGTGATCTGATCTGATCTACTTCCCTAGCTGAAGGGTACACTGTGCATCTCTGAGGATACTACATCAGTGCTCCCAGTGCAGAACCAGTATACTCGTGAGTAGTACTGGCTGGTGTGAGACTGCCAGGCAGGGACTCTGGAGAACCTGAGCAAATTGGCTGCCCAAATGTGTTAGCACTGACCTGCTCCAGATGGCTGCTGGGCAGTCATGTGGGCCCAGAGCAATAGGTCTTCAGATGTTTTCCAGGGAAACTGAAAATCAGGCTTCAATTTCCAAGTACATGGTGAGAGCCAACATGATGGACCAAAAAACTTACCCTGTGCCCATATAAGTTTGCAAAAATCTCTAAGGTGTATTTGTCAATTGAGATATGTCTGCTGGGGAGTCTTGGTCTTAATAAAGCTCTTATTTTTCAAGTGAAGAAACTGAGGCTTTGAAAGATTAAATTATCAGCTGTACTGATTGTAACTTGTGTAGAGTTATAGTTCTAGTCAGTGGTATATTCAACATACTCCACACATGCTTCTTCATTAAGGAGGATTTGAGGGACCCACTGAAAATCTAATAAATGTTAAGGACGTTTTTGGAGAAAAATATACATAAGTGAAAACTCACCTAAAGTTGACTTTGATTTAAAGGATTTCATAGTCATGAAGCTGATTCATGCACATCCCTTCCTACAGGGTACATGAACACCTGATGTATTTTGGATTCTTTAGTATGAAGAATCCATAATAGTCCGATTATGTCACATAAAACTAACCAAAAGTCTTTATAACATTCTAAATAGGCTTTATTTACTACTTTTGTCCATTTATTTGGCTGTTATATCACCTCATTATATAAGAGCAAATTTGTCAGAACATGTTCATAAATTCCTAATAATGGTTACATAGTAGTCTTTATTATGATTTAAAATGATCAGTGCATTGTTCAAATAAACTGTACTTTCTTTTAGAATAAGTTTTATTTTGACTTCAACCATTTTAAAGGATAGAAAGAAAGTTTCTTGGACACACTGATTTGCACTTGCTTTCAAAAGTGTTTTGTTAACCAGTTTCTTCCAGGTAAAGATCCTCCCTCTCAGAATACTTGGTGTACTGCCCTTAGTGTTGGGGGAAGTTTTGCTTATGTATCCCTCCAACTATATTGTTAGACACTTGAAGATGATGCAATAACTTAAGCTCTGAGCACAGTGCCCACCACAAATAAGCACTCTAATGTTAGATGAATTAATATTATCCTCACAAGACATTTCTCCAGGTTAATTTGAATGTTTCATTCAAAAATTTGTGTTCAGAGGCTGAAGCAGGAAGTTCACAAGTCTGAAGCCAGCCTAGACAACTTAGTGAGACATTTCTCAAAATGTAAAATAAAAAGGGGGAGTGCTGGAAGTGTAGCGTGGCAAAAGGGCTCCATTAAGTTTCAAACCCCAGTACCACAAAAAAAAAGAAAAATGAACAGAAAAGAGAGAAAGAATGGAAGGAAGGAAGGAGGAAGGAAGGAAGGGAGGGAGGGAGGGAGGGAGGGAGGGAGGGAGGGAAAAAGACTAAGAAAAAAATGTGTCAAAATATATTCAAGATATAAAGGTGCTATAGTGGTACACACCTGTAATCCCAGGGACTCTGGAGCCTGAGGTAGACAGATGGCAAGTTCAAGGCCAGTCTCGGGAACTTAGTGAGACCCTATCTCAAAATAAAAAATAAAAATGGCTGGGGATACAGCTCAGTAGTAGAGCCCAGCTGGGTTCAATCCCCAGTACTGGAAAAAAGAGATAACATTCAAGATATGAATTTTGGCATTTGGTATTTTGCCTATTTTTAAACTTTAAAAAAAAATTATAGAGAAATAAGAGGTGAATGTTGACTATTTTGAAAAGCATTTATCTATATAGGAAGTATGGAGAATTAACACAGAGGGAAGACGGTTCTAACCAGTTAGAAAGGAGGGTATGGCAGAAGAGAATTAATTGTGGAAGAAAATTTCTACTGTCATTCATTTAGCGCAGTTTCCCATCTTCCCTCAGGATGGAAAAACAGCTAGGTAACATATAAAACAATTTGTCAGAATCTTATTTCAGACAACAACATAGGTAAACTCTCATTATAAATTTTGAAAATTATCTTACATTACATAAAATAAATGATATATATAAAACAAATTGTTTTTAAAAGAAGAAAGGCCAAATACAATTTAGAAAAAATTAGAAAAATTTGAATTTTATTCAATCCATGATCATCTCAGTATGAAAATAATTAAACAGTTTTATATATTTCCTTTAATTTCCACTTGAGAGAAATTTATTTTGAAAACAAATTTTACATAAACCTAAGGTAAAATTTTTCAGAGGAAATAATTCATGGATTATTGACAAAAATCAATGTTAGTTACTAAGCATCTATAATTGGTAAAGTTCCTTTCTATAGAGAATATAAACAATATCTTCCTACTTGAGGGAGGCAAAGAAGCATAGGATCTTGCAGGAGTCACCTTAAAAGGGCTACCGTAGGGCAAATCCGGGATAAGCTGAGCATTAAAATAAATAATGAGATTAAAGGATTATAACTCAGTGGATAAGCATCCATTAAGTCCACCATGATACAAATAAATAAGCAAACAAGAAAAAGTTCTTCCTTATAATGTAACTAATAAATGTAGAAAAAGCAATAGAAAAATCAGCATTTGGCAAGAATCATCAATAGACACTAAAATCAATAGGTAGAAGTTTGAGAAGTAACAGATTAGTTCTATTGTCCTCAAATAACTCTCCACTAAATACCTACTAATGACAAAAGTAAAAACTAGCACCTTTACAGTGATAAAGCCTGGCAGACACCACCTCAGCTAAGAGTCAGAGTCAACAGTGCCACCATGGGACCTAACCTCCTGTACCTCTGGATGCACTGAAAGCACTTCATTTCTATTATCCTCCTGCCAGAACATGTGACTCAAGTCACCCATAAGGAATTACCAGCCAAACCCAAAATGAGGGTCAATCTACCAAATGTTGGCTCATCTAACTTACTGGGTACTGGGAATTGAACCCGGGGCACTTTACCACTGAGCTACATCCACAGCCCTTTTTATTTTTATATTTGAGATGGGGTTTTGCTAAGTTGTTGAGGACCTTGCTAAATTGCTAAGACTGGCCTTAAACTTGCAATCCTCTTGTCTCAGTTTCCCAAATTGCTGGGATTACAGGCATGTTCCACCATGCATAGTCAAAAATATCTATACCTTAAAATACAAAGAAACTTTTTCCACGTCAGTGGTCAGTGAGGGAGGGTTCATACTTTAAAAAAAAAAAAAAAAAAAAAAAAAAAAAAAAAAAAAAAGACACGACAATAGTATGCTACACAGGACTGAGATTCTTTTTTTTTTTTTTTTTCTTTTCTGCTACAAAAACATCTGGCCAATGACATTTTGGTGAAAATTTCACTAAAGGACATTTTGGTGAAATCTAACTAAGGTTTATAGATTATAAGAATAGTTTGAATATATGATAATGTACAGATTTTAATAAACCTCCTATAGTTACATAAAATAATTTATTTGTTCCTAGGAAATACTGAAGTTTTAAGGGGCAATATGCCTACAACTGACTCAACACTTAAAGATACTAGATAAAATATATAAAGACATACACATGTGTATCTGTGTGTATACATATGTGTGCACATATAACTATTTAAGTTTTAATCAGTAGTTCCTTTTGATCCTCACCTGATTTGTAATAAAATACAAAGTCTTTTTGCGTTTTCCCTGTCTCCCTCTTATTAGCAATTTTAAAGGGATGGGCAAGAAAAGTAGAGCAATTCAAGCATAATTCACACCAACCATTCTGAATCCCCAGTACTACAGAAAATCCTCAGTTAATAAAAGCAGACAGTAAATTCCGTTTGTGTCAAATTTTCCCCATTTTCCATTTTAACCCACAGTTCTTTTTCTTATAAGAAAAGAAAAATCCATACACTACACAAATAGATAAAGATAAATAGATATCTTAAACCCATTTACAAAGGCAAGAACTTTTATCCCTCACTATACCAATCTTTTCAAGTAAAGCAAAACTGCAAGCAAAAAAATACCAAATGTAGGATATATTGATCATTTTGATTGCATCCAACCCTGCCCCCAATTTCCCATGAACACTTTGGTCTCTCTTGGAGGAAATTGTCTGTCGGGTATCATCTTGGCAGTGGATCGACTTCATACTGTTGCCTCCCACTAAGGACTGAAGGGACAGAGTTTTCCAGTACCACTCCCTGCTAGCCCATGGAGAGTTTGCTCTGGCAGCCTGAATCATGAAGAAGGAAGACTTAACAGCCTGGAGGCCAGACTCCCTGCAGCAGCAATACCATGCACAAACCAGATAGTGGTTCCTGCTCCCCCCAGAACTCCCCAGTTGCTGTAAACTTTTTGCATCAGCCTTTCTACCTTTCCACCAATTTGTGTGCACTCTCCTCCCCACTCATCTTCCAGTGAAATCCTTTTGGGCTTAAAATAAACAGCCAGCTTCTGTTGCTTGGAACCAAGAATCCCAACTGACAAAAAACTTATTAGAATTTCTAAAATCACAATTTAAAATAAGTTTCTGCTACCTCTACTAATGGGAACCCGATAGGAGTCTGTTTACATGTGAGCAAATCTCTTTGGGGCACTTGCAAGTGTGGAGAGAAGATTGGCTTCACATTTGGGCATGGCCTCTCTGGCTATTTAGAGATAGGCTTCCACACAGATTAATTCCTACAAGAGGCAATTAAAACTAAATTCTTTTGATGTGCTGGAAGTTGAGATAAAGATGAAAAACTATCCGACTCTCTCTAAATTTGCTAAAACATTTTAATTGAACATGTGGCCGTTTCCAGAGACTGTCCACTCAGTAGAAGCTTTCTTTACCTGGAAATTTGTAATCACTGTTGGCAACCTACAATTATCTCTAAAAGATCATCCTCCAACGCTTCCTACAAAAATAAAATTTCTTCCACTAGGGGCTATTTTTTTCTACCACAAAGAAAAGTCTTTATTTTCACAAGGCAAGTGTAATTCATAGGAAAAAATTTAGGCTTTTTTTATGAATATGCATTAAAAAATCATTGAAATGCTACTAAAATTTTAAAAATTTATCCATTTCCATTTTGCAACAATAATATAAAATATGTTGAATGATCAGGAAGTGCTTTAATAACTAGTCTGTTGTGATGGTAAGCAAGAACATCGTATCATCAGTACAAAACTCCTAAAATTGTGATACAGTGTAAAGGCATTTATTTTGTGTAGGTCACACAAGCCCTTGTTCAAGTTCAGATGTGCAAACATAGCTGTGACTATAATTTGGGTCTAAATTAATTAAGTTACAACCTGTCCAGGATATTGTTTTAGGATAATTCTGCCACAAGAAAAATTATTCTCTATATCCATCAATACATTTGAAGAGTTCATCATAAAAAATATATTGCAGAGATTTTCCTTTCCAAAGTCAACACTTACGTAAACTCTCAGTGAGTCACTACTGCCCAGATATAAATGCAGACACCTGATACTCTGTTTGCCATTAATCTGTGCATGTTATTCTCTCATCCTTTCACTTCCTACACTCTTGAATCCCTCACTCACAGATCTTCACATGCTGCTCTCACACCTTGGAACACTGTCATACTCTCTTCCAGCTCCTAGAACTCCTTTTCCTTCTTTCTGTGCTAAGTCTATCCACAAGTCAAGATATAACTGTTGTGCTAAAGTGCCTGAGGAATACAGAGGAGGACCAATGGTTAAAGGGGAAATTTATCAACAGTAAGCAACAAATTAATGAGAAAGATGATTCAGAATATGGTGTGTACAAAACATATTCCAGGCTGGGAACAGATGACATTGAACAAAACTAAAAAAAGATCTTGCCTTCTGAGAGGTAGCATTCTAGTAGGTGACAACAAAAAATAAATACATTGTATAGTCTGCTAGAAAGTTCCAGACAAGAAGAAAATAAATAAGCAGAGTAAGGAGGGTGGAGGGTGCCAGGGAAACTGTTGTGATCTTAAAGAAAATCAAAATTCCCTCATGGGAAGCAAACACTACAGGATAGGGGAGCTCAGCACACAGATATCTAGAAGAATGTATAGGGGTGACAGAGGTTAGGAAAAAGCCTCTGCAGAAGCCTGAGGCCCCATATATGTGAGAAATGGGCAAAAAGACCAGTGTGGTGGAAAAGGAGAGAGGACAGAGGGGAAGCTGGAAGATGTGTTTGAAGTGAAAACGGTCCTGAGGGCAGATCATGTGGCTTCTCATGGCACTCGGTCAGTGGGGAGGCACTGCAGCATGCAGTCAGTGGAGTAGCCATGCATAAGATGACCATGCATTCACCAGGATCACTCGACTTGCTTTGTAAGAAGAGAATGAGAAGCAAAGAGAGCAGGGATTCAACTGAGGCTACTACAACAATCAAAGCAAAGAATGATGGTAGTTTGGATGAGGGTAGCAATGGAGATGGTGAAAGTGACACCTTCTAGGACATAATCTGAACACAGGAACAAAAAGGATTATTGGAAAGATGGGACATAGGTTGCCAAAGAAAGAAAAACCAAGGATGACTTCCAATTTTGGCCTTAGCAATTGGAAAAAACAAAAAAAAAAAATAGTGTTAACCATCAAGAAGAAGAAAGTCCTGGGAGTATAAGTTCACGAAGGAAAGGGTGGTCAGTTTGAATATGCCTAGTCCTTTTAAAATGCCAGGGGCTACGGGAAATAGTCTTTGAAGGCCATTTCAGCTCTAAAAATACTGTGGTTCTGAGAAATTGCTAAATACCAACTCTCCTATTTTCAAAGAGGTTATCACCCATTGTGCCATCATATTCACGTTGTTAAAAGGGAACACGCTTCATACAATTAGAATAGTTCAAGAATAAGACTCAGGTAAGTGGTATAAATAGGTACTAGTTGATATCAAAACACATGACACCAGTAAGTTTCTCAGATGTTGGGAAGTAAAACACCACTTATCTAAGGGTAGAAAACTTCCGATTACCTCCTCCACTCACGTACATGAAAAGTAGGATTTCTCATTCTAAAAATCATTTAGGTTTCAATAGAAAATATAATTCAGGTCGGTTCACAGAAATCTTTTTTGACAATTCTATCATGATATCATTTAGTAACGTGGCATCCTTGAGGCAAATAAAGGAAGTCCAGAGACCCTTTGCCAGAATATACCATAGTTTGGGGTGACAAATAAATATTAGATTTCACATATATATGGCTGTTCCACACATTTTATATTTGTTTTCTGCCCAACTATGATATTTACACTTGGATTAAAGATAGACTCCTTGGATAATGTCTATCTACTTGCTTGTCAATCAAGAAAGTTAACATTACCTAAAAAGTCAAAACTTACAATTACTTATTTGAGAAGTCCTCTGTCATTTCTCCAAATGGCAAATTATCATAAATGTAATATATTCTGATTTTTCCAAACCTCTAGATATGTTTTATGGTTCAACATTTAATTTGAAAAATATTTGCCCATAAAGATTTAAGGAATAGAAAATGAAATCTATATCCCAAGGCATATGTAGTACCCTACCTTCAAATGTTGTCAGGTCAAGCAGTCATGTAGAGAGTGGAAACTAGTTGACTGTGGTATTAGAAGGCAAAATTATTAATACAGTTTGACCTTATAAAGCCTTGAATTCACCCAACCCATTTCAACTTCACATTTTAGAGTCCATGCTCTATCAGGAGGAGCAAAATAACTTAGTGCATGAAAATATTCCGATTTTCATCCATCTACTTTAAATAGGGACGCGAATGAGCTACTTCAGTTGTTATCAACTGTTACTATTCCTCCCTCATACACACACACACACACACACACCTCTGCAAACTCTGGTTGAATGGATCAGGAAGCATATGGGAAGGGCTTCCCATGAATCTGCTGAAACTCTGCCACAACCAATAAAAAATTAAAATATGTGTCCCCCAGGATTGAGAAGCAGAACAAGGCTGGAAAGACATCATTATTAATGCAAAGAGCAAAGCACAAAACCAGATTTGAGGTGGTTCCTTTTAATATAAAGTGACATTTCGTATAACCTCTGGACAAGGAGCCTGCACGTCTGATGTAGATAATTTCTTCAGAAATTGAGAACACACCAAATTGTTGGGATAGCAGTAAAATTGGGTCGAAAATGACAGACAGTTTCAAGTTCCTGTTTGTCTCTGAATCAGTTCTGCATGTTCTGATTATATTTTCATGCATTGGCCTACAGTTGGGTATTAATAGGATTTTTTGACAATTATGTGTAAAGGATGCAAAAGCAGCACCCATATTCTGACTGATGAATATTGTCTTTTCAAACTCTGTCAGCTTTCCTAAGCTTGGAAACAGCACAAGATTACTGTGAAGGAAAACAGATTCAGGTCAGCAACCCTGAATACAAAAGCTCCACTTGCAATATATTTGTAATAGTGAGAAAAGCAATTGCCCATGAATTCTTGGTGAACCAAAAGCAATTAGATTTACAAAAAAAGGAAACCGTTAGAATAAGTTTTCCATAAAAAAAATAGCATAGACACTATTCCCATTACTGAAGTCCATCAGAACTGATGGTGTTTGTATCAGAATATTCCAAACTTGTTAAAAATAAATGGCATCATTTTTACTCAAGGTGACTAAGAAATAAAGTTGGTGCTTTCAACTTTGTTGATACTGTGACTAGGGCCTGTAAGATGCATTTAAGAGGTGAATTCAAAATCTGTCAGACATGGTAGGGTTTAAATCTCTCCACAAAACAAAATCTAATACTGTTCCTTTAATGCAAGCTGGGAAAGAGAGTGTGAGTAACAGTTTAATCAACCCCCAACAGCTAAATGGATAGATGAGAGTAGATAGGGGAAGCAGAGCTGCGTAGCACAGAGAAAAAACAGGAAGGAAAAAAAATGAGGAATATCTTGTATTATAGATAGTGCTTGTCTCGAGGCTCACAAAACACTTCAACTGACTTCTCTAATTAATCCCTAAAACATCTAATGGGAGATTTGTGTGTGCAGGGAGGTAGTTTATTTCCTATTATATATAAGGGAACAAAGAGTAAATCCAGACTGCTCAAGGTCATACAGGTGAAAAAGCCAGAAACAGAACTCAGATTTCCCAGTTCTTCTTTTCTGCAAACTATACCCAATCTGTGCATTCCTGTGTTCTTTGGACTGGGGCTTTGGGACGAGAACATATTAAAAATATAACCCCAAGCACAATCACCAAATGGACCTCAAAAGGGGCTTTTCTCTTGAATCATATTTTGCTATTGTTAAAATTTTTATTTTATTTTATTAACACATAATACTTTAAAAGACAGGTAAATCTTTATTTGAACTATTCTTTTGATTTATTAGTTAACAATAATACCAAAAAAAAAAAAAAAATGCCCTTAACGTTTTTGAACCTCAATCTAGTAACTCTAAGCTACATGTGAAGGGAGCTATGATTTAGTCAGCTAATGTTACCACACTTGAAAAAATAAATAAATAAAAAATTAAAAAGCCCAAAGCCCAAAATGTATTTATTGAATCACACAAAGAAATTAAGAAAATGATTACCAATTATCTTGACAAGAATTCCTTAATTAATTGCCAGCACTAATACCATGCTATCTTCCCCATTATTAAAACAATGAGACTTCTATTAAAAACTATTCATTAAAGATTCATTCGTTTCTTATTGCATCCTGCTGTTTCATATCTTATGTAGCTAAAGGGCTGCTTCCTAGAGTATGAAGCACTGCTGTGCAGAGAAGCAACACCAACTATGGATTTTATGTGAGACACGTTATGCTTCTGAATGTTCTCTCCCGAAAATCATAAGGATATTATTTATAAAAGCAAACAGAGATAATGCATAGAGGTCGGGGGCAGGGTTCTGGGTGTGCACACACCCACAAACTCTAAGCTGTTGGTATTTCTGGCAAGTGATCCATTCTCTTGGGAATGCTAAGCAAGAACTGTCTTCCTCATAGAATGGTAATGGGACAGCAACCAAGAGTTGGTTACAATGAGAAACTTATTACCTTCCAAAAGTCACTTGCATATCTTCCTCTCACAGATTTACAGCATGCTTCCATGAGGGTGGATTCTTCAAACCCTCCCCCCAGAGGAGTTGTGGCAATATCTGGAGCCATTTTGTTCTTCCCAGTTAGGAGTGGGTGCTCCTAGCATTCAGTGCAAAGAGGCCAGAGATGCTGCTCAGTGTCTTTTAATGCACAGGACAGCCCACAGCAAAGAAGCAGCCCGCCCACATATCAAGAGCACTGCTGTTGAGAAACCCTGATTTAGAGGGAATATATTGAGTTAGACTACCAGTAGCCACTGTCACTCTTAGAAAGCTCAGTCATGGCTGTGACCAGATTTAAGTGGGTACTTAGATAATGCTACAAAGACAATTAGAACTGAAAGATTCTTTTCTATATTTCTCCCCATAAATAAGCCAAATAAGGAGTGGAGCATTTAGCTAACTAAGGATTTCTATAATTACCACTTAATGCCCCCACCCTCAAACTCACCCTACAACCCACCCCTAATGCTAAGAATGGCTAACATTTTAAATTAGAAAGAATAAAAATCCTGTGTGTCTGACACATCTGAATCGAAGCCAAGGAGACAAACCAAACCTTAGTCTGCAACCTCCCTTGGGAAATCTTTGTTCATTTTAATACTTGTTCAGTCAGCTGTCTGACTGAATGACAAGGTTTTTATCTCTAATGTGAGTGGCTTTGAAGGCTACTTGCATTATCCATTCCTCAGCAACTGCTGCTGAAACCACAATGTTGCAAACTGATAATTAAATCCAGCTGCCTCTACTATGAATTCAATCATATCAACATTAGTAGCAATCTTAGTGGTTGTTGGTGGGTTTCTTTTTCCATTTCTAGACAACATAATTAACTTCACTAGCCTTCTTAGATTAAATGAAACTCAGAGCTAAAGAATACTATGAATTAAACTACTATAAACACTATTCATGCAAAGGAATGCAGTTGGATCATTAGGATGCTGAGTCCGTGCCAGAACATCACTTATTTGTGTCTGACCATTTGACCTAATACACATTAATATTGTGTTCAACATATAGGCATATGTTTCAGGTTTCACTTGCAAAATCTCATGTTAACTGACAATTTATCGCTCATGAAAAATTAACACCAGAGCCTATAAACAAGATGTGGTTCATAATGTAAAAGAGCCAACTTGTCAAACATTGTACCCATTGAAACAATATCAAAGTGCTCTCATAGCTATTGGAAAGTGTGTGTGTGTGTGTGTGTGTGTGTGTGTGTATGCATGTGTGCATACACACTTTCTACTTGATGGTAAGAGAGTTTGTCACAGTTCAAATAGTATAGAATTATATGACTTTTAAATTATGATGGCACACAAAGTAGTACATAGCCCACAATGCACTGCAATGCAAGCCATTTAATGAGCACTTGACATTATTTGCAAGGAAGAAAGACTTTCCATGATAGTAACACATTTCTTTGCACAAGTCTAATAATAGTTGTTTCATTTTACAGACCTAAAGTTTCAAAATAAGTACCATTACAAATATGGCTTATTCAACAGCCAGTGGCTGTATTAATTTTTTATTGCTGCTATAGCAAATTACCATAAACTTAATGGCTTCAAAGAATAAAATATAGTCTTTCCTAATTCTGTAGATCAGAAATCCTACATGGGTATCACTGGGTTAAAATCGAGTTATGAACTGGGCAGGGTTTCTTGGAAAAGCTCTATAGAATTTGTTCCTTTGCTTTCTTCAGCTGCTAAAGTTTGCCTGAGTTCCTTGGCTAGGGCCCTCTTCTTCCATCTTCTAAGCCAGTATCACAGCATCTTTATATCACTCTCTCTGATCATAACTGGGTGAAGTTGTCCACTCTTAAGAATTCTTATTATTAGAGCACCCATCCAGACAATCCAGGAAGTCTCCATATCTCAAGGTTCTTAACCATGATCACATCTGCAAAGTATTCACAAGTTCTTAGGACATAAACATCTTTGGGGAGCTATTATTCTACCCACATGAGTGTCCACACAATTTTTACATTAATACACATTATCAGAATTAAAAATAAATGTTCCTGAATATAAGAAAGTTTGCTTTTAAGAATTCAATGTCCTTTTTCTTTTAGTCACATATTATGATGGCAAAATACTGTCTTTCATTGGAAAAAAATTGACAATGATGTTTAAAGTTCTAAGAACATAAATGAAATGAATATAATGTCTTAGAATAAGGTGACTGAGAAAGAAATCATAACAGCCATGAGTTTGATCTGGAGTCTGAAAGGATTGTCTGTTTCATATTCTTCTGCCATCAGAGGTGTTGAGCCCTGAGGACTTACAGAATAAATAAACAGGATGCCATCAACCTCAGAATGCTTGATGACTAAATTTGTGTCCAGAAATCATTTTCTTACCTACTTGGGGGTGTCTATGACTTTATATAGGTTGATTTTCACACTTCACTTCATGAAACCAAAATGGTTTGTAATTGTATATACATTGCCAGAGTAGGTTCAAATAATGCTATTTAGTCACTATTTGGTGAGAAGGGTCTTTAGATAACAGGGAGTAGGTCTTTGCCTGTTCCGGACACTCAGACCTACATGATAGATATCAGGGTATTTTGGTCCACCAGTTAACATATTTCTGCTTAACAGTTTGTGGGCTCCAGACGAGACCTAATGAGAATCACTAAATCTAATTGGTGAAGGACCATCAGCACTCTACTTAAATGGATTATACTGACACAATAGCTAAGAATTATGCAAATATAAAGTATGATATATTTCATTCCACGAACATTCACTGAGCGCCTATGTCTATGTTCTAAGTATTAAGACACGGGCAGTGAATGAAACACATAAAAAGTCTCATCCTCAAAAAATGACCATGCTATTGAGGTACACAGACAATAATAATAAAGGTATATAGTGTAAGATATAGTGTTAAATGCTCAGGAGAAAAGTGAATTGTATGGGGGACAAGAAGTGTGAGCAGGGACAGGGATGTGGATGTAAGACCAAGCCAAGTCTCACAGAGAATTAGCAGTGTACAGGTGCAGAAGCAGGTGTCACCTCATTAAGCAGGACTAGCTCAGAGGAAACTCTTCTGCCTGGGATCTGCCCTAATTCTTAATCCACTATTAACATTTGGTCAAGTGTCACCTGCAGGTGGTCTTCTGAATCCCATATTGTAACAAGTACCATATTCATCTGGGTGTTTTTTATCACTAATTTCCAAGACTTTTCCCTCCAAATGAACAGTTTTTCAAAGCTCAGGCTACAAAGTCCACTCGTGAATCTTCATCTATCTCTGTGCTTATTTACCAAAACAAGTCTAGGCATTTTAAGGAGGCAACTCTCCTCCACTGCATGCATTTCACACCTAGAATCTCTTCAAATTCCTTTCTTAGTAAAGGGAAGGCTACATTTTAACAGCATGGGGCATTGCCTTTATATTTACTCTAAATCATAGGAAGAGTGGCCACTGTTTCTGAATGGCAGCACAGGACATGAAGGATGGTGCTCTAAAAATACTTGTTGAGGGCGTAGGTATTCGTGGGCAGCATAATCCTCACCTTACAAGGTGAAACTTATGGTCCCCATTTTACATATGATAAAACATGCTGAGAAAGGTTAAGTAATCTTCCTAGGGTTGCATAGCTGATAGGCACAAAGGCAGGACTCTGCCCAAGTGAGCTCCCCCAGGGCGCAGCTGGGAGGCGGCTTCAGTCTCTTCTTCTCAGCATTACTGAAATGCTCTTTTTCCACCAGAGTGGCTGTGGCATAAATCATGCCCTCCTGTCTTCCTGCATATATTTTTTGTGATCGAACTAATTAATCTATGCTATAAGTGGATGTTAAAATGGTACCACGCTAAGATAAAAAAAAGCAAAATGGGCATTATCTGGAATCCTCTGGGAGTGAACCATTCTAGGTTTCAAACAATTATTTTCTAAATAGTTAAACTCTCATACATTAAATATAATTTGTCTTTTTTGTAGAAATACACCTAAAATATATCATGAATGTTCTGTGACTCATTCATAAGACCCTGAACAAACATGCCATGATATCATCCCTATTCAGAATCATGATTGGGTCATTAATTATTCACTATGTTCAATATGTCCTTGTAGATAAAGATCCACTTGTAGTTTGTCCTATGAGCATAGCCAGGCCTAGCAAAAGTCCACTCAACCCAATGACTCTGTGATTGACTTGTCCCTTTCACCTAAAAACAAATGTAGAACTTAACTGGCTGCCAGACACTGTAGCCCTGTAGCACTGGCTACTTCTCTGTCAAATCAGAGATGGAAGTGGTAGTGGTGGCAGTTTTTTGGGGGGTGTTTGCTTCATGACAGGCAAAAGTTCAAGTAATTTACATACATTTTCTCATTTAATCATTCAATATGGTATCAGGTAAGAACTGTTCCTCTTTTTCATTTTGTAGATGAAGACAAGAAGGTATAGAGAGAATAAATAGCCCTTCCTAGGTTACCAAATAGAAATCTGCAGAACTTGGCTAAAACATCATCAAGTCTAATTTCAGAATGCTTTTAACCACTACACTCTATTGCCTCAAATTAAAGGATGGAGCAGTCATTATGCTAACCTTCCAGAAAATAACCATCCTTACAGTTGCTGGCTGTTCACCACCATTCAGAACAGCAGAGAACATTAGCCAATGTTGACTAGCTAATGAAACCAATCAAAGACAGGCCCTCTAGGGCATGTACTCATGGAGAAGTTTACAGGGCAGCACTGCAGAACTTGGACTCTGGAGTTGGGTTGCTTGAATTCAAATTCATGCTTTTTTTATTAACTAGTTGTGTGGCCTTAGCAAAGTTACATCACTACTCTGTGACTCAGCTTTAAGTAGTGATAATGAGTATCTACTTTAGAGAGATATTGCCAGAACTGAAAAAGCAGTTTGCATGCAAAAGGCTTGCAACAGTGCCTGGCCAATATAGGTGCTCAGTAAATGAATTAGAAGAGTTTCATCTGCATGTGTAAGGGGTAAAATACTCCTCCATTTAGAACACTCATGCAATAACAGAACAGGGATAATTTTCATCATCAAATTCAGCAGCTGGAAAATTCCAGCAGAATGGAAAAAATCAGAACACAGTTTATTGGAATTCTAGGAAGCTTCAAGTCAAGCAATCTGGGGTTCAGTCTTAGCTCCGCCACTACCCAGAATCAGTTGGAACTCAAATATGCCAAAAGATATTGAGGTTTTCAATGGGCTTGCCCCAGTGTCTTGGGCACATGGTCCAGTCTAGCATGGCAAAAAGCAACATTCAACAAATTAGTATGTTTCTGTGCCAACAGTCCAGAATAGTTAATGAAATATGTATTTTAGATTATTTAATCTTGTGTTGAAGCTTTTACTTCAGTTATTTATAAAACTTCCAAAATTGATTATATAGTTTCCTGAGTTAATAAGCAAAATATGGTGAGGACCTGATCACCAATAAACTATGAACTTTTCAGTGTCAAGAACATACTGTGAGGAAAACCAAGACAAGTAAGAAGTGGTCTTGAGCTCAAAGAGTTTATGTATACTTGGGGAACAAGATGCAGACCTCAGCAGAGGAAGTATATTAGCCAGCTTGGGCTGCCATAACAATAAAACCACAGACCAAGTAGCTTCAACAAGAGATATTTAGGTCTCACAGTTCTGGAAGCTGAGAAGTCCAAGGTCAAGGTGCCAGAAGGTAGGTTTCATTCTGAGGCTTCTTCTCTTGGCTTGCAAGGACAATTATTCTGTTCTATCCTGACCCTGCCCTTATAAAATCATCAACTTTACCTCCTTGTAAGCTCTACCTCCAAACAGGCACAATGGGTGGAACATTAGAAATTCAAACTATGAATGTGAAAGGGGAATAATTCAGTCCATAAGAGGGAACAAATATTTGACAAAAATTAAAATGTGACAAGAAATAATAATGAGTTGGTGAAACCAGAGTGGATATTATATACAATTAGAGTTAAGGTCTAAAAAGCTTACAACCTATAAACTTGAACTCATTTTATAATCCCAAAATATAATTTCCTTTCAATATTTCAGCTCCTGTTGATAGTGGCCTTGTGAAAGTCAGGATGATTCTTCAGAAATAACTGAAGTTCAGATTCATGGGAAAGAATTCTATAATTTGCATTAATGTTTGCTATGAGGAGAGAAGGAGGGCATGAGAGAACCCAACCCTCCCCTTCTGATTAGTGCTGCTTCCTTCTACACTTCTAAATTCTGTTCCTCCCAAGGACCACCAACTACTGGCCTCTTTCATCCCTCTCTTCATCCTCATTCTCCAGCTTTTCTCACTTTTTTGTTTTCCAGCAAGCATTAAAGTTATCCTTTCTTCTGTTTAACAAACCAAAAAAATAATAAATCTCATTCAAGTGTGAAGATTCAACTATTTTTTTTTTATTGGTACCAGTGATTAAACCCAGGGGCACTAAACCACTGAGCCACATCCCCAGTCCTTTATTTTAATTTTGAGGAAGGACATCACTAAGTTCCTGAGGCTGGCTTTGAACTTGTGATCCTCCTGCCTCAGCCTCCAGAGTCCCTGGATTATAGGTGTTAGCTACCATACCCAGCTGAAGGTATAAGTATTGTTTAGCAGCCTATTTGGGCTATTTAAGAACCTGGCTGTTAGCCAGACTCAGTGGTGCACCTCTAATGACAGTGACTTCAGAGGCTGAGGCAGAGTATCCCAGGTTTGAGGTCAGTCTCAATCACTTAGTAACACCTTGTATCAAAATAAAAAGGGTTGGGGATGTAGCTGAGTGGTAAGAGTGCTCCTGGCTTTGATTTCTGGTACCCAACAGCCTGCCAAAAAAAAAAAAACAACTATTTATCGTTGTGGCCTCCACAACATCTATTATTTAGATTCACTTAGGTAGGATAAATTCTCCAAAAGATAAAAGAGTATGAAGGCCACTGACTAAAAGGGCAAGCTGCCTGTACAATGCCTGCCTCTGTCAGACCATAGAATCCACAGAGTGTGAGAGTAGAAAGCGAACTTAGAAACTGAAATTAATTTCTTCCTTGTATGAAGGATTGTAACAAAGCCCAGAAAATTAATTCACTGTCCTAAGGAAAACACAAAGATTTTATAACAGAAAGAGGGCCAGAACCTAGAACTTCTAAACCCATGCTCTTTTGAAGAATTGATCTACTCCGCCCCTCCCCTGAACACTGTCTGCAAGAGGACAAGTCATCTCACTGGTCTAAACACCTAAAATTTCTTCTGCCTTCTTGTTCACTCACTCCCACCTTAGATATTTGCTAGAAGGCTCTTACTGTGCAATCTGACTGGAGTCCATTTCTCGGTGCTTCCTAAATCTCTAATATATTTTTGTCTAAGTATTGCATGGCACACATAGAATTCTTAAAAAAAAAGAAAGAAAGGAAGAAAGAAAGAAAGAAAGAAAGAAAGAAAGAAAGAAAGAAAGAACCCTCTGCTATCTGCTACAATGCAGCAGAACATGTTGAATTTCAGAGATCCATAAAACCAATCTATCAATGTTCTGTATATAAATGACAGCTGGTATTTTCATTAATTGACACAAGTAACTTCAAAGTAGTGTTTGTTGCATCTAATTAATAGTGATATTCCTTGGAGAATCCTAAAAATAATAATACGCACCATTTAATGGGTACTTTCCATCTGCCTGGCACTTGAAATGGGTACTACCAATAAATGATTTTATTTAATCCTTTAACAACTCTGAAACTAAGCATTAGTGCCTTCATTTTATAGATGAGAGCAAAGTAGAAGCAATTCAATCCCTTGGAGTGATTTTGTGAATGAAATTACAGATTTTGAAACTCATTCAAATGAATCTATATCAAAAATTACTCATTGTTTATTCCATGCACAATATACCGTGCTTGGATTCGTGTTTTAAAAAAAAAAAAAAACAAAACAGCAGCCCTCTCCTTTCCAAAATGTATATAAAAGCCAGTTCTATCCTTTTGAGATGCAAAGGACACAACTACCATGCCATTCAGGAAGATTTTCTGAGAAAGGGTTTGATTTTTATGTCCCCAGTCTCCTCATGACCAAAGAAGCCCAAAAGACTGCAGGGCATGCTCACAGATGCTTCCTGGGCCATGCTAAAGTCTTCTCCTGCAGATGAAAGACACTGGCCCAGACCCTGATTGAACCCATAACCCAGTGTTTCATTAGAACTGGCTTCTAACTAGCTAACTGTCTCAGACAGATTTACATAATGACATGTCCGCTGAATATATACTTGAAAAGCCTTCAAAGAAAACAGTTTACTCTCTATAAACATCAGTTTTCACACCTCCAAACCGTTTCCGAGACCCTTTATTCCAAATAAAAATTGCCTGAAAAATGTATACAGGACACTTAAGTGGTTCTTGTTGAGGCTTGCGATGGGATGTTTATGCCTATTTATAAACTTCTGCCATCAGAAATCTCAGTGCCGCTCTGGTATCTCACTCAGTCCCTCTCTTCCATTTTGATTAGGAGAAAAATGCAAACTACTCTCTTCCCTGCTCCACTTCTGCAAGGTTAGCCAGCACTTTGAGCCAGTAGCAATTGAAAGCTAGTAGCTAGAAAGTAATTTACTTCTTTGAGTCTCACTCTTCAGAGCCAGTACAATCTGAGCACATTTTTGCACCAAAGACATTAAGGGAGAATTCCTTTTCAAGTGGTTATTCTTGAATTCATTTACTTTTGACACACACAATGAAATCCCAATTCTCCTGCAGGCTGCCGTGGCTTTGTTTGCTATTTTGTGCACTGTCTATCTCCCTGCATCTTTGAACGAACAGCTGCAGAAGTTTCAGAAACTTCCAAGTGCTTCTTCAAGATGGACTATTACCACCGGAACTTAACTGGCTGATGATTTTCCAATCACCATTTTGCTGTTGCCTTTTTAAGGAGCAGAAAAAATGACAGGAGAGCCTCACTTTTAAACAGGTTCCATAAAGCATCTGAAGCTGTGGCAAGTGCACTTTCAAGCAATAAAACTGTTTCTGATGAAAGGGACTATGATTTATAATGTGATAAAAACCTACAACATCGCTTTGAATCCACAGAAGCGAATCCTATTGGCTAAGAGTCATCTTAATAGCCACAGGCAAGAGAAAGGGAAATCTGCATGTCCCAGTTAAACTATGGGGTCTCTAACATGACGTGTGACAAGAATCATACAAGGCAGAAAACAGCAGTGTCAGCTGCAAACACTGATTGACCAAATATCACAGTAAGGGACAGAATAAAGTTAAGATTGTGGGCTCTTCGTTTGTGTTTCATTACACATGTGGACCTTGGGCAATTTATTTTCTCTTGTGTATTAATTGCTCTTTGCCTCTAACTTCTCTTCTCTAAAATGGGGATGAAAATAAAATACATCTTTCAGAGAGTCTCTATGGGGAGTTGATGCACTGATTTCTCAGTATATTTCTTCCATTTTAATTAGGAAAAAACTGCCACCTGCACTTGTACACAATACTTAACAGTACTGTGTGGCACACAGTAAATGCCTGATATATTTTAACTATTACACATGAAATTGGAGGTCACCTAGAGGTATAGAATAAAAATGAACTATAGCACTGGACTGGTTCTATTATATCCAATCTTGTGCTTATGCCTGGTATCTGTCCATATCAATACAGAAAATATAAAGCCACTCAGCATGATTAATCAATCTTTTTGCAACTGTGACCAGCCTGAAGATATACCTTTGAAGAAGTACAAACAAAATCAGCAGACATTTCCCCCTGGTATCTTCTGCAAACTTTTTCAAATTTAAATCTCTCATTCTTCCTTTTAATTTCAAATGTTTTACCTTCAAAACATGTCTGTTTTCCTCGTTTTCAAATATAAGGTTTTATTTTCAGTATGGGAAAAGTCATGTTTTATGGTAGAACATAACAAAGCCAGAAGATTTCTACTATTTAACATGTATCTTAATGCTTTAGAGAGTCTGACTAATCATATCTCAGTGTTCAGCATTCACCTTTTAACCTGAAAAATGTCAGGATATACAATAATGTCATAACACCATACGGATACTCCAATTACAGAACTTTGGTATGAATTTACATTGCCGAGAGTAACTAGCGAATGCTTTATACCTATGACTCTTTGAAGAGAGACCTCCTAAAGGGACAGAGCTGAAGATAACAGATGCTGCCTGGTGACCAGGGCAGAAATGCTTTCCAGAGGTTTATGCCTAAAGGTATTGACATGTAGACTCAAAACATGCAGGCTTTAGTAAGTGATTATCAAGCAGGGGTGTCTGATAGACCAGACCCCCCAGTCAAGCCAGCACAGGAAATGAAAATGTCTCCCATATCCCAGTGTGCCAGAAGACAGAATGTGAAGGAGGCACATCTAGTCTATGAAACAACAACATCAAAGGCAAATTTATACTAAGAAGATTAGATAGGCAGATTTGCATCCCACTAGTTTCGGTCTGAAATAAGCCAATATGGGGGAAAAATGTATTTCAAATGTCCATTGCAATTTCATCTAAGTACCAAGATCACCTCTGGAGGAATATAAAAGAATCATAAGCCATAAATGCATCTTCTCTTCTTTTAACCCAATAGTTTCTCTACAAAATCAGGGAAGAGACATTAAGAAAGCAACTAAGAGTCTTGCTCTCATTTACTCAGTAATAAATATCCACTGAGTTCCTATCACAGGGGAGCAATCATCCAGAATTATTGCTTAGTAATTCACTCCCATCTTCATTTTTAAAACTTATATTTTGCTTAAATGCTTATAGGCAAAAGGAAGATGAGACTTATTCTTTTAAAAAGCTATTGGCTTAATACTATCTTTGGCAACTGCTGTAAAGCTGCAAGAATTGTTTAAAAGAGTCAATTTGATGCAAAGTAACTTCACAACTGCAGGTTCCAAGAGGTTAGGAATTAGGCAAGAGAAACAGGTCAAGTGAAGTGAGAAGGCTAACACAAGGGAGTCCTACCAGAGAAGCCACAGGAGTGCTTCTCTAGCCCTCCTCCCAGGTGCTGAAGCCAGGCACTTGGTGTCAAAAAAAAAAAAAAAAAAAAGGAAAAAAAACACCTTTCTTTCTCCTTGTGAGGAAAAAAAAAAAAAAAAGTTGCAGAGTAGACAAAGAAACAAGACAACGAAATTGGAAGTCTTCCGATGGCAAATTATTAATGCCTTCTCTTTGAGAAATTGCAAGCAGGCAGAAAAAGGTCTAACCTAAAGAGAAGGATCAAAGACTGAAATAAAAGCTTTGATGCCCAAGTTGCTCTGTAGCCCCAAAGCACTGTGGAGCCATGAGTGCGGCTGGGAAGATTGTTAACTCCAAGCAAATTTTGGAATGGATTGGACACTTAATCCCTGGGAGGACACAGGACTGAGTTTAGGTAGTGATTAGTTACCTCCGAAATTCAGTGATGACATTTAATTTGAAGCAAAATATTTATATTTCTTCAGGTATTTATTTATTTATTTGCTCTAAAGCTTTTACATCTTTAAAAACACATGCTGATGTGAGTGATTGGTTGATATGAATATTTTATTTGATCAAAAGTTTCTCAAAAAATCATGTTATTGATTGGGTTATGTGGCATGATGTGAAACTAAGGAAGGGGTCTTTGGGAAAGCCCAGCTGAGCTGATCAGACAGTCACAGCCCAGCAGCATTCTTCATTCTGAGACAATGACCCAAGCCACTGACATAATGACTCAAAGAAAAATAAACTGCCTTTGAAGCCTAACTTTGCAGTCTCAGATTTAAAGCTGTACTTCCATCAGTGGCAAGTTAAATGAAATTCGAATTAAGCCAATAATTCACTCATTCAGCCCACGTATTTCGAGCTTAATTTGTTTCAGGTCCCTTGCTGGGGGCCAGATACAAAGAAGCTAAGATTCAGCCCTGGCCTCAAAATCACCATCCAGAGATCACACAACCTGAGACTTTTAAGTGGTCTTAATCATCTTTTTTCCCATTTACTATTCATTTTAACTTTGCAATCTCTTTTATGCAAATTCTACCTAGTAGCGCATCTTCAATGAAAGAAAATTTTCTGAAGTTCTTCCTTTAAAAAAAAAAGTACAGATAAAGTAAGGATTAATGTTATGCTCCAAAACAAACTGAAGAATTATCCATATTAACTAAGCCTCTAAAATTAGATCTTATGTATCTTCTATTTTATCTTTGCATAGTGAAAATGTTTTTGTAACTAGGTAAGGAGCACATATACATTAAGGATGTTAATGGACAGATATCAAAAGATTGTCTTTTAGGTAAAAAGCTATTTAGCATCACAATGTTGAGCCTCATCTATTGATCCCTGGCTGATTCTCAGAGGTAAAACTTCGTTGAGATAAGTGAAATCAAAAGGACTACATGCAAAAAGTCAGAAAGCCAGAAAGAAATCTGGAACCTTGTTTTCTGTCTAACCAGATTAATTATTCCAGGATTCAACATGGTCAAGAGAGAGGGCATACTGCATTTCTATACAACAGGTAGATAACT
This sequence comes from Sciurus carolinensis, assembly GCF_902686445.1. Classification (NCBI taxonomy): domain Eukaryota; kingdom Metazoa; phylum Chordata; class Mammalia; order Rodentia; family Sciuridae; genus Sciurus; species Sciurus carolinensis. Next base: position 39,370,634 of record NC_062221.1, on the reverse strand, counting down.
AGGGCAATTTTTAAACATAAGAGAAGATTTTGAGTATACTAATAGTGAACCTTTGGTTACAATGGGGATCATTTTTCCATGAGGTTTGAAAGGTTGTTTGGTGGTTATGTTGCCATAACTCAATCTTTACTATTCTGTAGTAAAATACAAATGATCCAGAACAGTTGAGGAATGTTCCTATTCTCTGGAAAAATATGATTACCTTAAGGTCACATATGTTTCCATATATTTAATAAGACAATGAAATTTTTATTACCAGCTTATGCCAAACAAAATATTGCTCAAAGTTTTATAAAGAACTTACCTATTTCTCTTAACCACTAAGAAAATTTCTTAACCATTGAGGGCATTTCACTTTTGTGATCAGAAGATACATAGCTAAGTGTCTGCACAGTGACTTGTTCAATTACTAAATAAATGAATGAGTATGTAACATCTTCAACAGTAACAGAGCTACCCATTGATTTTAATTTCTACGTTATTCCTTTCCTTATATCCTTTTTCACAGGATATCCTCTGTAAGTGCCATCAGTATTTATCCACACTAAGTCAACAATGGAGTTACCATTGAGCTTTCCTGATGTTCAGGATCATCTCTAACCCTCAGCCAATGATATATTTTTATAGTCCAGGTATTTGAGCTTTTAATTGTATGTTTTTGTTTCTCAGTAAGTATAAATTATCACAGCTAGTGTATTACCTGAATATTTCCTACGAATAACCCAAGGGGTGCAGTCATGTGTTCTTTCTATTCTATTTACCTGCACTGGGACTAAGATGATCAATATAATCATCCCTTGGTATCCACAGAAGATTGGTTCTAGCTCCCTTCCCCCAGGATACAAATCCACATGCTCAAGTCCCTTATGTAAAATAGCATGGGATTTGCCTATTGACTCTGCACCTCTTTCCCTATACTTTAAATGATCTCTAGATTACTTATAATACCTAATGCTCTATAAATGCTCTATAAATCACTATTATACAGCATTGTGTAGAGAATAATGACAAGAAAAAAAATGATTGTTCATGTTCACAATTTTTTTTCCAATGTTTTGAATCGGCAATTGGTTGAACCTGAGGAACATGTGGATACAAATGTTTTTCTCTACTAAATACCACGTTGATGAAAAAGGAGTGTCGCATCCACTTGAAGATGGGCCGTAGGGAAAAGTAGTTTTATGTTTCTCTTCAGGTATTCCTGACATGCTCTTCAGTCAGCTGTAATATAGTCTTACTTAATTCACAGATTTCATGTGACCCTTCTTCAAGGTTAGATGTAATATAAGCATCTCAACATTGCAGCAATTGCAGTATCCTGGAGAAGATTATTTGTGATAAATGTAAGCTAAGCAGGGGCCACTAGAACTTGTAACACAACAAAACATATCATCTTTTCTGTCAAAATGGGAAAAAATAGTCTTTATTTAAGTTAAATAACTAAATATCCAGTCGTTAAATATTCTTTAACATATACTTTTAAAATCATTTTTAAGCCATTATGATGACCGACAAATGTTCATTCAAAATGCAGGCAGGCTCTTGAAACTCCGGGTCTCCTACTTTATTCTTCCACTCTCCCACATCCCCTTGTCTCCAGAATTGTTCAGAACTAACGGATTATAATAACGTTATTTTTGCACTTGCCTTCTGTGGTTTGCCATCTGATTCAATAAATGGATGTATTAAGCCATTACTTTCAACCCACTTAGGCAGTTCAGACACTATTGTTCTTCACCAATGACAAGGAAAGCCCTTATTCAGTGCCATCCTGCTCAGTTGAGCAGCCAGAGTGCTACTTAAATTTCTCTACATCCCACACTCATAAGGAAGTAGAACAGAAACCAAAACTTTTTTATTCTTGAAGAAGAAAAGAGATTTCCCATTTGTGAGAGTTTGGATCAATTGAGAAATTTAAGGGAAAAATCTTCACCAGAGACCATCCTCACTTCTGACACCAACTGCAAGTTCGGTAAGGAGGTCCAAAAATCATCCTAACATTCCATAATTTGTTAGAAGGACACACAGAAGTCAGTAAAAGTGACTGATTAAAAATCAGCCAAGGGAAGAAGTGCCCAGGAGAGTCTGGCAAAGCACCAAAAGGACCTTCCGTTTTCCTTTTCCCCATGGTGCTAGAATGAGTTCATTTCCTCTTACCCATATACGACATCGTATGCAGACTAGGACCAACCAGGAAAACTATTCAAGTTCCAGAGTTCAGAGAACTTGTTGCCTCTCCATTAGTAGGCATGTTTGATTCTGACTGTCCGTGGAATTGATTCCAGTCTACAACATAGCGCCTCTGGGCATCACCCAAATCCCCTATCCTTTGTTAGTCATTCTGGTGTGGTAAAGTCTCTGCTTAGGACAAGGTAGGTGTGCCCAGCCCCATTTTGAGTCATATTGTTAGCCTAATTGTTGACCTAAGATCTTCAGAAAAAGAGAAGTCTACCTGGTATGATATGCCAAGGGCTAAGAGAGTACCTCCCAGAAGCTGAGGTCAAAGGCGGATCTCTCTCTAGTAGTCAACGATTTTACTACATACCTTCACTGTCTCTTAAGACTTTGATTTGGGGCACATATCTCTATGGTATACATAGTCATCTTGGTTGTAACTATGGTAATTTGAAGCTCATGGGTTCAAAAGTCAGGTTAGATGAGAGGATGGGAGTTGTGGGTGTGGGATGCAGTGTGATGTCACTCAGAAACCCAGACTGCAACATGTGCTTGGAGCAAACATGGCAGGAGGTCTTACACACACTGGCCATAATGCAGGAATGGACTGCCACCAACATCTAGCACTGCTTGGGATGGGAGAGATACAGCCTGCTGCACAACTGAGAAGGAAAACAACATGAACACTAGCCTTCGCAGCACATTTAAGGGGATTCCTCAAAGCTCCCCTAACTACCTGCTGACTACCAGATCTGTCCCCATTTAGGTTTTGTGTCCTCTGGAGCCTCTGTGAAAATGCAAATATTTGGGAAACCAGCAGTGTCCACAAATTCTTTAGTTTGAAGGTGTTTACTGAAAAAAGCAATCAAACTGAATTCTGATGCGCAAAGGAGAGGAAATTGAAAAAAATTACTTATGAAAACTGCAGGAAGGTCCAAAAGGAGGAAGATGGGAAAGGAGCCCTCAGCAAGACTCTGCTTCATCCAGTACACAGTTCAGCAAAATGAAGGGCACTCAGGGCCACTGCAAGCCTGCTTAGCCTGGTAGCTGTGGGACGATACCATAAAACGTCAGACATCCGGGCTAAAGTCTTGGCTCGGTTACTCACAAGCTGTGACTTGGGCAAATCAGTTATGCTTTCTGGGTCTCTGTCACCTCAGCTCTAATTTGGGAACAATATGAACTCTTTCACAGAGTGGGTGTGAGCTTAAATGAGGAAACATATGGGAAAGCACCTTGTTAAATGTGTTTTCTTCCCACTGCTATACAAATGTGTTATTATTAGTTGAGCAGATTGGAAAAATAACATTTGCTTTTTTATTACATACATATAAATATATATATGTGTGTGTGTGTGTGTGTGTGCGCGCACATACACACACACACACACACACACACACACATACACACACAAATAATATCGCTTCAAGTCAAGATACCCCCATTAAAAGGGCTTTAAAAGGCACATGGGTTTGAATATACTGGAATCAATACACTATTGTGTGGGAGTCACAATACAAAATTAGCACAATGAAGACTCTGGAAAGACCTACAGAAAGGAACACTATTTAAAGTTATATAATGCAGCATTCCCAAAACATACTTAAACACAAAAACTTAATTTCATGTAACACTTCTAAAATACAATGGGAATAGTGATCCAGAGAATAAATTTTGAGAAACATAATATATTAAGCTGATTATTTGTGTCCACAAATAAAATAATAATCCATTATGTCATTTATATTCAGTGTTTTCCTATCCTTGACCCATAAGGAAGAGGTTGCCCAGCACAGACACTCCTGTTGAGAATATCCTTCCTGTGCAGCTAAGTGCACCTACAATATCATTCAGCCTCTCAAATCTCCCATCACTACTCTCTTCTCTTTAGCTTATGCTAAAGGATTTAACTTTTTACTCTCTTCTCCAGTCTTCTGATCTGCCTCTCTCAGGAAATGCACCATTAAATCAAAAAGCCAATACCTAAGTGAACTTGTTTCCCAGGACCCGAGGGCACTCCTATCTGGAGAACACCCCTGAGGGGTAGGCCCACCAGGTGCTTGCTCCCACCCCTACCCTCCAATGCCAGACTCACCAGACACACCTGCATGCAGAGACTCTTGGAAGTCTGACTTTTCTTTACTCAACATAAGATACCCTAATCATGAAGGGAATTTTAATGATTGATTATCATACTTAGACTTTATAATGATGATCAGCCTTAATTCAATAGAGAGGAATAGAATGTCCCATTCCATATGCCACCATTACTAGTAGGTTTTTATGGTAGAATAAGAAACTGATGGTCTCAAAAATAACTAAGAAGTGAAACTGCCAAACCAAATTATGTTGTTAGTGCATTTTCAGCTCACTATACCTAGAAATAAATAAGGTTGAGTAAAATCTCACTATGCTTATACATATGTGCACACACATCACAAACTTCAAAATCAAATGACCGAAATCTTGCTATACTGTTCCAAGACATAGTAAATGTGGAATATTGATTTCTTAATAAAGCATGTTCCCTTTTCTTACTCAAGATCCCTTCTTTCAAACTATGTTCATCATGTTCCTTAAGAAAAAATAGGATTTAAACTCAAGTCAATAATCTAAAAAGGGCATTTTAAAGTTTTACTTTGTGCCTGATAGAATAAGAGAAGTTTAATTTAAAATAACAATAGCACACACACACACACACACACACACACACACACACACACTCACACACACACCAGAAAAAAAAAATACTATTGGCTGCAAGCACCAAAGAAGAAATGACCATATAATATCTGATAACTGCAATGATAACTTCTTTTCCTTTGGGATTTCACTATATTTCCATTGTATTGTAACTACATTTTTAAAATACACCTTTACACAAAAATGTTCCATCTTAAAATCTTCAGTGCCATTCCATATCCACAGAACTGAGATCCAAGATATTTATCATGACAATAATGCATGCCGTGGCATTAACTTTCAGTCCCATTTACCACAATTCCCACCAGGATGTGGTTCCGTGCCAATCTGAATTATTTCTGAGAATGCTGTTCCTCATAGAGTAATGATTCGATTTCCTGCTTCCATAACAAGAATGTGGGCTTTCAATAGCAAAGCTATGCATGTATTTCACAGGTCCTAAAAAGTCAATCAACACATGCATGTGTAGTGAGCAAACCTTCAAACCAAGATAATAATTTAGCTCATACTTACATGAATATTTCCTAAGCACAGTGGCCAGGTTTAAACACTAAAATTAAATCCTCTATCACTCTTTCAAGGGAATTATATCAGGTATGTTTTCATTAATAGAATGGTCTTCCATTTTAAAGAAAGATCATACATAGTGGTCAAAAAGATGAACTTGGAAGCCAGTATGATCTCTGAAAATTTGTTTTACTTCTCTTTATCTCCAGTGTATTGCCAGGGTTTGAATATGGTTTGTTCCCTCTGAAACTCATGTTGAAATTTAATCCTCATTATGAGATATTAAAAGATGACACCATGTGAGGCCATAGATAGGTGATTAGGATTCTGCTCTTATGAATGAATTGAGCCAATTATTCAATTAATAAACCAATCAATGGGTTAATGGATTATCTCAAGAGTAGGTCTTCTATAAAATACAGTTTGACCAAGTCTCATGCATGCTTCTTGTCTCTCACCATGTGATATCCTGTGTCACCCAGAGACTGCCAGATATGGCCCCTGAGCCTTGGACCAAAATCATAAGCCAAAATAAATCTCTTTTCTTTATAACTTACAAAGTCTGTGGTATCATTTTATTAACAATAGAAAACAGGCTAAGAAATAGGTCATCTCTAAAAGGGGACTATTAATGGTACTTGTCTTATAGGATTATTGTGAATCTTAAATAAGCAACACATGTAAAGCACTTAGGAGAGCTCCTAGTATATAAAATACATGATTTATGAGTTAGTTATAATTATCATTATTATCCACATTCAACATGTTCTAGTTCATCACTAATTATACCATGTAAAATCAAATAACCCTGGATGGTGTTAGGTCATTCTCCTCTGAGTCTGTCATATTTGCAAATATCAAATGATTATTATGCAGTCGTTTTCAGGCTGCATTTAAAAATTGCATTTAAGATTTCTAACAATGGTCATGCAAAACATATTTGAAAAAGTATGTTAACAAAAGCATTTCCAAAGCTTCCAAATCAGTGTCAGGATAGTAAATCTTCTGCATGGATTCCAAACGGCAGGATTTTCTTTTTCTGGCTACACACGAAGAGGTCAGATACTTCTTGCTTTATTATCCTCATAAATGGTCCATCATACTTAAACGAACTTGTTCCAATACCTGTCAATGTTGTCATAACCTTTGTCAAGTAATATAAAGAGAATGAAGTCACCTTAATATGGACTTGCTAGAACCTTGCTGAGGGTTTAGGCTATAATTCATCTTTGTGTAACAAACAAAATAATTATAGATTTTAACATTGTTGACTCATGCTAAGAATGCATATCAATTTACCTCTACAATATAACCTGCATTTCATTTCATAATATTTCCTAACAATGCTCATTTAGGATTACATTATTAAGTGTCGTCAATTAATGATTTCTGCACATTTTCCAAATTAAATTGCCTTTCCAGACTAATTTTATAATTCAATTAAAATAAGCCATCAAGTTTTCTTAGCATGACTTGCTCTTTATAAACCCCCTGCCATTTTTTCCCCATTTTCATTGTTTCAATAGGCCAACTGCTGAAATGAAGCTGTGGATAAAGAGACAATGTTTTCTGAATTTCCTATATTGGCTTGCTAGTGTTGCTGTAACAAAGTACCACACTGAGTGGTTTAAGCAATGAAATTTTGTTGTCTCACATTTCTAGAGGCAGGAAGTCTGAGATCAAGGTGTCAGCAGGGTTGCTTCCTTCTGAGAACTGCAAGTGAAAGTACTTTCCATGCCTCTCACTTAGCTTTGGATAGTTCACTGTTTTGAAATCTGGTGTACCTAGCTTGTAGATGCATCATTCTGATCACCACCTTCATTTTCTCACAGTATTCTCCATGCAAGCATGTAACTGTATTCTAATTCTCCCTTTCCACAAGGGCAACAGTCATATTGGATTCAATCAAGGTCCACATATTTTAGTATGACCTCATAATTATAATTAATATGATAATTATATTAATTTAATAATTGTATATACAATAATCCTATATCCAAATAAGATTACTTTCTGTGGTACTCAGAAACTTCAATATATAAATTTGGGGTTAGGGAGGTAGGGGATTTAATTCAACCAAAAACTTCCCCAAAAAGAAATGCTCTTAAGGAAATGCCAACGTTAGAAAATCCTTTGATCCAAACTCCTATCCAAACAGAAAAAATAGATCGTGCAGAGTCCACTAGACTCCTTGACTATAATCCACCCAGTGGCTCACAGTCATACTGATTACCCAGCGTTCAAGGTGTGCTCAGATTTCCCACAGGATGGGAAACAAAGCCCCAGTAAGAGCCTTTCCCTTCTCACTTTGAGCTCTCCCCATATGATTCTCAGAGAATTTGCAGTCAATAAGAAGAAGCACTGCTTAGATAACAGTTTATAAATCATGTGTGTTTTCTCATAGTACTCTCACAAGTAATCATCTGGCAGACATATAATTATACTAAATATTAGTTAGTATAAAGGCATCGTGGTTTGGAAGTTAAGCTTACAGTTTCTAGAGCCAGAACATATGTATTTGGACCCCATAGTCTCTGCTTTCTAGCTGTTTGACCTTCAACAAATTTGTATGCCTAGCTGGGTATAAAAGTGGGGCACTTAAGACTATTCATGTTATGAATCTATAAGGATTAATAATGTAATACATTTTAAATGTTTAGAATAATGTCTGATACTTGGCAGAAGCTAAGGAAAATTAAAGCTGTTGTTTTACAAATGATCACAATGAGGCTAGGAATATAAAATGCCTTCTGCAAAATAATGCAAGCAGTCAATGGTGAGACCCAATCTCAACCTCAGAACTCTTGAGCACTTTCCATATCACCACATAGCATTCTAGCAACAAGATTATTTGTGCATAAATATCATACATGACACTTTGAGGTAGACAGTTGAGAACTCCTCCACAGCACAGGAGGAGGAGTACCAATCAGTACTATCATAAGCTCAAGCCACCCCAATTGTAGGACTGCTTGCACAGAGAACTGAACTTGGGGAAGATAAGTTTTTGCAAAAGGAACTGCTGCCCTAGACCTTGAAAAAAAAAAAAAGCCATATTTTGGCATGCTCCATGTACATCTCTTACTGCAGGCAAAAGAACTATTACTTTCATTATTATTGTTTTTCCTTGAACTTGCCATGCTCTTTCATGTCTCTGGACAATGTATTATTCACTCTGCCAAATTTCATATTATTGTTCTGTTTATCTTTGATAATGAGTTGTATTTTGTATTTTCCAGTATTTTGAGAAAACTCCCTCACCTCCTAGCATGACATAGATGGACCCTCTCCTGTTTCCTTTAGGACAGAAGCATCCTTCATCACAGTACTTGTGAGCTGTATTCTAATCATTTGCTTCCTGGTCTCTATTTCCCACCACACTAAGAATAGCCTAATTGTTTTGGCATCCGAAGTACCTAGTACACAGTATGTTATATCAATATTTACTAACTGGAAGGTCAAATGAATGAATATATGAATAAAAGAAAGAAGACCCCAGAGACTTACATCCAACCAGAGGAGCATTATTATTTAACTTGACTTCTGACCAGAGAAAAGGAAGATGGAATAAGTGGTGAGAAAATAGGTGTGACTTTGTGTATGATATAAATCAGTTAATGAATCTCCAAGTTGTTCTGCCTGAATCCACAGAATTAAAAAGACAGGGAGAGAATTTCACTACCAGTTATCTAGCCTGATTTGCATGTGTTCAAATCTTCAAAGTATTCCTTTTGATTCCTTTAATCAATAGCTATTTTAGAAAGCTCTTCATTACTTCCTAATTGTCCAAATTCATTTTCTTCATTTTTCCTTATTAGTGGTAGATTTTTCAAATGAGTTAAGTAGATCAGCAATTTTAGAATCATTATTAACTTCAAGCATTTTTCTCAGTTATTAGCAAGTCCCTTCTTTCTCTAAGACTAGAATCTTTTCTCCATTTTAAAAACAGCCATCTGGTTTATTTTTAAAATTTCTTTTTTCCATACATCTCATATAAAATCAACTTTACCCTACACCAGCAATTCATGTTTATAATAATCCTGATCACAGATACTGTATCTGTATGACATCCCTGGTTTTGGATGCAGATGCAGGGAAAACCTCTAATGTGTCAAACAAGGAAGTAAATAATTAGAATTTACTTAGACTATAATACATCCCAACAAATAAATTGGTAAAACCATTTCTGAGGCATACACATACACAAATATCTTACAAAAAATTTAAATAAATATTTTTATTCTTAAGCACATTAAAACTTAAGAACATACAATCATTGACACCAACCATCACAGTATGAGGAATCTATCCCAAAAAATTAAAAACATCATATTATTAAAGGACTGACTATTGTGTGAAAAAATGGAAACAAATCGAATGTTTATCAATAAATGAGTAGTTGCAAATTTCTGATGAACTAGTATCAAAGAATACTGTGCACCTGTGTGTACATAACAACATGAGTTCAGAGAAAGAACTCAAAGTTCAAAGGGGTATTTAGCAGGTTGTTAATGGGGAAGGGAGAGAAGCTGGAAGGAAAGAGGAGAGAAGAAAAGGAAAAGGAAGAAAAGAACAGCAACTCGTGACAAAATAGTATATAAAATATGATCTCATTTAGGTAAATGTTCCTGTGTGTGTGGATAAGAATAAATGTGCCTAAGAGGATGACCACAATCACTTTTTGAAGGCAGTAGTACTATGTAGTGTTACTAACTGGGCTTTTTTTTTTTTTCCCTAAAGTATCAGTTTTATTTGACAGTATCTTCCATGGTGATCAGTTTCTAAGGCGTTCAAAGTTGAAAGCTGAAAGTCAACCTTTTACAATTATGAATTCCTGAACACAGGCATCCTCCTTAAGCAGAATTTCTCAAGCATGAAATATAGCTTGATGCTTGCTAGTTAAATAATAGATAAGAAAGTAAAACAAAACTCAAATTTAGAAATTATCAATGGGACGCTCATATGTTGAAGTAAAATAATAAAATATTGAAGTAAGTATTGGATACCAAAAATCGATCCAGAACCACCAAGAGCTAACTTGACTTTTTTAATCATTTGCAATTTTTAATTTTTTTTTCATTTGAGCTATTATTTATATAATTCAAAAAAATTAAGGTCATTTTATTGAGATATATATATCTAGATATATTGATCTATCTGAAGCTATCTATATCTATATATGTATATGTATATGTGTGTATATATATGTATGTGTGTGTATATATATTTAGAGAGAGAGAGAGAGAGAGAGAGAGAAGAGAGAGAGAGAGAAAGAGAGAGAGAGAGAGAGAGAGAGTGCTTGAGCCCATCAATCAGCCCAAGGGTTGTGTGCTCATACCCCAGAACTCAAATACAACCACTGGATAAGTGGTATGTTAGAAACTCTATTGCCAGACTATAATCATCCTGCTCGATAGACTATATGTTCTATCAAGTACATTCCTTTTAAAAACAGTCTTTGCTGATTTTAATTTTTAATCTTTCAAATCTCAGCTAATGCCATTTCTTCTCAATTGGTTCTTTACTTGTTTTCCAAATGTTTGATTTCCTAGAAAGTCTTCAAAATGTCTGCATTAAACTCCCTTAAATTCACATAGTTTTTGTATCTCCTTTTGTTTGACAGATGAAAAGCAATACCATGTAGTGAATGTGTGAACTCCCATCATTTCAGGTTGAATAACTCTCAGGGTTTATCAATTCCTTTTTAAATTCTACAGGAATTATCATGTTGGGAGAAAGAACAGTGTCAAAATCTAAAGGTGAGCACACTTGGACAATGATACCAAAAAATGCAGGGAAGATACCTGAAAGGTACTTTGTAGGGATGGTGTTTTCATGACTCCTAAACTTAATGATGTACAAACCTATGGGAAAGGCAAGATGATTCTACATGTGTTTAAAGAAAGCCAGTATTTTCACCAACCCAAAATTGAAAGAAAAAAAAAAAAAAGAATCTACCTACTTAAATTTCAGAAAGCATGTTAATTACTTTGGTGTATAAAAGTTGTTAAGATGTTGAAATAATCAAAATATCCAAGTACTGATGTACAAAATAAAGAATAAATTAATTCAGGTATGATTTCCAGATCATTATCATTACCATATGTCTCCTTCATTACCTTTCTCCTATGGGACTTAATGTTCTGCAAGATTTGCTTGTACCAAAACAAATGCATTTATAAAGTAATAATTAATTTTTAAAAACTCTTAATGATTCAATGATATGTTCAATTAGCCATCACAGTTACTGATCAAGATAAGAAAACCAGTTTTGTATATGTAGCTAAAATAATTTATTTAGAGGCAAATACTGTTATCCTGGATCAATGTAGAATTTGTTACTTCTTTAAAATCATGAAATAGCTGAAGATACATCCTGGAACTCAAAGCATCCACTGACCTCTATTTCAGAATCAGTGTTCCATAGTCAAAGAATAAATTGGGGTTAAAAAGCAGTTTTATTTTAATTTGCATTTTTAAAAAAAAGCAGCTCAGAAGAGAGTATTAGGATTAATTTACAAGAAGAATAACTCTGAGGTGACCCATGAAAAACGGAAGCCTTAACCTTTTGCCAAGGGTGGAGGGGACAAATGGACATGAGTGATGAACTCTTAGCAATCGCCCAATTTCTCTTACAAAGATCCAAGTAATAGAGAAAGAAGGAAAACATCAGCAGAAGACAATAAATGCAGTATTTTGGATAACTCTTTTACATCTGTCCCTTCAACTTCCTTCGGTTAGGTTTTGTTTTCCTTTTCTTCCTCTGAAAAGATAACTGCTGATGTATCCATACTCTTTAGAGACTAGAATCAGATGATCAAGTCAAAGCAAATCCTTTTGAAACGATCCCATCTCACCGGTAATTCAGTTAAAGATGCATAATTGGCCATTCTGAAATTTTCTGGCACTAGAAACATCTTAAATATACATGTCTGAAATTGACAGTTGATAAAATACCAACCTAGAAAACCAGGTAGCCAAGTGTTAAAACTGAGAATCATGCAAGTTTTAAGTTTTTATTTTTGGAGTTTTTAAATTAAGGGCATGGAAGTAGTAAGTACCACAATAGGAGGAATTCATGTTAATCCCACTTTGTTCATTCATAAACCATAGAGATCTCACAGAAGAATACTGTACCAGCATTTTCAAACCTTGGCTCTGTGAAAGATTTAACATCTGAGGTCAGAAAGAGGTTTTCTTATTAAGCTGCCATTTCCTTTACAAAGTGGAGTATTTTGTACTTACTGCTACCATTTGAACTCTTAGAGTGAATAATTAAAACTAAACTACAAAGCATATTTTGTGAGGCTGATTACACTTTAGGTTGTAGGTTTCTGCTTAGTGGCTCATTTTAACCACTCACCAATCCCCAAAGGGATAACCCTGCCATTAGTTTGCATCGACGAAATTGGCTGTCCCCTAAAAGCAAAGCAGATAGTTCCAATTCATAATAAATGGTCTTGTTGGTGACTCACCATATTGACAGTGGGGTCCATGAAATCCCTGAGAACATTCGCAACGCTGGACTTCACTATCTGAGCATTTCCTACCATTGAAATGAGTTCCCATAGCAGAGACAGCTAAAAGGAGGGCAATCAAGGAGGGTGGGAGAATGGAGTTGAGAGAAAGAAAGAATCATTAATATAGGCTCCATATTGTTAATATAACATATTCTAGACATTTCTACTAGCCCCTTCAAAGCAAGTCTAAAGAGTGTTGTCATTACAAGTTAAGGTCTTACTGTCTAAAGCCCTAAAGAATTCCTTGTGTAGAAATATTCCCATCACCTGAAATGCATGTAGAAATGCAGAATTCCAAGCCCCATTCCAGGTCCACTGAATGGAATTCATATTTTAACAAAATAACAGTTGATCTGCATTCACATTCAATTTGATAAGCACTGATCTAAAAAGCCTGCATGGATAAGAAGACTATGTGGTCAAAACAATGCAAAAATCAAATGAATTACCAATTCTAAACCAGAGGCAAAGAAAGGACTTTGATAGGTATCTTACCACCAACATAAAGAATTCGTCCCATTGTTGTTGAGTTCATTACATAGTGAGATAGTATTGGGGATGGCGCTTTTTGGTGATCTTAAACCAATCAGCTGCAGTAGCCTCACACTTCATGGAAATACACAGTGACCCTTGCTGCACCACTCAGCAGTAAGCCTGCTTAATATGGGAAGCCCGCGGCAACCTCACGAAGACATTTCAAGAGCAGAAAGCACACTGGGGAAGGAAGCAGGATGCCAACAAACTCCCTCAGGTACAGAATAGCAGTGGAGATGAATTGTTGTGCTATGTGCTGCATTGATTGCAACACACGGAAGCATTTTAAGTGACTTTGCAATAACCATAAACACATAATATAGGTAAAGGAGTCGCTAAACGGAACCATTTCTCCTGGCAAGAATGAACTACATAATGCCACTAGTTCTGCTGGTGAGTGCTGTCAAACATACCTGAAGGGTTCTGAAACACCCACACCGGAGGTTTGTAAAAGGACTGCATACCTCATCTTAAAAAGTAAACTGCCTCCAGAGTTCTGCAATTAATCATGACAAGCACAAGTGGAGAAATCCCATTTAGATTTAGTACAGTGATTTCCCTCTGGACTTTTGAATCAACTGTGGATTACAAATTTGATGATATGGGAAAGGGGCAAACAGAAAAGAGAAATGGAAGTCAAGGTAGAACCTGTCTGGCTTTAAATCAACTGTCTTTTAAATAAAAAGACAGAATATAAAGCAGCACTTCCACAGGTCCTGAGTCATGACCTATCATTAGAAACGCTTAACGGAAAGGCTTTTTGTGCATTTTTGCACATGTCATGTGTGAATATTCAGTCCAAAGAGATGCTGTGAATCTGTGGTGCTTCTAAAGATGCCGAAAACTTGACAGGCATGAGATGATTGAAGCCAAACACAGAGCAAAACCATTCCTTCTAATGACAGAGAGTTAGACAGGAAGAATTATAACTTACGGTGGAGGCAACCTGGTTCATCATCCCACCGGCTCCAACCAGGGCAGCACCTGTAGATTGTCTGCCGCTCCATGTTGTACACCTGTCTGTAGGTGGTGTAGTACCGAATCCTAAGGAGGACAGCAATCTGGATCAGGGGAATGTAATGCTTCCTTTTAAGGCAAAGTTTTCATACACAAAAATCTCTTTCCCTCCATTTCAAATCCCACCATATATATAACTACATAGAGAGAGAAATGATAGAGAGATCTATAGAGATATATGTATATGTTTATATGTGTATGTGTGCATATAATTTCAATATATTATACACACAGACCTCTTTACATATGCAACCAAAGTTAATTATAAATATAGGTTAATGAAAATCGAGAAGGACCCCATGTGTTATGGTCTAAAATACCCTCAGGATCGCTCAAGCCATCAAGAATGAAACCCAAAATTCTAAAGAGAATCAAGAAACCCTGAAGAATCATGGGTACATGCTTTTCAATGTGGAATTGAAGACTCCCCAGATATTGGATCCACTATAGCACAACTTCACTATAGCATAATCTCAACCATGGTGCTGACACATGCAAGGAGCTGACAGTCCTTAGTTCAAGGGGAAATAAAAAGAATCAACTAATTCAATGGTGTGTGGCCCCTGAAGGAGCACAGCACATAAATAGATGTAAAATATACATGCAATGCTAAAGTCTCGCAGGGAGGGAGCAATTGTGGAAAAAAACCTTGAAAGCGTTCCTTAGGGAGGAAACCAGGAACAACACTGAAGCATTTGTGCTGACCTATCAAGAGACTGTTACACCAATGTCTCCAGTCTGATTTCCTTTCTATCAGATCAATGTTATATTCATTCTTTATCCCCAAAGCACTATCATATTCTCTCCCCTTCAGACACCTTCCCCACATTCCAGCCTAAATCTCCTCATTGTTCAAGGTCAATTTCAGGTTCTACTTCTTCCAATTTCTCTCTGCCCCCTCCCCCAGGCAATGTATATTGCTCTTTCTCTTCTCTCAAAAATAGGACTTATTGGCCTTACCATAGTTTATTACATTTTTAACCACCTGGAAGTGTAACCTAATATTTTGGAGCATCTCTCTCTGATTAGGATACAAGTATAGGATTATGTAGTAATGTACGAAGACCCAAGCATCTTTCAAAGCTGCCACTGCTCTGAACCCAGAGTCAAACCTGGAATATCTAAAACTACTAAGCTCTTTAGAATACAAATATAAAACCTGTATTACTTATTTAGATTTGCTCTTCCCAATTCTGAATATCTATAAGGAAGAGGTATTTCTTTCTTTGGCTCAGACTAATACCAACAATGATTAAAACTTATGTGAGCACTACAGAAAATTTAAATGAAAAACCATTTACAAAACAAGTACTCTGATGAATAAATCATGTGCCCTGTAAGTATGGTTTCCATTCTAATTTCTCTTAAAATAAATTTTTCTGCCACAACATTATACTATCTAACACATATTGGGTCCTACAATGTACCAAGCATTGTGCCACATGTGTTAAATATATTTCAATTAATTCCCATAATACCCATGTGTGGCATTATTTTTCCGACTTTTTAGACTAAGGCACAGAAAAATGTAGGAATTTTGTGTAAGACTGCACAACTACTTGAAGTCAGGGGAAATTTTCTGATCTAAATGTCAGTTAAATATCCTTAGTTTGGACCAAAAATAAAAGTGTATTCACCTAAAGGTTGAATGCACATGTGTGCACACACACGTGTACACAAGATATATGTAAACATCCCCATGATAAACTATTTTGTCTTACTGTATTGTACTTAGTTCTATATTGTAAGTGTTATGATATTTCTATACCATGGCAAACCCAGTTATTTATAAATGTCCTCAACTTTCCACTGGCAATAAGAGTATGAATACTAAATTCTTCATTAACCTGAAACCACACATTTTTTAAGGCTAAGTATCTTGAATTCAGATTCAGGTGACTAATTTACATAAAACTCAATCCATCAGCAACTGTTTGTATCAATAGGTTCTTAGATGTTTTGTAAAACTATTTTAAAACTTTGGGGAAAAAAATGTCTGCAGGAAGCCCTGGCTCCCAGAAAGCATTGTGGACACTGGCTTTTCTCTCCTCTTCCAAGCCTGCAGAGTTAATCCTAATTCAAAGGCCATAATAAAGTTAAAGAAGCTCTAGGTTTCAAAGTGTTACAAGAGTACAAGGGCAGGTCAGAGGATGGTTCACAACTGTAGATCCCCTGGATCCAAGTCGTGCTAAATTTAGCAAACTGACACAATATTCCTTGTTTCTGTCAGTCTTCTGATCTTCAGCTTTCAATGGAGTATCATGTCATGAGGTAAAATTAGTGGCATCTAGCCTAAAATACTTCACACATAAACGAGGCCTAAGTGAAGTGATCATACATTCTGTCTCTGAAGGAAATACATTATTCTGAAGTTCTTAGTGAGCATACCGTATGCTCGTTTACTTAAGTATGCAATTATTTCCTAAAATTTATTGGATGAAATATTTAGAAGCAGGTAAAGCTTCTGGTTTTCATTTTTCATAATCACAAGGAAAGAGCAGAAAGCATCCTCACCTTCTTTCATAACCCATGCACCACGGTGGGCCAGTACAGCCTTGTTTCCGGAGTCTGACAGTGTGAGTGAAGGCCTGGACACATGGATGCACGACTCCCACCACCGTCACTAGCTGTTCTTCACAAACATTGGGCCTTGAAAAAAGAACAGCAGTGATGTGTCAGAAATATATGTTTTATATATGAAGAATGAGTCATTTATTTTTCTATTTAACACAAAAAGTTCATAGCTTAAAAAATATTTTAAGAGAAAAATACAGGCCATCTAAATAAAAATTTAAGCATGTCAATTAAAGTGAAATTTAAAAATCCAGTACCAGGCAAAAGAAAAAAATTAGAATAGATTTAAAGACCAGGAAAATTTTAAAAGGCATATATACAAGTCATAACTTCCCATGTGGGTAGAAAAATTGAGCTACACATTAAGTTCTGAGCTCTTTGGTAGCCTAAATTTTGAAAAAGAACAGTATGTCAGGAATTTCAATATCCATGAAGAAAAAGCAAGCCAATTCATCAAAAGAAGTTAAATTTTTCCTGGAAATTATTTCTGAATAATGTTTTCCATCTGCACATTTAATTGGATTTCACATATAATGCTTGTTTAAACACAAATATTTTTCAACCAGCATCATAGTAATATCCCCTTATAGAAAGTTAGTATCATTTTACAGAATCTTAGATCAGCCATCTTTAATTTTTAAGTGAGTAGGGCTAGAATACACTGAGAGCCTGAAGCATCAGAATTATTAGTTTTAAATAATCTTTTGTAGTTTGAGGAATGCTTTGCTTAAGGATGAATGATTTGCTAGTTCACATCATTTTGCATTTGAGAATACTACTCATTATTAGCAAGGTGGTCCAACCACTCGTACTTCTTACACATTCCATTCACCTACAAGTCAAGCATTGACCCCACTGGGAATGTGAAAGATGATTTCAGACTTTGACATTCCTGCCTTCAGGAAGCTCACAGTCTGACTTAGTCTCCCACATATATAATCTGCTGAAAATAAATGAGCTTTGGGACAGGAGCTCTAGTCAGCCCCCCCAAAAATACAAAATTGTGACCTTGTCCAGTGACAAAATAATAATGCTGATGAATGTCCAACAGTATCTCCCACACTATTTATCAGTTACATCATCCTCTGTGATTGCAGTTTCTTTTGGTTATCACTTTTTTTTTCCTGTGGCTCTAAATCTCACCATCTGATTTCACTTACAGCCCAATCCTCACTTCCAGATGCATTTTTAAAAGGCGATTGTTTGGACTGTTAAACTCTCTTAAATTGAATAAATTTCATGATGAACTTTATTTATGAGTTTGCATAGCACACTTTAATATTTTAGGTAAATATTGTAATAAAACCAGGAAGTGTAAAAACTGTGCATAAACCAGACTTCCATAAAATCTTCAAGAATTGGGCAGCAAGCCTAAAGAAAATCTTAGCTTTTAAAAATTCCATATTAGATTTTTCTGTAAACTGCCATACCTACACCTTTATGTGTCTTACATGCTTTTTTGTTAGCCAACTAGCCTCAATTAGAATGATTTCACAGCACCTGTCAATAGTTTGAAACATTACACATCATCCCACCCTGAAATCCCTTTTCAACCTCTTTTTCATCTGTCCACTTACTACATCCATCCATCCATTCAAAAAATACTTATTGTGTAACTATATGCATAAAGATTGTTTCAGAAGCATTCCCCCAAACAAGGATTTGGATATAAGTAGTTTTCTTGGGAGCTATATAAAACACTAATCAGCAAGTGATGAAATGAGATACAGAAGAACAGTCAGCCAATAAAAGATGCATTATGGAACTAGACATCGTGAACCATCTCTCCAACAGGGTGATGGATCCTGAGCATTTATACACTAATTCCTGTTGGTGATTGGTTCAGGGCTACTCCTTCCATGGCATTTCAGGCCCAAAGAGAGACAAGAGTTAGCATCCAGAAACCAAAGTGAATCCTCAAGCCAAGAAATGCATGCTGGTAGTTGAAAGCCTAGGAAATGCACAGGGGCAAAGGAAGGAGAAGGTATCTGGATGTGGCACTGCGTTTCAGGTGTAAGTGTTAACAAAGGAAAGAAAGTCCACATTCTTTACATATTTATTGATAATCAGAAGAGAAGTAAAAGGCAAACAAAATGTGACATGTTAGGGTAAAAATACCTGGGGGCTGAACTGGAATTGAGTGAAGCATACTTAGAGCTCATTAATTAGGAAAGGTTGCACTGAAGAGGTGAACAAAGAAGAGAAGACGGCCATGGAAAAAAGCCAGAAAATGCCATTCAGGCAGAAGGAGCAGAGTGAGCAGAGGCTCTGCAAGAAAAATTCTTGGCCTCCTAAGGCTCTGAAATAAGACCAAAGTGGCTCAAATGATGGGGTGCTTGGTGAGCTGGGCAGAACTTCCAGGCCAAGGACTTTTGATTTTATTCTCAGTGCACAAAAATGCATACAGACTTTTAGAGCTCTGATTTTTGTATACATTTCTGTAGCTGGGAGGTAGAGATGGGCTTCTGATACTCTGTCAGACACTGGCTACGGAAAAGCTTTCCAAGAGTTAGTCTCTCCTTCCTGACTCCAGGGAGGTCTCCAGTCAGGGAGGTTACTCACCTTGGGTACCAGGACATTCCAAAAAAAACTGTGTAAATGAACCCTGTCAGAACTTTCCAGTTTTCAAATCCCTAAATAGCCCCTTGTTAAGGGGGTACATAAATTCTTACTTCTAGCTGTTCTGTGAACGATTCCCTATAGGATACTCCCACATATGCATAACAAACTTTTCTCCTATAAATTTGTATCAATTAATTCACATACCACTCAGATCTTGGTCAATAGAAGAAAGGATTTTTCCTCCTACACATAGAAACACTGAGTATTAAATTAAATTACACAGATGTCAAAGACTGTCATGTATGGTATTAATTTTTCAAAATCTATGAATACAAAAATATCTACCACCAATTAGTATATTGAATCAATCATATCCGTGTCTGTTTAAATGTATTTATATGTTTTGCATACTTATGTACTTAAAAATATGCATTCTTTGGTAACAGAAGCATGGACATGTATGTTTGTACACACACACACACACAAACATGTGCACACATACATACAATTTTCAAACCGGTACGATTTTCTTGATAAGTCTCTTACAGTTACTAAACGTTTTCCTCTGGTTAGTTTTGGATGTGTATTGAGATTTCCCATGAGTCATTTTGAATAGTACTTGTAATTCTGACAGTTTAGTTCTTTACGTATTTTAGGTTATTTTGTTAAAGATAAACAAGGTTATGATTGTTGGATATACTTAGTGAATGGCTCCTTTCATAATGCGGTGTTTCTCCTAGCCCATGATGATGTGTTTTGCATTGCTTTCTTTTATCTTTAATCTGTCTGTCTGATGTTAACGTTTTGATACTAGCTTTCATTTGATTAACATTTTCTTAGCTTTATCTAGCTCTGCTACTTTAAATATAGCATACATTATTTTATCAGTTTATAGCTGCATTTAAATTTTTTAATTTGTTAATTTTTATCTTTTAATAAAAAGTAAATATAGTTACACACATTTTCATTACAAGTGTAACTGGTCTAGTCTCAGCTCCCTCTGTGGCTCCTGTTTACCAGGAGTGTGCATTTACTCTTTTCCTCTCTCTTATCCCTTTGGGATAGAAAATGTTTCCTATATTCTATTTTGCACAATTTATAAGACCTAGTTCTATATTATAATTCTAATATTTCAGTGGCTTCTTTTACATTTTATACCTAAATATATGCCTTCTCTGTAATAGAATTTAACATTATTCCTTGTGATATAATGAAGAATTTGTCTGATCTTTGCCATGAGTTCTTGACAAGTTCTGAAACTCTTGAAAATTCCTCTGCAATAGAAATATCTTTCCAATGTTAATGAAGTGACTTATGGGACCGTAGGTAGCTTAAGGATGAGGACTAGTCACCAGAAAAATCCAACCACATGACTAGAGGGTAGAAACTTTTAGCTGCCTGGCCTCTGGGGAGGGACTAGAAGGGTGTCAAGGCTTGGGTTCAATCTCTGACAAAGAACGCAACCCATCTAGTTGCCTATGTAATGAAACCCCAGTAAAAACCCTGGACACTGAAGCTTGGTGTATAATAATAAATACAATGCTTTCCTGAGTGCTGTGAGTCATTACAGCAAATTACCAGAATTATTGAACCTAAGGAGGTCATAGAAAGCACCATAATTGTAGTTGGTCAGAAGCATGGGCAGCCTGGGGACCTCCTGAGACTTGTCACTTGAAAGTGAAGGCAGTCGTGTGGAGGGTCAGTCATACCCTTAACCCATGGGATCTGTGCTAATGCCAGATAAATGTCAGAATTGAATAGCAGCACAGTCAGGTAGTGTCAGACAGGTTTGTTGAAACAGAGTCCTCATGTATATTCCTTCAAACAAGAACAAAATGTAGCATGTTTTAACTACCAAATGACACACTGCAATAGATCCTTTTTTTTTTTTTTTTTTTTAAATACTGGGGACTGAACCCAGTATCAGGGGTACTTAACCACTGAGCTGCTTCAGTAAGTTGCTGAAGCTGGTCTTGAACTTGGAATCCTCCTGCCTTGACTTCCCAAGTCACTGAGATTACAGGTGTGTGTCATCATATCCAGCTTGAAATGGAGACTTTTTAAGGTCAGTAATTGATTAAATCACCAAACAATCTTGCCAAATCCCATGCTCAGTTCTCTCTCTTATAATGTACACATCTCATATTTAATATAGGTATGCTTTGCTCTGTTCCTTCCAGGATTTAACAATTATTTGACGTTTTCATAATTTTGAGTTATTTTTATTTCTACAGGAACTGATAATCTGATCAGTGATTTTGACAGTTGCTTTCCTTGGAATTAGTTTCATTATTTGTTTTAGACTAGTTTACTAGTTTGCAGGCTTGTCTTGATTGAAAAGTTCTTTTCTCTCTCCTCACCTATACAGGGCAACAGGATTATGAGAAGACATTTTCTTATTGTCTTGGAATAGTGACCAAGGGCAAGAGCTAAAAGCAAAAGGCACTAAATATTCCCACATCCCAGAGAGTGCCACTGAAAAGTTGTAAGACACCTCCCCATGGGAAGTTCTTAAAGACTGGAAAACTAGCCTCACTGTTATCAACATCTGCTCCCCCTCTTTTCTTTTCCCCCTACAATAAAGGACTGAAAAATGGAGGAAAGGACATAAATTTGTTGCCTTTGTGCCAGAAGAGAAGCCAGCCTCTTTGTCCTGCCTGATCTCTGCTAAACTAAAAAGCCTTCAGTACAGGCTGCACCGAAAAAGTGCAAAGTAATAGGCCCATTCTTGCAATTCTTTTGCAAGGGTTCCCTGGCATTTGGAGTCTTCTGTAAATGAGTGACAACTTTGGGTCCACAGATTTGTTAATCAAAGTAAGGAGACCTTGCTGATAAAAGAGCTAATAAAACAGGGTTTTTATAGGTACAGAGCTGTAGTAAGCTCTCACCCATCTCAGTTCTCCCAGTCTGGGGAGGTTTCCCTTGGTTTCATGTTCTGGACACTGAGATTAGACAAAGAGAGATAGTAGTCAGTCTGCTCAGGACTGCTGGATCAAGGGATCGCACATCCAGCCAAAGAAGGGCTGAGCACGTGGATCACTGGTGGCAGCCAAAGCAGACCTGGGCTGCCCTCTCTGCAATGACTCTTAGAGATAGACGGGGTTGAAGGTACATACTTTTTCCAAGACACTGGGCACACCACCAACTTCAGACCACAGCAGACCACATCCAAGTAACATCAGGCACTATGTCCACCAGGAGCAGAAAGTCAGCATCCTTCACCTGTTCTCCCTGCCCCTCCCAACCCTGGAGGAACTAGGGCTGTCAGAAGAATAACGGGAGAGAAAGAAGATGCCTCAGACCCAGACCACAAGCAACCCTTGGCCTCACTCTTGATAATCCCTTCAGGCTATGAGGGTTATACTTCTAGTTTGTGATGTCAGAAAGGAGGAGCCAGGTTTTGAGAATTGAATTTAAATTGAATCTTTAATTTAGAATAAGCTAATAAATCAAAGCAACTATACATCTTTGAAATTAGCTAGTGATATGTTGTAAAGATGGGAAAAAGGAACCAAGTAATATAATTTATTAGAAAAACAATAAAAATAAATACAGTCCTGTGTCACTTTCTAGCATACTGAAACTTCTTCCAAGCCAGCAGTCCTGGCAGATTGGTATAGTTCCCTCCAACTGTCACCCTAGGTATCCCAATCCAGAATGAGCTGTCAGCCTCAGGAAAATCACTGTCCCAAACAGCAGTTGCAGGGAGGAAAGACAACAGGAAAGGACGGTTCCTCATTTCATGTTGTGAATTTGGCTTTGAGATACTATTGTTCTCTGGCACCTGGCCACTTAAATCTGAGCTACCTCTACCTCAGACCCAGAGTTTAACAAGCCTACACTGCCTCCCAGCCCATCACTACTTAGCATTTCTATATCTTTTCAAGTTCCACTAGAGATTTAATTTTAGGTTTTCATTTAATATTGTTTTACTTTCATGTTTAAAATATTTTATACAGCTTTGATAGATACTTTAACAAGTAGAGTCTCAAAATACGAATTTATGACACCATTTTCACCTGAAGTCCTAAGATATCTTTTCAATTCCACAAATATGATCTTTTTTTCCCTACACCTCTTTGTGCTTCAAACCTAGTTTAGTGGCTGCCTGCAAGTTATTCAGTAAGGTATTTGCCCTGAATAAGAGAATGTGTGACTGCCTGAGCAAGACTCAAGTAATGAAGATAATATGAATCAGTTAAGATACATAAAGCCCTTCCAAATAGTGCCTGACACATGAAATGTGTTTAGGAAATATTAGTTATATGTCTTTTAAGCTCATAAAGAAATTCTGAGGTTAAATTTCTCAAAGAAATACTGTCTATAGAATTTTAACTTTAATCACTGCTGATTTGTAGTACAGTAAAATAAATGAAAGCAGATGATGTGTCATTTTTTAAAGAATCAGAACTCCATATGACACTTCCTAATGAAAACACTAATTAAAATTAATACTGTCACTGCTGCTGTCCGACCCTCTATCCCCTTAGGTGGGCATAAGCTTGTGCTGGTCAGCGTTAGGACATAACTGGAGAACAGTTACTATGTTTCCTGCTCCCTAAGCTAATGGTATCATATTCTGGAGTCAACAAAAGTACAGTGACCTGAGGGGCACCTTAAGGTATAGAGAAATCAAAATGAGGGGTTAAAAATGAATCCACCCTTATGCTTTGAAAGTTTATTACCAAATGCCACTTCCCTCTTTGTTTTAATGTGCTAGATCCCTCTACAGCTGCAAATTAATTTTCTTTGCTCCCTAAATGAATTACACGTAACCGTTTCTAAAAATGACTACAGACATGAAAGTCATTTTCACTTAATAACTAACTATTAATCTCATATTTCTTGGTGTCACTTTAGTATGAAGTGCAAACGAAAATTATGCTAAATATTGCAAATTTATGGCAAACACCAGCCCTTGATTTATATTATTATAGATGGTTTATCACCAGAAGCAATCTAAACAAAACTCCATCAGATAGATGTTACAATTTGTATTTATTTCTCCCAGCCCTAAATGGTTCTTCAATTTCAGAACCATCATTAATATCTTATAAATGCAAATCTTTATTTCTTATTTTAATCTACAATGATTTCTCTAAGTCTTCAGAAGATTAGCTTTTACATAAAATATTCAAATAACAATTATAAATGATACTTTGTTTTCCCTGGGCAATCTATTAGCGATGATGCATAAACTATTTAAAAGGAATTGGGTGGTCTATATTGATCTGGGATATAATGGGCTAATAATGTGCCTCTCTTTCTTTTAAATGATCACCTCACAATTTCAAATTAAATCATGGGGGAAAAAAAACCTTTTAAATGTTTGCAAATATCTTTAAATGCTTCGCCTACCTCCACAATCATCCAATTTTATTATATTTTCTTTTAGGATCTCTAGGATCCTAAGCCACTATATTGATCTTAATCAAGAGGAAACTGCAACTAGTTAGTCTTCTCTTACTTTTTATTGACATCTCACGTATGAATTTTAACCTGACCACACATACTGGAGAACAGAGGAGACAATGCATCCTGACCCCAAGGGCTGAGCTCTAGGATCAGAGGTCACTGGGTCTCCCCTTGCTGGTCCTCCCTAATCTGACCTCCTAAGCCTGCACCAACATCTTTCTGACTTGAGAACTTCACTAGTGGAAATTCTCCACCATATAAAACCTCCCAGCATGTCTCCTCAAAAAACAGAAGCTAGAACAGCAGTATTTACAGAATTCCAAGCAGCCGACCCTGCATCCCATTTGCCAGATCTATCCAGCTGGTATCTCTTTGTCCTGAACTATTCATCTCATTTTGTCTTCACTGCTCATTGCCAGAGCCTATGACAGGAAACTCCTGATGAATATGTTATTGATTCTACAGAGAAAACACTGATTGATTTAGATTGTGTGCTTTCTTTATCTAAAAAAAATTCATAGTGCTAATGTATGTTCAACATCAAGTCATAGGTAGTGACATCAAGAAGTTCAAAAATAATGGAAAGCACACTGCTTTGAAGATACTGTGATGAAGAATTCATGAATTCACTCTACAAGATTCCCCTGAGCATCCACCAGGTATCAGCAATTGTGTCAGGGGCCCATAATATAATCAGAAATGAATTGTCTTTGAAGTTAAAGAAACAACACTTGTTACAGCCCTGGAAGAAGTTAAACAATGTTTTCATATTAGTACATGTTTTTGTAAACTTTGAAATAAAGGATATAATTTTATTCTTTGAATGGATGGTCTCATATTATATAATCCTCAAGCTCCATAAAAACTGAGATTTACTTTAATCAGGAGGTAAAACTCCCCTATACTGAAAACTATAAAACACTGATGAGAAAAATGAGGAAGAAATGAAAAGGTAGCCCATGCTCATTGATTTGGAAGAAACAGTATTCTTAAAATGCTTATAGTACTAAAAGCAGATTTAATGCAATCCCTGCCAAAATTCCAATGACATTTTTCACAGAAACGGGGGAAAAAATCCTAAAATTCATATGGAACCACAAACAACTCCAGATAAGTGAGGCAATCTGCAAATGAAAAGAACAGAGCTGGAGGTATTATCATACCTGATTTCACCATACACTACAAAACTAGAGCAAAGAAAACAGCATGGTGCTGGTGTAAAAAGAGACACACACAGAACACTGGAAAAGAATGAAGAGCACAGAAATAAATCCAAGCATTTAGAGTCAATTTTCTACAAAGACATCAAGAGCACACTATGGTGAAAGGTCAATTTCTTTTAATAAATGGTGTTGAGACAACTGGATATCTACATGCGGAAGAATGAAGTGAGGCCTTATCTCTCATCAGATATAAAAATCAACTCCAAACAGATTGAAGAATTAAATGTAAGATTTAAAAACTACAAAACTCCTGGTAGAAAAACATGCAGAGTAAAGCGCCACACCACTGGCCTGGGAAATGCATTTTTGGATATGAAGACAAAAGCACAGGCAATAAAAGCAAAAATAGGAAGATGAATTTATATCACACTAAAAATCTTCTACACAACCAAGGAAACAATCAATAGAGTAACAAGACAACCTGCGGAATGGGAGAAAAAAACTGCAAACTATACATCTGATAAAAGGTTAATATCCAAAATAGGTAAGGATCTCAAACAACTCAACAGTAAGAGTACAACCCAATTAAAAAAGAGAGAAAAGAATCTGAATAAACAATTTTCCAAAGAAGACATTCAAATGGCCAACAGGTACATGAAAAAATCCTTAACAACACTAATCATCAGAGAAATGCAAATTAAAACCATAATGAGATATCATCCCCCATCTATTAAAATGGCTACTATCAGAATGATGAAAGATAAGTGTTATAGAGGATATGGAGGGAAAGGAGCCCTTGTGTTCTATTGCTGGGAATGTAGATTAGTACAGCCATTATGGAAAAAAGTATGGAGATTCCTCAAAAAAATTAAAAAACAAAACTACTATATGATCCAGTAATCCCACTTCTGATTATACATCCAAATGAAATGAAATCACTATGTTAAAGACATTTGTCCTTCTGTGTTTGTTACAGCATTATTGGCAATAGCTAAGATAGAGAATCAAACTGAGTGTCCATTGGTGGACAAGTGGATAAAGAAAATGTGAGACACACACATAAACACACAAAATGGAACACTATCCAGTTAAAAAAAGAGAGAGAGAGAAATCTTGTTATTTGAAAAAACAGTGAGGACATTATGTTAATTAAAATAAGCTAAGCACAGAATGACAAGTGTTTATAAGTGGTGTCACTTATAAATGGAATCTAAAAAGTTTGAATTCAGAGCCAGGGATGATAGTGCACACCTATATTCCCAGTGATTCTGGAAACTAAAGTAGGAGGATTGAGAGTTCAAAGACGGCCTCAGCAACTTAGTAAGCACTAAGCAACTCTGCAAGACTCTGTCTCTAAATAAAATATAAAGGCTAAAGATGTGACTCAGAGGTTGTACACCCTTGGGTTAAATCTCCTGTACCCCCTGAAAAAAACTGAACTCAAAAGTAGAGACTAAAATGAAAATTACCAGAGGTTGGGTAAGTGGGGAAGATATTGGGATATTGGTCCAAGGAAACAAAATTTCAGTTAGATAGAAGGAATATGTTCAAGAGGTCATTGTACACCCCAGTGACCAGTTCATAACAGTGGAGAGCATTCTTAAAAATGACCAAGATTGTAGATTTTAACTCTTCACATCACAAAAAGTATGAAAAAGATGTGAGATAATGCATATGTTAATTAGCTCTGTTCAGTTGTTTCATGATGTATATGTAGTTCCAAAGGACATGTACCTAGTAAATATATGCAATTTTTATTTATCAATTAAAAATGATTTTTAGTATAAAAAAATGTAAATCCTGAGATTTATCCCTGATTTCTGAGGAGAGGTTGTACAACTATTCTACAGTCTAAGTATTATAACAGTCATTAATTATTAATTAGAAGACATGATTGGCAATATGGAAATCTCTAATACAAAGCTTTACTTGAAATTAAAGTCACTTCTGTCTGTCATGTTGGGTCAGAGAATCTTCCTTCCAGGAAGGTAATGCCTTCCATTAAATCTTTCTTATGCAGGTTAAAAGAGTTTAACCTTCTTTCATCAAAGATAATTGTCCTTACTCTTCAACATCATTTTGTTCACCAAAATTAAATTAAGGACAGTAGGAAGGTACTAAACAACACATTGTTTGTACTGGGGATATGATGGGAGGAAATAGAGAAGATTGATAATTGTCTTTAATTACTATGTGATGTCACTTTTCCAAGGCCAAAATGTCTAAGATAAAGCTAAGGTAAGTTTCAGGAAAAGGTTTTATACTAGATGTTTTTCCCACTGAAAACATATTTGAATAAGTTATTTGGAAATCTATGGTCTCCTTCTCTGAAAACACTTAAAAATCAGACTTTTAATCTTCTAAAGAAAAACATGTATTCAGAATAAGAATCCATTCCTCAACATTTTTTTTTCAAATTTACTTTTTAAAAAAGTAATAATAGTTTTCACATAGGGAATCTCCAAAATCTATGGTTCTCAAAGTGTCATCCCTGGACCAGCAGCATCAGCACCATCTCAAAACTTTTTAAACATGCCAGTTCTTGGTCCAACCTAGATGGACTAAATCAGAAATTCTGGAGAAGTAGTCTAACAATCCAGGTTTTAGCCACTTCTGGGCAATTCTAATATATGTTATAGTTTGAAAACTACACCCTAGACATCTACTCAATCAGGTCAGAAGCTCACACATCTCCCCAAGTGATCTTAAATGGACCCTGACGACACCAAATTACCTCTACTATCACGAAGTGTGGAGAAGGGAGGGAGAGGGATGATGAAGAGGAGAAAAACAGGAGACATTAAGTAGAAAGGGGAGGAGAGGGAAAAGAGAACCAGAGAAGGGGAGAGGCATTAAGAGAACTAGCCAATTTCCATAAATTTCAAACTTTTATTTTACTTTTAAAAGGCCAAAAGTCAGATCCACTTTTGTCTCCAGTGGCAGACTCACTGTTGAACAACTGTCAATCATGAAAGTATATTTAGTCCAACTGAGGTGTGTCCAGAGACAGTCTTCAGTGATAGCTCCAAGTCAAGAATGATTCTTGAACTATGATAAGCACCTGATCATCTGGGAAACTTGTCAAATATTCTAATATCAATGCCCTCCTTCTATGGAAGTCAGAAAACCATTGCTCAATGAGTTTCTCCCATTTCTGAGCCTCAGGAACTGTTGCTACAAACCTGAAACCTGACCTTAAGACCATTACAGAAATAATAAAACTGGAAACTTCTTGGATCCACTTCCTGGTTCATTAGATTATAAATGAGATTAAACGTTGAATTAAGAAAAAAAACAGGATATCAAAAGGACTATTCCAACAAAAACCCATTGTAACAATGGGGGAAAAAAGTCATGTACCATGTATTTGCTCAGATTTCAACACACAATCAAAAGCATGAGATGTTCTGCATGATACAAGTTATATGCAAAATTCAGCTTTTGATTAAAGGTTATATTAAGTAGGTAAACATGATATGTAATCATCCAACAATCATTCACTAGGACCTACTCAATTCAACTTCCATGACTGGACAAACGACCCTACCACCACTTCCAAGACTTATATTCATCTCTTAAAAGCTGTCTATATATTGTGTTTCTTGGTGAAGATGATCATCTCTTTAGGTCTTTAATCTGCAGTAGTCTTCAGAGTATTAAGCACACATGGTTAATGCTTAATAAATATACATTGAATAAAGGAGTATTTTTAGTCAGGCATCCAACATAAAAGGACATGGGTTTCCAGGACCTCCATGAGTCTAGGGACATTCCATGGCATCCCTGGTTGGTTAGATGATAATGACTTCCCTCAAACAATGTTTCAAGGTTCCCCTAAACTAAGGGAGGTGCTTGAGCTCCAAATAAATAATCAGTAAGGGTACCAAGGGATGATTGCGGAAAGGAGCCTTTAATCCTCCCCCCCTACAAGTTCCACCAGAACCCCCAGAGATACTCCATATAATTACATATAAGCAGACCAAAACAGCTCTAGGACAAACATCTTGTCTCCCTTTCCAAACATGTTGTCCTAATCCTCCATCTACAGATGGTCTGGGTCAGACCTAGATACATGCAGGCACCTTAATATCCAGAGAGTTTCAGCAAGAAAGAAAAGATTACTAAAAGTCAAAGTCCTCCATCTATACATGTTCTTGGTATTTCTCCACTCCTCTTGCCTGTTTATGGCCCAGTGGTCCATCACCTTCAGGTCATACCAGATCCTAAACCATTGTTCTATTTGTGCACAAATCTCAGGACACATACCAATTAGCTCAAATTGCTTCCTGCTTCTGATACCATCTATTGAGTCATTCAAGAACCTCTGTTCCAGCCAGCTGTGATGATCTCTTTCAGACTGAGCAGTTACCTCCACTGTCCCCCTCCCAGACATAGTGCAGCTCTGCCTAGCCAGCCTCTAGCTTCCACACTCTGGGGGACCTCAGCATGGAATGTCCCACCAGGATCATAGATGCCTTTTCTCTGAGGCCACTTTGGGAATATGCTGAGAGGGAAGAGAGATTGTTCACTGTCACACTAGAAAATATATAACTGAATCCAAACAATATGATCCCAAGCAAACATGTAATACCTACATTATGAATAAGCACAAACAAGACAAGAAGAATCTGGAACCAAATGCTAACAAGCTTTTTTTCAGCATGTCAGGACTGCAAGTCTTTTATTGTTTGTTTTTATACTTACTTTATTTATTTTACACATTTTCTGTGGTGAGAGTACATACTTATTAAATTGAGAAAATGATCATTTTAAAAAATGCAGAGACGCTGACCTGATTTTGGTCTTCAATTAAGTAAATAAGAGTCAGACTGGCCATAATGACTTTTATCTATTTTAAAAAACAAGAAGTGGAAAGAAATTTATATCATAGAATTTGTTTTGAGGATCAAACCCAGGGCCTTATGAATGTTAGGCAAGGGCTCTACCATTGAGCTATATCTCAAGCCCTATAGAATATCTTTGAATAAATAACAGTTTCAGATACTTAATAACATATGTGGTTTGCCCTAAATGCATATGTACTTTTTTTTTTTGCATATGTACTTTTTATACATTTAAACTGATTTTTTTTTTTTTTTTTGCTTTGCTTTTCCTCCACTTTACTGGTAAATAATGATGGGATTTGTGGTTACATAGTCACACATGCACACAATACAACAATTTAATTTGGTCATTATCACTTCCCAGCATTTGCCTGTCTCCCTTCCCTCCTTTCATCCCCTGGTCCCTTTCCTCTACTGTACTGATCTCCCTTCAATATTCATGAGATCCCCCTGCCACACCTGTCTATTCCTTTTCCTCTCTAGTTTCCACATATGACCCTTGTCCTTCTGAGTTTGATTTATTTTGCTTAACAAAATCATCTCAAGTTTCATCCATTTTGCTGAAAACAACATTAATTTTGTTTTTCTTTATGACTGAATAAAAATCCATTGTGTATATATACCACATTTGCTTTATCCATTCATCTATTTATGTATACCTAGGCTGATTCCACAGTTTGACTATTGTGAATTGAGCTGCTATCAATGTGGGTATGCATGTATCACTATAGCATGATGACTTTAATTCTTTAAGATAAAGACTAAGAAGTAGTACAGCTGGGTCACATATAGTGGTTCCATGCCTAGTCTTAAGGAACCTCCACACTGATTTCCATAATGGTTATACTAATTTACAATCCAACCAACAGACTTATACTGACTTTCATGACTTACACTGTTATCTTTCCTTGAATAAATTGAGAGTTACTAAAAAATACTTGATTCAATCACTATATTATCAACATGTTGGCAGAAATTGGCTACTGAAAATCATATTTCTTCCAATGTGCAACCTTCAGTCTTTTGAATTTCTTAATATTATAAATATTAATTGTACAAAATAATTATTTTTTTACATTTTTATACATGCATATAATGTACTTTGATCGTCTCTGCCCTCCCTATTATCCCATCTTACCCCTTCCAGCCTCCCCTTTGTGACCTCCCCTTCTCTAATAACCCCCCTTCTACTTTTCTGTTATCTGTTATCCTGTTTTTTATTTCTAGGTGCCAGAGATGAGAGAAAATATGTGATACTTGTTTTTCTAAAGATTTCCAATTTCATCCATTTTCCTATGAATAAGGTAATTCCATTCTTCTTTATGAATGAATAATACTCATATATATATGTATATGTGTGTGTGTGTGTGTGTGTGTGTGTGTGTGTGTGTGTGTATCACATTTTCTTTATACATTCATCTGCTGATGGGCACCTAGGCTGATTCCATGACTTAGCTATTGTCAACAGTGCCATGGTAAACATGGCTATATGTATCTCTATTGTATGCTAACTTCAATTCCTTTAGATATATACCCAGGAGTGATATAGAAGACCATACGTAGTTCTATTTTAGTTTTTTGAGGACCCTCCATACTAATTTCTGTAGTGGTTATACTAGTTTATATTCCTACCAATAGTGTACGACAGTTCATATGAAAGCTGAAAAATCCCCCTAAGCAAAAAGAAAGATGCTGGAGTTATCACAATACCTGAGTTTAAATATGCT
The DNA here is from genome assembly GCF_902686445.1 of Sciurus carolinensis. Lineage (NCBI taxonomy): Eukaryota > Metazoa > Chordata > Mammalia > Rodentia > Sciuridae > Sciurus > Sciurus carolinensis. The sequence continues at coordinate 39,337,893 of NC_062221.1, read as the reverse complement.
ACAGAGAAACCATAACAACAGCATGCTATTGGCACTAGAATAGAAACATAGACCAATGGAACAGAAGAGAGGATCCAGTATAAACACACACTTCTACAGTCATGATTCTCAATAAAGATTCTCTTCAAACAAAGGACAATCTCTTCAACAAATGGTTCTGGGAAAACTGGATATCCACTGGTAGAAAATTAAAACTAGATCCTGTCTTGGACAGAAATCAACTCTAAATGGATCAGAGATCCTTTAGTAGGACCTGAAACTTTAAAAATACTAAAGGAAAACATTGGAAAAACATTTCAAGACACTGGAACAGGCAATGATTTCCTGAATAGGATGCCAGTAGCTCAGGAAATAGCAAGAACTGGCAAATGGGATTACAGCAAATTAAAAAACTTCTGCACAGCAAAGGAAACAATCAACAGTGAAAAGACAACCTAAAAAATGGGAGAAAATCTTTGCCAGCTATATATAAAGAACTCAAAAGAACAAGTAATCCAAATCCAATCAATAAATGGGAAAATGAGCTGAACAGACACTTCTCAAAAGAAGTACAAATGGCTAATAATTATGTGAAAAAATGTTCACCATCTTCAGCCATCAGGGAAATGCAAATCAAAATTACACTGAGATTCCATCTCATCCAAGTCAGAATTGCTATTATCAAGAAAAGGAAAAATAACAAATGCTGGCAAGGATGCCACGGGGGAAAAGTCTTTTTCTTTTTGAAGTCCCCTCTCCTGTGGGTTTTTCTCCTTCCTGGTCTTGACCACTAAGGACTTATGAAGAAGACAGTGAATGCTTATGAAGTACCTAGTGTGTTCTAGCACTGTTTTAGGTATTTTAGATACACAATTATGTATTAAAGTACTTAGAGGAATCCAAATATGAGGTTTAAGGCCTCTTAGAGGGAAGCTCCCTAAACAGCTGGCTTCACCACACTTCCTTCTTCTATTCTTTACAGTCAAAATGCTTTTTCCTTATACCAATTGTATCTGATTCAATGTCTTAGCAGCACTAGCAGAAAAAAAAAAATCAAATAAGGAAGGAAGGGAGGGAGGGAGGAACAAGAAAGACAGGAAAGGAAACATCTGTGATGCCTGACACACACACACACACATAAACACATACATGTGCATTTATACACCAATTAAATGCATGTATTGTACGTATATATTACTTAATACATAGACTTGTCATTCTATTTATTTGTTTAATAAGGGTCAGAGGATGAAAAGAGACTCCATTCAAAGACCAATTTCAATCTGCAAATGAAGATTCCTAATCACTCTTCTTTTATAGAGTAACTGCTAAGTTGAAAAAGTACTGGTATTGTCATTTTATTCCTTATGAAGCCTTCTAAAATTCTCACCCACAGTGATCACCTCCTTTACTGAATCCTGTTTCACATAAGGCCTATCCTTTATCATTTAGTTGTCAAGTATGTAGCATTATTCCTGGCTTTTCTTCCTCTTAGTATTTTCATGTGTTTTAATGTTCTTCCTACAATAAAAATGGTCATTGAGCACAGGGTCACATCTTGGTATCTTCCATCATGCACAATCTCCCAGCAACTACCTAGTATCTGAATGAGCTGCTCTTACACTCATTTCCCCTTCCCTAAAGCCCCATGGCACTGTTTCCCCCATTGTCGTCACTTGTTTAATGCTGGGCTTTGCATGTCAGTTGTTTGGGGATCAGTCTGTCTGCGCATGGTGCTGTTCACTCCTTAAAGGCAGAGAGGCAAACCAGGCGCACAGACTTGGGAGGCTGAGACAGGAGAATCACAAGTTCAAGGTTAGCCTCAAAAACTTAGCAAGATCCTCAACGACTAACTAAGTGAGACTCTGTCTCAAAATTTTTAAAAAAGATTTAAAAGGTGGACTGGGGCTACAGCTCAGTAGTAAAGTGCCTCTGGGTTCAATATATATATATATATATATATATATAAAGGAGCAAAGTCAATGCCTCATCCATCTCCACAGCCTCTTCAGGGATTTTTAATGCAAATGGTACATCATGGATACTGACATCTGTGCATTAGTTTAAATTTATTAAAAATGGAATTCTGGCATATCCTCAAGTCATCTATGTGTAAGCAGTGTTTGGAAGGACCAAGAGGAGATCAGGAGATTGATCACCCCTTTTCATGGATGCTTTTAACATTAATATACATTTTAAAAGGCCACACAGCTTGGTGGAAAAGCACAAATGTTGGAGTCAGACAACACCAGTTGAAAGCTGCCACCACTTTTCATTTGATGTTTTTGTTTTCAGATGTTTACTTCAATAGCAAAAGTCTTTTCTTGATCTTTAAATTTGTAATTATCCAAGAGGCATATGAATTGAAGATTTAAATAATATAAGAAGTAACTGAACAAAACCTGAATATCTTTCTGAACAATATAAGAAATTACTAAACAAAACTTTCTGCTTTGTACTTTCCCCTGCTCAGCCACCTCAAAATAACTACTGCCTGCAACCTGTTGTACTCAGCTCTGACTCTTTCTATCTGTATTTACATATGCATGCATGGAGTGATCCCCATTCATCCAGGTGGGATATGGTCCAAGATCCCCACTGGCTTTCTGAAATTGCAGGTAATACCAAATTCTATACTATTTTTTTCTGGACATATATATCTATGATAAAGTTTAATTTATAAATTAGGCACAGCAAGAGATTAGCAGCAAATACTAATAATAAAATAGAACAATTATAGTAATATATTTTAATAAAGTTCATATGAATATGAATGTGATCTCTCTCTCTCTCTCTCTCTCAAATATCATACTGTACTTACTCAATCCCTTCCTTCTTGTGGATGAGAAATGATAAAATACCTGCGAAAAGTCTGGTGAATGACATAGGCATTTTGACACAGTGCTAGGCTACTATATGAAAGTTACTTGACCACCAGCAATGCAACATTGTGAGGGTCAATCTAATACCAAGACATTTACTAAATGAATAACAGGTCAGTATCATATATATTGTGGATACAGTGGAGAAATGATTGATTCACAAATTGAGCAGGACAGAGTAAAATGGCATGAAATTTCATCACTATGTTCAGAATAGGGCACAAATTAAAAGTTACAATTGTTTATTTTTGGACTTTTCCATTTAATAATTTGGATTGTGATGACTGTGGTTAACTAAATCATGGCAAGTCAAACCTTAGATGTGAAGGGAGAATTTTTAATTTTTTTTCATATTTGTCCCATCTCTTAATACTAGTGCAGTGGCAATTAAATTTCAACCTGACTGTTGGAGGTGGCATTCAAACCACAGCATTTATAAAAACAGGAGGACATTGGGGTTCCATGGAAACCTGGATTTGCTCATAGCACCTCTGTTCTCTGAAAGCTACAGAGTGTAAAGATGAGGAGAAATACATCCCTCCTAATTGCCTTGCAGGGTATCTGCAGTGTGAATTTACTTTTCACATCCTCAGCTTTAACCAGAGCCAAATATATAAAGACCTGATCATAGAAGTGACCACCTGACATTAAATTGTGACAAAAACAATATGCACCTTGGCTCCAGCCTACAGCTGATCTCTTTGCCACATCCACCTTCTGGCTACAAGAAATGATACACTGCGTGTCTGTCAATTCTGTATTTAAGACAGTGTCTCAAGACATATATTTTAAATCAGACCTGAAATGCTGATCAAAACTGTTTGAAGTTTTCCAGATGCAAGTACATTTATCTACAGCACTTCTAAAAATAAGAGGGAGAAAAGCCCAAAGCCTGTCAAAGTTAATTAGATTCATACAAAAAGCTTAACAGTCCTATGTAATGTTTTTACTCTGTTACATATAAATGCACAATAATTCCGTGAACACTAGGTTTAATTGCTCATAATATTTTAATTAAGGTTATGCTTTGTATAAATATCAACTCATCATTTACTGTGACTACAGTCCTATTTAAATGATGAAGTCAATTTGACAGTACATTCATGAAAAGAGAGCCTTTTAAGAGTTTTGCTCTTATGTGGTCTAGAATACTAATGGAGGTTAATTGTCAAAACAAGCCTAGTACAGACTTCAGAAGTATCTTCACATTTTAGTGACAGAGCAATGTAACCACGTTTTTATGTAACCTGCTGACCTAATGCCACGAATAACTTAAGGGCTATTACAAGTCTACATGTCTGCTTCCTGAAAACCAGAGTGCTTCTTTTTAATATTTACATTTTAAGGCTGCCCTTTCAACAGATACCCTTTAACTACTGTATTTGCGATTCAGATGATCAGATAATTAGATGTAAGATTAGATGCGCCAGAAGAGATGGCTGCCTCAATTAATCTTACAGTCTGCGCCTCTGCAAATCACTACTTGGTGTGTAACAGAAAATATCAAATTAAGTTTTCAGAGGCAGGGAAATTTCAAGTCTGCAGTCATTTTAATTCCATCTGAGGCAAGGATATAATTTATTACCATATTCTGAATTCATGTTCTCTTTTTCCAAAACACCAACTTTAATTAGAGAACTGAGCCTCGAAAGAGTAGAAATAGGGGGAAAAAATGTCTTCAAGTACCCCACCGGGATCACTGCTGAAGAGAGTAACTCTAGTGAAATCTGTGGGTGCCCTGAGTGAGGATCAGGAGATCAGATGCTATGTGGAGGCTTTCCCTGTCAAGGGCTCTCACCCCTGGCCTTGGCAAGAGCAGCAATCTTCCTTCTGGCAAATACTCTGACGGCTTTCCTCCCTTTGCTTTTGGATTTCATACTCCAATTTCACAAATCACTATGTCTTCCAAAATGATCAAGTAATTTGTCTCATAAAGCAAAAAGAGATGCAAAAATATTTCATTTTGCCAGTTATATGTACTTTTTTTTATAAATAGAACTGAATTTTTAACAGAATAGAAACATTAAATAAAAATAGACCTAGAAACTAGAAAACAGATGGCAACAAAAGATACCAGTATTTATCCCTGGGTGCTATTAAGAGGGAAGTGCAAAATAACCAGCCCATTTCAGATTCTTTTAGGATATTTGAAAGCCATAGTCCAGGAATAAAGTCTTATAGCTTCTACTGAAGTGACAGAGCCTTTAAAGAAAGGAAGCGTGTAGGGTGGTTGTTTAAATATTCTAGTTCGCACTACCAGATGTGAAATCTAAAGCTTGAATCCTATGCTAAGGTACTACCAGGACAAATCCCACTCTGAAATCATTTGCAGACTTCACTTTATCTAGGAATGCTTTATTTGAAAGTTAGGGTTTAGTTAATTGGAAAAGTCACCCTATTCGTTAGTTCAACAAATAATTTTGAAGTACAGGAAAGCTTTCAAAAAAGAAGCATCTGCAAAATAATTCCTAGGGGTAAGGAATCTTAATAAATAACAAGAGGGCAGGAATCGCTTGTCGCAAACTTATTTAATATTCTTCTGATCTCCAGATATGAGGGTGACAACACATGGAGACATGCTAACGTCTTCAAGAACACCTGAAAGAGAAATCTGTTAATAGCAAACTGGAACAAGAATTGGTGAGCTTGACCTCATTTACTACCTGATACACCACTGAAAGAGTATGCTCTGCATATTTGCACCTAAGATTAGCTTCTGCAGGACTGAGGCCCCAACCTCTCATTTTTCTCCTTTGAATTCACACAGTGGTTACATTGTCTTTAACTGTGCTGTTGTATATGTATGGACAGATCCTATTCTCCAAACTAAATGGTATGCATTTAAAGAACAGAGAGATATTTTTTCTATGTTTTTATTTCCCTTCATTACCTTATCTTGCACAGAGATAGGTACTAACCAGGGACTAGATAGGATGGAAGGAGGAATGGGAAGGAAGAAGGGGACAGAAAATAAGCTAGCTCTGATTCCAAGGACCTGCTTATCAGTGTCCTTTTCTTCTCTTCTGTTTTGCAATGGCCTCAGCATTAACCAATCATTCTGCTGTCTTAGGATATCTGAGTTCTCCCACTATGCCCACCCAGGTCTTCATTTCTCTCATGATCCTTCATTTTCATTTTCTAAGTTGCTTACCTAGGATGAGCAGTTGTCCTCTCTCAGCTGTCTAACTGGTCTTTTGGTCATCTTGCCTCCCAAGGTCATCCCCTAAAGCTCCAATGGTGTCCTTTCCTCCTCAAAACCCTTTTAGAAAATAGCACATCACACACATCAGCTTCTACGCACTACCACCTACATTCTCTGTGCCTAAGACCTCCTCCTCTCCACCTACCCATCTCCATCAGTCAAAAGTCCCATCTCCTCTTCAAGGCTTAGCCCAAAGGTCCTCCCTCCAGGAAGGCCTTTGCTGTCCCCTGTGGTCCAAAGTCACTGTTGCCTGCTCTCTGTCCTCTCAGGAGTAACCGTGCATCTCCCTTGTAAACCTTACCAGATCTGTTACCATCAAATCCCCTGCAAATATTACAAGTTCCTTTAAAAAATACATCATGTCTTGTCAAAATATTTTATATTCCATGATTTTTTCAAAAGTAGTTACTTAGTAAATTTGTTTCATCATTATCATATGCACTGGAAACCTCATAACACACACACCTGGCGCCAACAAATCTCAGTAATTATCAGTGACTCATAATATAAGAAGTGATTCTTGGAGTCCATTGACTTTTATCCTTCATTCTGAAAGCATATAAACATCTCAGGCAATTGAGGGTCTATCACTCTTTAATACTCTGCTAGTTAGTAATTCAAAATGTCTTACATACAAGAGATAGTTACGGTTTATTCATATTTTCCACCCGCCTAATGGAAACATTTCTACCATCACATAAGGCCTCCTATAAACATCACAAGCTCACATTTTAACTCTTCTCCCTTTTTATTTTTTTCACAGTGTGCTTTCTTGTTTAGACGATTCCTTCTGTGACTGTTTCCTATTTTGATGTGCATTAGCACGTCACTCTTCCACGGTCCCTGAAATGCCCCCACCCGCCTTTTCTTCTGTAGCCACGGCTTTCCAGCCACTTTTCATATAAACTTTGCCAAGATTCTGATTGCAATGCAAGAGAGACTGCGGGGCTGCACCACTGCCTTCCTCTTCAGGGCTTCACAGTCTCTCCTTTCCAACATTTAACAATCCTACCACAACATGATTCCTGTAACCAACCTAAATTTTCTCACACTGTGAGCTAGAGACATTGCTCTCTCCTTTTCTTTCGCTAGGCGTGAAGGACAGTAATATTCCTCAGTATAATTTGTGAGGGAAGGACCTTTAGGATATGTCCCAAGAAACTCTTGACACTATTTTGTTTTTCTTTTGGATGATATTGTCTTTTATATTATTTATTCATTAGAAAACAAGAGTACATACAATTTTGTCTCCATCAGAGACATCCTATTTCTTTATCCTCTCGGCACAGTTATCTTTTCTAAGCTGAAATCTCCTGTTTCAAAAGCCTATGAAGGATTGAAAGATTCAGCTTTAAGCCTGGTAACTTACAGCTGTTAATCCAGCCTCTCACACAATATTGGTGATGTGACCGGCTTCCCTTAAGATTTCATCTTCCATGGAGAAATCCAAAAAAGCTCACTAGTCCACAGGACTTACACGTATTAGCAAAACACTTGATGTGTCCAATTAATACTGTGTTCTCATATTCCATACTAGTCCTAATAAAGAGTTCACTGACCTGAGTCTATAAGTTCCATCCAGTCATCTCTGGACACTCATGAAATGTGTACCTAAGACAAAGAAGGAGGGAAAAGGACCATTGAGCATGTGTTACCAGGTAGAGAAGCCTTCCTGCCTTATATGCCTTAAACATGACATAGTTATGAAAGGATCCTTTCAGAACGCTGAACTAATTCTCTTTCTTCAGTTCAGAAGATAAGAAAAAGTTATCTGGAGCTGGTCTTTTTCTCAATAGAGTATTTAGAATAGAGTGAGAAGAAACTTTGCTGATGACTCTTGTAAAGTCCTACTTATAGCTCCTGAGATCCATTAAAATGGAATACATGTTTCACTCACTTGCTGTGTCTCGATCACAGTGGCCCTCTGAGGATGAGCTCCTCTAATCACCTATCCATCTTCTCAATAAAAAACAATGCCAGTTTGATAGACTTAAGCCCCTGAAAAATAACCTGATTTATCTTCTACAACTGAGCAAAGGCATGATTCCCCAGCTGATGTTCCTCTCACAATCAAAGTGCCCAACCACCCTATTTGGAATATCCATTTAAGTGAGAAGCCCTGATGTTCACATCACCTCACACACTCTACCTGATTGGTACTTAAGTCAAAAGTACCAATTCAACACTAATTTAGGTGCCAATTCCCTTTAACTTTTTATGTTTTCATAACCAATCCCAAATACACTGCATGTCATTTCATAAAAACATTAAAAGATGAAAATAAAAGATTTCATGATTTCTCCAGAGTTAATCAAGCAAAAGACAGCTCAAGGATGTAATTATTTTCTACTTACTTGCTACACCACAATTCATGTGGTACATCTGGGAGAAACTATACACACATGCACAATGTGCACACACAAACACACACATACTTTTATTTTTTAGATTTGAGGTACTGGTGTTATAGATGTTACAGAAGAGAAATAAAAGCAATCATTTAGGACAATATAATATATTGCTGTTGGTATTTTAAATTGGCATACTTTTGCAGAAAGACAATTTAGATACATACACACAGACACAACACACACAACAAAACCCCTGAAAACCTGACTCAGTAATTTCACAAACATGAATTTATCCTTGAGAAATTATAAGCTCAAAAACTGAAGTACAAAGATATTTATCACATCTTAGAAGAATCAAAATTTAGAAATGACTCAAAATACTAATGATTGAGTAACATTACTAAATGATAGTGCAATTTTAAGATAAGATACTTTGCAGCCTTAAATGAGTATATTTTCAAATAATATTTGACATGGGAAAACACTCATGACTAAAAGTTAAATAAAAGCTAGAGACACAAAACAGTAATTAAATCTAATCTTTTTTTAAAAAAAGAGAAAAACAAATATTTTTTTCAGTTCACATAAAGATTCTAGTTGAAAATTCAGTCACCCAAATATTAATAATGATCTCTAGGAATTAGGTTCTTAGGTGATTTATGTTTTCTTACTTTTATTTTTATATAGTCCAACTGGTGAAAAGGGAATGTTTCATTTTATTAAATCAGAATCAACCATTTTCCCATCTCCCTACCCCCTTATATACTGAGATCCTTGTACCTGTTTACTTGCAGACTATACATGAAGCTTTCCCATGTACCCTCTTTTTTTGTCACTTGTCCGGACATTAACCATTTCCATCCTCCTGGTTTACAAATAAATTTGATAGTGATCATATTTTAACTGAATTGTAGGATTGGGAACATAAGTTTGTGGAAGGGTAGAGAAGGGTAAAGAACCCTCAAATCCATGACTTGTCTTCTTCAGCCCCACAATACTCTAAAGCTCTATTTCAACTATAGAGGAGAGATGGAAATAAAGACCTTATTATTTAATGTGCCCTTTATTATTTAATTTTCCCCATAATTTGCCCTTTCAATATAAATTAATGGCAGTTTTTTATGTACCCTGAATTGCCCTTGACACTAGTGACAGACCCAGCTATGACCCAAGCTGCTCGATATCAATATGGAAAACCCATTATAGACTATTTTTGCAAAACTTGCATTTTTATACACTGGAATAATCAAGGTTATCAAAACAGAACAAATGAGCTCTACTTGCTTGGAGCATAACTGTGTTTTGGTGTCTTAAGTTTGTCATGAATAATAAGATGAACTAGAAGCATTCTCCATTTCCAGAGAAATTACAAAAATAATTACTCTTCTGTATGCTGATATAAGTTTTTATTTTTATTATCCTACATTGGCCTCATAATTTGTCCTGTTTTCTAGACAAAGTTAAAAAAAAAACTAATGGATTATGGATTAGTATTAATTATTCTAAAGCTAAAATCAGTATATTTGGAAAATTTTCTTCAAAAGGCAAGTGGTATCTATTTATTTGTTTGCTTATTTTCCTACCCCTCAAAAAATACATTGGGCAACTAATTCACTTGGCTAGATCTTCAGAAAAGGTTCTTGGTAAAACAAACGAATGTGTGAGAGTTTATTGTGGTTTTTTTTTTACTGCTATATGAAATGAGACCAAAACAGTCACGCAATATGACAATAATTTTCAAACATTTCTAAGCAAAATGACCTCTTTCACTGTTTGCCATGCTAAGTCATCTGCAAAACCCCAACATGTAACAATAGGTAAAGCTGAGCTACTTAATCTCATTCCTCAAACCTTCTTTTTCCCCAGCAGTCAAGTGCCCCAATGCACCCCTAATGAAACATGTTAAGGTTTTCCTGATAGGAAATTGATTTTTCTAGCTTCCTAGCTGATATCTACAGCATGCTAGTCCAGCTAAAACTCCCAACCTAGAATATGCCTACTTTTCCCACTTCTCAAATTAGAACCTGTAACCCAGCTGTTTTTAAGTTCTTGCTGAGAGAAGCGACTTGAAAACCACGACTGAATACAGGGTGAATGGTTCCGGAACTCCAAAACTACACAAGGATCAAGCATGACCTCATGAAGTTCCTGTGCTCAGGTCATATTAGTTTATTCTTCACCAAGAGTGCCTTTGCTGAACTCATACTTAATGATAACCTTTATACTTTTTCCCCAAGGTTGCTTTAAAAGAGAACATTTGCTTCAAAAAATTTTGTTGAAGGAATTGCCTGTGAAATCAGTGCTCATCATCTTTGGTCCCATGTGATTAATCTCTTTTAAAAATCTGCAGTAGGAAGAATTAACTCCTGAGAAACTATCTTGCTCTCCTCTTTTAGATAACAGTAAAGCAACTAATCACTTCTCCCTTGTCATCTTGGCTTTCAAGATCCTCAGGGCTAAATCTGCAGTTCAATGGTAACGCGAATGTTAGATTTCAGGATGTCATACCTAGGTTCTTCCACACCATGCTGACAATTTTCTACTTTTATTCTTTTTTGTTGTTATTATTAGCATTTCTACTATAAATGCTTTGAACTCCTGATAGAAGAAAAATTCTTCATGACTCATGAGCTAGCACTGTAATTGTATTAGTCTAAATCTGTAAATCCAGCTAACAGTATTACAATCAAGGCAATACTGTTCCATCATGTACACAATGATGTTATTAGGCTTTGCTGTATGGCTCTTGAAAATATTATTCATTTCTTGCCTAACTTCAGAAATATCTCCAAGCTCCCATACAGACTGCCAAAACTGGTTCTATTATAACATATGCACATCATCTCAGTAATCTGGAATGTAATTAGACTCGCATTGGAAGCTTTGCATTGGGGTTTTCTTATTATCTCCTGACATCTTGAGCTTTAATTCCCTGTCACTTACTGCTCTCCTCTTTCCAAACCTCAGGCATCTTCCTCTTTTCATAACTGTAAATCTAACCCAATAACAATAATTTAGCACTTACTATGTACAGACACTGCTTTAAGTTTCTTCGATGTAACGCTTGATTAAATTTTCACAACTAGTATTACCCAAGTTTAGAGACAACAATACCATAGCTAAGTAATGTTAACTCTTTATCTAGGGTCAAATAGCAAATGGGAAGTGACAAAGTCACAATCTGAACCATGGGTCTTGCTCCAGAGTTCATGCCCATCACTCCACAGCACATTCCATAGTGCCTCCCTTGAACAGAATATTCTGCCACAAGAGATTAAGTAAAATACTAACAAGAAAACTCCACTGTCATGATTTAGTATATTTTGAAAGGAGGATAGTAGCAAAAGTTTTGAAAATAATTTTAACAGTTTTCAAAATAGGCCAGCATTTCATTTTCCTGAGCTGTCTTAAGTGAGAGGCTGCTTGAAGATAAGAATGGGGAGACATTCTAAAGGTTCATTCCTGCTCTGTCACTCTGAATTTTTATACTTTTGGATAAAAAGAGTTTTATGCAAATGATGGACAACTCCCAAGCCTCTGATTCTTTAATTCCAGCCCTGTGTAATTTTTGGAAATAAGTCAGTATGGTTACTATTGCAGATTATAAAATATTATTACTATTCAGATACTGGTTTTGTATAGGGTGCTGCAGCAACAATAAAAAGCAATAAAATAGAGGAGAGAAATTCTCAAGAGATATAAGTTCTTTTGAACACATTTTCTTCAATCAGGGAAGATATACCAGCACCCAAAGGAATATAGGAAACTTGACACTACGTTTAAGCACAAGTACATTCTCTACTTCTTCATTTAAAAAAGGAAAGAACAGCATTAAAATGCGCATACCAATAAACAGGCCATTTATTTACTTCTACTAATTAAAATCTCTCCAGATCTCCTGAGTCTCTTCACATCTCCAAGCCCTCTCTCAAAGGATGTTCTCCTGGCAGGACAGCCAGCAATTCACAACTTGCTGAGTCCAGAGGGAGAAATGTCAGAGAAGAAAAGACATCCTAAAAACAAACATGTTAATTGAAAACATGAGATAAACACCAGCATTTTGCACCTCTACCCACTACACCTTATAAGGCCAGGGGCAATAGTCTCTCTGCTTAAAATGTTTAAAAGCCAAATTAGTGTGACTCCTCTTGAAATAGTTAACTTCGCTCCACACGGTCATTACCTTTAGGAAAGACAATTCACAAACAAGAGCTCAAGAGCAGGAGTAGCAATTTCCAATTGCTCAGATTTAAAGTATTATGAGACTCAATGCATGTCACCACCTAAAGAGGGTCTGGCTATTCCCTTGGCTACTTCCTGTAGCCTCAATTGAGAAGAACCTGAGAGGTCAGGGGGCTTCCTCAAGAGGCAATGGTCAAGGTTGAGAGAGGACAGTCCAGAACTGAAGCAGAGACTCGATTAGTCACCCAAACTTAGTCTAATTGAAAAAAAAGTATGGAGAAAAAGAAAAGGATAGGAGAGGGAAGGGAAAAATCAATGAAGAGGAACCCAAAATAATAAAGTAAAAAAAGTTGAATAAACTGTCAAATAAAAACATTTGAATGATACCATTTTGGATTTTCCTTATAAAATATATTTATATTTTCAATGCAGAAACAATTCTGTAAGTTTAGTATAATATTAAAGGCCTGGGTTGGGAGGCAGGCACCATGGGCTCAGATGGAGCCTCTGTCAAGGATTAGTCACACTGAACTTTGGTCCTTTCATCTGTAAAACACTGATGATAAGAGCCAACAAATGATTACTGTTTTTCCATAAATCCCCTTTCATATACATATTTATGGCAAAATATGATAGTAATTTATCTATAATTTTATCTACAAAAAACAAATTTTCACTTATCACATATCAAAGCAATTTTCATGCTGTAGAGACTTGGTAAGTAAAATTCTCACCGCCTGTAAAAACTCTACCAAGTGGATGTTTTGTGTCCTACATCATCACACAGTTAGTTTTCTCATATATTAAACTGTACCTTTAAATGGGAAAAGCTTCCCTAGGAAGGAACACTGACTTGACACAGGACAAGGGCACTGCCCTTCCCTTTTAACCACAAGGGAAAAAAAGCAGAAATCCAGTTCTGCCCTTACTAAACCAGGATGTCAGATTAAGCTAGCATTACTATTTACCATGATCTATAACTAATGTCTCAGTTTATGTTATTTTCCAATCTGTACAGAGATTGCTATACTCTCCCAAAATTATCTTAACTGAATTCCAGATGCTAGATCAATAGTCACTTCATGAACCTTCCTAGCACTCTCACCTTGCTTCACAGATAAACCTACCTGCCCAGACACTATAAGGATAGAATTTCTCTAGAGAACTATTTTCAACCCCTATCTGCAATCACTAGGCTGTTCAATCAATATGAAATGAAAAACTGCAGCCCAGTGTATTGAGCCAAAATTCAACTATGAGATGTTTGTTCATGGCAGCTTGTATATTATTTAATCGAGATCTTTATGACAACTTTTTCCATTGTGGTTTGTGATAAATGTAATCAATCAACAAATACACACAGATCAATCATCTAACCACTTTGAATTGTCTGGAAACTTGGATGAAGTGCAAAGAAAAATAAGAACTATAATCAATGAAACTGTAATGCTGGAGGGAAACCAGACCTAGTTGATTTAAATATGCAGGTGTGGAACAGGATTTTGTATCTGGTCTTTACTGTCCCTGAAGGCTTGCTGTATTAACTTTAAGTCAAAAGTTCACTTGATTTTTTTAAAGAAGCTGTCATTTTTCATATTAATATCTGCTTCATATTACTAGCATTCATCTGCAAAGATTACATTTACCTTCTACCATATATAAATCTCATCGCTTCTTGGGAAAATAGCATTGGGAATATGTTACTTTGGGTTTAACCACAAGCCTTTGAAATGTCATGATATTCAAGGTAGAACTCAAACGATGAACATAAAATTATAAAATTTGTATAGAAGAATTATAAAATTATTGTATGCATCTGGATTTTGCATAAGACTATTCTAAATATTTCAAGTTATTCAGTGAAATTCAGAGGTATAATCCCATCTTGTAGATGAAAGATCAGTAAAAGATAACATGCGGTTTAACATGCATCCCATGATCTTATAAAGTGATAAACCAAAGCATGTTGTAATAGAAAAATATGAGACAAATGATATAAAATTCATTTTTTGTACATAATAAGAATGGAGACTATAAGACAGACCCTATATTATCTTACTGATGCAAAAGTCCAATATTCTGGAAAGAACATGATATAGTGGAAAATAAACAGAAAGTAGAATCAAAATATCTTAGTTCTGTATGTAGTCTCCACAATTTAACTGTGTGACCTTCTAAGCTAAAAGTTTACCTAGCCAGGAGTGGTGGCACATGCCTTTATCCCAACCAGTGAGGACTCTGAGGCAGGAGGATTATAAGTTCAAGACCAGCCTTGGCAATCTATTGAGACCCTACACAACTTAGTAAGACCATGTCTCAAAAAATTAAAAGGGCTAAGGATGTGACTCAGCGGTTAAGAGCCCCTGAGTTCAATCCCCAATACCAAAAATAAATAAATAGATAAATAAATAAATAATAAATACATTTCACCTAACCTGTTTGAAGATTCTTCATCTGTAAAATGAGATATTCTACTCTCCTCTCTCTCTTTCTATCTCATTGAGTTTTGTAATAATTAAACAATGTTTGTGAAAACACTTAGTAAATTTTAAAGCAATTTGTGGATCCTAATTATGAATCATGTTTCTTTGACTTTTTCCAAATGTCATCGGCTCTTCCACTTCAGAAATCAATTTTCCTATATCTTGTCACTGTCCAGCTTTGAATAGATGGTTCACAAACACAACACATTTTCTTTGTATCCAACTCCTCAGTGTAATTGGAGGTTAAGAAACACTACAGTTTCACCATGCTGTACATGTTTCCTAAAGATAGGTAGGTTAAATTGTGAATTCTTCCTGTGGACTTGTTTCCTCAACAAACGTTTTCAGAGGCACTGGGCACAGAGATAATCAAGACAAAAAAGAAAAAAAAAAAAGTCCCTCTATTTCAAGACATTCTCCCATCTGATGAGGGAGTGATCTAAATAATCATATACTTATTCAAAATCTGATAGCAATATGGAAGTAAGAACTATGAATAAACAGAAAAGAAAGCATTAAAACTTTGCCTGTGGTCTAGGAAGCTCCACAAAGAGGACTCTAGAAAGATGTCTCTACTATTCTCATTCATGATGGCCTCAACACAATACCTCAGGACATTTAATAATGAGAAATAATCATATGAATTTATGCAATCTCTTCTTCTCTGCCTCTAGGACCATCAGCAAAGAAGGAAATAGGTATTAGAAAGAGTTAAACATACCTCCCAGTAAAGAGGCAATGTGGCATCTGCCAGAGCACAGGCAAAGAACTGGACAAGTCCAGCCTTAACTTTATAATCTGCATGTCATATCTTCTTGGGAAACTCACATTACCTCAAAAAAGCTGTATTTTCTCATCAGAAAAATGGGAGAGTAATGGTGAGGAACCAGCCAGCAAGATACTTGGCCTTTTGTAAATGGTGCTAAGTTTGTGTCCCTTTCTCCCCAAGCTACTGAGCTATCTTGTCTTACTGCACTTATTGCAGTGTCAGGCAGTTACCTGACTCCTTTCTTGAAAGTGGGCTCCCCACAGATGAGAGTGGGCCCCCCAATGTGTTAGGAATGTTGGAAGCTATTTGGTAATTAATGTGTCATTAACTCCTGAATAGGCACTAAACAACTATTCCTAGAAGAAACAAGACACCATTGTGGAGACTATGCAAAGCAGGATACAACAATTAAATTTATTTATTTATTCAATAAGTATTTATTAGCAACTACTGTATACTAAGTTTTTTTTTTTTTTTTTTCAAATGCTGGAGATACAACAGTGAATAAAATGAACAAAAAGTTCTGCCCTTGTAGAAGTTATATCCTAATGTGGGAAATGCATAGCAAATAAATAAATTGAATAAGCAAAACATATAGTGATGTGATTATCTTAAGTGCTATGGGGAAAAGAATAAAATAGGGAAGAGAGAAAGGGACATTAAGGTTTTGGGGAATTGGAAGCTTTCCTTCAAAAGTGGCATTGGAGCAAGAATCTGAAGGAGACCACAGAGCAAGCCCCGCACATGTCTAAAGGGAAAGCTGTCCAAGGTGGAAAGAACAGCAAGGTCTGGAGCCCTGAGACAGAAGAATTCCTTGCCAGGAGCTGAGTGTGCCTCAGTAGGGTGAAACTGGAAGAGAGTGGCCAGAGATGAATGCAGAGAGATGGGTTGGGGTCAGGCGGTGCTTGACCACACAAGGCCTGTGCATCACAGTGAAAACACTGACTTTTATTCTGATCCTCACCTGAGGATCAAATGGAGGGTTTTGAGATAAACAAAAACCCACACAAAATAAACCCCAAAATAACATTTTCTGACATATTTTAACAGAAGCACATTAGGGCTAGGGTGGAGAAAAGGGGAAGGGGCTTAAACCAAGAGGTTCCAGTAACAGGGTATATCAATAATTCAGGCAGGAAATGCAGATGATTTGGACCAGGTGACCAAAAGGAAGATGTCAAGGAGTGGTCAAAGGCCGAATCTGTTTTTCAGGAAGTGCTTGTTGCAAGCACAAGGCCCTGGGTTCAAACCTCAGCACTGCAAAAAAAAAAAAAGGGAGTGCTTGTGGGGTACAAAACAAGGGTCAAAGACTGAAAGACAAAAAAACTAATGCCACAATAATGACACAAAACAAGTTATTTGGAGTTGTGTCTATTAAAATGCAGGTAAGCAACTTCTGCAGAACAAAGGAAGACTGCCAGTTAAGAAGTGAATGGGCAAAACACAGCAAACGCTGTGGAGAAAAAAAAAATCCTTTGACTCGCTTAAAAAGCATAAAAATGTACAAGATGAAGTGTGTGTTTGGAAGAGGTAGTGACACCCCACCCCAAGGGAGGCTAAAACAAGACCCTCAACCTCCTGTGAGGAACAGTATCAGGACTGGGGAGGGTGAGGCAGGGAGCAGGGTGTGAAGGGGAAGCAAGCCAGGACCTTCCAAATCCACCAGAGAAGTGCAGCTCTGGGTTCCCGGTATTACTGGACACAGTGGTCACCGGGAGTGAGAGCAGAAAGAAGCTGTGTCCTTATCCTTGCAGTGATAACCAGTGACTCCTGACGTGGAAAATAAAAAGTTGTGCATTGTTTGAGAAGAAACAATGGATAGGTGGTATCCACACCTATCCATTCAAACCCCTTATACCAACACAGCACTCCAGGGGGGAAAACCATGAAATTGTTCAAAATCAATCAAATCTCCAAAAGTCCCCATACAGGGTGAGGTGTGTGTGTGTGTGTGTGTGTGTAGAGATAGAGAAATAGAACCTATTTATCCTGAGATTGTGGGAAAATCATTCATTTCACATTAAAAAGGAAACTGGGAAGATTTGTCATCACATCAAAGTAACCTCCTGCCTCCCTCAGCACTTTAGTTACTGTGTGCCTCTGAGAATGCAACAATGGGGACACCCAATAAATATGAATAAATGAGTGAAAGGAGTGTCACATCACACACTCCCTAATTCGCCTAACAAAAGTGTATGTTCCACTCGAATAACAATAGATAAGGAATAAAAGGTTCTATAGGTCCTGTTCCTTCTTACACACACACACACACACGCACACACACACACACACACACACACACACACACATACACACGGTGTTGCCATCTCCAAGGACCCGAAATATACTAATTTTCAGAATTTGATAATTTAGTTCCCATAGCAACCATAAATCAGTCCTTTGAAGGGCACAATAGGAAGGATGTTCTGGTTGGAAACATTTGGAAACATTATTCTCTGACTACTGAGAAAAATGAAACCAAAGCCGAATCCGAGTAGCCCAAGAAGGCATTGTTTTAAAGGCCCCAAGTTTCCTCTCTGACACTCTCCGTGCTAACCAGGCACGCGGTCCGGTCCGATGCTAAGGAAACCTTGAATTCCCGGGAGAGCCGGGAGCGGCGGGGGCGCGCGCAGCTCCCGCGGCGCCCTGATTGCCTATCGATCCCAGCCGCCCCGCCCAGCGCGCACCCGGGTAGATCAAGGATGAATTTGTACCCGGCATTGGCTGTGCTCTTTTGGGCAATCCCATTTCCTAACAAACACCGCGCAATGCATTTTCACGGAATCTTTCGCTTCTTTCAGAACTCAAACGCACATCAATAGAGCCAAATTTCCACACATTTCCACTTCAAATAATTGCTGAAAAGCCTTCACGTGAGAATCCAATCTTCTCCGAGTCTGCTCAGGAAGAACTCAGCTACGGAATGGGAAGGTGCTACCCCACACAGAATATTGGAAACTTCAAAATAAAATTAATACTCAAAAACTAGGAAAAATAAAAAAAGAAATCAACTCTTTGCTAAAAAAACAAACACAAAAACAAAAACAAAAAAAACGACATCTACAATTTGCCAAGTATACTTTGACGGGTCACAAATGGACACTTTTCAGTTCTTTGTTGTTAAACCCAGAATTTATCCAATTAACCAGATTGAAAAGAGCATTTATCAAAGGAAAGTTAGAACTAAATCCAAGTTAGAGTTAAATCTGTTTTTTCAAGTCTTTTGTTGTTGTTATTTGGTTGCTCTATTGGCTGGGGCATGGGGATGCCAAGGATCAAACCCAGGGCCTCCTGAATGCTAGGCAAGCACTTTACCACTGAACTACATCTCTGGCCCCATCAAAAGGCTTTCTTTTCAAATTCCTGAACACAAATTTATGGAGTTCTCTGGTGTGGTACCTTGTGTCTCTTCACTGGCTCTCCAGATCCTGTCCCCTGCCCAGTCTACTCTAAAACTTGTCTTACAAAAACTCTGTTCATTTCCATCACAGGTGATCCCTCTCAAATGACCCACCATCCGGGACTTCTCAAGTAACTGTGTAGCCCAGCATCTCCTGTTCTTTTGCAAACTGGCTTCTTCTCCCAGTGCACTCCTTTCTCCATCCACATTTCCAGCACAGTGACCTCAAGAGTTGGTAGCTTCCCTGCAGATCTCTTTGATTTTGGTTTCTCCTTTGCCCTCCATGCACCCCAGTGCATCCTACTTGTGTCCTCAGAGTAATTCTGCTCTCACTTCTGCAGTCATTCTAAGATCAGCAGCCTACAAGAGTTTCCTTCTACCCACTTTTGACTATAGAGAAGACACAGAAGATCAGGGTTGCCGTTGCCCATCATCGCTTAACTAATCAGAGAAAGCACTTTTTCATATTCCAGCCTAACCCAACTTTTTTCAGGCCCAGGAAATACCAGACCCTTTCATAAGGTTGATGACTCCACACATACTCTTTCTTCCACCTGGAAAACTCTTAATCCCCTGTCCCCTGCACCTGGCTAATCCCAGCCTAACTCCCAGCTCTCAGCTTTGCAATCAATCACTTTTTACTGCAAGATGAAGCTGGCTTCTCTGAACAGAGCTGATGACCTCTGTCCTGCCCACAAAGCATGGTTGCTTGTTAATTGCTGGTCTCCCTCACTGGAATGCAAGTTCTTTTTGACAGGTGCCCTGCTTGTCCTGACCCCATTGTCCAGTCCACAGCACATCATCAGATATACAGTATGTGCTCAAAGCACATTTTGAAATGAATGAATAACAGAATTGAAACAGATTTTCTGCTAATGTCATGTTCTTTCCAATACACTGGTCTGCCTTTTTAAGTCAAAGTATTCATATGAAAAGTATGGCCAGAAGCTTACAGAGTAACAGATTGGTCAGCATGACTAAAGTAGCCAGCCTGAAGGGCGGTTCTCTTCCTCAGGAGGCTCCTTGAACTATGGTCTGACCTGCGGGAGAAGCATCTGAGGTTCCTCATAGACCTCAGGTAGTTTGCCCAGCACCCAGTGATCCTGCCACCCTGATCAGAACAAGTCTCACGGGACCATTTCAGCCACAAGGAGGCAGAAGCCCCTCTGCTAACTGTACAGTTAGCCAGAACACAGCAATGGAAGAGTGAGAACCACCTCTCATCACCCTTTGCCTGGGTACTTACACAGGATAGAGTGACAAAGTCTGATAAATGAACGAGGAGTTCTTCTAACACACTGCCTGGTTCTTTTCCCTGTGCTGGCTCTTGCCTCACTTAAAATGTTTCTGATTCTCTTACACAACTGCAAATGCCCACTCACTCACTCACTCAATCCTACTGTCTCCCTCTGACTGCTGCCCTTACTCTGGCTTCCACTCAGCCCATGCCCACTCACTCCACTCTCACCTCCTATTCATTTCTTAGACCACTGTATCAGGAGGAATCCAGCCACATCCCACCCAAGGCACCAGCAAAGTCTCCTAACTGAATAGAAAGGACATGATTAGCTCTTGCTTTGCTTGTCCTTCCTGCAACATTTAATACATCTCTCCTTTCCTCTTGAATTCTGCCTTCATTGTTAGGACTCTGCTCACAGAGTTCTCCTGTGTCTCTTTGACAACACACATTCTGTATTCTTCATTGGTTTTCTCTCTCCCTCCTGCTCTCCAAATGTCATACACACACACACATATTAATAATACAGTAAAGCTACATCTATTCAACTTTTACTATGGGCCAACACTATTATGCATACTTTAATTAAAGTTCTAACTCATTTGTTTTACAACCACCCTATGACTCAATTATGTGTCACGGCCATGTTGTAGTATAGAAACTGAAGAACGCTTATTACTAGGGCCACTGCTTCTTTTACTAAGTGGTGGAACTAGGATTTGAGCCCCAAGAGAGCCCTTAACTACTATTCCATATTAATCCTCAAATGATAGTGGTTCTCCAGGGTCCCACTGAACCCACAAATATGACCCGAGTAATCTTCTTCCCATCCTTAGGTTTCATACTTGTACATCCAGACAATCCCCAGATCCATTATTCTAGATATTGTTTGCTCTCAGTTAAACCTCCATGCATCCAACTGCCTGCTGAGCACATCCAAAACAAACTCTTCATCATTGTAATATCCTTGCAATTTGCTTTCCTTGGAGCCTTCTTTGCTTGTAGAGGACATCACCATGCACCCAGTCACCTAACTCATGGGTAATGGTGTCTCTTTTTCCACACCCTTACCTCCCACATTCAGCAATCAATGATTTGATCAGCTTAGCTTCTTCCTCTGTAACACCTTTGTTCAGATCTCAGTCATCTCTTACCCCAACTTGGGGCCGCTTCACACAGCTGGTCTCTTCTTGGCTCAACTGGCAATACTTGCAGTGACTCCTCTTTCCTTCAGCTTCTCCGCATGGCATATGATACACCCTGGATAGGCCACAGCTACTTCTCAAGCCTTGCTGCACCTCATATCCTAATCTCTGTGACCCCAACACTGTGTGCTCATTCTCGAGCCCCCAGACCCTGTCCTTGCAGCCCTCTCGCGTCACTGGATCACTCTCCTTCCCCTTCCCACATACCCATTTTCTTTGGCTTGCTCTGCCCCTGCCTCTTTACTTGCCTCTTTACTCTATAGCCTGAGAAACTTTCCTACCTCCCACATCCTCCCATAGCTCTCTATGCTCACATCTCTCTGTGGACCTGCTGTGCCAAATTTTAATTACCTGTTTATTTGTCTTTTATGACTAGACTGGACTTTTTTAAATATGGAGGGCACGTTTTACACATTTCCACTAAATAAGCACCTAACAAAGGACCCACACTAAGTTGGGGTCCAATAGATTTCTCTCAAATGAAATAGCAAGTGCAAACATAGCTTTTGGAAGTTGGCCCTGCCTTTCCTCCTGAATTAAGTAGGCTGATGGATACACAGCTAACTGCATTTCAAGTGAGAGAAGCAGATGGCTTTAAATCACATCAGCTCCAGCCAGGGAATATATACTCTTTTCCTTTCAAAACACCCTTAAATTGTCACTCTCAGTCTTGATCTTTCTTCTTGAAAAAAAAAAAAAATGAAAGATAGAAAGAAAAAAAGAAAAGGCTTTCTTTAAAATAGTTAATGTAAACACAGGAAAATAATGAGACCTCTCTGGCATGAACATAACTAAGGTACAGTAGTGACTCACTGATAAACATTATTAAGAAATCAGCTGATTCACATAAAATGACTTTCAGGATTAATGTGTATTTTTCCTTAAAGCATCAAATAAGTGTGAGCATGTTCTTATAGATAATGGAAAAAAATCATTCTCAAAAGTTGTATACACTTCTCTACTTTTATAATCAAACTTTAAAATATACTCAAGAACAGTAAGTGAAGATGATCTTTTAAAATTAAAGCAGTTTCATTTTGTTTAAACATTAACATACATTTTTATATTTACATTTGTATTTATATTTTGTTGTTCTTCCAAAACGTTAACAGTGGATGACTCTGCTAAGTGAAATTATGAGATATTTTTATTTTGTCCTTTTTCTTTCTCATTTCTGTTTTCTAATCTTTCTACAATAAAATGTATAAATTCCATAATAAAAATATAAAATTTAAAAATTTAGAACTACATTGACTTTCATTTTTATTGACAATGTAAATCCATACCATGATCAAACTCCATGTTTATTATGCTGACACAGTTAGAAACTAATAAAGTGAGCAAGACACCTTGACCTAACCAATCCAGAAGGTCACAGATGGAGTTCTTGTTAATATACTCTGGGTTTTTCACCTCCTCTTACCATCAATCTACAGTCATATCTTACTTTTGCTATCAATTTCTACTTTTAGAAGCCCTATCTTCCTCTTTTCAAAGATGTTATTTGAAAATTTGCCAAAAGCAGTTATAAAATAAAGGGATCCTTTCTTTGGATTCTGAAATATAAAGTGTGGCATTCTTAGAGCACAGACTTTGTGAGATCTGTTTACATGTACTGTTTCCCATAATAGTTGAGAGTATGTTTGGACTTAAGAATGTGGTTCAGTTTCTAGATCCATTGTAACGATCTATGTGACCTTGGACAAGCTACTCAACTTCTCTGAACCTACATTCTCTCATTTATAAATAGGGAAAACAATAAATATTGCATAGTGTTGTGATGATTAAATAAGATAATGAACAAAGTCCTCCTCATTAAGTTTAAAAACAATACAAAGTACACAATAAGTAGTAACTCTTATTATTTACTGCTATGGTTTGGATCTGGAATGTCTCTCAAAGTTTCATGCAACCCCACTGAAGTAGTGTCCAGAGGTGGGGTTTTGGGGAAGTCATTGGAATGAGGGTTCTGACCTAATCGGTGGATTAATCTACTGAGGGTTGAATGGACTACTGGAAGTGGGACCTACCTTGAAGGAAGTAGCTCACTGGGTTTTCCCTGAATAGGTTTATTTTCCAGGTTCCTTTCTTCCTCTCTTGCTCTCTCCCCACCACTCAACTTCCTGGCAGTCATGAGCTGAGCATCCTTCCTCCACCAAGCCCTTCCACCATGATGTTCTGTGCAATGGAGTTGGCCAACCATGGATGGAGACCTCTGAATCCATGAGCCAAAATACGCTGTTCCTCCCCTTAATTGTTCTTGCTGGGTATTTTGATCACAACAATGAAACGCTAACGTAACACATTTATTCTGCTATTGTTATTCACTTCCTGTTTTTTAATTATTTTTCAGGTACAGAGACTGCCAGGTAATTGAGTTCAAGATAAGCAAACTTTCTATATGTAGGCAACTTGTTTCAAAAGTGTCACCTAAAAAGCCAAGTCACATTAAAGTTTGAGTGGTATTTTGATGGAATTTTGAGAAAGAGAAAAAAAAAATGAGAGAGAGATGATATAAGACTGTTACCCTGAATCAACTACTCTCAGTCTGAAGAAGTCATGTTCATGGCCTCCTTGGTTATGAATGTGCATACATCAGTTAACATAGCACAAGGTGGTATGGCCCCTCAACCTCCTTGCTCTGGGATGCTTCAATGACCTTCAAATATAGAAAATTGCCTTTATCTTATATTTGATCATTGCAGTTGAGCAACCCAGATGGAGAATACATGATGACATAGTATTACCAAACTACAAATGAGCCAGAAGGTTCTTTTGTATTTAATAGACTATTCGATCTAATAATATAAAATTTTGTATAATAAA
Organism: Sciurus carolinensis; assembly: GCF_902686445.1. Classification (NCBI taxonomy): domain Eukaryota; kingdom Metazoa; phylum Chordata; class Mammalia; order Rodentia; family Sciuridae; genus Sciurus; species Sciurus carolinensis. The sequence goes on along the minus strand of NC_062221.1, from coordinate 39,313,377 downwards.
ATTTTGTGCCACTGATAGGTTAAAAGTGGTTTCTTACAGAGTTGTCTTCAAGTGGCTGTGGTTGGCAATACATTATGGGTTGGAAAATAATTCCAGAGGCAGATAAAAATTTTAAAGTACTTTTTGCTAACAAAAAGCAATAGATGTTCATTGTAGAAAAGTTGGCAAAAACTGAGAACTGTGTATGAGAAAATAAAATTATCCATAATTCACAACCAAGAGATAGCACTATTAAAATATTTTGATCCATGTCCCTCCTTTTGTGCTTACTGTCTTTATATTTATACATTTGTATATAAAATCGTCCTGTTATAGGCATTTGTATCCTGGCTCTTTTTTGACTTATTATAATGTAAGCATTTTATAGGGCATTAAAATTCTTCATAAGCAACGTTTTTAATAGCTGCATAAATGTTCTATTGTAAGGGTATCCCATAATTTACCTAACTGTTTCCTCATTCTTGGATATTTCGGCTGTTTCCTTTTTTTTTTTTTTTTCTTTTAAGCTAACACACTGAAATTTTAAAGATGGTTTTTAAGAGAAAGCAAGTTTACTTCATACAAAAATGAAGTACTCAAGGAAACAGACAGTGATGATGTGTTAGTGTAATGGATTCACTGCTAGCCTCAGGTTCAATCAGAATAGGCATTTATCTTTCCTTCAAGCAATAATTCATTTTAATTCAGACTTTCCATTCCTAGCTGCTTCCTCACAAACGTGTTTTCCATCTCACATGATTGCAAAGACTCCACCATAAAGCTCACTTTTTTGACAGGTGGCATTTAATTTGTCTGTAGGTCAAAAGCCCTACTATCTCTTGTTGCCACACTGAACAGAGGCAGGAAGCCTCACTTACAGTCCTCCCCATGTGCAACCCTCCTCCTTTGTGAGAATATTTAGCACTTCCTCAAGCTCAATCCCTGGCCAGTCTGTCCAAAGCAGAAGTGTCTTCCCTGGGCTTCCAGGGTCCTCCAGAGTTAACTTTTCTGCCTAGGCCCTGAGCTCTCTTTAAGTGTCTGTCTCCCTGGGGATCAGACCTCCCCACGAAAGGACTCTGCCCCACCATAAGAGGAACGCTGTTTCATTCAGAACAGACCTCTTTCCTCTACACTAGAAATTCATGCTAGAAACATAAATGTCCCACCTGTGTCACCACATGAAGAGCTTAAACATTGAGATAATTGAAGTAGTCACAGCAAGAAGCAAAGCCTTTGGGAGGCGATTAATAATGCAACATGTGGTCATGAAGACTCCACATACAAAAGAGAATATTTATAAGCACACTGAATATAAAATGCAAGGCAGCAGCAAAGTGAATTATGCATTTCAGTTGACTTTTCTTGAACCTAGTAGTTAACCAGCGTCTAAACATCTATAGATCTATCACGAATGCAATCTAAATTAAAAATATAACATCTTGTTAGGGTCAAATAGGGACATCACAAGACAAATAGAATAAAATTTATGAAAAGATGAAATAGGAAAGTTTGCAGAGCAAAGGAGAGCAAATACTTCAGTGTCCACTTCTGTTAATATTGGAACTGGTACTAGGGATACAGTAGCCTGATCCTGACCAGATCACCTTATCCTTCAAAAGACCAACACACTCTCTGGAATCAGATACTACAAAAAGTAACCAAAGGTGAGACCAATCAGAGTTTATCCCCATTGCACAGAAAATGAAATTGGATTTAGTAAAGTATCTGAGTTATACAAAATGGTATTTTTTTATCTTATCCTTCTGTCCCTAAATAATGGCTTTTTAAATATCAGAAGCACAGCACAAGTGCACATTGCTTTTTGTTCAGATGTGATAAATGAAATAATATGGAAAGTCCTTGCTATATTGCCTAGCATGGAGATGCTACAGATGTCAACTGATTGTTTCTTCTATACAGAAGCAATGAATAACTTTAATAAAATGATAACAGAATTCCTTTTCATGCATCACCCTGAATGGATTATCTAAACTCTACTTTTTTTTTTTTATCATGAATGGGAACTTTAAATGATAAAATCCAATTATTTTTATTTTTAAGCTTTTGGCAGAGTATGTAATGAAATTTGGGAATATTGGATGAGAATATCCATTAATATATGATAAAGTCCCCCCTTTGGAACCCATGGAGTTAAACCTTCCATGCTTCTTATCAACCAACATCCAGAATTCAGACAAACAGAAGTAGTTGGATACTTCTTTGCTGTAAAGCAATTCCTTATTTTATAAAGCCTATTCAAATAAGCAAACTTCTGAAAGTCCAAATTACTGTTTGAAAAGCAATATATTCTTTAAATACTAGAGACAAATACAGACTAGAATCATCTAGAATTCTTCAGGCCAATTTGATTGGAACGCAGAAGTTTCAGATCTTAGAAAACCAATGTGGTACATACATGCCCAGACCTGTCTAGAGAGCCACACCTCAACCAAATACATTAATATTTCTTCAAGGAAACTTAAGATCTCTCATACAGATATGAATAAAGTCTATAATTAGATTCATGACAGCTCAGTGTAAGTTTTGTCACCTAATTGCTTTGTGACAAATAACAGCAGCCAACAACAAAAAATGGTACCTACCAGTGTTAGGATTTCAGGATTACGGATTAGGGATTGTGAAATTACTTTTGATTTGAACATGCACTGTCAGGTATACCAGTCTACTGTGTAAATTAAAGAAGGATAAAAAATTTACAAAATTAATAGAGGCGCTTTTATACTGATTTCGTGTAGAAAAACACGAAATAAAAAAAGTTTTAATGAAAATCTCAAGACAAAAAAAGTTAGTGACAAATGACTGATAAAGATGTGCAGTAAAGCAAACTTTAATTAGCTTGATTTAGCCATTCCACAATGTACACATATTTCAAAACATCACATTGTACACCATAAACATATGCAATGTTGTGAACCAAAATTTTTAAAATAAGAAACATTTATAAGAATGTGAACAATTAAAACCCTGTACACTGTTGTGAGAATGTAAAATAGTGCAGCTGCTATGGAAAACAGTACATAGGTTACTTTTAAAAATTAAAAATAGAACTACCATATGATCCAGCAATCCCACTTCTGGATATGTATCCAGAAGAATCAAAAAAAAAAATTGAAAGTTGGATCTAGAAGAGATAATTGCAGACAAACGTTCATAGAAGCACCATTCATAATAACCAAGAGGTGTAAGCAATGTCTATCAACAGATGATAGAGAAAATATGGTATTTACATTAAAAGGAACATTATCCAGCTTGAAAAGGAAGGAAATCTTACCACATGCTACAACACAAATGGACCTTCAGGACATTGTGCTGCATGAAATAAGCCAGTCATAGGAAGGCAACTCCTGTGTATAACTCCACTTCTAAAGAGGCTCAACTCTTAGAAATAGAATCTAGCATGGAATGTCAGGGCTGGGTCTAGTGAGCAGAGGTAAATAGGGTGTGGAGTTTAATGAGCACAGAGTTTCCATTTTGTAATTTACAAATGGTTAAGACAGTATATTCTATGTTTATACCACAATTAAGAATTTTTTTTTATGAAAAGAAAGATAGTGAAACTGAAATATATCTCTCGAACCAAAAAGAAAATTTTAAAGCTTCTAGTGATAATTGGACCTGTAAAAGCACCATCTTGGTATGATACTTAAAAATCTATCCTAATCAGCCTTTGCTACTGTCAACCAGAACCTTCTGGATATGAGTCCAAAGACTTATTTTCAAGACAAAGTAGAACACCTGGAAATGGAATACACACTGTGCCCAAAACCCATAGGAGCCAATTCCAGAAACTGACAACCTCACAAACATATTTCACATTTTTTTTTTGGTACTGAAAATTGAACACAGGTATCCTTAACCACTAAGTCACATCTCCAGCCCTTTTTATTTTTCGCTTTGAGACAGGTTCTCATTAGTTGCTGAGAACATTGCCAAGTTGCTGAGTCTAGCCTCCAACTTGTGATCCTCCTGCCTCAGCCTCCAGAGTTGCTGGGATTACAGGTGTGGATCACCACACCCAGCTTCACTTCATTCTTCAGGCTTATAAACATGTAGAAAATACATAATTTTAAAAAGGGACAAGTGATTGACATGCTCCCAGTTATTACTATTTTTACATAATCTGCATCTTATTAGAATTATCATATCTTAATATTAAAAATAGATTCTTAGCCCTCAAATAGTAATTTATAGCCTGCTGATCTTGGGTCTTACTGGCTTTAATGCACTTTGCTTTTTGATCAATTTGACATTAGTCTTTACCTCTTTCCATCTCAGTCTTCCCACAAAAATCAAACATTTTTCTTTTTCTACATATAAATTATAGGTTTCTATTATTATTAATAAGAAACATTCTTTAGAGAAGAAAAAACATTACCTCCTGAGTAGGGCTTAACATAAGCTGGAGTCAAACAAAAAACTACTGTATTGGGCAGACATTCCCTCCACTGAAATGATCAATGTTAAATAACTGTATATAGCAAATCACATTAATGACATTATTATTATTTTTTTGTACTGGGGATTAAACTCAGGGGCACTCAACCACTGAGTCACATCCTCAACCCTGTTTTTTATTTTATTTAGAGACAGGGTCTCACTGAGTTGCTTAGTGCCTCCTCATTGCTGAGGCTAGCTTTGAACTTGAGATCCTCCTGCCTCAGCCTCCAGAGCCACCAGGATTACAGGCATGTGCCACCACGCCTGGCTAACATTAGTGACATATTTTAAGACTAGTTCATTGTCAAAGCACATATATCTTAGAACCAAAACAAAAAATAATGTCCTGAAACATATCAATTTTTAAGAGACAAATGAAAAACTAGAGACCAAAAGATACATCATAGTCTCCTCAGGTAATTTGTAGCACATTCAGAACAAGAACTCCCAATGCTTACTTAAGTTTCGGGTACATATTTTTATTGGGGGGTAACATGAGAGGTAAGAAATATAAGTTGTAGGTAGATTATCAGTGACTAGTTTTAATTCAACAATCATTGGGCTCATACTTAGCCCTCAAAGAAATTGGAACCTAGCTGTAGAAATAATGTAGACAATGAAATAAAAGTTGACAAAAAATGTTGACAGGGACATTAAGAGACCCTAGGATTCAGACGAGGGAAAGAGGTTTCTGACTGAATTGAAACAGAGCAATACAAAAACATCCTCCTCTGCACATCCTTGGCCACTACAAAAAGTTCTCAGTTGTTCAACGAACCAAAAAAAAAAAAAAAAAAAAAAAAAATTTAGAGCCTTTACAACCATCACTAGGTCATTAGAATAGACTGAACTCTCTGGTCCCTTAAATTTTAATGAACCTGAGCCCTTTAAAGGTGGCACTGAGAGCAACTTTAGCTGTGAAACAATTAAAATGTTAATAGGGTTTCTACTGTAAATAGATTTATGAAAGAAGGAGAATGCTGACTGAGCTGTTTCCTGGCCCACACTTGTTACTGTCAGTTGAATTCAAGCAAGATTTGCTTCACAGGAGATATAAGGGATGCATCCGTAAGATGGAACGGCTGGTGCCTGTGGTGCTTCCTATATCAAAATTCATTTTCATATACATGCCTAAAGCCCAACACAAATGCTATTCTGCTATCACATAATTGGCTAATGTGTATTGCTGTGTCTTGAGTTTCTACTTGTTTTATTTTACATTTGGCATTCCAGTACATTTAAAGGAAACCCATGTTCATTTTTGTTCATCCCAATACACAGAGAGTTCAAAAGTTCAAAAGATAAGAAGTGGTTCTCAGCATGAGTAAACTGTGAAATGCGTTGGAAAATAAATTTTTGATGTCAAGATACATTCCCAGTTTATTCACGCTGAGAATTGTTTTCTTATCTTTTGGGCTTTGAAAGCTGGGATAGCCAAAATTTGTTTAAACTCCATAATAAATAAAGATGCAGTACAATTTGACTATTATTTTATTATGATATCCTTTCTCCCAGCTCTTATTGAGGTATGACTGACAAATTAAATTATATAAATTGAAAGTACACAATGTGATGGTTTGATATATATGTATTGTGAAATGATTACCATAATCTATCTACTTAACGAATCTATCACCTTACCTAGTTACCTTTTCCCTGTGTGTGATAAGAATATTTAAGATCTATTAGCAAATTTCAAGTATGCAACACAGTATCACTAACTATGGGCACTATGCCATAAATTAGATCCTCACATTTTTTTTTTTCTTTATGAACTAAACCCTTCACAGTATTAGAAAAAAAAAAAAAAATCTTCAGGTTTTGCCACTGAATACTAGTGCTTTGAGCTCTAGAAGGAAGAACTATTCAAATTTAGGTTGATTCTCTCCTGGTCAGCATCTAGTACACTAAATCGTGAAAATGTTTTCTTAAAAATTCAGAGAAAGTACAGCTCAAGTCTCCTGGGGAAAGTCTCTTCTTTCAAGAGTAAAATCCACTAAAGCTCAGAATTACTGTCAATTCCTAATTAACCATATCAATGAGAAGGAACATTAAACACCACTGAAAACTGTCCTCTGAGGAGTGACAAAACATTTTCCAGATCACAAGTTGACAAGCCACATAATTTATACACAAGGAACCGAATTTGCAAAGAGTCTGCTAGAAGAATCTTTACTAACTCCAAACATGTCCTCATCATTGTCACATAGTTATCAAATAGATTTAAGAAAATAGTAACACCCAAGTAACTATGTCAAATAAAAAACATCTGTTTTGGTTGCTGAGACAGACAGACACAATTACTCCTGTGTAAGGGACTCGTGAAGGAGGAGACATTTTACTGGACCTTAGAGATTGGTCTGGAAGAGGCAGAGTTCGAGTTTACTGAGAACAAAGGCATCCCAGGGTCCCAGGGAGTATATTTGGGGATCCTGGGATGCCCCAGCAAGGATAGACCTGCATGTGCATATGGACATCAGTCACCCCAGAAGTTTCTGCTCTGCCTCCAACACCTTGCCCTGTCTGTTCTGCTGTCTTCCTGTCATGAATGCTCTTCTAATCCTAATCCCACACCACTTTTCAGAGTTGTCTCATGAATTTGGCTTCACCTTCCTTCTTAATACAGGAATGCTTTGGTCTAACTTCGTGACACCTGACTATCCTGCAACAAAGAGCACTGTAGTTGATCATAAGCTCCTGGAGGTAGAGACTCAATTTCACCCATCTTTGCAATATTTGAAGATGCAAGGACATGCCTTGGTGATTGTGAGCAGATGATGCATTGTGCCCCATTGGTAATTACTTCTGCTGGAGTAGTACAGAAAGAAGTTCTTTCTCCTGACACTTTCCGCCATGGAATAATGAGCTGAGAATGATGGCAGATACAGATTAAATGTTTAGGCAGGCTAGAATGTACATGAGGTTCCTGTCAGAGTTTCCACTTCTTACGGCCATGACCAAAAGTGATGGCTGGGAGAATTACATCCTCAATGAGAACAATGTTCTTCCATTGGGTTATGTTTAGAGCACTTTTTGAGTGACACTGTTCACTTTCTACATACTTCCCTGAGGCCTTCCACTGCACTTACCTCTCCTTCTTTGATTTGCCTCAGGCAGCTCCTTCATCTGCTCCTTTGGCTCTTTTTCATCTGTCCTCCTCTTGTATGTTCAATTTCTAGATTTCTTTTCTCAGTGATCTTTTTCACTTACCTATCTTCTATAACATCGACATCAAAATATAGCTCTGGCCCAGACCACTCTCCTGAGCCTCAAATTCTTATGGGAGAGCTTCTCCAGAAACTCTTCAGTTGAAATTCCACAGATACATAAATAAACACCCACATGGTCACTGCCAAATTCATTTTCACACTCTTCCTTTCTTTGTGTTTCCAATTTTCTCCATTTTCTTGAGGCTACCCTCAATTTTTTCTCTCACTGCCTCATCCCCACACACACACATTAACTCCTCTTACTATTAATCTTGCAGATCTCTTCCTTCCTTTCATCACCAGCACTATTTCCTTTGATTATAAGACACACCACTTCTCCCTAGACTATTGAAAGAATTTCCGAATAGGAGCCTCTGGTCATCCCTTTACAACCCATTCCGTATGAAAAAACACAAACATGATTAGGCTACTCTGCTTTTAGTCAGTATTTTCCTAGCTCCCCATCTATTAGAATGTCCAAAGTCTTGATACTCAAGACCCTTCCTGAGATGCCCCATCTGAGTTGTCCTAATCTCATCTTTTGCAGTGGCTCCACACAGATTCTTCCCTGCAGATACACTGTTAAGAAAATGAATTATGGTTTTCATAAAGGGGAGATCTTGCCTTCATCTTGTTCTTCTCACCACCAGGAGACTACTGCCATTACCACCCATTTAATATCCACAAAAGAGTCAACTTAAGAAAAATAAGTCCTTGAAAACCTACCCAGAAGTCCTGTATTTTCTTCCTTCCAGCTGGGTTGGAATATTGTGTAGGGAAGCTTTGGTACATTTGTTTGTCTCCCCCTAGGTCTATGAATTGCTTAAGGAAAGGGAATTGCCTTACTCCTCTCTGAATCCTCATTGCTTAGCAGAGTACTCGACGCTGAATAAATGTTTGTTGAATGATGTAACAAGAAAAGAAATCAGCCACATATTAAGCAACTGGGTTAGAGATTTGATCTCAATGTCAAAGAAGAAAAAACAAATACTAGGGATTTGAAAACAACCCCTTGGGTAAGCTCACTAAACCTGTGTTCATCTAGTCTCAATGTGTTTCTATCTATTAAAAAGAATGAGAGGGTCAAGTGCTGAATGGAACAAAAGACAGCAAAACTAGATTTCACCTCAGAAAAACATACTGCTAGAAATGGGAAGGAAAATGCTAGGGATGTTGGGTGATGATTTCTTTAAGGTCTCCTGCACTTCTTGCAAAAAGAATTGACAGCAGACTGGAGACATAGCTCAGTGGTAGAGCACTTGCCTAAAAGGCATGAGGCCCTGGGTTCCATCCCCAGCACTGGGGGGAAAAAAAGTCATTGAGAGCTCGCTCATTTTCTAGCAGGATGTTTGAATAGCAAACAGCCTGGAAAGGTAGAGAAAGAGTCTCTTGCCAGGGATAAGGACAGTGTTTTTTCCTGAGCATAATAATATAATTCTCTAAGAACACATGTTATGCATGTTTGCTAGTAGGCTTCTTGTGAGATTAGAGGTTTTCCTATATTCCAGGTTTATCAGCTATGACTGTGATGACTGTGTACGCAGGATCCATTTGGGCCACTCCTCACTATTCCTGTGAAATTTAGGTGGAATGGAGGTACAAAATAAGTCCATTCAAACATGGTATGCATGCTGCCTGCTATGAAATAAAGGATTAATAAAGTCATTTGTCTTTGACTCGGGAATCTTATGTCTTCTGTGAGCAGCCATGAATTGTGGCGGACTAACTAGTTTCCCATGCAATGGAGCAAAATCTTAAGACTCTTCACAGCGTGAGAAGACTAAAGACAAAACAAAAACAAAAGAGAAGTGGTCAATATTTATAAAATTGAATTATACCAGAAAATAAGACTTTGATTTGATACTGTATAGTAGAGCACAGACTTTAAAGTCAGCACAGGTTCATAATCTAACTCTTCCTCTCTGAACTATATACCCTTATATGCAGTTTCTCCCGAAAAAAACCTTACCTTCCCTAGACTTCAATGTCTTCATCATAAAATGGAGATACTAATATTATATTTTGTTATGATCGTTGTGAGGATTAAATGAGCCAAAATATGCAAAGGACTTAAATTGTTCCTGGCATATAATAACTGATATTTAAGAAGTACATTCTGATGCTTGAGCTTTATTCCATAATCAATTTTGAAGAAAGAGAATAACATTTCTAGGTATTTACTAATTTACTTTAGAAATGAACCTTGATAAAAATTAAATGGTATATACATATATATGTACATATGCCTGTGGGTGTGTATTTCAACCACTAAAAATAATGAAATTTTGTCATTTGCAACAATATGGATGGAACTGGAAATAATTATGTTAAACAAAATAAGCCAGGCACAGAAGGGCAAATACCACATGATCTCACTCATATGTGAAATCTAAAAGAGTTGATTTCAAGAAGTTGAGATTAGAATGGCGGTAGCAATCAGAGGCTGTGGATACTGAAGGAAGGGCTAGGGAAGAAGTACGGCAAAAGGTTGATTAATGTGTACTAAGTTACAGGAGCAAGAAGTTCTTTTCTGCTGCACAGTAAAGTGATTATAGATAATGATAATGTTCTGTATATTTTTCTCAAAAGTGAAAAAAAAGGACTTTGAATATTTTCAACATAAAAAATGTTATAAGTTTGAGGACAGAGATAGAATTACCCTGATTGTATTGTCACACAATGTATACATATGTCAAAATATCACATGATATGTACAATTTTATGTACCAGTTAAAAAAATTAAAACTAAAAACATTTAAAAATTAAATGGTATATATAATAAAAATAAAGAGAATTGAGAAGATATGAAAGAGAGGATCCAACAAGAGATAGCTATAATAGTACAGGAGTAAAAGAATCATAACTTGGCTTATGTGTCAACAATTGAAATTAAATATAGTTCAAGAATTGCTTATAGGATTTAGCAAATTACAGAAATACAAACACTAACTTACATTTATATAATTGTTATATAAAAGGCCTTTTCACAATCATGTTATCTGAAGCCTATAATATGAGTAAACTTGGAGAAAAGTAACAGATTTAAGATGACAAATATAAAAAAGAGAAAGTAGGCAAAGTTCCTAAAAAAATGTTGGAGACAATGATGACTAGAGATGGCCTACAATGTTCTAAGTCTAAAACCCTCTAAGTTTATAGTTGTGATAGCTTTCCATTGCTGTGACAAAATGCCTGAGAAAAATGACTTAAAAGAGGAAAGATTTATTTGACTCATGGCTTCAGGGATTTTAGTCCATAGTTATTTGGCCCTGTTGCTGTGGGCTTGAAATGAAGCACAGCATCAATATAGGGAGAACTGCTCACCTCATGGCAGTCAAGAAATGGGTGGAGGGTCAGGAGACAAATGAACTTTTCAAAGTTATGCCCCCCAGTGAGTTACTTCCTCCAATTAGGACCCATTTCCTAAAGTGTCCATCACCTCCCAATAGTGCCCCCAGCTGGCACTATTCAACACATGAATGTTTGGAGGACATTCCAGAAAAAAAAAATGTAACAGTCCTCCTCTGGCCTCCAAAGATGCATTCCTATCTCAAAATGGAAAAACGCATTCAGTCCATCTCCAAGAGTCCCTATAGTCTTAGCAGTGCTCAAAAGTCCAAGTCCAAAGTCTCTTCTGAAACTCAAGGCAAACTCTAAGCTGTGGGTCTTTATAAAAATAAAATGCAAGTTATATACTTCCAACTACAATGGAAAAGAGTAAAATTCCTATTCCAAAAGACAGGAATAGGGGCATAGAAAAGAGGGATGGGATGAAAGGAAAACCTAAACCCAGCAAGACAAACATTAAACCCTGAAGCTCCATGTCCAGAATCCAGGATACATGGGAGCATGATATGAGCACCAAAAGTCTCGGGCAGACCCAACCCTGTGGCCTTACTGGCTATAGTTAGTTCAATGGCCTCTCCCATGGGAGAGGCTCTGCTTGCTGCCTGCGGATTCTCTCAGTAGATGTTCCACATTCCTGGCACTGCTAACTTCCATGAGCCTCCACTGTCCCTTCAGCTTCAGTCTTACAGCTTCACATATTGCTCTCTCACTGGCTACCCACAGGAGTTCTAACTCTGCCACACAAGCTTGGCTTCTCAAGCCTTCTTTTGAAATCTTAGTGAAAGCCTCCATGACTCTGTAACTCCTGCATTCTGCATGCCTGCAAAACCAGCATCATGTGAATGATGCCGAAGTCTGCTGCCAGCAGTCTTCTGAGTTCACACAAGAATCTGTTCACAATGTTCTAGGGATTCTCCAGTCTGAATCTCCAAACCTTTTGAAACTTCTCCCACAAACCAGTTCCAAAGGTTTCTGAACCACATGGTCAGGCATAGTTCCAGGAACAACTCTAATTATTGGTACCACTCTTCTGTCAGTCAGCTTTCTGTTACTATGCCAAAATACCTGAGAAAGGGAATTTAAAGGAGATAAGATTTATTTTGACCCACAGTTTCAGGTTTCAATCCATAGTTACTTGGTCTCATCATGGTGGACTTGAATTAAGGCAGAACATCATAGCAGGTGGGTATGGTGAAGCAAAGGTGCTCACCTCACAGCTCTCATGAAGCAGGGGGGAGGGGCTAGTCATAAAATAAACTCTTCAAAGGTACGCCCCAGTGAACGACTTCCTCCAATCAGGATCCACTTCCTAAATTTTCTGCTACCTCCAAATAGCACCATCAGCTGGGACCAAGCCTACAAAAGGTGAATCTTCAGGGAACATTCCAAATCCAAACTATAACACCAGTTTAAAACACCAAGTGTATGCTCCAAAGAGATTGAAGCACCTGTGCGGATCTGGGTCTCATTAGAACAGAGAATATAATGAAGCCAAGGGGGAAAAAAAGAGAGGATGAATAGGGTAGCATGTAAAGAATAGGGAAAGAAACAAAGATAGAAGGTCGGAGAATGTAGGGGCCAGTGGAGGACTGCTAAAAATGATACTAAGTGCCCAAAGGAAAAGCACACGTAAAGATGTGGGAAAGTGGAAAATTGGAGTAGCTGTCATGTCACTGTGCTACAGAAAAATGAGAATAGGGTAAGTTCTGGAAAGTCAGTAGCAGAGGAGGCCAGGCTGCAATGGGTTAAATTATAAATTATCAGAAAGCAAGTAGCATCAATTAATGAGTTGTTCTCAAGAAACTGAAGGGGAAGGAGAGAAGAAGCAAGGTCAAGACAGGTATATACACAGACAAGATGGGTCACAGACATACTGGAAAGAGATGTAGAATGGCAGTCTTAGAAGCATTTCGGAGAAGAGGGGAAAAAACAGTAGAAAGGGAAGAGTTGGAAATAAAAGAAAATAGATGACTTATAGAGAAAGTATGTAAAAGATGGAAGCTAGAATAAACAGGGAATGGATTACCTTGAAACAAGAGTAGGAAACTGAGTCCAAGGAAAAACAAAAGAAAGAAGTAAAGATATGAGGAAAATATTGAAGTGGAGGACAAGGGCATTGAGAAAATGCATATAATGTCAATTTTATCCATACAGTATGAATTGCTAAAACTACAAGACAAAGGAGGTCTAGTTGGCAGAAAAGGAGAAAGAATACCCATGACTAAATGTAAGTAAACAGACCCAACCAAGCAAAAAGATCAGATAGTCTGGTAGTTCAAGAGTATACAATGGAATAGTTCAAACGGTAGTTTAAGAGGTCAAACATAAAGGGACCTCCAGAGCCTGGTGATTAGGGATTGGATCCTAGAACTAGTCAGGGTGGGTCCAAAACTCATCCTACTGCTTCTCAGATATGAAACTTTAGGCCAATCACTTCACCTCTCTACGCCTCATCTGAAAACAACATGATGATATTATTCACTTTATATGATTGCTGTTAGGATTAAAATTTTTAAAATACAAATTGCTAAAAGTAGAGTTTCTCTCACAATACACACAGCTTTATTTTTAAATTCATTATATGTGCATTAATGTGGTTGACCCACAAGAAAGAAACAAATTTTTGAAATAATTTATGCTAATGAATAAATGACAGAACACAATTCATGCTTTAAAGTGGATTTTTACTAGCCCTAGACATCTCTAGGTTGCTCATGCTATGGTCTGAGTATTTGTTTCCTTTAAAAATTCATGTGTTAAAATCCTAACCTCAAGATGGAGGTAGTGGAAGTGGGACCTTTGAAGGTGATTAAATAATTCTCAGGGTAGAACTCTCATGAAGGAGATTATTGCCCTTTTAAAATAGGTCCAAGGGAACTCCTTTGACTCTTTGATCCTGTGAGGACACAGCTAGATTTATGAACAAGTAAATAGGCCCTGCCAAATACCAATCAACTAGACCTACCAAAGTCTTCATCTTGGCTTTACAGTTCCAGAACTGTGAGAAATAAAAACGTTATTTATAAGCCATCCAATTTATGATATTTTGTAACAGTATTCTGAACAAACTAAGATAGCTCAAGTTCAGGCTTTGTCATAAGAAAAGTAAAAACCAAAAACAAATTCCAGCATGGTATGTGGGGCAAGAGACAACTCTCAACTCCCTTTTACCATTCCAGATTATTATCACACCTTCTTGACAAGTTCATTTCTAAATCCATGGATTCTTTATAAAATCTGAATCTCTACCACTCCCATTCTGACCCCTGAGTTTCTACAACAGCTACAGAAAGGAAATGAAACATACTTCTATGCATGTGTATTGTAGAGGAGAAGTGAATAAACAGTATTGTATTTAGCATGGTTTAAATCTGTATGTCCACACTGTCTATATGGGATAGCCTCATTAGGAGTTGGATGTGAGAAGTTTTGCACAATTTAGAAGACTGCTGAGTCATAAAGTAGCCACACCCTCTTAAAATTCCCTCCAAGTATCACAGAAATCCAAGTATCCCAAGTTCGAGAAGATTAAGCCACTGGCTCTGCCTTTATTCATTTCTGTCTGGCATTAGAGCTACAACAACTCCATGTTTACTGCTTTTCATCATGTTACTATGCAAGTATTTACAAGAGTGCATTACAAAGGATGAATTTTAATAGAATGCATTACAGCTAGTCATTTTCTTTGATGTCTCAAAGATCTGGGTAGAGTTTATTTCCGCCTACTTAATCCTTCACAAAACATTTGCCAAGCACCATTAACATAAGTAAACTCTTCAATATCCCTTTATCAAAATGCCATCACCAGTTACAACTCTAGATTTCATAATGCACTTGCCAAGGATACCTTTCCCCGTATCACACATCCCAGTTGAAGCCTAGTTCATCATTTTAGAACATAAGTGCCTATAGGCATGAGAAAGCACAATTTCTTGTGGAGAGTCTCCATGAGGAAAGAGAAATCACACCCACTGTAGGATAATCATCTTTCCAAACTAGCATCAAAAGCCAGTAAAACCCTATAGCTACTTCAACCATCAAAAGAGGACCCAAAGGTTTCTTATTAGATACTAGGCAGAAGGTACCAATCAGTTCCATTCCCATTGAGAAGGCTTACTTTAAGAAGTTCTTAAAAACAGGCTGGGACTGGATGTTCTGAAATGGGCCATATGTTAAGAACCCCAGCCCTGGACAGACTGCTTAGCTTCAGATCTTCTGAATTTCTGAAGTCTGAACTTAAACTTACTGTGTCTCTTTCTTCATCATAAAATGGAAATGATAATAGTGCCTATCTCTAGGGTTATTTCCAAGATTAAATGAAATAATACATGTGAAGTAGCTAGAAATCTGCCTAGCATCTAAGTAAGAATTCAGATGGATTAGTTATTAGCTATGATTTCAAATGCCTACTTACATAGTAGATACTTAAGCACTCTTTACAGAATACTGATTTTATGAATCTGCCTAACCTTAAGTTATACAAGGTTTCCTAAATGTAATAAAACAAGATCGTTGGACAGCTGATCAATTATCATTAAAACTGGAAAATCCATATGTCATACATCTTTTGTTTCATTAATAAAATTTCTTCTGAAAATGAGTTTACCAAAAAATAAATAAATAAATAAAACAAAATGTGTTTACCTTCTGAGGACTGCACCATAAATAAAATGCATGTTTAAACTGACCGCTAGTTAGCTGAACATTCATTTCCTAATTTCCCTTGTCTCTCTAGCTCCTGAAATCTGCACAAGTACAGGATCAGCTACATAAAACCCATACCTGTGTTAATGACCTATAAATGCCAGTCAGTAAGATGATGCATTCTCATTAGTGGTCTTCACCTCATTAGAAGCCTGCTTTCACTGATAATGGACCTCAGAGGTCAATAAAAAAAAATCTAGGCAAGGACTCTCTTTAATTTAACAGATGGACAGGTGTGTGAAGCCAAGTGCTATACATGGTTGCATTCCACATACCTACAAAAATTGCAAAGACATCTGCAGAAACCTAGCACTAAATCCCAACATGGTTCCTGTTGAAGAAACTACCATTAACTCTAATACAAGGAAGGACTAAATATAAATTTGATTGGATTTCCCATCTAGTTTTCTAAAAGTACTAGAAGTCATCAGAGTGATCTCAATAACTCCCTGGAAAACACACCTCTATTAAACACTCAAGAATTTATATTGGTTTTAATATCTGATTTCATCTCACATGATAAATAAATGAGCTGCAAGAGCAGCTTCCTTAAAAAAAAAAAAAAGTGCAATGTCATCCCTCCAGCTTTTTCAACAAAAGAATCACTATTGAAACATGAGTTAAAATAGTTATGTAAAAAAAAAAAAAAGTGGTATATTTCTGTTCTTTCTCAATGCCTCTATTCCTATCTCCAAAGGGATTATTCAGTCTCAGTGTGCATGGGTGATTCTGTGACTACCTAATAAGGCAACCTGGGATCCACTTGTAAAGGTAAGAGCAGGGCTACTGGGCGAGCTTGCTAAAAAGCAATTTCTAAGATGTGAAGGCTTATGCATGCACAAGCTATCCAAAGTGAGATGTTCTCAAAGATAAACTGAAAAGTCTAAAGCAACCTCTTCAAAATAAACAAGGCAAATCTTATCAATTCAAGAGAAATCACATTCACAGAAACTCCTTGCATTTCTGCCAAATATGTATTTACAAACTATACAGGAAAGAAGTTATGTGATACGACTGATATCCTGGCCATGTCTCAAGATTTATAGTTAGTGACATTTGCAGTAACCAGGTAGCAAATTGAATCTCACAGGAGAGGGATGAAATATGGAAATGTAAAGTGAATCCAAAAATAGTATTTTTCTTACCCGAAAAAGTGAAGCCTGGGAAAAGGTATGGATGGCTTTTGTGTACTTATCTAAATCCTTTTTCTATCATAAAATATTCACATTTTAGAAAAGCAAAATGAAGCAAAAAAGTAGCAAAGTTGCAAAAATATTTAAGTGTTCAAAATACTGTCTGTTCATAACTGCTCAAAAGCAGAAAATGAAAAGCAGAATTTGATCTGGCTCTTCTCTCAGACCTTACGACGATGATCCCGCTGATGCTACAGAATTCGACAAAAACTTCTCCAGACAGTCAAAGAGACCAAGCAATTTGCAAAGACTTGCCAGGAGCATCTCGCTGCACTTGATACAATGACCAAGACTTAGTATTTCCTATCCCTTCATCCTTTCTGACCTGGAAACAAAACCACGTCCCATTCTCAGACGAGGCTTTCCAGTCATGTTCCGAACTCTTCAATTCTCTACTAAAGGGAGCTAGCATCTAAGCATCTTCGCAAGTAGCTCATTCAGTGGTTGACACACTCATCTCTCACTTCGCCTTTCTCAAACCTGTGGAATAATCCATTCCTTGGACTCAATGATACCTCTCAAAAAAAAAAAAAAAAAGTGCACCAGCTCATTGGTTTTTATAAAGAAGACAATGTCAAGAAACTCGCAGTTCGATAGGATTTCATTTAAAATCCTTTTAGAAAGTGGCATCAGTAATAGCTGATTACTCCCAAACAGGAAATTTAACTGAAACACACACACACACCAAGCACACGTGCACAGCACTCCAACTGGGGAGGTTGTGGGTAAGGATCGGTCAGACGCTTAGAAAGTATCAGGTAGAAGGCACACGGCCCTGGGTCGAGGTTTCTGCTCCAGAGCTGACGCTCCCCGAGGACACGCTGGTGACAGCGTTCCCGCCGCGCTCCGCCAGGGACAACCCAAAGATCCCTCCCCGTGCCTGCCAGCATCTCATCCCTCCCTTCCCTTCCTGAGGGTAGGGCTCCGCCCGCGGTGACCGCAGCAGGTCAGGGTGGGGCGGAGGCGCACGGGCGCCTGCTCTCTCCACTCGTTCGGGAGCACGCGGGCGCCACTTACATGCCCGGTTGGAGCTGTAGGGCGCTTCCTGGCGGCCAGCTGGCGGCCACCCAAGCGCAGAAGCACGAGAGCCACAGTCGCGAGGTCATCTCGGCGAGGCCAAGCCGCTCCGGTCACCGCCCGAACTGCGCGCCACGCGCCGCTCAGAATCCGCCAAGTCCGAACCCCGCGCAGAAGTTGGGCTCGCCGGGCAGAAGTTGGCGTGCAGGGCTTGCGGGCCGGCGAGGTGCGTCTCCCTGAGGAGGGCGCGGCAGCAGCTCGGCCCCACCAGGCGTCACAGGAGACTGAGCTCGGGAGCAGCGGCCAAAGGAGCCCCGAGGCGCGGTGGCCGGCGAGCTGCACGGTCCTGCTCCGCCGGGAGCGACTGGAGCAGAGCGAGCCCCGCGGCCCCGCAGCCCCCGCAGCCCCGGTGCCATGGAAACGCGCTCGCCGCCCTCCCGGCCCGGCCCCTCCGGAGCGCTTAAAGAGACAGCCCCGCTACCACCGCGGGCTCGACGCGTTGTTGGGCGTCCCCCACCCCCCAGCGCCCTCCTCACCCCCTCCTCTCCACGCCAGCGCTGCGGGGACTAGAAGCGGCGGGGGCTGGGCAGTGGGGGGCTGGAGAGGCAGCTGGGACGCAAAATCAGGGGTTTCGCAGAATACTCCGCCTAACTCTTCCGATCCACCCTCTAAACACACACCCCCCAAAACCCGCTAAAGAGGCTAAGCTGCTCTGGTTTCCCACCTCACACGCCAACCTGCTCAGAATCAAACCAGCTGTGCATCTGCCACAAGCAGAGACCAAAAGAAGGCTGACTTTTGTTTCTCTCCTTCAGCTCACTCCCTACCTTGATTCTGGGGAGTGGGTCGGAACACCAGACTGGTGGAGGTGTGTTTGAAGTGGGAACCAAACGGTAGTTGATTGAGTCAAATCTCCTGCCAAATCGACAGTTGCAGGACACATCTTCGGCTCATCCAGAAATCCTAGTTACTCAAAATGGGATAATCTCCCTTCATTTTATTTGGCCACCATCTCACCCAATTTAGGCACCAGAGTTATAGGAACGAGCCAACCGTTCTATAAAACTACTCCCTCCTTTCCTTCAAACCACCTCCCTTTCCCCAGAATATACAGAAAGCAGTCAGTTGCGAGCCCCTACGGCCCTTCCAGAAGGGAACGGCGTCTGCTCTGAACGGGAAGCTTGGGCTGTAGTTCTGGCTAGCGCTGCCCGGGACGCACAGCCAAGAGCAGCGCGGTCGCCAGCAGCTCCGGCCTGAGGCTATGCCTGTGCTCGGCGCCAGCTGCTGTCTGGAAGGCCGCAAACCTCTGGAGTCTGTTTCGTGAAAATAAAAATCTATGGTGCATCGTGCCCTCCAACAAGGACAGCCCAGGCTCTGGAGTCATCGTCTGCAGTTTAACCCTGCAGAAAACGGAACCGTCTGCAGTGAAACAACTTTTTTCTTTTATTCCTAAACTTAGCAGAAGTGACTCTCCAACGACTCATTCATAATCAAATACTTAAAGCGATACCACCTGATTTCCACAGTCCTAGGAGCACTAAAATGATCTTTCTCAGAAGGTGTTTTGGACTCCCTCATGCCCTTCATAGTTGAATTAACCATCTGGTTCTTAATTTCAGTCTTCTAAGCCTTTGTCCCCCCCCCCCTTTTTTTTTCCCCTTTCTGGTTTTTCTGTCACTAAAGAAGCAATTGGACATTTTCAGGAGGGTCTGAAGAGCACACATTTGGGGGTTCTCTGAAAAGGAATACAAAGATGAGAGTGGGGGAGAATCACACTTCTGAATTCTTTAGCGTTCTGTGACTGCTTTCCTTGGTTTTTCGAGTTTGCAATTTAGGCAACCTTGCAGTATATTCTATTCTATTATCTGTGTATTTTTAACCTTTTAAAATAAAGTTTAAAGTGAAAAATATTGTAAATACACACTAGATGATATATTTATCTTTTGGCAAATATCTTGACACAGAATTTTAGAGCTGTTTACAAAATAGAAATTAGTATCTGAATTCCTGTATTTCATAAAAGAGGAATTTGTTCTTACTTTCCTTTCTAAACACCAGTTATACATGAACCAGGCCTTCTCCAAACCCAGAGACAGGGGACTTGGTGCTGATACCAACTATGGAGATGCATTTTCATGTGGCTAACTCATAATTAGTTCTGTTATATAGGGACAGGCCCAGCACAGGTTGCTAAAACACATTGGCAATTTTAAAATTTATTTTTAAATCTTAATTCCAAATTCTTCTAAACCTCCTTGCTATCTTTGTTAACGAGAGGCAGAGTTGATTACTTAATTTCACCTCCTCTTCTTTTTCCTCTCCCTCTTCAAGGGAGGTGCTATTGAACAGTGAAATGACCAAAGGCAGGTAGGGCACTATAAGGATGGGAATTAAGAAAAGGAATTGGATAAACCATAATGATTACAGCTCCTGAACTAGGGTACTGATTGTATAGGGTAGATGCATAGGTATAAAGATTAACCCTCTCCATTGACTCAATTTTCTAGTTTGTCCTTTGGATGAAACTTAAAGTCTCCAGTTTGTTTCAATACAGCTTGATTTTAATAGTTTTGATGAAAATTTACAGTGTACCTAAAGGTGATGATAAAGATTAACTGTTCCCTGAAATTTCCTGTAACTTTCTAAGCCTTTCTTTGTTTCTGGACCAGTTTTAACTCTGCAGGAGTCCATCTTCAACTAATCTCATTTTCCATTGGGTATGTTAAAGATTTGTATACATTCTTTATATTTAAAAAGACAAATAAATAGTAAACCATACTTATTATAAGGCTAAATTTAGTATAAGTCACTTCTGAAATTTGGAACTATTCTAAGAGCTCAATAATACAAGAATATATGGAAAGTATTTGATGGCATGGTTATTTAGTAAAGGACAGTTTAGGTACATGAAAAGTAAATCACAAATTAGAAGAATTTCCTTCCATGATTTTGAAAGCACTTTATTATAGATGAACATTTAAAACAGTTTGGATGTAACAGTTAAAAATTAGTGTACATTTCATTAAGTAAGGTTGATTTCATATTATTCTAGCATGGCTTATAATATGAACACAATGCCATGTAAGCAATTATCCTTAAATGAAAAAGCAAATGCATTAAAATTTTTACCATAAACTGGTTAAAACCCTGACATGAATTCAACTCGCCCTTTGCAATTTATTCATACAATTTAAAAATAACTGGTTATGTGGTCTGATTGGCTGGTTATGCCATATCTTTAAAACAGGATAGCTTTATGAAACCTGTTGGCTACAGTCTTATAGATTAAAATAGCAATAGTTTGATGGTTTCCGGGTGCTATGAACACACAAATTGAAGCTGTATACAGAAGAAAAAGAAAATAAAACACCAGTTAATTATACTTTTATTGCCCAGAGTGAAAAACATTAAATTAACAAAGGAAGAGAATGAGTCAGGTACACAATGAATCAATTTTAAAAATTAACAGAAGTGTTATACTAATAATATGCCTTACTCAAATATAAATTTCATGGGGTAAAAGCCAGAATCATCATGAATTGGCTTTATTTTTGTGAATGATCTTTTACACTGCCAACCTAGATAGGATCTTAAAAATAGGTTTGACAAAGTAGATGAATGTTTTCTCTGAGAGGAGTCCAAAAGATTTGGGGGGGGCAGATCTCCAGTGGGCATGCCACATGCCACTCTCTCTCCCTCCATACCTGCATCTAAGGCATAATAAATCTAACAAGCTTCTTCCTTGTTAGGAGGTGGGGTAAGCCAATTTCATGCTTTATGTATGCTGGTTGTAAAAAGGAATGCTTACCTAAAAAGAAATAGATTCCGACCAGATGTTCTCAAAATCTTCTTCAGCTGCTGCTTGAAGCTTTACAGTCACCGAATACTTTATCTTCTCGTCTATCTTCTTCTAATTGAGAAATTGTTGATCCATGCAGTTCGACAGGCAGGCTGCTGCAAAAACCTTCCTGCCAAAGCTTTTCAGTCCTGCTCTCCTTCTGCACACAAAAACTTCTAGTGTCTATACGGGGACAGAAAAAAAGAGCAGGCCACTTCATCCGGCAGGTGTTGTGGGTTGAAAGAGGAGGAGGTCAGAAAGCAATTCTTCAAAGGACAGCTTCTGTCACCTGAAAGTGTAATAAATTGCCATTACAGAAATGCCTACAAGCACTAATGAGCCATGTACATTGAAATCTTGATGTCAGGCAAAATAGAATGAAATTCACCCAGGAACCAACTGGGATTGTCATACCAAGATGTGAATAATCATTCTTGCTTTGATTTCATCTGCCACTAAATTTTGTTCCTACAGACACATAGTCCTCTCTCTCTTTAAAGGGAAATTATAAATTCAACATAAAATTCCTAACATGTTTGTCTAGTGATTTATACATAATTTCTCAGTACTGTGATACTTATTGGTCATAATGACTTACAAATCATATGTAAGTTTTAATGGAATTACCAGCTTTGAAATTACATATGCTTATTAGGACATAATTAGAAGCTCAGCCCAGATACACATTTGTACTTTTTTGGAAACTTAATTTGCATAGTTGATGCTTTGTGTGTGTGTATGGGGAGTAAGACACACATAACATTAAATTTACAGTCTTCATCATTCTTAACTGTACAGTTCAATAGGGTTGAGCATATTCACACTGTTGTGCAACAGATCTCTAGAACTTCATCTTGCAGAACTGAAGCTCTACACCCATTAAACATAAATTCCCCCTCCACCTTCCCTCCAGCCCTGAGTAGTTACCTTTCTACCTTGTCTTTCTTTATTGACCACTTTAGATGTTTTACAGTATAATCCTACAGTATTTCTTGTAGTGTTTTATGAAAGGTTTAGTTTGCTTAGCATCTTTCATCCTTTTGATAACATGCATTCTAACAGGTGTGAGGTAAGCTCTCATTGTGGTTTTAATTTGCATTTCCTTGTTGATTAGTGATGTCCAGCAACTTCTTATGCATCCCTTGGCTACTTTTATGTCTTTGGAAAATGTGTATTCAGATCCTCCTCCCATTTTTTAAATTGGATTATTTATTTTCTTGCCCTTAAATTGATCGATTTGCTTACATATTTTGGATATTAACCCTTCATCAGAGGTATGGTTGTCAAATATTTTCTCCCATTTTTAGTTTATCCCTTCACTCTGTTGATTATTTCCTTTGCCGTGTAGATGCTCTTTAGTTTAATTCTACTTATCTGTTTTTGCTTTTGTCGTCTATGCTTTGGGATTCATAAGGAAAAAAAATCATTGCTCAGACCAATGACATGGCACTTTCCCTCTGTGTTTTATCCTATTCGTTTTACAGTTTTAAGTTTTATTCTTTAAGATCTTACACTATTTTGAGTTGATTTTTAAATCTGGCTTGGGATAAGGCTCAAATTTTGTTATTTAATTATTCGGCATGGGGCTTTCAGTTGTCCCAGTGTCATTTATTAAAAAGACCATCCTTGTACATATATGATTGCACAAATGGTGTGACTCTACTTCGTGTACAACCAGAGAAACAAGTTGTACCCCATTTGTTTACAATGGATCAAAATAAATAAATTATTAAAAAGAAGACTATCCTTTCCCCATTGTGTGTCCTTGTTATCTTTGTAGGAAATCAGCTGATTCTAAATTCCTCATCTATTCCTTGACCTTCTATTATGTTTCATTGGTCTGTGTCTGTTTTTATGCCTACCTTATTGCTTTAATCATGATACTTCTGTTGGGAGGCATCCAGCTTTGTTCTTTTTGCTCAATATTGCTTTAACTATTAGGAGTCATTTTTAGTTCCATATGAATTCTGGGATTACTTTTTTCTATTCTGTGAAAAATGTCATTGGAATGTTGATAGAGAGTACGTGCAATCCATAGCTCATGTTAGGCAACACAGACATTTTAGCAATATGAATTTTCAGCACATGATCGTGAGATACCTTTTCACTTACTATTGTCTTTTTCAGTTTCTTTCATCATGTTTCTTTAAGTTCATTGTAGAGATCTTTCACCTCTTTGACTAAATTTGTTTCTAGATGTTTTGTTTTTGGAGCTATTATTAATAAGGTGGTTTTCTTTGTTTCTTTTTTGGTTGCATCATTGTATATAGAAACAATACTAATTTTTGTATGTTGATTTTGTATTTTGCAACTTTACTGATTTTTTTAGATCTGAGTTTGGGGGAGGAGTCATTAGGGTTTTCTACAGAGCAGAGTATGGCAAACAGTGACAATTTCACTTCTTTTCCAATGTGGAAGCCTTTTATTTCCTTTTCTTGCCAAATTGCTCTGGACAAAACTTCTAGTACTACGTAGTATAGAAGTGATGAGATTGGGCATTCTTGTCTTTCTGATCTTAGAGAAAAAGCTTTAAACTTTTTACTATTGAGAGTGTTGTTAGTTGTGGTCTTGTAACATATGACCTCTATTATATTGAGGTTCATTTTTTATATACCTAATTTGTTGGGTGTTTTTATTATGAAAGTATGTTGAGTATTTGCAAATGCTTCTTCTACATCTATTGAGATGATCATAAGACTTTTTGTCCTTCATTCTGTTAATTGACTTATTTTCATATATTAAGCCAACCTTGCATTCCTAGGATAAATCTCACTTGAATTTGGTGAATGATCTTAACATTGTGCTGATGAATTGTGTATGGTAGTATTTTGTTTAGAATTTTCATATCAATATTCTTTGGGAATATTGGCCTATAATTTTCTTTTCGTATTGTACTTTCACCATCTGGCTTTGGTATTAGAGTAAAATGAGTTTGAAAGGAGTCCTTCCATTTCAATATTTGGAAGAACTGACAAGGATTAATATTAGTTTGCTTTTAATGTTTGTTAGAATTCAACAGTGGAGCTTAGGGTTTTCTTTGATGGGAAACTTTTTATTTTTATTACTGATTTAGTCTTCTTTACTCATTATTGACCTGTTCAAAATTTTTCTTTTTCTTTTTCTTTTCTTTTTTTTTTTTTTTTTTTTTTTTTTTTTTGTGTGTGTGTGTGTGTGTGTGTGTGTATGTGAGGTAATCTTGGTAGGTTTTCTGTTCCTAGAAATTCACCTGATTTTTCTAGGTTATCCAGTTTGTCACCACAGAATTGTTCATAAGTGTTCTTTTATGATCCTTTGTATTTCTGTGGTATCAATTGTTAATGTCTCCTATTTCACTTCTGAATTTACATATTTGAGTCTTCTCTCTCTTACTAAGCACAATTAAAGATTTTTCAATTTTGTTTATCTTTTAAATGAATTTATTCTTAGCTTAATTGATCTTTTCCATTGTTTTTCTGGACTTTATTTCATTTATTTTTTTTATTATTTTCTTCCTTCCTCTAACTTTGAGTTTACTTCATGATTCCTTTTCAAATATACCATTACATTGTTCATCTGGGAACTTTCTTCTTTTTTCATGAGGACATTTATTGCTATAAATTTAACTGTTTAAACAGCTTTTATTGCAAATCACAGGTTTTGGTGTCTTGTGTGTTCATTTTCATTTCTCAAGATATTTTAAATCTTTTAGCTCCTTCATTGACCTATTGTTTATTCAATAACATTTTGCCTAATTTCCATATATTTGCAAATTTTATGAAATTCTTGTTAAATTGACTTCCAATTTCATAGTATTGTGGTTGAAAAGATATTTGATTTGATTTCAATCTTCTTAAATTTGTCAAAACTTATTTTGTGGCCTAACGTAATCTATCTTGGAGAATGTTTCAGATATGATTGAGAAGAATGCGTATTCTGCTGCAATTGGATAGAATGTTTGTATATGTCTGTTTGGTCTGTTTGGTCTAAAGTGTAGTTCAAGACGAATGTCTCCTTAATTGATCTTCTGTCTGTGTGATATACTCATTGATAAAACTGGAGTGTTGCAGTCCCTTACTATTTTTCTATTTCAGGCTGTCAACATATTGAAGTCCTTGACTTTCTATTTTTTCACATGTTATCAAAAACAGGCAAATTTTATTCTGATGTCCAATTCTTTGTGTTTTACTTCCTTGGGTAAATGACAGTCATTACCAATGCCTCTACACATAACTTGCTAAGTCAGTTTAATAAATCTGATCATAAAGAAGTATAGAATGGATCAAATCAGTCTAATATGTGCTTGATAGTAGAGACTCTCTGACGCAGTTATTTAAAAAATAGCTGAAATAAGGTACTAATACTATATCATTAGCTTATTTTTGTAAAGCAAACATTCATATTTGAGCATTATCAAAACCAAGCCTTGATAATGTAGTTCTCACTCCTTTTCCAACTTGATATGGATAATTTAGAAGAGTTTCATAGAAGTACACAAATAAGAGAAATAGTAGCTAATGAACCTCAGTGTAAATAAATAAAAATATTCACTTATAAAAAAAAATGATCAAATCTAGATGGCCTAGCCAAGCACTAATTATGACTAATGGCTAAAGCCATAATTTAAAGTACAGAGGTATGAAGATTATAATTCACATGCCATAAAACTCAACATTTTGAAGTTCATAATTCAGTTTTGTTTTTTTTTTTAGTATTTTCATAATGTTGTAGAGCTAACACCACTATGTAATTCCTTAGCATAAATTTAAGGTACTTGAAAATTATTAACAGATATTCATACAAACAGTACATATTTGCACCTGAAATATTTCTTTTTTATGAATATATGTTTTAATTTATTTGGGGTAAATTTCTCTAGACACAGGTTTTCTGGATCATATGATAACTCTATTTATAACATTTTTTCATAGTTGTTGGGTTTTTTCCCCCATATTTTTGCACCTGAAATATTTCTATGGTTTTGTACGTGTGTTTTATGTAGCAGATAAGACTGGTAGCTTCATCTATATAGTTATGGAAATTGGTGTCCAAAATATAGTCAACATACTGTAAGAAAGTGAAAAGAAAATCAGAATATAATAAAATATTTGTGAGTCATATTTCAGAACAGTTTAGTATCCAACATATATAAAGAGTGCTAACAGTGGG
The DNA here is from genome assembly GCF_902686445.1 of Sciurus carolinensis. Classification (NCBI taxonomy): domain Eukaryota; kingdom Metazoa; phylum Chordata; class Mammalia; order Rodentia; family Sciuridae; genus Sciurus; species Sciurus carolinensis. Next base: position 39,286,486 of record NC_062221.1, on the reverse strand, counting down.
GTTTTCAAGATGGTAGAATAGAAGGGGTCACTTTCCTAGATGCTCCATGGTGCGAAACCAAGAATGCAGACAGGCAGCTTCTCAGCACGTTGGGTAAACAAAAACAAGGTGGAGGGACTTTACTGGAATTGAAAACTGGGCACTCAAAGCAGATCAGGGTCTTAGGACGCTGGATATAATAAAACGAGGAAGAAATTCTTAGCAGCATAGCTGCTGCTTTGGCCAGGCCAAAAGTACCAGTCAGAAAAGTCCTTCAGCAAGTGTGGGGGATAAGGGAATTAAAGGAACCCACATCTTTAGAAGACCTGAGACCTGTCTGGATATGAAGTCTTTAGAGATCCATTGCCCAACTAAACTGAAAGATGTGCTACACAATATCATTGTGTGGGAAGGAAGCCACCATCTCTTCAGGTGGCATTTGGAAAACAATGGCAGAAACCATTTTGCACAATGGCCAGTAGCTGAGGGAACTGATTCCTGGCAAACCTGAGTTTGGTCTGGAATTCAGGCCAAGTAAACTCACACTGCACAACATAGAGTGTGCTTAAGTGCCCAGGAGAAAATCAAACATGGAGAGAGGAGTCAACTGATCATGGAAACCCACCCAGCTTTACCCCTCCCACTCCAATTTGTTTGCTTGCAGAACTGCCTGGAATCTGGCCAGGAATTTGGAATGGCTGGAGCAGGAGAGATTGAGTTTGGAGACTAAACCCAGGACCAGGAAACATGAAGTCTACAGGTGATATAGGGGACTAAGAATTGGCTTCTCCACACACAAGTGAAATCCAGAGGATATCCCTGGGGTACAGTCTTCCAGCATGGCTCAGTAATTACTGGGCACTGAAGGTGTGCTGATTTAAAATCTCCAGACCAAATCGCATTCAGCAAAGAACCTGGTGCCCACCTGAGCCTAAACCCTGCCTCCAGGAACTCCGCCTAGGGGATGACCTCTCTCACTCCAGCAATCCAGAGGGTGGAGCATCATGCTCCATATGACCCCACCGAAAACTGCTGAGAAGAGAAGCTGAGAATCTTTTGTACTCCAATGGAAAGAATTCCTTAACTTTTCATCAAAGTTTTTTTCTTCTTAAAAATTCTTTTTCTCTGTTTAATTGTAACCTTAATGGTCACATGGACATTTATAATATTCATTTTTTTCCCATTTCTAGCATTTTTGAAGACAGTTGTTTTTCATGGATAGTTTTTTGTGAACTAGGATATTCAATTATTATCTTTTAGTTTTTTGTATTCTTTAATTTTTATTATTAATTTTTTTAAAAATTTTACTTTATATGTATAATTTTTTCTCCTGTTTCTCTTGATTCTCTTTTTTCCCACTAACAGTCAATCTCTATTATTATATCTTTCCCTCTTCCTTTAATTTTTTACTTCTATCTTCTCCCATTCTCCCTCATAATCATCACATCCTATATCACTTCTGTTCTCTCCATGTTCATCATTTGAAATTATAAACCCTTTTTCAAACTTGCTGTTTTTATTGTAGTCAATAACTGATCATATCATTTCATTTCTGTGCATTATGATAATTAACCTTGTAGACATCATAGTAGGAACTATTTGATTTAATGTTATATATTGTTTATTGCTGGTTGTTATTATTTGTTTCCCCTTAAATAATGAGGCACTGGAAACCTTCAGGGGCACTGTAAGTCCACAGGGTAAAAACTCTACTGCCTCAGATCCATACTGTTAGATGGGTAGACACACAAACAACATGAAAAAGCAAGGGATCAAATTACCCCAAACAAATCAAGGTATTCCAATAACAGAATTCACTGACACCACAATGAAATGTCAGAGAAGGAGTTTACATAGTTAAACTGATCTGCAAAGTAAAGGACAGTATAAGGAGTGAAATCAGAGAAAATAAAAAAGTGAAAGATCAATAAAGAGATAGAAATGCTGAAAAAAAATCAGAAATTCTTAAAATGAAGAAATGAATAAACCAAATCAAAAATTCAATTGAAAGCATCACCAACAGACTAAATCACTTGGAAGACAGTTTCAGGCAATGAAGACAAAATATATAATCTTGAAAACAAAGTTGAATGTGGAGAAAAGATGTTAAGAGACCATGAATAGAACTTACAAGAAATATGGGATAACCTGAAAAGAGCATATTTAAGATATCTTGGGAGAGATGAAGGCTTAGAGATACAAACAAGGGAATGCACAATCTTTTCAAAGAAATAATATCAGAAAATTTCCCAAATCTAAAGAATGAAATGGAAAATCAAATACAGAAGGCTTATTGGACACCAGATAAACAAAATTACAATATACCCATACCAAGGCACATTATTATGAAAATGCCAACATACAGAATATGGATAGCATTTGAAGGTAGCCAGAGAAAAAAATACAGGTAACATTTAGAGGAAAACCAATCCAGATCTCAACTGATCTCACAATCCACACCACAAACCTAGGAGGTCTTGGAAAAATATATATCAAGCTCTGAAAGAAAGTGGATGCTAGTCAAGAATACTATACCCAACTAAATTAAGCTTCAGAACTGGTGATGAAATAAAACCTTCCATGATAAACAAAAGTTAAAAGAATTCACAACTAGAAAACCTGCACTACCAAACATACTCAAGATATTTCAAGAAGAAGAAATGAAAAATAAAAGTGAAAACCAGCAAAGGGAGGAACTACACTAAAAGACAATGAATCAAAGGAGAACCTAATTCAAATTAAAAACCAGAAGAAAATCAGTAAGACAGGGAATAAAAATCATATCTCAATAATAACCTTGAAAGTGAACAGCCTAAACTAATCAATCAAAAGACATAGGCTGGAAGATTGGATTAAAAAACAGGACCCAACAATATGCTGTCTCCAAGAGACTCATCTCATAGACAAAGACATCCACAAACTGAAGGTAAAGGAATGGGAAAAAATGTCATTCATATGAATCTCATAAACAAGTAGTATCCTCTTATCAGATAAAGTGGATTTCAAGTAAAAGTTAATCAGAAAGGACAAAGAAGGATATTCATACTGCTTAAGAGAATGATACAGCAACAAGACATAACAATCATAAATATTTATGTCCCAAACAATGGAACATCTATGTACATCAAACAAACCCTTCTCAATTTCAAGAAGCAAATAGACCACAAAACAATAATACTGGGTGACTTTAACACTTATGTCTCACCACTGGAAAGATTCTTCAACCAAAAATTAAATAAAGAAATTATAGAACAAAAATATATAATTAAAAATTTAGACTTATCAGAAATACATAGATTATTGCATCCATCAATGACTGAATACACTTCTCAGCAGCACATGGATCTTTCTCTGAAACAGACCATATCTTAGGCCACAAACAACTCCTAGCAAATACAAAAAAATAGAGATAATACCTTGCATCCTACCAGATCATATGGAATGCAATGAGAAATCAATGATAAAATAAAAAATAGAAGTTACTCTAACACCTGGAAACGAAATAATACACTACTGAATGACAAATGGATAGCAGAAGAAATCAGGGGTGAATTAAAACAATACTTAGAGGTAAATGAGAATAGCAATACAACATATCAAAATCTCTGGGACACTGTGAAGGCAGTTCTAAGAGGCAAGTTCATTGCATTGAGCTAATTCATTAAAAGATTAGAAGGTTCCATGTGCTACTGAGAAGAAAGTGAATCCGCTCGTTGATGAATGGAATATTCTATATATGTCTATTAAGTCTAGGTTACTGATTGTGTTATTGAGTTCTATGGTTTCTTTGGTTGGATTTTGTGAATCCATCAACGAGCAGATTCACTTTCTTCTCAGCAGCACATGGAACCTTCTTGAAAATAGACCATATGTTATGCCACAAAGCAGCCCTTAGGAAATGCAAAAAAATAGAAATACTGCCTTGTGTTCTATCAGATAATAATGGACTGAGAATAGAAATCAATGACAAAATAAAAAACAGAAATTACTCCAACACCTAGAGACTAAATAATATGCTATTGAATACCCTACCGAACTCATTCTATGAAGCTAATATCACCCTCATACCCAAACCAGGAAAAGACACATCAAGGAAAGAAAATTTTAGACCAATATCCTTGATGAATATAAATGCAAAGATCCTTAACAAAATATTGGCAAACCGTATCCAAAAACATATTAAGAAAATTGTGCACCACGATCAAGTGTGGTTCATCCCTGGAATGCAAGGATGGTTTAACATCTGTAAATCAATAAACGTAATCCATCATGTCAATAGACGTAAGAGTAAGAATCACATGGTTATTTCAATTAACGCAGAAAAAGCGTTCGACAAAATACAACACCCCTTCATGCTCAAAATACTAGAAAAAATAGGGATAGTAGGAACATACCTGAACATTGTAAAGGCTATTTAGGCTAAGCCCAAGGCCAACATCATTCTTAATGGAGAAAAACTGAAACCATTCCCTTTAAAAATGGGAACAAGACAGGGATGTCCTCTTTCACCACTTCTATTCAACATTGTCCTCAAAACTCTAGCCAGAGCAATTAGGCAGACCAAAGAAATTAAAGGGATAAAAATAGGTAAAGACGAACTTAAGCTGTCACTATTTGCGGATGACATGATTCTATATTTAGAGGATCCAAAAACCTCCTCCAGAATACTTCTAGACCTCATCAATGAATTCAGCAAAATAGCAAGCTCTAAAATCAACACGCATAAATCTAAAGCATTTTTATACGCAAGCGATGAAACATCTGAAAGGGAAATGAGAAAAACAACTCCATTTGCAATAGCCTCAAAAAATAAAACACTTGGGAATCAATCTAACCAAAGAGGTAAAAGATCTCTACAATGAAAACTACAAAACATTGAAGAAAGAAATTGAGGAGGACCTTAGAAGATGGAAAGATCTCCCATGTTCTTGGATAGGCAGAATTAATATTGTCAAAATGGCTATACTACCAAAAGTGCTATACAGATTCAATGCAATTCCAATTAAAATCCCAATGATGTACCTTACAGAAATAGAGCAAGCAATCATGAAATTCATCTGGAAGAATAAGAAACCCAGAATAGCTAAAGCAATCCTTAGCAGGAAGAATGAAACAGGGGGTATCGCAATACCAGAACTTCAACTATAATACAAAGCAATAGTAACAAAAACGGCATGGTATTGGCACCAAAATAGACAGGTAGATCAATGGTACAGAATAGAGGACATGGACACAAACCCAAATAAATACAATTTTCTCATACTAGACAAAGGTGCCAAAAAATATGCAATGGAGAAAAGATAGCCTCTTCAACAAATGGTGCTGGGAAAACTGGAAATCCACATGCAACGAATGAAACTAAATCCCTATCTCTCATCCTGCACAAAAATCAACTCACAATGGATCAAGAACCTTGAAATCAGACCAGAGACCTTGCATCTTATAGAAGAAAAAGTAGGTCCAAATCTTCAACTTGTTGACTTAGGATCAGACTTTCTTAACAGGACTCCCATAGTACAAGAAATAAAAGCAAGAATCAATAACTGGGATAGATTCAAACTAAATAGCTTTCTCTCAGCAAAGGAAACTATCAGCAATGTGAACAGAGAGCCTACAGAGTGGGAGAATATCTTTGCCATTCATACTTCAGATAAAGCACTAATTTCCAGAATATATAAAGAACTCAAAAAACTCTATACAAAGAATACAAATAACCCAATCGACAAATGGGCTAAGGATATGAACAGACACTTCACAGAAGAAGATCTACAAGCAATCAACAAACATATGAAATAATGTTCACCATCTTTAGTTATAAGAGAAATGCAAATCAAAACTACCCTAAGATTCCATCTCACCCCAATTAGAATGGTGATTATCAAGAATACAAGCAACAATAGGTGTTGAGGTGTTGAGGATGTGGGGGAAAAGGTACACTCATACATTGCTGGTGGGGCTGCAAATTAGTTCAGCCACTCTGGAAAGCAGTGTGGAGATTCCTTAGAAAACTTGGAATGGAACCACCATTTGACCCAGCTATCCCACTCCTCGGCCTATACCCAAAGTACTTAAAATTAGCATACTACAGAGATACAGCCATAGCTACTCAATTCACAATAGCCAGACTGTGGAACCAACCTAGATGTCCTTCAATTGATGAATGGATAAAGAAACTGTGGTATATATACACAATGGAATATTACTCAGCTATAAAGAATAATAAAATTATGGCATTTGCAGGCAAATGGATGAAATTGGAGAATATCATGCTAAGTGAGATAAGCCAATCTCAAAAATCCAAAAGACGAATGATCTCACTGATAAGTGGATGATGAGAAAAAATAAATAAATAAAAGATTAGAAAGTCAACAAGTAAATAACCTAACATTACAATTCAAAGCCTTAGGAAAAGAAGAACAAAACAATACCAAAAGCAGTAGAAGACAGGAAATAATTAAAATCAGAGCTGAAATCAATGAAATTGAAACAAAAGAAACAATCAAAATTAACAAAACAAAAAGTTGGTTCTTTGAAAAACTAAATAAAATTGATAACCCCTTAACCAAGCTAACAAAGAGAAAGAGAAAACTCAAATTACTAAAATTCATGATTAAAAAGGAAATATCACAATGGACACTACTGAAATACAGACAATAATCAGAACCTATTCTGAAAATTTATACTCTAATAAAATAGAAAATCTTGAAGAATCAACAAATTTCTAGAGACATAAGATCTATCCAAATTAAATCAGGAGAACATAGATAATTTCAAGCAATGCATATTGAAGATGACATAAAAAACCTACCAAGAAAGAAAACCCAAGAACCATACTGATTCTCAGTTGATTTCTACCCGACCTTCAAAGAAGAACCAACACCAATCCTCCTCAAATTCCATGAAATAGAAAAGAAGGGAATTCTTCCAAATTTATTCTATGAAGCTAGCTAGTATCACCCTGATACAAAAAAAAAAAAAAAAAAAAACAGACAAAGACACATCAAAGAAAGAAAATTTCAGACCAATATCCCCAATGAACATAAATGTAAAATGTAAAAATTCTTAATAAAATAATGTTGAATTGAATACAAAAACATATTAAAAAGATAGTGTACCATGATCAAGTGGGATTCATCCCAGGGATGCAAGTTTGGTTCAACAAACAGAAATCAATAAATGTAATGCATCATATCAATAATCTTAAACAAAAGAATCACATGATTATCCCAATAGATGAAGAAAAAGCATTTGACAAAATACAGTATTCATTTATGTTCAAAACAAGAGAAAAACTACGAATAGTAGGAACATACCTCAATGTGGTAAAAGCTATATATGCTAAACCCAAGACCAACATCATTCTAAATGGAAAAAATTGCAAGCATTCCCTCTAAAAACAGGAACAAGACAGGGAGGCCCTCTGTAACCACTTCTATTCAACATAGTCCTAGAAACTCTAGCCAGAGCAATTAGATAAAAGAAAAAAATTTAAGAAATACAAATAGGAAAAGAAAAACTCAAACAATCCTATTTGCTGACAATGTGATTCTATATTTAGAAGAGCCAAAAACTCCACCAGAAAACTTCTAGAACTCATAAATGAATTCAGCAAAGGAGCAGGATATCGAATTAACACCTATAAATCAATTGCATTCCTGTACATCAGTGATGATTCAATTGAAAGAGAAATTAGGAAAACTCTCTCACTCACAGTAGACGCAAAGAAAGTAAAATATTTGGGAATCAATATAACAAAAGAGGTGAAAGATCTCTACCATAAAAACAATAGGACACTAAAGAAAGAAACTGAAAAAGACCTTAGAAGATGGAAAGATTCCCCATGCTCTTGTATAGGCAGAATTAATGTTGTCAAAATGGCCATACTACAAAAAGCACTATACAGATTTAATGCAATTCCTATGAAGTTTCTGATAACATTCTTCATAGAGGTAGAAAAAGCAGTCATGAAATTTGTTTGAAAAAATAAGAGGCCCAGAATAGCCAAAGCAATCCTTACTGAGAAAGTAAAGCAGGATGCATCACAATACCAGACCTTAAATTATACCACAGAGCTATAGTAACAAAAACAGCATGGTGGTGAAGACCAATGGTACAGAATAGAAGACACAGAGACAAACTCACATAAGTACAGTCATATCATACAGGACAAAAGCACCATAAACATACACTGAAGTAAAGATAGCCTCTTCAACAAACAGTGCTGGGAAAACTGGAAATCCATATATAATAAAATGAAATTAGACTGTTCTCTCTTACCCCGCACAAAACTCAACTCAAATTTGATCAAGGGTTTAGACATTAGACCAGAGACCCTGTGCCTACTAGAAAAAAAGTAGGTCCAAATCTCCATCATATCAGCTTAGGAACTGACTTCCTCAATAAGACTCCTAAAGTGCAAGAAGTAAAATCGAGAATCAATAAATGAGATGGTATCAAACTATAAGCTTCTTCACATCAAAGGAAATAATCAAGAACATGGAGAGCCTACAGAATGGGAGAAAATCTTTGCTACCTGCACCTCAGAGAGAGCATGAACCTTCAGGATATATAAAGAACACAAAACATTTAACATCAAAAACACACACACAAAAAATCAATAAATGGGCAAAAGAACTGAACAGACACTTCACAGAAGAAATACAAATGTTCAATAAATATATGAAAAAGTATTCAACAGCTCTAGCAATTAGAGAAATGCAAATCAAAACTATTCTAAGATTTCATCTCACTCCAATCAGAATGGCAATTATCAAGAATACAAGTAACAATAAATGTTGTCAAAGATGTGGGAGGAAAGGTATACTCATACAGTGCTGGTGGAACTGCATGGTGCAACCCCTCTGGAAAGCAGTAGGGAGATTCCTCAGGAAACTTGGAGTGGAACCACTATTTGACCCAGTTATCCCACTCCTTGGTATATACCCAAAGAAATTAAAGTCAGTATACTATAGTGATGCAACCACATCAATGTTCATAGCAGCTCAATAGCTAAAGAGTTCACAATAGCTAAACTACAGAACCAACCTAGGTGCCCTTCAACAGATGAATGGATAAAGAAAATGGATAAAGTAATATTCACAATGGAATATTACTCAGCCATAAAGAAGAATGAAATTATGGCGTTTGCTAGTAAATGGACAAAATTGGAAGCTATCATGCGAAGCAAAATAAGCCAATCTCAAAAAACCAAATGTCCAATGTTCTTTCTGATATGCCAATGCTGACTCATATCAGGCAGGAGGTAGGGGGGGAGTGGAGGTTTACCAGATTGAACAGGTAGAATGGAGAAAGGGAGGAAGGATGGAAATGGGAAAGACAGTAGAGATGAATCTGACATAACTTTCCTATGTTCATATGTGAATACATGACCAGTGTAACTCCACATGGTGTACGACCATGAGAATGGGAAGTTACGCACCATTCATGTATGATATGCCAAAATACATTCTACTGTCATGTATATCTAAAAAGACAAATTTTTAAAAATAATGCTAACAACTCAACAATAAAAAGAAAAATGGGGAAATAATTTGAATAGACATTTCTCCAAAAGGAAAATGTCTCATCTTTAGTCATTAGGTAAATACAATTCAAAACCCTGATGAGATGCTAGCTCACACCTACTATGATGCAATGTTATGTTCAGAGACAATAACAAGTGTTGGATATATATGGAGATAATGGAGATTTCACACATTGCTGGTAGGAACATAAAATAGTACAACCACTTTGAAAAACAGTTTGGCAGTACCTCCCAACATTTGACATAGAGTTACCATATGACCCAGTTATTCCATTATTAGATCAAGAGAATTTAAAGCATATGTCCACACAAAAACTTGTACAGGAATACTCATAGAAACATTATTTGTAATAGCCCAAAGTATAAACAATCTAAATGTCTATCATTTGATGGTACATAAACAAAATGTGGCACACCCATGCGAGAGAATATTATTCAGCCTTAAATAAAAAGGAATGAAGTATTCATATATGATCAAATATGGATAAACCTGGAAAATAATATGCTATGTGAAACAAATCCACACAACAGGCCACATTTTGACTATAATTACATTTATATGCAAGTTCTTTAACAGAGAAGTCCATATAGAGAACAAGTATATTAGTGTTTTCAGGAGCTGGAGGCAGGAAGGAATTAGTAGTGACTGTTAGTGCCTTTTGGGGGTGTTGAAATCATTTTGGAATTAGAAAGTGGTGGTAGTTGCACAACCTTGTGAAAATACTAAAAAATCTGACTTGTATACTTTTAAAAGGTTGGATTTTACAGTATGTGAATTACATTCTATTTTTAAAAAAGCAAGTCTTCATACTATTGTCAAAGGGCAAAGTGTTTCATACTGGTCTCTGATGATGTGAGGGATGAAAAGCAGATTATGCCAGAATAAAAATAGGTCTCATCACTACACATCCTATTTAGTTCAGCTGACATTTTTTTCCTAATAGCATGGCATTCTCAATTTAAAGTAAGCAATCTATTGACTTTCATTCTGGGAAAGCTCTTTATCATCCTTGGGATCAGGTAGTGAGAAAGAGTTCAGACTGGCTACTTTGAGTAAAGCTGCTATAATCAACTGGACTTACTATAGGGGTGCACCTGCCACTGAGTATGTGATCCACTCATGAATGAATTAAGACATTCAGCATTTTTAAGAGAGACCACTTCAAGCTTATGTTCTACCTCTTGAATGCACATGGTGATATAAATGTATTTCCATTCATCATTTCCTTATATATCAGAAAGGGTGATGTAGATGAAGAGCAGAAAGAAGAGGAAGAGGAAGAGGATAGGAAGTAGAGAAGAGGGGGAAGCAGAGGAGAAGGAAGAAGAATGTAAATAAATACTAAGACAGATGCTACTCTGCAAAGAGTTCACTCAGTTCTAGGGAAGTCATACACTTGATTTGTTCAATGTGATTAGTATAATGAAAGAAGAAGGTGTAAAAATTAGAGGAGGGGTTAATTGTCTCAGGATAAGCTCCTCCTTTGATCAGGAATGTTTCATGGGAACTGTATGACATGGGGCAGAAAGGATGAATAGGGCTAGTCATCTTTCATGTGACGATGAAGGAATAGAATTAGACTTGATTTAACTAAAATTTGATAGATTGATGTAGATGATAGATAGATGATAGATAGATAGATAGATAGATAGATAGATAGATAGATAGATAGATAGAATATGTTTGTCATAGTCTGGTTCCCAAACTAGCATCACCAGTATTGTTTGTGACCTTGTTAAAAATAACTCTTGGGTTCTTCCCCTAACTACTGAATCAGACAGTCTGATAGTGAGCAAAGCAATCTGCGTTTTAACAAGCCCTTGAAGTGATTCTGATGCACACTAAAGTTTTACAACCACTGTTTTCAATAAATATGGCAAGTAGTTTCAAAAATAGATGTTGAGTCTTAAAAGAAAAAAATAAATCCTAGGGAGGGTTCTGTTTTAGTTCAAGAAATTGACCACATTAGTTGATGTCTTCCCCTTCCTAAATCTCATTACATGAAGAATGAAGTTTTAAGTTATTATCTAATTAAAACAAACAAAGGAGGAGACAAAAATGGGCCAACTACTTCAGGAATAGTTCAAAAGACAGAAGAAGTCCGCTAAGGATTCCTAACTGCCTTGGTAGATAGAATTCACTTGTCATGAGGCAAGAAGTTAATGCTGGAAGGAAGTCCAGGGACTTAGTGCTTAATGACTCGAGTATCCTGAAAGGTGGGGGTGATGTGTGAGTCTAACTGAGGGATCTGATTATAAAATATGTACACTAGTTAGCTCCCTGATGTCCCTTTCTCCTTCTGCCCCTTAGAAGACAGGGGAGAATCATCTGGAGAAACTGAACTGCAGTAGACCAGCCTTGACAAAGGTGAGACAGAGCACTGACCTTATAAGGATTAGATGGAAGTCTACAGTATGAGCTGATGGTCCCCCATAGCGAGCCCCAGAAAACCCACATCTAAGTTTGTATTTTTTACACCATTCAAGAGGTTGGAGGATTGTTCTCTGGAAACCCCAATGAAAATTTCCGTGGCTCATCACCTTCCAGTGAAGTCTACCATTTAGCTACTCCCACATAAAACCCAGCTTCCTTCCAATAAAGTTTTAGTGTTTACTCCTAACTATAAAGGGTCACAAGATGGCAAGAGGCCTTCCAGGATATAGGGACATACATGAAAAGAAGTTTAAAATTTTTTTTGAATTTTAAAAATCTGAAAGAAGAGGAAATGTTCTTCCCTCCAAAAACATGTATCTTCAGGAAGAGATTATATTACATTCATATGTACAAACATATTTAGCTGTAAAAAGTAACACCCAGAAAATAAGGAATATGTTTTCGAGATGAAGGACAACTAAAATGAAAAAAAACTCAGTAGGAGAATTAGAGATAAATCAAATAAATCTCCCAGAAAGGAGAAGGGGTGAAGGAGAAAGAGATTAGGAAAGAAATAAAATACGTAAATTAATCCAGAAGAACTAGGAAAAGAAGATAGAGAAAACAAAGGTGAGGAAATTATAGGGAAATAACTCAAGAACTGAACAATGTATCTCCAGACTGAAAAATTAAAAGACTCACAGAGTATCTGGAGCAATAAAGACTCATACTAATGCACATCATCATGAAATTTCCAGACACCAGGGACAGCGAGAAATCCCTAAAAGAGACAGAGATGGTATGCACAAAAGATTGTCATTCAGAATGATATTGTGCTCCAGAAAAGTAACACCAAAATGACATAGAACAAGAGAGAAATAATTTTTCATACTCAGCCCAACTATCAACCTGCATAAAACAAGACATTTTCAGACATACCAAACTCAGAAAATGGACCAACTACGCACCTTCTCTTAGGAAGCTATTGGAGGAAATGCCTCAGCAACATGAGAAAGTGAACAAAGAGAGAAAAATGTAGACAATCAGAAAATAAGGGTTCTGACATTTAAGAGGCAAAGAGAATTTCCAGGGAGGCAAATTTCACAGGAAATTTTCAAAGGAAAATTTTGCAGCCCAAGCTGTGGGTCAGAATTAAGCAGCCTCCTATCCAATGGGAGTGAGTAGGGAGTATAGGATGAAAACCACCAGAAGATAAAATGGAATCATTTAGTGTGTTTGAGAGTCATAGAAATTATTTCTAGGTATTAGAGTATGTGGGAGGAAATTAACTACTTATTTTCAGGAAAAATGCAAGAAAATTATTAACTGTAGAAAAAATAATTCATATGAGAAAGGAAATATCCTAGGACATTATTTGGCTTAACAGTAAACAACATTCCCCTTTTAAAATGAGGTAAATATTTATACAGATTTGTAACATAAACACACTGAAAACATAAGGAGGGTTTGGGAAATGGCAGTTTAACAGATCCAAAATAGGATGGAAGCCAATAAGTGTACTTCATAGTGATAAATTAAGAAATAGAAGAATGGGATATTCTATCAGATAGTGGTCTATGTGCAGAAAATAAAGGAATGTTATAAACTTTATTTATAAAGGAGAGCAGGTTTTCTGGTAGTGTGATCAGGCCTTCTCTTAGCAGATACAGAATTCTTAGAAGGAATAGGCAGAATCAGTCATGCCGCATCTCAGGTATATATATTCCAGGTAGAAGTGAGAGCAGGTGCTAAGATTTTGAGGGCAGGAATAAACTTACTGTGTTCTAGAAAGAACAAGACTAGTTAGCATTGAACAAAGTCAGCAACATGTGGAAGAGAAGTGACAAATCTAAATGGAAGAAAAAATGTTTAGCTTAAAGATTGTACTATAAGCTAGGCATTGTGGCACACACGTGTAATCCCAAGGACTCAGGAGGCTGAGGCAGGAGGATTGTGAGTTCAAGGCCAGCCTTGGCAACTTAGTGAGATCCTGCCTCAAAATAAAAAATAAAAAGGACTGGGGATATAGCTCAGTGGTAAAGTGATCCTGGATTCAATCCCCAGGACCAAAGGGGAAAAACATAGATTACATTATAACTTAGAAGATTCAATGATTCAAAGAAAAACAAAGCACTACCATATTTGTGTGCTTTATTCTATGTATTTCTCTTTCAGGTGTTATTCTTTTGTACCTTCTTCACCACTTTAGTACCATCAACCATTAACACCACAGGGCCCCATATTAAAGTAAACACTCAAAAAAATTCTTTCACTCATATATATGAATCTATTGCATGTCAGGGAATTAGTTCATTACCACGTAAATCATGCTCCCTCCCATTTCTAGCTACTCCACTCCACTCTGCATTTCTCAATGTGATCTTCTTCATCCTGATTTCCTATCTGCATTTTAAATAGTAGTGACTTATAATATGTCACATTTTCTGAAAATACAAGACTTGAGTAGAAATTGTAATTAGGCTGGCTGGGCAATGTGCTATTATTAGTAAGAATTGTGATTTTTTAGAGTTGTGGGTTAATTGCTAATAACTGTATGCAGTGTTTTCCCTCAAGATGTTTTCTATTACAGTAATTAACTGAGCAGCTGGGAGAGCAGACATTAACCATTTGTCTTCACAGTAGCCCTCACTGGGGTCTCTCCCAAAACCTTTGCACGTGGCTGTATTTGTTGTTTGACAGGTAATCCAAGAGAAACCTAAAACATATTGGATTCTCACACTTTGGAGTGGAAATAAAGTTTAAAACATTTCTTTTCTCTTTGGAAGGATTCTTGCTCACATAGGTGATGAATAGATTCTGGGAAACATAGAATGTCTTTTAGATAAATGGACTTATTTGGCTAGTTTTTATGTGCATATTTCTTAGTAACCTCACATAATGAAATTCTGTCACAGTGATTGTGTCAGAAGCCTGAGTACCCTGAAGACACCACTGGTTTATCTGCTTGCAAATCAGATTGGACCAGTAAAAGCTGGCTATACCGAAGAAATCTGCTCAGTGAAACTTAAGAAACCATCTTGCCCTATAGCCTTATTTTTTCCCTATAATATCTGAATTCCCATTTGATTTTTAATTCAGTTCTGCCCCTCGATTTTAGAATCCTGAATTTCCTTCTCGGTGATTCCTTTTATGAATTACTGTGTGTTTCTGTGGCCCCATTCTCAAGACTACATGCAAAATGTGATGCTTGACCCAAGGTCTCCTTGCCAACACTGCTGTCTCATAGCCTCCATCTCTGTCAAGTTGTTTTCTAGATAGAGCATGCAAAGAACAATGCCTTTTGCTGATGCATAGACATTCATTTTATTTTGCAGGGAACATTTTATTTAATACATTTTTTTAAAAAATATGCTCAAACTACAAACAGAAACTAAGTACAGAAGGAATCTGAAAATGAAGGTAGACTTTTAGGAAATTGTTAGGAATATAACAATTGTTTTTAATCCTTCTACCTGTTGAATAAAATCATAAACCTACCTGTTAAAATCCCATGCTTTTTCTAACTCTGATTTTCCAGAGGCAGTAATTTTCTTTCCTCTCAAGATTACTCCTTTTTCTTTAAATCCATATAATCTCTAGGTTTATACTGCCTTGAGTATTAGTTGTTAGAGCCTCAACAACAAGAATATTATCTGATTTACTCTAATTCCTCGGAAGCCACACACACAGGCTCTGGCAAATAAGGCAGATTGCAGCTTTCTTTTCCTCTTCAGAAAGATGTTGGGAACCTAATCCTCTGGGCGATGGTGGGTGGTGGTTTAGCACGACTACTTAGGCCTCTCACATGGTGTCAGTGGTCAAAGGGGAGGTTCACCCAGCTGAGACACACCATGCGGAGACATACCATGCTTGGTCTGCTGGGTGATAGCAGGTAGACCTTCAGAAAGAGGGACAAAGACAAATGAGGCTGTCCCATATGTGAGGAGAACCCTCTGTATCGGTTAAATACTAGAAAACTCACCAAGAGTCTGGAACAACCACAGAAAGAGGTTGACGAGACAATCAGAACCTGGTGGAACCTGGAGTGTGGTGTATACACATTCAACAACACAAGTTTCAACGCAATTAGAGGCAAGATGTCATAGAGAAGTATGATGTAGTGGCCTACAGGGTCAGAGAGAGAGATTCAAGCAAAAGTAAAGCAACAATGGGAATTCCTTTATGGGAGAGAAGTTTCTCTGAAGTTAGTTGTGAAGAAGGAAGCTCTGAAGCCTGCTTCTTCGTCTAGAAACCTTGACCTCATGTGCTTAGTCTCCCTATAACATTCAGACCTAAGTGATGCTTTCTGTTTGATTTTTTAATAAATCGTTTCTTGGAGGAAAATGCTTTAATGAATCCTTTTTGATTGACTGATTGCTGAATCTATTTCAGAAATACTCAGGAAAGCATGAACCAAAATATAAATTGAATTAGAAAATATTATTTTGTATATTTCAAAAGAAAGTATACTCTTCTTAATCTGCCTTCACAATTTTTCCTTATGGGAAAACCCTTCCCAATATACTCCTGGCAATAACTAATATTGGAGGGTTAAAAAAATTGCAACATTTTCTATCCACTTAATGAATGTCATGTAATACAATTATATGAAATTTACTGTTTCAAATTAATATCCAAACAATTCAATTTTATTGTCTGATTCCCCCATTCAGTTTTACTTTGAGTTCCTTAAGATAGGAACTGTGTCTTTTATACTCATTTATATCATCCAGAGCACTTGACAGTATTTGGTGAAATCATAAAGAATGATTGAAATTTTTAAATTAAAACTAAATTTTCAACCTAGAAAACTATTTAGCAAATGAGCTGCTCAAACTATTATTAATATCTTGGTTAACAGAAAAAAAGAAAGATAATAACAATGCTTCTTTTGTTTAAAGTATAAACACTGTTCCACCTAAGAAATGAGAATCAAGGACAAGTTTTGGCACTTGGTGAGTCCTTTATAAGCAGAGAAACACATAAGGTTTTATTTTAATTCAAGAGCTACTCTTGTCAGTGCTTTAAAGAGAGTAGAAATTAAGCTATATCAAAGCTTGTCTTGGCCCAATTATAGAATGAGAATGAGGCATCTATGGAATGGTTCCAGAATAAGTTTCAAATCAGTTTGAATCCAGTTATTTGGTCCTTATTAGGACTTCAGGGGACAGCCAAGAACTACATTTAATTCATTATCTTGTTCTGAAAATGCTACAGTGGCTGCTACACAAATTGAAAGCAGCATTTACACAAGCTAATACCTATGGTATCTTTCCAATTTATCTTTGGGGCATTATCACCTCCCAGTGTACCTTCTTGAATGTTTGACATGTGGTCTGAATTCTCATTTTGTAGGATGATAGCTATTCACCTCAAAGAGAACATTGGAGAAAATGGCCCTGCATTAAAGTGCTAAGAATGCTACCTGAAATACATTTTAAAAGATTTGAAAATAGCTACAGTCTTGTGTCAGAAATTGTGTTATGCTCGTGCCTTTTAGATAGTCCATTCTCTCTAGATCGAAGTCACAGCATTATTGAGTTAATTCATTTCTGTTTGACTCATGTCCAACATTGTGATGTAAATTCACAATGGAATTGTTGTCCCCTTTTTTGTGAAACATTCAAGACTACTGATTTTTGTGTATCATTGTCCTTGAAAAGAGAGAAAATTTAAACAATATGTTTGCTTTGTAATGTGAAGGTAAATATAACATGTCGACATTCAAGACAGGAAAATGTTCCTCTAGGAAACTGGGACGGATGGTACAGGAAGAATTGTTGCCCACATACAGAGTGACTTCTAATAGTTTATTGATCTCACTGCTTAGCATCCCCTTTTATAGTGGGTTTTAACAAAAACCCTATGTGGATATGAAATTGACAGCATAATCCTAGCGGGTTTTATGTAACTAGACACTAGCAACAACAAATAATGTATTGACTCCCAGATTTCAAGCACTGATACTCCAAGTGACTCATATTAATGCTTTATATTGATATAAAACCTTTCTTCCCAAAAGTACAAAGCACTTTCTTAAAATTGCCTTATTGGGATTTGTAACAACTTGAAGATGCCTAGACTCTGAGACCATAGAGTGCTAAGCTGAGATAATACCTTAAGTTTCCTGATTTCCAATCTAGCATTTCAAAGGTTTAATCATTACCTATCCTTTCAGTTTCCAAAAATGCCAAAAATTATCCATTCTATATAAAATTTGAAAAAGGTTGTATTTTAGAGAAGATTCTTTTAGAGTCTAAAAACCATTAAGTAAAAGTTTAAAAATCAATTGTGTGAGAATTCAAGTGACTTTCTTTTTCAGGTAAGGATTTAAGTCTATTTTTCCATTTTAAGGAGAAATAACATGAATGTTAGGGAAATGTCAAAAAAACATATTTTTTCAGTAACTATGCAAAATATTCTAAAAATTAAACAACTTTTTACTAATTCAAAGTGTTCGACTAACCATTTACTGCAGAAAACCTTCACCAGTCTTTAAAAACAATATAAAGATTAGCTGCATTAGGAAATATTTAGGATTGTTTTGAAGCTATAGCAAATGGAATAGCATTCTTTTGGAAGAAAATTATATCTTACTTTCTTATAATGTTGTTTCTAGTTTCTGACTAAACAACATTTGGTGCCTAAATTATAAATTCTGCCACCAGATGTAATGAATGTATCCAGAAATGAGCCTAGATCAAGACTCTATAGAGGTACCAGGTACAGAGAGATTCATGGTCCAAAAGCAAATCAAAGTCTGTTATTAATTGGTCTTCCTGTTTAGTTGAGTTTAATGCAATGAGCTAAGGCCTAACTCTGTCTTGTCCTCTGTTCTTTTTAGGACACATCTTTCCTTACATTCCTTTTAATCGGTTGGTTCTTTGAAGTCATATAAATCAATGGAGAGGAAAATCCTTTCCTAAAGCAAGCAACCCACAGCATCTCACTGAAACTTCACAAGGAGGACGAGTGAGCATGTACTTTTCCCTTCAGTTTTGATAAGATGCATGATGACTTTACCCCAAACCACCATTGCAATTTTATTTGCCCTTTGAAATAAAATATTTCAAAGGAGAAAAATGTATACATTTCGTTTACGTTTAAATGATCTCATGCTGGCAAAATCAGGCGTCTTCTTTGCCTTTTTCTAGATTCCATATACTTTCTCTTTCGATGGAGCAATAGTGTGTTTGGTTAATAGCCTCACTGTTTTCTGCTGTTAAGGGAACTGAAGTGCCATTAACAGATATTAAAGTACCATTGATTCCATTAGTGCCGACAAGCACTAAATCCCAATTTCTTTTTAAATAAGCATTAAAACAAATGCAGATGTCCTTTATTAACAAGTAACATGCTGAGAAATCCTTATTGCAATTGTTTAATATATGAAAGATGTCTTAAAGACTAAGTTAGAATCTTAAGGAGCTGAAATGCCAGAACTTGGGTACAATGAAGGACACGTGTGAAGGAATAAAAATCTATTTTCTCCATGCAGGATTGTATCCAAAATGCATTTTACTCTCAGATTAAAATCATAATCACTTTTCACCTTCATAGGCTTCCAGATTCATATACTATAACACATAATTCCACATCAGTGAGAGATACAATTTATAGAGCTACAGTAAACAATACAATGATGTGCTGAACAGGGAACTTAGATCCCAGAGATGGATGTGGACTGACGAACTTCCAGCCCAGGGCTTCTACACGAAGTCCACATGGCCAGATATTCCCACAGAATAGAGGAACATCTGCCTTAGAATCAATTGTATGGAGAATACAAATATGTACTTGGGCATCTGGCCTTGTTAAAAAGAGTTCTTAAAAATTGTAGAAACCTTTGTTATGCCAGGGGATTTAGAAAATTTTAAACCTTAGAGCTAAATTTGTGGCAAAATACAAGTATGTTTCTCACATTTTTTAGACTTTTCCCTGAGCCCTGTTGTGTTTCTTTACTTTTATCTTCCTTGTCTTCCATCTCTTTTTTCCTGTGTCTAGAGTGGATGTTGCTCTTTGTAGATATTCCTTAAAATGTGTTTTAGTAATTTTTAAAGTAAAGTTAATTATTAAAAGACAAAAATGAGAGACACTTGTTTTGTTTGCTGCTGTATTTGCAGAGCCTAGAATAGTATCTGATATATAGGAGGCATTTAGGAAATATTCGGTGAATAAATGAAAAGATGGTAGATGACAGGAGGAGGTAGGTGGGTAGGTAGTCATAGAGAGCTATAAATAGTAGCGAAAGGAAGGAAGGAGGATAATTTAAAAGAAAAAGAAAATGGAAAAGAAGAGGACATGAGAGAAGTATTGTCATCCCTGTAAGAAATTAATTAGGGTTGTAATGATATTTATCCTAAAGGTGCTTGAATAACGTAAGATCCCTTTGAACAGATCAACAATCCATCAAATGTATATCAAATGCTTACCATAATCACTGCACTGCTAAGTGATGGGAGGATTTAAAAGTGCATAGCATGATCTCAACCCACAAGATTATTATAATAAATTTAGACAAATATAAAGTCTTAGAAATGTGGAAATTTTTCTCTACTTAAGGAAGTTTGAGTAGAGGAAGAGTGGAAGACATAGAACTCCACCCGAATTAACTGTACAAACCAATGCATAACCTATAACTTCCATGGTTACTAACTGAAGACATAAGATTCTTTGTCAGAAGCAAAGAACTGAATTGCAGCAAAAACAATAGCAGAAGTACCAGCATATTTGTGCTGGTGCCCTAAGCTCCTATAGTCCTTTCACAGAAATATGTGGAAGTCCAGGTGAAACATGAGCACAGTGTGCTCCTGGAGATCCATCAGCTAAGGGAATCTGCCACTCTTAGAGCAACATCAAGCAAGCCTTGTTCTTTGTCTGAAAAGTAAACAGGTTCATCATGTCAGACCTGTGATTCTTCATCTTGTTTCCCAGCATGGTCACTTTGAGGATAACTGTCAAAGAAAATGAATAAAAAGGGCAAGGGCCTGATGGAGGATATATCTGCTATAGCATATCATCTGATATTCAGCTGTTAATTGAGCTCCAACGTATAATTAAGAGATAAGCTATAACTGTACACACTATGGTAGCCAACAGACATACTGAGAGGTGAGTGGAAAAATAGAAGAGTCTTGGCAGAAACTGATTGTACTTCATCACACAGAATAGGCTGAGGTGACCCCACCTCCAAAAAATATCTATTATGGATGTTTTGCACGTGTGTAAGCACATACACAAGTCACAGGTGAATTATGTATGGAGTGTGACAAGAAAATGTGTACCTAGATTTGCAGATATGGGTCTGGGAAGAAGATTCATTAAATTACTTTGTTGAAAAACCCTATAGCTAAAGTGGATCTCATTTCCTGGTTATCCAAGAAATGTTCCCATTGTAAAAGGTGAGGAGAATAGGGATAAAGGCTTAGTATCTATGTCCACATGCAGTGTCCTATAACCAAACCTCCCAGGTGACCTGACTTGGTGAGCACCTTTTGCAATGTTCTCTACTAAGTCTATCTCCAGACACTCATTGTGAGACCAAAAAGGTTGTCAGAGTCTGTCTTCCTTCTTAAATACCTTTGAAAACATTTTTAGTATGTTCTCTTTAGGGAAAAAATGTGGCTCATTATATTTGATTTGTACATGTAGGAACTTTCTGAAAAATTTTGTTGTCGGACAGCAGGGAGGTTGGAAACAGAAGGACACTAATGAAATATAAAAAGAACATCTTTTTATCTCTCAGGGTTTTAGCTATTCTAGTTACTTGTTTATCTCCCAAAATTCTAACTTCCTCTTTTTGATATAGAAAATTTCATTTCAATTCACTGCAATATCAAAAGCAAAACAGCGACCATGATCTTTTAGATGAGGAATAAGCAGCAGGCTAAATGAACTCCTCTGCAAACTTCCTTGATGTTGTAACAGTCTATAGTCAATAACTCATTAGTCATTTTGCTTTTAAAAAAATTACAGTTTTACATAGAAATTCAGGTGGAAGAACCAAAAAATCTTGCTATAAATATCCAGGATTTGCTTTTCTGCACAGTTATTTCCAGGTCACGATGTTTTTATGACTATTTTTTTTCACTTTTTTAGAGCTGTGCCTATCGTTGCATCCCTCAGTAGGCACAGGGGAATGACCTACATGAGTTCTAAGGGTCTCATCTGGACTGTGCTGTCTCCTGTTCATTGCTGCCAACAGCTTATTAGAGTTGCATAAACTGTGAAATTGTTCAGGTTTGATTTTTACAGTAAAATAATTATAAATCTCCAAGATACTTCATAGACATAATTTGATAAGTATGTCAGTATTTGTTAACAAGATGTTAGAATTTTCTGTTCATTTAGTTGTAAGTAAATAAATCTAAGAGTAAACATTCCCAAAAGAAGCAAACAAGAACTTAAATATCATAACCATAAAATTAGGCTTCCTATTTCAAACTCTTAATAAGTTTGCTTTACCCTGAATCTTACTCAAGAGCCTCCACTGTCCTAACGGAGTGCTTCTTGGTGATAATTCTAGCAGGCATTCATCTACTGCTTATTATTTAGCCTAGAGCCATAGGGTCTTTAACTACCTTCATTTGCTGAAGGTTCAGAGCACCTTCTTTCTTGTCTTTTATCTAAAACATCTTAAAATAAAATGTCTGGACCAACAGAGTAAATACCTTCAAAAAATGTGTAACATAAGAAAACAGTGAGCATTGTATATATTGGCCATTTATACTTTTTCTCAATTATTGTTAAATAACAAGGTCAGGTGAAAACTATAATAAGCTGTGCAAAAGTTTGCTCCATACTTATTTAAGGACAAAAACTTCCCATATTCAGGAGAAAGAAAAATAAAATTAATATACACTGATCAGAGACCAAAGTGGTAAATATTTGCATAGGAAAAAATTTTTATTTCTTTGCTTGGGACAGGAAGAAAGAAATAAGTTTACCTACATACATATTGAGATTCATCTCTGGGACCTTAGAGGGCCATATAAGGTTATAGAACAGATACATATAAATTAGAAAGATAGCTGTGACATAATTTGTTCTTATTTATTTCACTTGTTGAAGGAGATTGATTGATATTTATTTTCTGGTTCTACCTACCAGTAATCCTCATCCCCACCCCCATTCTGAGGATTGAACCCAGGGTTTTGCATATGCTAGGAGAGGGCTCTACCTCTGAGCTATATTCCTATCCTTTTTTATTTTTTTAATTTTGAGAAGTTTTCACGAAATTGCCCAGGCTGACCTTGAACCTGAGATCCTCCTGCCTCAGCCTCCTAAGTAGATGGGATCACAGGCATGTGTCACCATGCCCAGCTATTTATCATCTTTGTTTGAAAGAATATATTTGCAATTACAGGGACTTGGTACTGCTTGCCTTAGGTAGTTGTCTATTTCCCTTGTTTAATATAATTTCAAGTTTTTTTCTTCTTTTTAAAATTGTCAATATTATTATAAAGGATTCACTTTTTTGATAACAATTAAATTGAAAAGAAAAGACCCTTGAGATATTAAAAATGAAATAAAAGTACAATTCAGCAATTCTACTACTGGTTATTATCCAGAGGATATGAAATCAATTTGTTGAAGAGACAGCTGCATGGCCACATTCATTACAGTATTTTTCACAACAGCCAAGATATAGAATTGACCAAAACATCTATCACCTGATGAATGAGGAAAATGTAATATATGGTCTTGTATCACTTAAAGATAGTTATATATTCTGAGAAATATATTGTTAGGCACTGTTCATCCTGTACAAATATTACAGAGGATACTTACAGAAACTAAGCTGCATTCAGCAGATTATATTGCTCATTAGACAAAATAGTTTTATAATTGTTATATATGCCATCTGTTGTTGATGGAAGTGTCTTTATGTAGTTCACGCCTATATATAACAATGGAATGCTATTCAACCTCAAAGACAAGGAAAAAGAAGACATTTCTTACTTTGACCTCAAAACATTAGACTTACAATTTTGCTTCCACTAAATATTACTATTGCATTTAGCACACCAGTCTCTTCTGGGTAACTCATATTCACCTGACAGAATTGTAAGTTTTGTCACAACAAATTAGAAATAGACCTTCTGTAGTCCTAAAGGATAACTTGATTTCCAAGAGAGTTAAAATAAATTTCATCTCTAAACAATAGCCCTGCAAATACTGGTGGCATTGGGTACTGACACCCAACAGTTGAAGAAAAAAGATGCAGAAGGCAAGAAAGATGAAAAAGAGCCAAGCATAAAATTAGTCCTCTTTGCAGTTTTCCAAGCATAAGGCCTGCTTCCATTCCTCAATGTTTTTACCTGGAAACTTAGTATTATACATACCAAAAATTAATATAGTAGTGTTTTCTCCCTGAGAGATGAACCAAAGATACTCATTTAGCATTAACTGTAAAAGATGTTAAAGGAAGCTAATGTTAGCATCAGCACTCTGTGGTGACCAAGACAAATAAAAATCTGAGGCAAAGATTAATACTGATCATGCTCCATAAAGCAGGTAGTGTATCTATGTGGTCTGACTGCCATAATTAAATAGTTACACAGACATGCACACTAATTGATTAATATTATAAGACCCAATTTTAATGGCATTTTTATTCTTGTGCTAACCCAGTTGCTTGACACACGTCTCAGGCATTTATTGACTTTAAGAGAGAGATTACCAAATATATAAGGATGAGGAAATAGGGCCATTGTAAATTCAGAGAAAAGATTTGAAAGGCATGAAGATCTGGCTTATTGATAGCATCTTGTGAGATTGATGACTAGTAATGAGTCCTTTGGCACTTTTTTGTTTTTCTCCTTTGTATAAAGTGGGCACTTGCCTTTGTTTGGTAAAATGTAATGTCAAACAGAATGGAGCCCTAACTAAAATTTAGGAATCTGGCTTGTAACCTGCCTTTTGCCAATAGCTATGAGCTTTGAAGAACCATTTAACTTCTCTGCCCCTTCAATTCTGCCTCTGTACAAGAACAGTCAGAGAAGATAAACTCTAAGGTCCTTTCCAACTCTAAAATGTGAAGAATTGTCCTATGCAACAACACCTGTTCAAGTGTACCTCTGCTGAATTTGCCCCCAAAATTCCATTCTGGTGAAACCTGTGGGTTTTTCCTTCCCTCTTTCTACTATGTGCTTTAGATGGAGCTGACTACCCCTGGTTTCATAGTGGGTATGTTGTCAGTGCTGACCATTGATTCTCTGGCCTAAGTGATACAGAAGTCATTGTTATATGATTCAGAAAACTCCATTAAGAAGCCTGATTGTTTGAACTGCTGGGAAAATCAATCCTAAGAGATGTTATGAAACTCGGACTCCTGGGACTAACTTGTAAAGTCAATAGGCAGAGGGTTGAGCAAAGAGAAACAGAAATCATATGATAACATTATTTGATCCCCTGAATCAAACCACACCCAAAATCAAGACAAACTGAAAACTTTTCCATTGTATGAATCAATGAGTTCCTTTTAAGTTTATGTTTGTTTAGGTGAATTTGGGGTCAACAGAAATGAGAAAAGTTCTAACTATTAGTGCCTGAACATGCTCTATTGAGTGCTTCAAAACCATTTGCCACCCATGAATCTTTCACTGTCACATAGAAGAGACCCAATAAATCACCAATTCCATTTACTCATTACTTCAAAAATGAGGCCTCTATAATATGAAAAGAAATCTCTCCTCAATGTGTTTTATGAATTAAATGAAAATGTTATTAATATTGATCTAAGTTAAAAGTCATGATATTCTTGGTTTCTAACTACTAAACATTTAAAGACCACTAAGATCAACTTAATAAACACTGACCTGAGGAAAAGAATCTACCAGTCTCCCTACTGATATTCTTCTCTGTTTTGTCTTTCCAGGCACAATTCAAGAAAATCCATCTTTTTCAGCAAGTGGTATGCCATTATTTTCCAATCCGCAATGACGAAAGCAGTAATTTATGAAATGATTCATGTGTGTTTTCTTCGCTGAGTCAAAGAAGTCTGGGAACCAAACTCCATTTTCACAATGCTTTGTCTAGTACAAAGGTTTTCAAATATATTTTGGGAAAAATTTTGGAAATTTACATAACTAGTGGTATATCCAAAATCTCTGATGAGTCCTATTTCCCATCATTTAATGCATTTCCCAAACCATTTAGTTAAAAGTCATTTTGCACCCCACCCATTATACCCACAAGAGAGGCTAGCACTCCACAGAATCTATTTTGGGAGACACTCATTGTCTCATGTTCTCAGAGTCCTGCAAAAAAGTTCTGAGTATAATTGGAATTCAGAACCAAGAGTTTACCTTATCCACCTGAAAGATTCCTTAGTAGATTGAACCAAGTAAAATTTTTCATATTTGAGGATTTTTGAATCACATCCAAAGTCTTTCTCTTTTGCATTGGATCTTTTCCATTGGCGCCTTTAGCTCCACTATCCTTCTCCACTCTACTCTACCTGTGAGAGTAGCATTATGGTCTGCATTTGTAGTCTACATTTATGGTCTTCCTTGATCTCTAGGTTCGGTTTGGGATTACTCAATGAGAGCCATGCTATATGGCAGGCAGGAGGTTGGGAGGTCAGGTGTCTATTGTCCTAACTCTCTTCTTGCTTCAGAATACCTGGGGTTATAAACAAGGTCACATACTCAGTGACCCTTCATTTTCACAATGCTTTCTCTAATACAAAGTTTTTAATCTTGACACTACTGATTTCTTGGGTCTTATCATTCTTTACTGCAGGCATCTCTCTAAAAGCACTTCTGACTTCTACCTACTGGGTAGCAATAGTATCCACAAAGATATCCTCTTAATCATAACAGTTCAAAATGTTTCTAGACATTTCCAAAATGTCCCTTGTGTGGCAAAATCTCCTTCTATTCCCTACCCCCCATCATTAAGAACAAGGGACAGCTACTTTCTCCAGGTTTGTTATTAATTACTTCTCTTGGCTCTTTTAAGACTAGAGGTAGTAATGGAACCCTCATTGCAAGTACCACAGTGTTTCTCTAACCCTAGGTGGTTTCCTTTGCTTTTATAAATAATTTTTTTATTAAAATTCTCTTCAATTCCCTCATTTACATGTGCTATCGATTTTTCCAACTCGGTCTTTCCCCAATCCCACCAAATTGCTGTCTGCCACCTAAAATCTTAATCACTTTCTTTGAGTCCTTACACAAGTCATTCTTATAAAAAAATGAAGCATTAACTAAGAGCTTACCACATGTCCAGATTGGTAACTGATACTTACATATGGTGGGAAATATTAGTGATTGGTTGCATTCCACACCTACACTAGCAACCATTTTTTCCCTCCCAAAGCACCTTAATTTGGGTTCAAGTAGCCGCCCCCCACACACATTGTCCATCCTCTTCAAGAAGAATTTCCCCTGTTGCTAACTGATTACTCTAAATGTAACCCAAGTTTTCCTTGCTTGTGATTGGTTTAGGAGCCCATATCTGGACTATGCAGTGAATGATATCACTTAGATCACAGACACTGGCTCATGTAGACATTGGGTATGAAATGGTGAATGAAGAGAGAGGTTTGATGCTATTCTCAGAAAGACATTTTTTCATTCCCAAGACTGAGTCACCAAAAATGTCCTCCCTTTCTCTGAATTTTCTTTGTACATTATAAGGCCTACAATTTGTATAGCCATCTCAGTACTAGCGTGAGGAAGAAGTCAGCACAGGCAGGAAGGCAAAAGGAATGACTTACAAAAAATAAAACCACAGTTAAACAATACCTGGTCACTGCCAAACATCTGTACTTTCTCAATTACATTATTCAATATATTCCTTCATTTTATAGAGTCTGGTTTGGATTTCTACTACTACTACTACTACTACTACTACTACTACTTGTAATTAAAACTAGGAAGGCAGAGCCATCCATACAATTTATTCTACAATTGTGTGTTTTGTGTTTACTGTGACCTGACTGTACTAGGCACTGAAGCTAATGCAATGACCCATAGAGACCAAACTAGTAAGCAGAGTTATGTAGTAAAGAGCTAGATGTAAGAACTAGATGTAAATGTCTGATGCTGAAGAGATTCTCAGCTCGGAGATGCTAAGTGAATTGTTCGAGGAACTCTAACTAGAGAGTGCTGAAACTGAACTAGGCCTGTCTGATAACACAGTATTCCTGTTCTATCCCTCTCTATTTGAATCCCTCTCTATTTAAATTATCCATCTGTTACTTAATCTAAGCCAGTGTCCATATAGGAAAGACCTAAAGTAGGTGAGGTTTAGTAAAGAGAAAACAGTTAGAAAATCCAGAAGCCTAGAGCCCTTCTCTGAC
This sequence comes from Sciurus carolinensis, assembly GCF_902686445.1. Taxonomy (NCBI): domain Eukaryota; kingdom Metazoa; phylum Chordata; class Mammalia; order Rodentia; family Sciuridae; genus Sciurus; species Sciurus carolinensis. Next base: position 39,258,280 of record NC_062221.1, on the reverse strand, counting down.
AATTTGACCCTATTCTGGCATTTGCTGATTCCACAGAGTCTCCTCCACATTCTCCATCCTGTAGCCTCAGAGAAATCTCACTGACCCTCAACAGAGCTACCTTAGCTTTCCTCATGAGACCAAGAGATCTCATCTTCATCCTTTTGCACAACTATCTCCTGTTCTTGCCTTTAATCTATGCCTATGTTCCCACAGGAGGTCAGTATACAGATCTGCTTTCAATGGTGGTCCCTTGGAATGACCACCATTCCTGTAGATGCCCTCATCCTAGGGTTTTCATTCCAAGAAACAAAACCATGCATACCCTCCTGAACAATTACCTTCCCTCACTTCCTAGCCCGTACTCCTTCCCATTCACATGAGGTAGAAGGGATGAGCTTCACACTTCTTCATGTTTTCACACTCTCGAATGTGACCTCTTGCTGGGAACTTAAAGTGGACTAGAACAGAGAGACAAAAGCCACATTACTGATAACATACCTCATGAAGTTTTCCAGAAATTGTTCCTCCATTTCATTACAAGTGGCAGCACACTGACTCTGTGGAATCATTTTGAGAATTAAATGAAATGACATAAAATTTGTTGATAAATGCAAAGGACCATACAAACTTAATATATCATGATATTATTAAGTCACAAGGAAATAATCCATTTTCCCTATATTCTAATTCTAATGAATTGTTGTTCTGAAAATAAAGTGTACAATTAAATAAAATATGCAACTACATACTGGTATACTACAGAGCAAGATACCAATGAATGAGTTGCTGTTAGTAACTTGTTAGCAAAACTTAGACTCATAAAATAACATTTTAGAGTGAAACAACCTTACAGATTCTCAATCAGCAGATCTCAGTCCTGGTTGAACAATAGAATCACCTGCAAAAGACTGAAATAATAATGATGTCCAGGCCCTACATTTAAACCCACTGAATTAGAATTACACTTTATTTCTGAAGAAGAATAAAATTACACAAGCTAAGCACAACAAACCAAGAGTTATTAATATAAAATTAGAATTTTTTAAAGTTGGAGCACCTCTGGAAATCAAGGTGCTAATGTAAAAAAAAAAAAACAGATCACTCAGCCAATCTATAATAGTATTTTCAAGGGCTAAAGAAATAAAAAGTGATTCTATGTGTCATTGTTTCATCATTAGACAGAGAAACATGATGAATTTGCCAGATTTCTCCAGTGTTCCTGCTTCTAAGATCCCAGAATCACACCAGGGTGCTCAGAGACAGCAATAGCATTTCCTTCCAGAGTTCCCTGCACTTTGATTCTGGCTTTGCCGCATCAGCACCTCTTCTCTGCCCATCATCTAAGTGGCAGTATAACTTCAAAGAAATGTGAAGTACTTCGTCCTCACTCTTAGACTAACCTAAAACACCAGCCGGATCGGAAACTCAGATGCCTGAGATGGAAATAGTCTTGTGTTGCTGGCTCCCAGGTCCAGAAGACAAACGGGTGGGGGCCAGAGCAGCGAAGGAGGTGCTGCTGGAGGCAGCAAAGTGAATCATTGCTGCCATTCAAAATGAGTCCAAGAGAAACTAGAGCTTAAGGGAAGAGGAAGGGTTTTTTGGTTGCTTTTTTTTTTCCGCGCAACTCTACAAGGATAGTGGTGACAGCAGCTGTGCTCCCCCCCTCCCTGCCCTTAGAAAGTCATTTTAGCGTTAGATTTTCCCTAAGGAGGAAGCAGATGGAGAGAAGCTTGACTTGTACATATGTGACTGCTGCTGGCATTCTGCTGCTGCTACTGACCCTGGATTATCTGGAGAAATAGGACTTGGGGGGAAGGACAGGATGATTATTCAAGAGGATCTTTTAAAACCTGCTGACCTAAAACCCCAAGGGTGCATTCATACTAGGGGTCTTTGAAGTTCTTCTAAGATGGTGGCAACAGGCCATCATTTGGGATAAAATTGTGACACCTCCTGATCCCTTAGTGAATATGACAGGCACTGCAGGTGACAGCCAAGATAGCTACCTAGATCAATAGGAATAGCACAGAATTCCTGGCCACGGAGTGGTTATAGTCAAGTCTTCCAGCAGCATGATGAATTGAATCCCAGGTTGTGTTTTGACATAATCACCAACATATTTTCCTTTTGCAGACAGTGTACTTCCTACCTTCATGTCAACCTACAGAGAAGCACCTGCTCCATGCTGGCTATGTTACCCAGGAGAGCAACATAATTGGGTGAAAGCAAAGAGAAAGGAAAAAAAAAAATACCCAGTCTACCTTCTTCCTGACTTTGCTTCCAAAGATTTAAGCCTTGAGGACACAGTGAATTCATATAATGGATAAAACATTTGCTTGAAAGATAAAGACTCTCCTTTTCTGAAGCAAGGAGTAGAGATGAAAAGGAAGAGGATGAGAGCAGAGAGTTTAATGAAAAAGGGAAGAGAGGGTCAAAGCTGTTAAAACCATGCAAAATGAAAAATATTTTCAGCAGAGAAACCATAACATTGTTCAAGCATCCAGGACCTGAATGGAAGCTGAATTTTCATCCTCAAGCTAACGACCAGGCCTGAGAAACATTGCATGTGTCCAAGTTTCCCCAGCAGCTCCTCCCATGGCGACTGCAACTGCTGAGGGTTTCCCTTCATGAGCTGCCAGCATTCTGTCAGGAGACTACCCTGCCATTGACAACTGTCCCAAACCAGGGATTTGGCTTTTGCCCGTCTTGTATGCCTCACATGCACATACCTGTAAAGAGAAGAACAACTCTGACTTACATGGACACAAATTAATACATATCGAGAGCTTTTTACACATTAAGAAAAAAATAAGGAAAAGAATTTGACAGTGAATACAAAGCCCTGTAGGTGGAATGGAGAGGGAGACAGGTTTTGGAAGGATGGGGAGAGAAAGAGAGAGAATCAGAGAAAGAGAATTCAATATGTACACATGCTTTATTCATCGGAGAAGTGATTCATTTGTAGAGATGGAACCTGAGAACTGAGAGAATATTCTCAAAGGCTTTTGACTTTCCATTTAACATCGTTCCCCACCTCACCAGAAGCTATCTACCACTGAGTTTAACATCCTAGACACTGATATTCAGTCTGTTCTTAAAACCTGGCAAGAAACCCCTGTCCTGGGCCCAGTACTTTAAAAAACCTTACTCTGGCCCTCTTTTCATCACAGTCACCATTCTAGGATTGATCTCCTATTTAGCATCAGAAGCTGGGTACCCAGGACTCTAGATATCCCTGCCCAAATGGCTCCAAATTTGACTGCAGAGTCTGTCTTGGGCCACCCTGGGTCCCACTTCCCAGAGGCAGGCATAGTAGTGGGTAGGTGTTTATTTGGGGTATAGATTGAACTTGTGCTTATGCAGCCTGGGGTGTTCACAACAAGGATATGAGGGTCTTCACTGGGTGTGGAGAGTATGGGAATGAAGCAACTGGGAGATATGAGACTGGTTCCTTCTTACAAGGAAAGCAGAGAGTTATTTATTTGTTTGTTTTCTTGTTTGTTTGTTTATTTATCTGTGACTAGAAATTGAACCCATGCTAGGGAAGCACTCTATCATTGATCTACAATCACAGACCTTTTTTATATCATTTTGAAATAGGATCTTCTTAAATTGCCCAGTCTGGTCTCAAACTTGCCACCCCCTTGCCTCAATCTCCATAGTAGCTGGATTACAGAGGTGTGTCACAGTGCCTGGTTAAAAGCAAAAAATTCTAACTCCAACTGTACTTTTAGATTAAAACGAAGGTATATTTGTGATATTTGTGTTTTTTTGTTTGTTTGTTTGTTTGTTTTTGTTTTTGATTTTTGGTACCAAGGATTGAATTCAGGGGCACTTAACCACTGAGCCACATCCCCAGTCCTTTTTATTTTTTATTTTGAGACAGGGTCTTACTAAGTTGCTTGGGGCTTTGCTAAATTGCTGAGGTGGACTTTGAACTTGTGATCCTCCTGCCTCAGCCTCCAGAATCACTGAGGTTACAGGTGTATGCCACTGTGCCCAGTTTATTTGAGATTTTTTTTATTATTGACTTTTAATTGACACATAAAATTGCACATATTTATGGAGTGTGGTGGGCTAATTTGATACATGTATACAATGTATAATGATCAAATCAGGATAATTAGCATTTCCTTTTCTTTAAAAATGTATCACTTATTTATATTGGGAGACTTTGAACTCTGTTCTTCAACCATTAATAACTTTATTTATTAATGGTAAGTACTTAAATGGTTTCTCTATACTTTCACCCCAGGTCCCACAAAAAGTAGGGTGAGCCTGATAATACTAAGGATAGTCAATCATAAAAGCCATGATAAATAATACTTTGTGTTATAAGATAGTACATTAACCTTCTTATTTATAAATCCATCTCTGGAAAATTTCCTGCTTTAAACCACTTCCTTGGCATCCTATCAACTGAGTTTCCTACTCCTGTGTCTTTGAGAATTGGCTCTAAACCACAGAGACCACATCAGGACCAAGGCACTGCTGTACCTTGCCTAAGTGCCTGCTGACCTTCTGGATGACATCAGAATCCTGCCCCTAAGGAAGGCAAGAAAGAATAGAAAATAGGAATAAACCAAAGAAGAACTGAAGCCAAATATTAACAAATCTCCTTTTTAACTCATGAAAAAGAAAAATGCCTGAGGTTACTCAGCCTCATTTTAAAGGTTTAGAATTAATGGCAGAAAAGCAAAAGATCTGATGCATCAATTTGGAAAAAAGGTTGTTATCAAGTACTAAGTGTCCCTTAAGTAAAGCTATGGAAAATTGGAATAGGAATTCAATCTATTGTACAAATAGAAAATTATGTAGGAGGCATAAAAGGAATGTGCTGGAAACTAGGTAAACCCTAAAAATTAGGAATAGCCTACTGAAACCATTTCTATAGTGCTTACTGAATACCACTTAAAATGAATAAAGCTGACAATCTGTGGGAACCGTGGTATAGTCGAGGTCAAGTGTATGTGGAAGGACCCCAGGGCTAGAGGCAGTTGGTAACAGAGACCAGTGACAGCACCCACCTTCAGAGGCAGATGTCCTGCCCTACTCTCCTCTGGGAATTCTGAAAACTGGGACTGTTTTTAATGGATATTGCTTATTACAAAGATAGACAATTTTAATTTCTTCCAAATTTGAAAGAAAGTACTGAGAATTTAGAACATGTCAGAATAGTATGTTCATCTCTGGCACACACAGCTTGAAAACACTCTTTATCCATTTGAGCTAAAAATCACAAAGAATATTTTAGACCATGGCTCAGTTTCTTGTAGATAAATATTTGAGCACTCATGGCTGCATTGAAGAAATACTATCCATAATTATTGACTGTATTTTTTCAGAGATTCCAAATATTATCTACCCTATCCTTTGCCAATTTCATCTGAAGGAGCCAGTAAAGAGTAGGACAGAAAAAAAATAATAAATAGGAAGGGAAAATAATGTTTAGACAGTAGAGTAACACTATTACTATCTTCTGTTTAGATAAAACATTTCCCTATTTAAAGAACTTTTTATATAATTCTGCCATTTGTTTGCTATAACTAGCCCATGAGGTTGGTATTATTATATTCACTTTACTGAAGAAGAAAAATTGAAGGCCTAAAATTAAAATGACTTGTTCAAGGTGACAAAGAACTGCTGTGAGGATTGGGCCAGAAAGAATGAAATAATTCCCAGTCTGTAGTTGTAAGATGAATGATGATACTAATGCTGCTGCTATTTAACACATTTTGATGGACTGTTATATGTTATAGCATTATATCATTTAATTCTATAAGCCAATAAGATAGGATAAGATAACAATGGTTGTTGTCTCCATTTCACCAACACATGAATTTTAGAAGCTCAGTTACCGGCCAAGTCATAACAGGTTGTAAAGTGTCAAGCCAGATTTGGCCAGTCATGGCTGCCTTTGCTCTTCGTCATTCCAAGTGTGGAACAGACAGATAAAATTCACCAGCTTATCTTTGGTTTTCAAACATAATGAAAGAATGAGCCATGATTCTCTTTTTCTATTCCTTTGTTGTTCTGTGTTTCTCTCTCTTCATTCTAAACAGCCAAACTCAATTAAAAAAATAAAAATAAAAACAACTCTTAGTGCACTTGGGCCAATATAAAATTCTTCATATCCCCAAGTAGAATTTTTAACCATCCTTCTTCTATTGGTCTGTATTTCCTGCCAATATATTTTCTTTATATTCTAAACAGTTGAATTGGATTTTTTTAAAAGTGCATCTTCTTATTCCACTCTACATGCATTCTCTGAGATGTCAGTGTGGAATACAGTCTGCCAGTTACCTACCAATACCTAGTCTCTTCTTCCTCCATACAACCCAAAATCTGGTTTTGTGCCAGCCAAAAACTGATCCTCAAGGTACAGTGGTCATCAGGCAAGTTCTGGCTAGCAAAATGTAAGCAGAAGATGACTAAGGGTATCTGGGAAGTTTTGCCTTCTTGGAGAGGACACAACCCCCTCCCCCTGTTGCTTTCTTCTTCAAACTGTGATGCTCAGGGAAGGCTAGAGACCGAGCATTTTGGATTCATGAGATGACCTCTTGTATAAAAATCATATGCCAAAAATAGAGGAGCAGAAGGAGAGATCGTCTACACTCAGATGACACCAAGAGCCACCGAAACTGTCCAGCATAGCTGATCCCTGGGCTATTCTCAGAGCAAAATAAACCCTTATGATAATAATCAATTATGATCTGTTTCATGTAACTAAAAAGAATCTTATCTACCACAGTGTGCTAATGCTAAGGTAATAATATAATGAAACACATTAGCACAAGAACAAGGACAACTCTAATAGCAACAAAACCATCAATAATTACAGCAGAACAATACACACTGAGGTTTCTGGGATGTGAATTTATACCCCTTAAAATGAGAAATCGAAGCCAATTCTTATGGGCTCTTGCAAGAGAGACATTTATTGAAAAGAGATACAATCAATAGAGAAAGCAAAGGGACATTAAATGAAAATACAAGCATAGAAATGATATTAAAAGAGCCAACATATTTATTTTACTCATTTGTAATTTTCTATGTATGTTTAACTCTCTATAGTATTAAAACAAATACATTCTCCAGGTACAACTCTACCTAACAGAAAAATTGTGGATTTGGGAAATGCTTTCTTCAATGTCCCTTATTTATTTATTTATTTATTTATTTATTTATTTATTTATTTTTTACCATTTCCCTACTGAATCTAACACCTTCAGATCCTCCCAAGTCCCCATGGCTTCTGACGTAGTGCCTCATATATTTGAAACTCTGGCTCAGTCAAAGGCTACCCCCAAATTTGGTTGCCCTGTTTTTCAAATCTCTAAGACATGGATTTGGTAAACAATCCTAATAGAGCAACTAGAAAATATGCTCCTCCTTTTATGTAAAATACTCGTGAAAAAGGAACACTTATAGTAGGTCTTCAAGGAATGACTAATCCTAGGATCTCTGAGTACCATGGCACCCCATTGGGTCTTCCAATTCCCCTTAAATGACCCTCTGTATGGAACTGACCTATTCCTTTTGCAGAGACAGCTCTATCCCAGGTGAGGAAATCATCTCACAGGTGATGACTGGATAAAATAATGCTCATCACTTACCCCTGTTCCATAGGCCCATTCCTTTAGGATACCCTGAAAGTACCTTTTTCTAAACTTCTCCAACAGAGCTCCACATTGTTCTCCAGTGGGCATGGTGTTAACTCCCAAAGTATCTTACTTTGGCTTTAGAGCCTCTAATCCTAAACTTAGAAAGCAAACATCTTCCGTAATTTAATATACCATTTTCCTGCACTAACTTTTACATTGTGTTATTACATTTGTTTATCTAGTCCCTTAGGATGTGTGGATTAAAATGGCTATTAGAGGAACTTTCATTTCTATTTAATTGAAAGTTACTGGTCAGACAAGTGTTCTATGTGATTGTTCACATGGGATGTTAAAGAAAAAAAATCCATACTGTATTTTCCCGGACCCAAGCAGATCTGAATGATTTCTTTAACTTTGATATGCACTTCTTTCCTAAACAAACACTGAACTAAAAGCCCTAACTGGTCTAGCTTAAAGTTCCAACTGTGAAAAGAATTTTTGTTGTTGAGATTCTTTTGTAACTCTAAGCCTTTCTTTTTGGACTGATTAGTGGATGAGAAATTTGAACATTCAGGTCTCTATTATGGGTGATTTTTAAAAATCAAATAATTCTAATTCCATATGTTTTTTCATAATAACTTTTTATAATGGCATCAATTTTATCCATTGTTCCCACTCAGTCCCCATTTTAGAGAATGAAATTCAGCATTTGCTGAAACGAAGTACCCAATGAACAATTACACTTAATGTGTATTTTCTCTTTTTCTGTCTCAGAGTGTATTGAAGTTATGGATTCAGACAGAATCTCTTTGCAAATGTGGACAGCAGACTGCACTCTGTCTTTTCATGCTGTCATATTCCTTTGTTGATATCTCTGTTTTAAGATGAGTTTGCCCCATGCATCACCAATTGTCTTTTGTTTTCACGCTGCGGGGAAGACTGGGCTAATCCATATGTCACTATGAAACTTCAGGCCTCTCTGTTTGACAGGTAGCAAGCCTGACAGCAATCTATTGAAAATGCATTTTAGACAGCAATCTATTGAAAATGCATTTTAGACTATCATTTTTCCAGTCTAATTTACTCTTAATAAAATGACTTTGAAGACAAGGGGTCCACTCTGTGTTGGTTTACTTCTTTCAGATAATTGCATTTTGAGAAAGACACACTGACAGTTTTCACAAATACAAATGACGAAATTCCTTTGGGAATAAAATGAGATAGCTTCACAATAAACAGCATCTTTTAGCCTAAGTGATCCCAAAGCACTTTGGGAACTGTGGACATTCAGATGACTCCCCAGGGGTAGGGAAGCAGCCAGACATTCATCCAAACCCTGGAGCAAGACACATTCTATTTTGTGCAGTGGAAAAATCCAGCACTCCCCTCCTTACACTCACACACCTTTATAAAAGATGGAACATTAACGTACTGTATGTATGTGTAGGCTAACATTCTGGGCAAAAATATTACAAAAATAAATGCATACAAAATTTTATAAAATGTATACACAAAACTAATAGCATCAACTTATTTCTTAATTTGGCATCATCTTCTACATTCACTTTATGCTGTATATTTTCTCATGAATCCTTTTTCTCTTCCTTCCCAAAGAAGAAGAAAAATAATAAAAGTTAATATTTACTCTCTCTTCATCTACATCCTGTTACCCTGGCAAAATCATTGATCAAATTTCCAAATTTGAAAGAACAACTCCTTACAGACTTTTCTTCACAAGAATTTTTGATCAAATTTTGCCCAAATGGATGCCTGATTACCTAGAAAAATGTGTCACATTATCAGAGGAGTGTTATTCTTTCAATCATTACAATATTGCTAACGTTTTAAAAGCCCTAAGTTTCTTAAACTATATCATCAGTACCATCAACTATTAATTATGTTGATTGAACAAAATTTTTTTCTGTGGTTAAAACATAATACAAAGATGAATTTTATTAATTTTATTAACTATTTTAATAATTAAAGTGGTCTTTAATGCTATTTTTTGTTATACCAATGATATTTAATTTTAAAATGGGAGAAAAATAGTAATTACATTTTTAAATGAAAAAATAGTTAATTTTACTCCTATGTTTAGCTACAATACTGGATGCTGATTTATTTTCTCTTATATTAGATATTTTGGTAAAAAGGAAGCTATTGTATTTCTATTCTTGACAAACCAAAGTTCTGTAACTGAGCTTCTGCACCAAGAAAAGGACAAGGAAGCAAACACAGAGTGAAAATGACAGGTTCCCTGAGAATATTCATGTCACTCACTTTATAATGTCCATCATAGTCCTTGGTCTGAGTCAAAAGAGGAAAAAATAAAGATCTATTCCTGAGAAACGTTCCCTGCCACTTCAATGGGTAAATCCAACATCACATATTCTGGGAAGAATTTTAATTCATGTTGAACCTGCATCTGGAACTGTACTTTGTAATCTCAAAATAGTGGAAGGTTTTAATTTTTTCCCTTGAAGTGTAGAAAGGCATTAACTCTTAGAATATAATGTTTTGGTGCCATCTGGTGTATAATTTCCAGGTTTGCAGCTTCACTTAAGGATCTAATGAAATGTTTCTGAGGAAGGAAGTTCCTTTTGGATCTGCGGAAGGAAGGAAAAATTATTAATCTTCACAAGTCATAAAAAATGTGGTACCAGTCACAAGATGTACTGGGAAATTTGTAAGAAGATGAAGAAGATGGGTGCGGGAGCAGGAGGATGGGAGAAAGTGCTTACGCAGCTGAACTAGCAAGAGTTCCAGCAAGGACAGAGCAGCAGAATGACCAATCAGTGTAGGAAGGGTTCACTCATCAAGGTTTGAGTTAAGATTGCAAACCCAGAACACCTGGGCCAGGTGAAGTCCATTCTGGGCAGTTGTGCTTGTTCTGAGATCTGCAGAAGGGAGAGGTCAAATATAAGGGCCAAAGGACATGTCCAGTAAATGACTCTGGACAATAGCAATTGGCCCTCTGGGTCTGTGAAGCTTTCCCCACCCCCCACAGGAAAAGAATTGAACCTGGAATGGAAAAAGCTGAAGTAGGTTGGAGGCAGAAACTGTCAAAGAGTCAAAGCTAAAATTTAAGAATCTGGAGGCTTCCCAGGTACCACAAGGCAAAATTCATGGACCTCCCTACCACCATCAGCTCAACATTCAACAAACTACCAATGAATTATTCCTTTTCCTTTGTCAATGATGGCACACCATCTAATTTCTAAGCTGAAACATAGAGTCTGCTTGTGCCACTATGCTTTCTCATGTTCCAGATGTAGTTATTGATTGATGTTGATTTCTCCCCCATCTCTTAAATCTGTTCCTTTCTCTTCAACATTATCACCACCTGGTTCAACTCTCTCACCTGGTTACTGGACAGGCTCCTGACTCCTCCACCACCTTCCACTTGTCTCAATTCCAATCTTCTTTCCACACTGTAGCTAAAGCTGTATGTATTTTTTAAATGCAATATTTATCATGGAGCCACCCTTGCTTAAAATCCTCTGTCAGAACCATAGACCTTAAGTTAAATGCCACATCCCAACATACACTGCAAGTCTCTATATGATCAAGTCCCCATCTTTGCAGCCTTCCTCTGCACCCTGAACCCTTTTGTGTACTCAGATTTTCCACTCTTGATTTCTTCACAGTTAATTCTTCCTATTGGAATTTTGCATTTGCTACTCCTGCTGCCTAGGAACTCTTCTGTTCCCATGTCATCTGGTTAATTCTTATTCATATTTCATAGTTTGAACTCACTTATTCTCCCATGCCTTTTGCAGTCAAAACCCATGTTTTCAGTGTCTAGTACCTAAAATTACACTCACTTGAGTAAAAATCACACTTGCAATTGTGTTTTGGAAATTCCTAGGATATCTATCTTCCCTGCTAGAATATTATTCCTCTGAGGACAGAGTCTGCATATATTTTGATTCACATTGTATATCCAGGGACTAATACACTCTCTGGGGTAATAAATATTTGGTAAAAGAAAAAGGAAGAAAGGGAGAATGTAAACAAGGAAAGAAGGGAATTGCAGAAATAGTTACTGTAAGTAAAAACTAAAAGTTTTTCTAAAATTTAATGCATAAATAAAAGTTGTATTAAGCTGACTATCTGAAACTTCTTTATCACCCAATGTATATTGTGAATACCTTCCTATAACCCTAACAGTGAAGGATTCCACATAATGTAGTAGTTAGGATACTACAAGTGTCCAACCCTGGCTCCTGTGCTCACCTGTTTGGAAACCACAGGCAACCACCTTCCCCTTTGTAACTCAGTTGCTGTGAGCATGAAAAGTGAATCCCAATAGCACCTGCCTCACCGAATTGGGAAGAATGAATCAAGTAGCTCAAATGAAGTACTCAGTATTCCACAAACAGTAGCTTTTATCATCAGCTATGAGTGAACTCTGTTGCAACACACTGTCACCCATGGATGTTGACTTCGGACACTTTCCATTGGCCTCTGCTTTCCCACTTCTTCCCCATTTCTTGCTATCTGGGCCTATCATGATGTTCTGCTTTCTATCACTTTAACAAAATGCCTGAGATAAAAAACATGACATAATTAACTTATAAAGAAAAATATGTATTTATGTCATGCTTTTGAAGATTCCCGTCTGTGATTGAGTGATCCCATTACTTTGGGTTTCTAATGAGACACAATATCATGGTAAAAACATGTGACAGAATGTCCTGCGGGGGTTCAGATGCTGGGAAACACATTCGGGATCTCAGCAGGTGAAAGAAGATGTGAGGTGCAGTTGGGATAGGAGACATGCTTTATTCATAGGTGGCAACAGACTTCAGCCCCCTGAGTTTTTCCATAGGTCTTTATCATATACAGGCCAAACGAAGAAGGTGCATTGCCAGCAGGTGACAAGTGAATGCATGCTCACAAGTAAATGTTTATGACCCTGAGTACATATATTGAATCAGGGTGTTTTATGACCTTGGCTATAGACTAAAACAGCTGCCAGAAGTCTCAGTGAGAGAGCCTAACTATTGCTATCTTGGTCCTGCCCTCCCTACACAGAGCAAACTGCTCACCTCATGAGCCAGAAGCAAAGAATGGAAGAGGAAGAGACAAGGGTCCCACAGTCCCCTTTGAGAACACACTTCCAATGATGCAAGGACCTCCCAATAGCACCACCCTGGGGACCCCTGGTGGACATGGACCTCTGAGGAGCATTCAACAACCAAACTAAAACACTTGGAAAAAGTCCTCCATCTCCCCAAAGACTTAATTCAAATCCTGCCTCATCCAGGAAATCTTCCAAGCCCCCTTCATCGAAATCCCACATATATTCAGTAAATGAATCCTACAGGGTCCCATGCACACTTCAAGAGCTCACGAATGACACTTATAAGAGGTACACATATTCAGCAGCAAACTGTCAAATTTCTTCTTATAATATTTTTTTTTTTATATAACAAAACTGTTTAAGGGCTGGGGATGTAGCTTAGTGGTAGAATGCTTGCCTAGCATGCATGAAGCTCTGGATTCAGCCCCCAATAGTACCAAAAATACAAAACATGAAAACAAACAAACAAAACAAATAGTACAAGGTCCTAGTTTGGAGGTAGATTGTCTTTTTGAGTCATCTTCTGAACCAGTCACTTTGAACTACAGTAATAATAGTGACACTTATTCAGCACTTGCCAGGTGGCAGCACGGAGGTGTTTTTAAACCCACACAAGGGGACTACCAAGTTAATAGGACAGCAAGTAATAAAAGTGTATGTGCTGTGATAACAGGAGAAAGAAAAAGAAGACGAGGACTGAGGAGCAGGCGGCCTGCTACAGGATAGTGCTTTGCTTGCATCACTAGGAGATTCTCAGTGGGGACCTCTAAAGGAGATGATGATGACCAGAGAACAGTCAGCTTTAATCATGTCTTAGAACCATTCCAAAAACGCAGGCACTTTCCATTCCCACCCTTCTCACTGATGGAAAATCCAGATAGGAGAGAGGAGAAGTTTTAAGTTTAAATAAAATTTGGAATTTTCATTTTTTTTATGAAACCAGACTTTATTTTTAGAATGAAGGCAGTATTTTAAAGTTTGTCTTAAAAAAAATTTTAAATACATAAAATGTAGCAGAAAATTCATCACTTAACCTATTTCCAATCAGCAGTTTGAGAAAGATTTCCTTACTGAATAACATTTAGAATAACAATGGAGGGTGAAAACAAAGATACTTTCTGCTCTATCCCATGAGAATTACTTGTTTACGATACCAGATATACACATAACATTTAATTCCCATAATACTATAAGATATGTCCTAGTATTTTTGAGTAATGTTATGATTTTAAAGATGAGTAAACTAAGATACAGAGCTAGATAAGTTTTCTAAAGACATAAGACATAGAGCCAATAGGATTCATGATATCTGAACCCCAAATTTCAATGTTGAGAAGTTTATATTTAACCATGCTACTAAGTAGCAGGTGTCTCAATGTAATGTTATCTTACGCAAGTACATTCAAAATCCCAAATTTATTCTTTTTTTTTTTTTTTAGGCACTTCTAACTTTTTTTTTTATTGTAAACAAATGGGATACATGTTGTTTCTCTGTTTGTACATGGCATAAAGGCATACCATTTGTGTAATCATAAATTTACATAGGGTAATGTTGTTTGATTCATTCTGCCATTTTTTCCCTTCTCCCCCTCCCCTCGCACCCCTCCCCTCCCTCTATACAGTCCTTCCTTCCTCCATTCCTGCCCCCCTCCCTAAACCCAACTCCAACCCCAACACTAACCCCTCCCACCCCCCATTATGTGTCATCATCCACTTATTAGCGATATCATCCTTCCTTTGGTTTTTTGAGATTGGCTTATCTCACTTAGTATGATATTCTCCAGTTTCATCCATTTGCCTGCAAATGCCATAATTTTATCATTCTTTATGGCTGAGTAATATTCCATTGTATATATATACCACATTTTCTTTATCCAGTCATCAATTGAAGGACATCTAGGTTGGTTCCACAATCTGGCTATTGTGAACTGAGCAGCTATGAACGTTGATGTGGCTGTATCTCTGTAATATGCTAATTTTAAGTCCTTTGGGTATAGGCCAAGGAGTGGGATAGCTGGGTCAAATGGTGGTTCCATTCCAAGTTTTCTAAGGAGTCTCCATACTGCTTTCCAGAGTGACTGCACTAATTTGCAGCCCCACCAGCAATGTATGAGTGTACCTTTCTCCCCACATCATCGCCAACACCTGTTGTTGCTTGTATTCTTGATAGTCGCCATTCTAATTGGAGTGAGATGGAATCTTAGGGTGGTTTTGATTTGCATTTCTCTTATTACTAGAGATGTTGAACATTTTTCCATATGTTTGTTGATTGCTTGTATATCTTCTTCTGTGAACTGTCTATTCATTTCCTTAGCCCATTTGTCGATTGGATTATTTGCATTCTTGGCGTAGAGTTTTTTGAGTTCTTTATAGATTCTGGAGATTAGTGCTCTATCTGAAGTATGATTGGCAAAGATTTTCTCCCACTCTGTAGGCTCTTTCTTCACATTGCTGATAGTTTCCTTTGCTGAGAGAAAGCTTTTTAGTTTGAATCTATCCCAGTTATTGATTCTTGCTTTTATTTCTTGTGCTATGGGAGTCCTGTTGAGGAAGTCTGGTCTTAAGCTGACATGTTGAAGCTCTGGACCTACTTTTTCTTCTATAAGATGCAAGGTCTCTGGTCTGATTCCGAGATCCTTAATCCATTTTGAGTTTAGTTTCGTGAATGGTGAGAGATATGGGTTTAGTTTCATTCTGTTGCATATGGATTTCCAATTCTCCCAGCACCATTTGTTGAAGAGGCTATCTTTTCTCCATTGCATATTTTTTGGCACCTTTGTCTAGTATGAGAAAATTGTATTTCTTTGGGTTTGTGTCCATGTCCTCTATTCTGTACCATTGATCCACCTTTCTATTTTGGTACCAATACCATGCCGTTTTTGTTACTATTGCTTTGTAGTAGAGTTGAAGATCTGGTATTGCAATACTCCCTGCTTCACTCTTTCTGCCAAGGATTGTTTTAGCTATTCTGGGTTTTTTATTCTTCCAGATGAATTTCATAATTTCTTGCTCTATTTCTGTAAGGTACATCATTGGGATTTTAATTGGAATTGCATTGAATCTGTATAGCACTTTTGGTAGTATGGCCATTTTGACAATATTAATTCTTCCTATCCAAGAACATGGGAAATCTTTCCATCTTCTAAGGTTTTCTTTAATTACTTTCTTTAGTGTTCTGTAGTTCTCATTGTAGAGGTCTTTCACCTCTTTTGTGAGATTGATTCCCAAGTATTTTATTTTTTTTGAAGCTATTGTGAATGGGGTAGTTTTCCTAATTTCTCTTTCTGAAGATTCATCGCTTATGTATAAAAATGCCTTAGATTTATATGCATTGATCTTATATCCCGCTACTTTACAGAATTCACTTATGAGATCTAAAAGTTTTCTGGTGGAATTTTCTGTTTCCTCTAAGTATACAATCATGTCATCAGCAAATAGGGATAGTTTGAGTTCTTCTTTTCCTATTCGTATCCCTTTAATTTCTTTGGTCTGTCTAATTGCTCTGGCTAGAGTTTCAAGGATGATATTGAATAGAAGTGGTGAAAGAGGGCATCCCTGCCTTGTTCCAGTTTTTAGAAGGAATGCTTTCAGTTTTTCACCATTTAGAATGATATTAGCCATGGGCTTAGCGTAGATGGCATTTACAATGTTAAGGAATGTTCCCACTATCCCTATTTTTTCTAGTGTTTTGAGCATGAAGGGGTGCTGTATTTTATCAAATGCTTTTTCTGCATCTATCGAAATAATCATGTGATTCTTGACTTTAAGTCTATTGATATGGTGAATTACATTTATTGATTTCCTGATGTTGAACCAACCTTGCATCCCTGGGATGAAACCCACTTGATCATGGTGCACTATCTTTTTAATATGTTTTTGTATATGATTTGCTAAAATTTTGTTGAGAATTTTTGCGTCGATGTTCATTAAGGATATTGGTCTGAAATTTTCTTTCCTTGATGTGTCTCTGTCTGGTTTAGGTATCAGGGTAATATTGGCTTCATAGAATGAGTTTGGGAGGGTTCCCTCCTCTTCTATTTTATGGAATAGTTTGAGAAGTATTGGAATGAGCTCTTCTTTAAAGGTTTTGTAGAACTCGGCTGAGAACCCATCTGGTCCTGGACTTTTCTTTGTTGGTAGGCTTTTGATGACTTCTTCTATTTCATTACTTGAAATTGGTCTATTTAAATTGTGTATGTCCTCCTCGTTCAGTTTAGGCAATTCATATGTCTCTAGAAACCTGTTGATGTCTTCAAAATTTTCTATTCTGTTGGAGTATAGATTTTCAAAATAGCTTCTAATTCTGTTTTGTATTTCAGTCGTGTCTGTTGTGATATTTCTTGTTCATTCCGAATTTTAGTGATTTGGGTTTTCTCTTGTCTTCTCTTTGTTAGTGTGGCTAAAGGTTTATCAATTTTGTTTATTTTTTCGAAGAACCAACTATTTATTTTGTCAAATTTTTGTATTGTTTCTTTCGTTTCAATTTCGTTGATTTCAGCTCTGAGTTTAACTATTTCCTGTCTTCTA
Organism: Sciurus carolinensis; assembly: GCF_902686445.1. Classification (NCBI taxonomy): domain Eukaryota; kingdom Metazoa; phylum Chordata; class Mammalia; order Rodentia; family Sciuridae; genus Sciurus; species Sciurus carolinensis. The sequence continues at coordinate 39,241,081 of NC_062221.1, read as the reverse complement.
CTACTTTTGGTGTTGGTCTGTTCTTCTTTTTCTAGGGCTTTGAGTTGTAGTGTTAGGTCATTTATTTGTTGAGTTTTACTTCTTTTATTAAATGCGCTCCATGAAATAAATCTTCCTCTAAGTACTGCTTTCATAGTGTTCCAGAGATTTTGATATGATGTTTCTTTGTTCTCATTTGCCTCTAAGAATTTTTTAAATTTCCTTCCTAATATCTTCTGTTATCCATTCATCATATAATAGTATATTGTTTAATCTCCAGGTGTTGGAGTAGTTTCTGTTTTTTACTCTTTCATTGATTTCTAACTTCAATCCATTATGATCTGATAGAATACAAGGTAGTGTCTCTATCTTCTTGTATTTGCTGACATTAGCTTTGTGGCATAATATATGGTCTATTTTAGAGAAGGATCCATGTGCTGCTGAAAAGAAAGTGTATTCGCTCTTGGTTGGATGGTATATTCTGTAAATGTCTATTAAGTCTAAATTATTGATTGTGTTATTGAGATCTATGGTTTCTTTGTTCAATTTTTGTTTGGAAGATCTGTCCAGTGGTGAGAGAGGCATGTTAAAATCACCTAGTATTATTGTGTTATGGTCTGTTTGGTTTCTAAAATTGAGAAGGATTTGTTTGACATACATGGATGAGCCACTGTTTGGGGCATAGATGTTTATGATTGTTATATCTTGCTGATTTATGCTTCCCTTAAGCAGTATGAAATGTCCTTCTTTATCCCTTCTGACTAACATTGGCTTGAAGTCCACATTATCTGAAATGAGGATGGATACTCCAGCTTTTTTGCTGAGTCCATGTGCATGGTATGTTTTTCCCCATCCTTTCACCTTTAGTCTATGGGTATCTATTTCTGTGAGGTGAGTCTCTTGCAGGCAACATATTGTTGGATCTTTCTTTTTAATCCAATCTGCCAGTCTATGTCTTTTGATTGATGAATTCGGGTCATTAACATTCAGGGTTATTATTGAGATATGATTTGTATTCCCAGTCATTTGGTTCATATTTAAAATTTTTGACACATCTTGGTTCCTCCTTTATTTGACAGTTCCTTTAGGATAATTCCTCCCTTTGCTGATTTGCTTCTTTGTTTTTTATCTCTTCCTCATGAAATATTTTGCTGAGAATGTTCTGTAATGCTGGCTTTCTTTTTGTAAATTCTTTTAGCTTTTGTTTATCATGGAATGATTTTATTTCATCATCAAATTTGAAGGTAAGTTTTGCTGGGTATAAGATTCTTGGTTGGCATCCATTTTCTTTCAGAGCTTGAAAAATGTTGTTCCAGGCCCTTCTAGCTTTTAGGGTCAGGATTGAAAAATCTGCTGATATCCGTATTGGTTTCCCCCTGAATGTAATTTGGTTCTTTTCTCTCACAGCCTTTAAAATTCTGTCTTTATTTTGTATGTTAGGTATTTTCATAATAATGTGCCTTGCTGTGGGTCTCTTGTAATTTTGTGTATTTGGAGTCCTATAAGCCTCTTGGACTTCATTTTCCATTTCATTCTTCAGATTTGGGAAATTTTCTGATATTATTTCATTGAATAGATTGTTCATTCCTTTGGTTTGTTTCTCTAAGCCTTCCTCAATCCCAATAATTCTCAAATTTGGCCTTTTCATGATATCCCATAGTTCTTGTAGATTCTGTTCATGATTTCTTACCATCTTCTCTGTTTGTTCAACTTTGTTTTCGAGGTTAAATATTTTGTCTTCAATATCTGAAGTTCTGTCTTCCAGGTGTTCTATCCTATTGGTTATGCTTTCTATGGAGTTCTTAATTTGGTTTATTGTTTCCTTCATTTCAAGGATTTCTGTTTGGTTTTTTTTCAATATCTCTAACTCTTTATTGAAATGATCTTTTGCTTCCTGAATTTGCTCTGTTAACTGTCGATTGGTGCGATCATTCAGTGCCTGCATTTGCTCTTTCATCTCATCATTCAATGCCTGCATTTGCTCTTTCATCTCATCGCTTGCTTCCCTAATCATTTTAATTATGTACATTCTGAACTCCCTTTCTGTCATTTGTTCTGCCATGCTGTCATTGAATTTTATTGATGTAACATCTAGATTTGTTTGGGGCATTTTCTTCCCTTGTTTTCTCATATTGTTCAGGAATCAGTGGGTCATTAAGATATTGCAGATTTCCTCTATCGACTTATAATGTCCCTGAAGATTGCTAATATATCCCCTCTTATCCTTCAGTAGCCTGAAGTCTTGGAGGAAGTTGATAATGTGGAGCTCTACGAAGAAGCTGCCTCTCTAGGGGTGGTGACCCTCAGGTGGCGTATCTTCCCTGCTAGTGGGCAGAGGTGCCTCCACTTGTTGACCAATGGTCATCCAACGGGGAACTAGGCTGCGGGCTGAGGCAAGTCCTGTTTGTGCCTGTGTCTCTGGTTTTACTGTCCCTGTGGGAAAACCTCCCCCGGCAGGGAAGACTCACTCGGTGGGGACGTCTCGCTGGTCAGTTGCCTTCCTAGAGGTTCCCCTCAATCTACAACTACTGCCTGGGCTGGGCTGTCTTCCTCTGCAACGTTCCCAGGGGCCCGGAGCCACCTCCTGGGCCTGGGAGCCTCACACTTTGCAGGCGAGTCTCCTTAGGCTGCCTCTCCCAGAGAATCTGCCCACAGTCCTGGAAACTTCGCTCCGCCCCTAGGCGTGTCTCTGTGAGGCTCTTCCAGCAAGAAGCCACCTAGCTCTTGGGACCCTGCTCTGCACCTAATTGCCTGGCTATGCAGCCCCTCCTCTGAGCCACCACCTGGAGCCCTGTACAATAGCTCCGATACCCAGAGACCCGCCACACACCTCCTCCTCCGGACAGCGGCCCGGTTTCCGATGCATTCACTAGGAGTCCAAGCACCTCACTTCGCGTCTCCTCCTCCCCCCGCCAACCGCCCATAGCCCTAGGCAGTCACTCCGAGTCCAAGTGACCCGCCCTGTTCCTCCTCCTCCTCCTCGGGTTAGCCCCCCGGGTGTTCAGGAGCGGTGGCTCCGAGACCAAGTGACCCACCGTGCCCCTCCTCCAGGCAGGCCACTGGTGTTCAGGAGCGATCGCTTTTAGTCCAATCAACTCACCACTCACCTCCTCCTCTGGCAACCGCCTGTGGCTCTGATGCAGTCACTCCTAGACCAAGCGACCCACGGAGCTCCTCCTCCAGGCAGGCCACCGGTGTTCAGGAGCGGTTGTTCTGAGTTCAAACAGCTCGCCACGCAGCTCCTCCTCTGGCAACTGCCTGTGGCTCTGATGCAGTCACTCCTAGGTCAAGTGACCCGCCGCACTTCTCCTCTTTCTCCGGGCAGCCCCCCGGTGTTCAGGAGCGCTCGCTCTGAGTTCAAACAGCTCGCCACGCAGCTCCTCCTCAGGCAGCCGCCCGGAGCCCCAGTGGTTGCTCCGAGTCCAAGCGCCGTGCTGAGCAGCCACCTCTACGATGATCCCAGTTGTCCGTGTTTACCGCTCCTGTGGGGGGAGGGGCGTCTCGCCGAACAACTCTACTTCACAAAGTTCCCTGTGTTCCGGGGCTACCGCCCCAACCGGGACGCCTCCCCAATGGGAGAGACTCACCCGGCGGCTTTGAGTTGTTCCCAAGCCTCTCACTATCTCCTCTTTTGAATCCTGCGTCGTGGAGCAAAGTGAAATGCAGCCGCCCTCTAGTCCGCCATCTTGAAAACCCTCCCAAATTTATTCTTTATTCTTCTCATTCCTAAAGGCGGGCTTCTACATCAAAGCTCATTTTATTGACTCATTGAATGCCTTTCCCCTCTGGAAATCCCAGTGTTTGGAATCCCTCTTCCCCAGAAGACTATGAAGCCAATCCTGCTCTCTGTAAGCCATGAAAGTGCTTCCAGGAAGTTTGGGTAGAGATTGCTACTTCTCTGGAGCCCACAAAATAATCTTCTTTTCTGAACCTTGAAAAATCCTTTTTTTTTTTTTTTTATTTTGGGGGAAAGTATCTCTTCTTCTGATCTTTTCCTCTAAGTATGTTGAGGCCAGAGTTTTCTTTTTGTATTAAAAACGTGGATTTCCAGATTCCATTAAGAATTGGAAGTCTGACCTCCCTGGGCTCATGTCCCATAGAACAAAAGCTGGGGTACATGGCAGCTGCCACCTTTACTCAAACAACACACCCTGCAGTTGTCACAGACCTGTCCAGCCCATTCCTCCATCACTTAGCCAGGACACTCTAAATGTTTGGATTTGAAGCCTTTGGTTAGGGTTTTGGACACAAAAACCAGCAAGAGTTGCTAGGACTTATTTGGCAAGGGTCATAATCTTCCCCAAAAGAATGAAGCAGAATAAGCTACCTGCCATTCTGGATGACAGGAGCAAAGATTCAGAGCATGTGGGGGAAAAGTATCAAAATGATTCATCTGCTAACTTTTCATAGTGAAGAAAATTGATTTCCATTGTTGCACACCTGAGTTTTTAGCCTGAAAAGCACACCTGCTCCCACTGAAACGTAATGGTGTGTTCAACATTCTGCATTGCACAGGCCTTCCATAAATATTTACTCAATCAAGTTGTCTTACTGTTCCCAAGTAGGTTAGTCAAGAATATTTAAGATCAGCATCTGTGCCTAAACACAAATGAGAGAACGTTATAGAAATGGAGGGTGTATCAGACTCATGTGTACTAATAAGTTGACCTGTACCCATCCTTTGGAAGTGCAAAGTATATAGGTGAGAAAGACATATTTGATTGATGGCTAAACAAACATTTTTTGGCCTTCAAACATTTTTAAAAAGGGAGTCATTAGAAAGTTGTCCCTTTATCCTGGATGTGCCATTTATTCAGATCAAATTCCCACAAAATAATAAAGGATTCTGGAGAGTTACCTGGGTAAATTCAGTAACCTGGTATTTTCTCTGGGTAGCAATGCTCTTGAATTATCAATTAAAGAAAGGTTTATGCTCTTTGGAAAAATTTTGCAAGTAACTAAATGCATGTATATCTGACCCAAGAAAGAATAATGCCAAAACTAAGAAAGAGCTCTATATCATGAATATGTTTAAAAGAATTCATTGCCCTCAGAGCTGAGCTGTTTCTCTAAAATTTTCTCTCATACTGACTTCTGCCACTAGTATAATCCAGGTGAACAACATATTGCCTTCTTTCCAAATCGTTCTCTTTCCTTTTGTGCCTTTTCCATAGGACTAAATACTTCAAAATTGAATCAATATAAAGCCTATCTGAACAAACATTACAGTTCAGGTATCACTTGCTGTTTGCAAGTCTAGATCCTTCCATGAAAGTGGTGCTAGCTTGTCAACTGGGTTCAGCAAAAATAGTGGTTGGTAATAACTGGCATTTATTGATTATCAAGTTCTAAATATTTTGGATGTTTTTAAATATGATGTCGTTAACTCTTACAATGATCTATTGTTTGTAAAGGTGGGATCAAAAGGTGAAGTGACTTTATTAGTCATGCAACATTGAACTATGAGTCAGAAGCTTTTAAGCCATGGTCTGTTTTATAATATACCCCTACACCCAGGACCTCAGTGCTGCCTTTGAAACAACTTACGTAGGCTCATAGAAAGCACACAGCATCAGGATTTTGGATGAGGGCTTGGAAGATGCTTTGTTCTTGTACTTGTTAATGAAAATAAACACAATCTGAAAAGCAAAATCCAAGGAATTCATTACCAGAAAGCACTTTCAAAGAGGGTGATCCCAATATCTCCCTCAAGCTGTGCCCTTTGGTATGTGGCTGTGTTGTTGAGATCTGGAAGTGCATGTAAGGTGCTTTCATTTAATAATGTTAAAACATTTAATTAGCGTTATCTAATTACACCTTATAGCATGCATGGCCCATCTGTCATTTTATCTCAACTGAGACATGAGAATTACTGAGGCCTCTATGAGAAAAAAAAAAGTAGATAATGTGAAGTCTGTGTTTTCCTATCAAATTTTGAAAAGTAGCACTTGCAAAATTTCTTACTCAGGAAAGAGTGACTTAGAATTATATATGTGTGGGGACTTTAAGACTGAGAATAGGGAAAAAAATTGTCTCAGTAGAGATTCAAGTGCAAACAATGAAATATTTTGAAGTTTGGAGATGGTCCCTGGAGTAGGTAGATAGGTTGTCCTTTCACATGCAAATCTATATTGGGCATTCATAAAGTGATATTAAAAGGATTAGGAGGCTGGGGAAATATGGAAAACTTTGGGCCAGATTAACAGTTGCTTCTTCATAGAAGTAAAAAAAAAAAAAAGAAAGAAAAGAAACAGAATTTCTCAAAATATGGATCTCTAACCACTTTATCAGGTAAACTGGGGGTGCTTATTAAAACTACAGTTTCCTGAGTTCTATACTCAATATTTGCATCCAGATCTCTAGGGGAAGGGCCCATGAAACAGGATTCTTAGCCAGAATCTCTCAAGTGATTCTGATGCGCATGAAATTCTGATACTATCTGAAATAAAGAATATTTAGAGTCTCATTAACTAGAGTGTCTTTGTCTCAAATCACGTTCCAATATGTGGCCAAAAATAGTGTTAGTGATAACTCATGTTCAAATCAATTTTTAAAATATACATGTAAGAAAGTATTGAATAATGATTATTAATAGCAATTTTCCCAGAGTGTAAGCTACCAAGATAGCACAAAGAAAGCTCATGAATGCTTATGTGTAGGTGGATGTGAAAATTTGGACCTGCCTACAGATGTTAGGTACCGTTTACTGATTGAACATTGCATTACATTCATCTGTTTATGGCCCATTATGTACCAACCCCAATCCTAGCTCCTTAGTCAACTCTTTCTGGTAAGTGGTACACATTTTTTGAAAACACAACTTTTTTACAGTAATTGGTACAAGACTAATTACCATAATCAAACACAGCATTTTAAAAACATGAGCTCACATAATTTCTACAACTACCCTCTGAGGTAGAGTTTAGAAATAGCTCCATTTTACAGGCAAAGAAACTCGGAATTAGAACATTTAAGTCACTCGTATATGATCACATAGCCTAAGAACTTATACATTCTGTACTCGAATCTAGTTCTGAGATATTCTTAATGAAAGAGAGAAACTTCAGAATGAAATTGACCAAATTATACTATGTACATATATGAACAGATTACAGCAAATTCCACCTTTAGTATATCTGTAAGGCATCAATTTTAAAAAATAATAAATAGATAAAATGAAGTCCCATAGAGGAAGGGAAACAGGGTATATGGGGAAAAGGAAGTACTGGGGACTAAAATGGAGACGTTATATTCCATGCATGTATGATTATGTAAAAATGAAGCCCTCTATTATCTATAATTGTAACACACTAATAAAGACATTTTAAAAGCATGAATTTACTTCTGAAATAATTTCTTTCTTCTCTAAGTTTCATTTCTCACCCTAAATCATGCATCACTGCCAAATTCCACCATCCAGAATTCTTTTGTTGGGGGAAAGAGGGACAGCTGATCAAAACATCAGAATTCTCCTGTTTCATTAAAATGCCGATGTGTAGGAAATGATAGGTGTCAGTACTTCAAACCTTACTGTGGATCAGAGAAGTCAGTGAGTCCTGTCAGACTTGCTAAACTAAATTGTAGGGAAAAGCCTCAACAGGGCAGAGGTGTGGTTGGGAAGCACTGACATACTCAGATGGGCAGGGCTAGGGGCAGGGCAGAATAAAGTCTTCTTATTCCAGGGAATAATTTGACCATCCTGAGTGCAAAGGGTCCAGGGAAATGGGCATTCTAGAGATGAGAATGTTAACATATAAATTTACACCTTAAGATTTGCCTAGAGTTGGTTCTGGTTGTCTTAAAATAATATTCTACACTCAAACATATAGTGAAAAAACTTGGGCTTGAGGCCCAAGTTCTACCATATTCCAGGTGGTTGAACTTGGCCCTAATCTGTCCCTGTTGTTGGAACCCTTTCCTTTTAGTCATGCTTCTTAAGGTCCAGGGTGACTGCCCCACCCACAGTGTTAAGAGAAGTTCATGATTCCATACTTTATAGGATATTACTGAAGTAAATGGCCCCATATTGAGTCTAATTCATTAAAGGAGATTTCAACTATCATTTTATTTATTATAACCCACCCATTCTTCAACCTTATCTCTTGTAACTGCCTAATCTTATCTCTTCTATGTCTCTGCCAGTTGCCATATCCTATATCCAAAAATAGACACCAGTGGGAGATTTCTGATATTGCCTTTCACAGTCTCATCTTTTTGACCTTCACAATGTACAGTATTAACAAAAATAAAACAAACCATAGCCTACAAGCAGTCCCAGATTTTTCAAGTTATTTGATTTTTATATAAGATACAGGAAAGTTAATTTTCTACAAGGACCACCAAACAATATGGCTAAGGAAAATACAGAATGTAGTCTTACTATTCTACAGGATTAGCAAAGCACACAGAAAAGCTCAGGTTGTAGGGCCATCTGGTCTGGGTTGAATCCTGCTCTATCATTGACTAGATACGTGACCTTGTGTAGATTAATATCTCCAAGGCTCTGATTCCACATCTGAGTTTAATGCACCCATCACTCAGGGTGTGTGATGATTAAATAAGTTAATGTGCATTAAACATTTATAATAAAGCCTACTACAGAGTAAAAACTCAATAAATGGTGACTAATATTATTAAGAAAAATAAGTCAAAAGACAAACATCAATGTGTCTTTCTCCTACCCTCTCAGAGTTAAATATATTTAATAACTCACCAGGAAGAATTATAGAATGCTTACAACAGTCTCATTTCTCTACAATGTCTTTTTATAAAAACTTCAGTAATAAAATGATTCATTTAGAGAAAATAAAAGAGACACTAGGAAGAAAATTATCCTAGAAACCCACCTAACCTTCCTCAATTTCCTCATCCATAAAGAGAAGTGAGAAAACTTACCAGGATTGGGTAGATAAGACTAGTTCATATATGCAAAAATGCTTCAAATATTATATATGCAGGTTAAGTTTATAATATTGTTATTTCTTATTTGGGATAGAAGTGACTGAAGATGGAGTTTTAAATAGAAGAAATTGCACTCAATAACTGCCTCATCAAAAGTGTCATTTCTGTCTAATTTTATCCTTAATACTGGAGGTCAGCATATCCTGGCTTTTTTTATTATCAATGTCAATGAAAAATTATGAGATTAAAAATATATTAACTGCTAGAAAAGAAAAAACCATTATCATTACAGGGTCTCATTTCTTTTTAATATAGTTTCCCAGGTAAGTCAGATGAAAAGGAAATCACCTGAAATGCCATAGGGGTTTGCCTACTAGCCCCTGCATTTACTATTCTGGAACCATTCTGGAGCAGATATTTACCCTGCGTTCATCTTCCGGAAGAGACTACAGTGTATTCTAGAATCAGTTTTTAAGAGCCTTGTTTAGCATTCTATATTGGAGGGAGACAATTCCATTCAAGAAGTATTTTGCAAGCACCAATTTGAAATTTCATTTAATTAGGTTTTGCATATATGGTGAAATCTGGCAAAATGAACATATTCATAGAGGAATGATTTCTGTACAGTGTTCCTCCTAAATACAAACACACACACACACACACACACACACACACACACACACTATCGTTCCTATGCATTATTCCAGAAAGGCAATATTTTCAGGTACATGTAGAGTTGAAGTGGTTTGTCTGAAAGGATCTTGGATAAGACTTACTTTGTCAGGTTGATAATTCTTTTACCATATTTTAGTCCATCCTTAAGATTTAAATGTGCACATTTCATAGTTTATTTATTGATGTGGGAAAATATTTTTAAACTCTCTCTCTTCAGAGAGGGAACAATTTCCCTTGGAAAGAAAGAATATTATTAGTATGAAAAATAAAAGTTGTACTGGTTTAAAAAATGAGCAGACTCTGAGGTCATACTGCCTGGCTTTGAATCCTGCTGTGCATGTGGCAGCTGTGTGTCTCTGGGCTGTGAGTCTCTTCACTACTCTCCACCTCATCTCTCTCATCTTTAAACTTGTTGCATGGACACACAACTCACTGAATGTTGTGGACTTAATCATTAGGTTGAGTGATTGAAGATAAAGAACACTAAGGGCAAAATGAGACCAAATACAAGAATTTATACACACATGTGCATAACTCCCATCAGGTTGTGTGGTGTGTTTCCTTTCCAGTAAGAAGGTCATAGCTCACTTTATTTTGATAAGTGTGGGGTTTTTTTTTAGCTAGTGTCTAACTTTAGTACTAGAATAATTTCTTTTAGAAGTGAAGTCAAAGTTAACACCCAGTGGTGACATGTTCAGTTTATCAGTATGTTTGTGAACAAAGTGGATATTGCTATAAATGATTTCTAAAAGCAAATCTCAATCAGAGGTACTTCATCCTTCCATGTGGTAATTTTCTTCTGCCTCATTAATAAATGCTGTAAGTCTAAATGATTTAAATTGTCAATATTCTTCCTCAAGCATTCCTTTTTATAAATCTTTTTTAAAAATTTCTCTTTTTAGTTGTTGATGGACATTTATTTTCTTTATTTATTTATATATGGAGCTGAGAATTGAACCCGGTACCTCACACATGCTAGGCAAGCGCTCTACCACTGAGCCACAACCCCAGCCCCTCAAACATTCCTTTATAAAGCAATAAATCCTTGTCTTCTTGATTTCAAGAACATCCACATTCAATGAACTATAAGCATCTATGTGTTGACTTCCGTGAGTCCCATATGTTACTTTTCCAGGTAATCATTCCTTTAAGGTAATAACAGTCTAGTTCAGGAGTGCACAAACTCCTATTCATGGGCCAAATATGTCCCACTGCCTCTTTTTGTACAGTCTGTGAGTTAAGAATGAGTTTTACTAAGTGGTCAGAAAAAAAATCAAGAGTAGTAGATCATGATATGGGAAACTCATATTTTACTATCCATAAATAATGTGTTAATGGAACACAGCCAGCACATTCATTTTCATGTTGACTATTTGGTTTTTACATTACAACAGCAGAGATGAGTGGTTATAAAGAAATCATAAGACCCACAAGGCCTGAAATATTGAGTATCTGGGCCTTTAAGAAAATGTTGCTGACTCTCTGTCTAGCCTACCTTTATCCCAGAAAAATAAAGGAACATTGATATTCTAATGAGATCATAGCCAAGATTCTACTAGACAGGATATGCTGGTATTTATCTGATGATTGAAAATACTTTTTCTACTTTCAAGGCCAGATAGAAGAAAAAGGTCAGTTTTTTGCCAACTAAGAAACTCTACCTAATGATTTCTCGTCATAAAAATTTCCCCAGGATTGTTTTGTAATGGTAGTTTGAAACTGATCATATTAAGTGGAGACCAATATTGGTTATTCCATTCTAAATATTAAATGGACAGCAAGTCAGAATTTCTGGCAATGAAACCAAACTCCAAGCCCACCCTGTATCCTGGGCAGTTGGTGGTATGTAAATATCTGCCAGGTCAGCACCCTTTCTGGGAAAGTGGTGTAGAAATTCCTCCTACCATGTTGAGCACCAGTTAATATCCACTGAACCAACTCATACTCTGTTCTAGGCCCTGTTCTCAGTTCTGGGCATCCAGAGATGAACAGGAAAGCTAGGCATTGGTCTCAGGGAGCTTAAAACACAGTGGAGAACACAAACAATAAAAAAATGAATGCATGGGCATGGTGGCACATCCCTGTAATCCCAGTGGCTCAGGAGGCTGAGACAGGAGCATAGCGAGTTCAAAGCTAGCCTCAGCAATGGCAAGGCACTAAGCAACTCAGTGACACCTGTATCTAAAGAAAATACAAAAAAAAAAAAAAAAAGGGGGATCTGGCTCAGTGGTGGAGTGTCTCTGAGTTCAATCCCCAGTACAAAAAAATTAATACACAAGAAAATGCAGAAAAATCACCGTAAAACACAAAGTATAAAATATGATTCCACTTATATGAGGCACCTGGAATGGTAAAATTTCTAGAGACAGGCAGAGAATGGTGGTTACTAGGGAGTAGGGGAAGAAAAGAGGTATTGTTTAAAAGGTGTAGGGTTTCAGTTTTTCAAAACCTGTAGAGATGGATAGTTGAACAGTGCTAATTTACTTAACACCATTAATCTGTAAAAAGAGTTAAATGGCAACTTTTATATAATGTGTATTTTATCACAATAAAAAGTAAAAAAAAAAATGACAAGAAATAATATGTGGTATTAAAAGCCTTCTCTAAATGGGAGGGGAAAAATACAGGTAACCTACCAAAAGAAGAAGTAATAAGTGCACTTAATACTTTACCAGGAACACTAGACACTAGAAAACAAGAAAACTGTATTCAAATTCTGTCTTAAAATTGCATTTAATTTAAATTTCTATACCAAGACAAATTATTAACTCGCTGTAAAGGTAGAATAAAATAGAATAAAAATTTTTTCCAACAAAAGAGAATACAAACACGCACACATACAAACCCACAGAAGACATAATGCTGCTTATGTATATACACTTTCATTAAAAAAATATTTTGAATAGGTTATTCATTCATGTGGTTTTAAAATCAAAATATTCAAACTATATAAGGGTAGAACTGCCCTCCACTTCACCCCTTCATATTCTCAGTTTGTTCTCACTGCTCCTCCCAGAAGTAACTAGTCATTGGATTTTCATGTGTACTTCCAGGGTGTTTCTATGCATACACAAGCAACTGTGAACAAATATATTTTTCCTCCTTATTTTCTTCCTTTAAATGATTGTTTCAAATGGAGTGGGTAGGGAAAGCACCTCCAAAACCTGAGTAACAGGAGGAATGAATCATGTGAAGTTCAGGGAGGAGAACACTCTCAGCAGAGTAGAGAAAGAGACTGAGAGACCTGGGTGGGAATTGGCATCATGAGTATAAGAATCAGGAACAACAGAGCTACAGTAACAGAAATGGCATGGCTTTGGCACCAAAACAGACATGTAGACCAATGGTACAGAATAGAAGACACAGAGACAAACCCATGTAAGTACAGCTATCTCATACTTGACAAAGGTGCCATAAACATGAATTGGAGAAATGATAGCCTCGTCTAAAAGTGGTGCTGGGAAAACTAGAAATCCATAAAAAAATGAAATTACATCCCTATCTCTCACCCTGCACGAAACTCAATTCAAAGTGGATCAAGAACTTAGGCATTAGACCACAACCCTGTGCCTGCTAGAAGAAAAAGTAGGCCCAACTCTCCATCATGTGGGCTTGGGAACCAAATTCCTCACCAGGATTCCTAAAGTGCAAGAAGTAAAATCAAGAATCAATAAATGGGATTGTATCAAACTAAAGAGCTTCTTCACAGCAAAGGAAACAATTATGAATGTGAAGAGAGAGCCCACAGAATGGAAGAAAATATTTGCCACCTGAACCTCAGAGAGATCATTAATCTCCAGGACATAGAAAGAACTCAAAAAACTTAACACCAAAAAAACAAATAACCCAGTCAATAAATGGGCAATGGAATTGAACAGACACTTCACAGAAGAGGAAATATGATTTATCAACAGATACATGAAAAATGTTCAACATCTCTAGCAATTAGAGAAATGCAAATCAAAATATTGAAATTTCATCCCACTCAAGTCAGAATGGCCGTTATCAAGAATACAAATAACAAGAAATGTTGTTGTTAAGAATGTGGGGGAAAAGGTATAATTATACATTGCTGGTGGGACTGCAAATCAGTGCAACCATTCTGGAAAGCAGTATGGAGATTACTCAGGAAACTTGGAATAGAACCTCTATTTGACCCAGTGATCCCACTCCTCAGCATATACCCAAAGTACTTAAAAACAGTATACTATAATGGCAGAGCCACCATCAATGTTCATAGCAACTCAATTCGGAATTGTTAAGCTATGGATCCAACCTAGGTGCCCTTCAGCAGATGAATGGATAAAGAAAATGTGGTACATATACAAATGAAATATTAGTCAGCCATAAAGAAGAATGAAATTATGGCATTTGCCAGTAAATGGATGGATCTCTAGACTATCGTGCTAAGTGAAATAAGTCAATCCTAAATAAACCAAAGGCCAAATGTTCTCTCTAATATGCAGATGCTAACTTACATGGGGGAGGGTGGTTCACTGGATAGGACAGGGCAGATTGGGAGGAAGAGAAGGGGGATGGAATTTCCAAGATATCTCATTATATATAGACAGTAGAATGAATCAGACATAACCTTCCTCTGTTCATACATGAATACGTAACCAGTGTAACTCCACATCATGTACAACCACAAAAATGGGAAATTATACTCCATGTATATATGATATGTCAAAGTATATTCTACTGTCATGTAACTAAAAAGAACAAATTTTTAAAAAAGGATCAGGAACAATAAAGCACTGTGTATTTTTTAAAAAAATAAAGCTAGTAGAAATGATTTGGAATTTTTCACCACCAAGAAATGACACATGTTTGAGAAGATGGATATGCTTTCCCTGATTTACCTATTACACAGTGCATGCATGTTTTGAAACAATATAGGAGAGTCCATTTATATATATATAATTTTTATGTGTAAATTTAAAAAATAATAAAGAAGGACTTCACAGTGCTCAAAGTTAAGTGAATGAGGAAGGGAACCACAGGAGAAAAGGTAGAAAGGGAGGAAGAGGCAGGTGATTCACCCTAGAATAGTAGTTGATAAATGTCCAACCATTTCTTCATTGAGAAACTGTTATGGTAGACTTTACTATTCTATCTCCTACGAACCATTATGATAGTTAAATCTCAAAAATGGCATTGGATTGACCACCACCTGGTCCAGGAAATGGTCAGCTAGGGAAAGTTCCCACCCTAACTCTGAACATTCCTACCACTTTTCAAGTTTTCCCTGGTTGCTCACTTGCCCCCTTGAAGCCAACAGGAGAGTAACAAATGTGCCTGAGACCAGATGGAAAGTCTCTGGTTTCCAAAGGCCCCACCTAAATAGGCCCCACCATTAGAGTCTGTGTTTCCTCTGTTTTTACCACTGTTTTTATTGATGTCTATTATTTATGCAGAATAGTAGGTTTCATTGTGGCATTTTCATCAAATTACACTTTATGGGACTGGGGTTGTGTAGTTCAGTGGCAGAGCACTTGCCTAGCATGTGTGAGGCACAGAGTTTGATACTTAGCATAGCATAAAAATAAATAAATAAAATAAAATAATTATTAAAAAATTACACTTTGTGTATAAATTAATGTGAATATGAATATGAATACACATTTCCTTTTTATTCTATCAGTCTTACTCTTCTTTCTACCATCTTAGAATTGCTGTGGAAAGTGATAACAGATGGGTTCCTTTGCCCAGGTTATAAATGTACTACCTTTGCTAATTTTGTCTCTGACACAGTTTTATCTTTTACATCATGAAATGGTTATACTTTTTGCCTAAGTATAGAGTACTACCTTACTTTAAGAAGAAAGAGTGGAGGGAGAAATCAGCAAATGCTATTTTCACTTATTTTGTTCTATGTACTTTCCATGTTTCTTAAATTTTATATCCTAATGCTCTTCCAAATACTTATTTTAATTCTAAAGTTGGCATTTAGAGGAGTTTGGGTTTTTTTCCAGACAAAAGACCTCTATATTGTCCAAAATATGTGTAGACATAAACTTATGAAAATTTCAGTGCCTTAAATAGTTCTCTCATGTGGTTTCCATAAAGCAATATTATGACTCAGAATGCATATTTAGGGAATTGTGATGATTTTTGAAAAATTCTAATTATAGTTTAAATGACCTAATTGCTATTCAAAATCAGACACATTATATATGCAATTCAGTATATTTCTTTAAAATGTTATGCCAAAGATTAAAGTGAATTATAGTGTCTTGTGCATAATTTCACCTTAATTATGTATTTCTGTGATTGGTTTCCAGATTTACTATTTCTGTTATCATTGTCAACCACCTTCTTCCTCCATAATTTTTCTTGCTTTCAAGGGCGTAATGCTGAAATGATGAAACTCTTTAATTTTTTGTTGCTCTTAAAAACTAATGCATAGTTACAAAAGTTTAAAAAATTATGAAAATGCATAAAGGAAGAGGTAAAATCGGTCCTGTTCTACATTACTTCTATGAAATAATCAAGATAAAATGTGGCGGGGGGGGGCAGGTGTGTGTGCACGCACATGTATGTGTTTTAAAAAAGTCAGGAAGGAGGTTTTGTGAGAAGTTTACACAACTATAAAGGGCACCCAGTCCACACAAGACTGCCCTTGTTCTGACACCAACGTTTTGGAGAACCCTAAACCACCCTCAGATTCAATAATTCTCTAGGAGGACTCAGAATTCACTGAAAGCTGCTATATTAACGACTGGTTAATTATAGGGAAAAGATGAAGTTTAAAATCATCCAGGGAATGACACATATAGGCGTCCAGGAAGTACTAAACATGGACTTCCTTCCCATGAATTCAGACGTATTACTTTCCTGGCATAGATGTATGGCGATACACATGGAGTATTGCCAACCAGGGAAATTCCCTGGAGCCTCACTTTTTAGAGTTTGTATTGAGATTCCACTGCATCAAATCTATTGGTAGATTTGTTACTTATGTGATTGCTCTTGGTTTCCAGCCTGTCTGACACCATATAGACCAAATCCCCCACCTTAAATAAAAATGGTGGTTCTGGTGTGGTCAGCTCCCACCATATATTGTTTTGTTAGACTATCTGATGAACCAATGCCCAGGCAAACAATCTCCTATCAGACCTGACATCAAAGATACGTCTCACAAGGCAAGATCAAAGGCCAGATCTCTTAAGGGGCAAGGTTGAATTCTTTACTACACAGGCTTCCAAGTGAAGAAATCATTAAAAGAGTAAAACCATACATCCTGATTATTTTCAATTGATTTCAGACATCATTCCATGATGTTCTTTAGAAGAAGGAATGAGTACTTCTCTTCTTTTCACCACATGGAGCATCAACAGGTGATGGGAGAAAATGGATACTGTTCAATTTTTTTGTTTGTTACGGCAGGTCTTTACTTCACTTGATTCCCTTTCTTTCCTGCTCTGTCTCCTCTAGTCCATTCCTGTGAATCTGATTACTGAAAGGCTACCCTGAGTTAGGTATACCTGCACAAATGCCCACAGAAGTGGGCATGGAAGTGAGCCTTCCATTTGACATTGGTGCAGCATGAATACATTTAACTTGCTGAGTTACCACTTAATGGTGACTTTGTTGATCAGTTTAAGTGTTTATAAGTGTCCTATATATGGGATGCCAGAACATAATAGGTTAAATACAAGATAATATTTCTTTTTCACAAAACATATAATTTATTCCTTCTCCCTTGATCCTACTTTTCTCCCTCAAATATACAGACCATTCAGTAATTATTCTGTTTTCCCACTTTTGATGGAATATACAAAGAAACAGTTCTCTACTATAGTCAAGTAGAGAGTTTGGGGGTATCATAACTGAACCCTGATACCTTGTCTCTGAGTCAAGTAAACCATCAAGAGTTTTGGGGATTGTGGTACCCTAAAGTGCATCTTCCTTCCCATCTAAATGATTAGTGGCTCCTTAGCTCTAGCTGACAGTTTCATGATGAGAATGATAAGCAGTTTCCCCCCAAAAATAGAAAAACTGAAATTATTCCATTCTTTCATTGATTCGGGTGAAATTCACAAAGCATAAGATTAATCATTATAAAATGAATGCCTGAGGAGCATCTGATATGTTCACATGTTGTGTAATCACCACTTCTATCAATTGCAAAAAACTTTTCTACCACTCAAAATAAAACTCTGTATCCATTAAGCAGTTTCTCCCCATTTCCACCTCTGGCAAGGACACAGAATCGTACAGAAATAGTACCACAGAATCATAGTTTTCATACACAAGCTAAGTACAATATTCTAGAAATTCCTCAAAAGTAGAGAACAGAAAAATCCTCCAACTTGGGCAATCAAGTAAACTCCAAACTCAAAATGTATGGAAGAAAAAAAAAAAAGGTTATGGGGTAAAATAGAAATGTGAAGGATAACACAAAATGAAACTCAACTTGAAGCATAATTCCATTTTGATACTTTTGCTTTTCCTTCAGAAAAATGAGTATAATTATCCATCGGGCTGAATTGCTGTAGAATTACCAATATTGTTTATAAAATGCCCAGCACAAAGATAGAAGTTGTTAAGTAGGAATTATAGAAATGAGGCCAATATCAACAGAATTTAAACAGAGAATCTTGGGATAGGCATTTTCCCTTGGTCTGCTTCTCTGTTCCCTGTGGGGTGGGTTAAAACACCATGTTTGGGCACGCAGACATCACCCGGCTTAGTGGATCCATCTTACAAGCCAGCATTGCCATGAGTTTGGAGGGAGATAGTTGTGGGTTATTAAACGGATTGTACAGTAATTTTACTCATTGGAAAGGATGGCAGATGGACAGTGTGACCCTTCGTAATCTTTTGTAGTTGTAGAAATGGCAGTTAGTGAAGGGATTAGGCCTTTTGATATTGCACTGCCAACTGGAAAGCTCTCAAATTTAGGACAACTTCTGTATCAGACTAAGTAGGTCAAATTTTTGTGCCTTTTCCATGAAGTGCTCGCTGCCAAGCAGGGGTGAAGATTCAGGGTCATTTGTTGGTTTGATAAAATTTATGTTTATCAAGTATTTTTAGTATCTGTCTCAACTTTAAAAAGTAATACAAAATAAGTCAACATTCCATAATATAAACAATATTTTGATGTATTTAAAACCAATTTTACATCATAACAAAAGAGATTTAAAGGACTGAGACCAAGTCTTAAATACGACATACTCTGAAACAATGTCCATATATTTTTTAATGCAATGAGCTGCACGTACTGCACTAAAGAAAGGTAGAACCATCTCTTCCTCCATAAATTTTTGTTTCCTCAATAGCTTTATGTGTATTAGTGACAAAAACCTTATATGCTTTCTAGAAATTAAGTTCTTTTAATTCACCAACATTAGTTGGAAGGAGAAAAAAAATTTAAAATTCAATATAATAAAGTAAATCAAGTCTGAGACTCATTTATCTATTGAAGGATGAAATACATGGTTTGCTACATGATGTCCTTTCCTGGGGTTGGTGGTCCTTGACTTGAGTGGCAGTTGGTGTGATATTGGAAAGAAGGATGTGAAGCCTTCGGACAGGTTTGTATGTCATCATTTTAGGCAGTAAGGGATGAGAGTTGAAGTGGGCTTTGTTAGATTCCTTCTTTTTAGAAGATAAAGAGGCTATTGAGAAGGGGAAGGGTAGGAAAATAATTGTGGGGAAGGAAGTCCCAGTTTTGGACTGATTCACCAATTGATTGTTTGGTTAGGCTAGAATTTGAAAGGCAAACAGGGAACAGAAATCATTTAAACCAGTATTTCCAAAAATAGTTACTATCTTTGGTGTTAAAAAGAGAACATTAGGTCACACACACATTTTCTATTAATACTTTTAAGCACCTTCTCTGTGATAAGTGATGCTGATTTTATATTTACATTGGTGATATATTGTTCTCTTTTTACATATTTTGGTTAAATGAAAAAAGTGTTTAATTAAAAAAAAATAAAGGTAAAGTTCTATGTAACATGCCAAATTATGAAGATTGTTGAAGAACAGTTTATGATTTCTGGAATATTAATTTCAATGAAAAAAAGCAGACAAATTTTTCAAATAGATTTAATCCTAAAATGCATTGGTCATGTGAGTCAACATTCTGAGACTCCTGGGACCTGTTTGAACAACTAGATTTGGGGAGTCTGTAGGTTTTTTTTTTTTTTTTTTTATAGAAACATAATTAGGTAAAATGGGCATAAAAAAACTGAGGCTCTTGGGCCAAATCTTATGTACCACCTGGTTTTGTAAAGTTTCTCTGAGACACAGTCAGGCACATTTATTTCTATATTGTCTGTGGCTGCTATGTTTCGCTATTATGTGTTTTTGTTCATATTCCCATGTTAACAGGTTAACAGAGATAGGTTATATTATAAAATTCAGTTTGTTAAAGCTCATCTCTTATTTTAATATATTATATATTCAATAACTCCTTAAAATATTAGTATAAAAAGACATTGCCTCTGTAGGCCCAAATTTAAAACAAATTCATTACCTTATAGCTATTCCTTCCAGGAGATTTTTAGCTATAGCCTTCTACCTTTGAAGGTGCATCATATTAATCACTAATTTCAGAGGAAAAGCAAACTCTCGGGAGCGTTGAGTTCTGACCCCTGGGCGGAGGTCCTCTCCACTTGCTTGTCCGCGGAGGTATCCTCTCCTGCTCTCTTCAGGCCCCACGCGGTCGCCATCTCCGAGATTGTTGCGGGGCTCTCGGAAGCCCAGGACTGTCTTGGGGCGCAGCTGGCGCTGCCTTCCACCCTCCCTACCAGCAGACCGATTTCCGTGGTAACATCTGGTGGGGAAATGGTCGTGCTTTCGGTGCCCGCTGAAGTCACTGTGATCTTGTTAGATATCGAAGGACATTTTATTTCCTTACATCAAAGAAAATGTTAAAGAGTATCTGCAGACACATTGGGAAGAGGAGGAGTGCCAGCAGGATGTCAATCTTTTGAGGAAACAGGCTGAAGAAGATGCCCACCTGGATGGGGCTGTTCCAATCCCTGCAGCGTCCGGGAATGGGGTAGATAACTCACAACAGACGATCCACGCCGTGGTAGATAATGTGTACTGGCAGATGTCTCTGGACCGAAAGACCACAGCACTCAAACAACTGCAGGGCCACATGTGGAGGGCAGCATTCACAGCTGGGAGCATGAAAGCAGAGTTCTTTGAAGATGTTGTCCCAGCAATCAGGAAGTGGAGAGAAGTTGGGATGAAGGTGTATATCTATTCTTCTGGAAGTGTAGAGGCTCAGAAACTATTATTTGGGCATTCTACAGAGGGAAATATTCTCGAGCTTTTTGATGGTCACTTTGATACCAAGATTGGACACAAAGTAGAGAGTGAGAGTTACAGAAAGATTGCAAACAGCATTGGATGCTCAACCAACAACATCTTGTTTCTAACAGATGTTACCTTAGAGGCCAGTGCTGCTGAGGAAGCAGATGTGCATGTAGCTGTGGTGGTGAGACCTGGCAATGCAGGATTAACAGATGATGAAAAAACTTACTACAGCCTCATCACATCCTTCAGTGAACTATACCTGCCTTCTTCAGTCTAGAGGAAGATTTCTATAGAAGACCAAACTATTCCTCAGAGTTGTCCCCCTAGTGTCTAGTTTTATTCTAATGGTAAAGTAACTTACTTATATATACATACATACGTATGCAAGTATATGTATGTGTATGCTCATTAATTTTCATGGGCACAAAAGTGAGAAAAGTCATCAGTTCAGCAAAAACAACTTATTTAAAGATGCTTTATATGTAGAAATAATTTGAGACCATAACGCTAACCCTTATTGAGGGCAAAATGTAGTTGATAGAAGAAAATACAGATCAGATGTGTTATGATTATCAAATTCTATACCAAAATGAGAACTGAATTTTGAAAATTATTCAGAGGCCTATTATTTTTAATAGTAGATATATTTCAGAGGCATTCTTAATAATTCATTACCCTTATTTAAGAAGATTTACAACAGTTGTATTTCATATTTGCCTCCCTTAGTACAAAAGAACAAAATCAAGAAAGAAAACTCACTTGAGTCTTGATTAGTCAAGTATTTGTTACTTAAGAAAAAACTTACTAATCATGTGTCACCCATAGCCAGTACTTGCCTTATCGATGAAAAAGGTTCACTGATATAATAGCTAAAAAAGAAATATGGTTCTTAATGTGTAACAAAATGTATTCTAAGTCTGCTGGTTGTTACCAGTTGCTTTTCTAACTTTATCTTAGCACAGTTTAAGAATATATATTAATTGCTACTTAGTATTTTTTAAAATAAAGTTTTGCTGAAATTAGTTCATAACACCAAGAAGAGCCCTAATATGTAATATTTTCCCCTTGAATATAAGAAATGTAAATTTTATAACAGTATTATTTATCCTGGTTCCATTCTAATGGGATTCCATGTCAGTTTTATGTTGTGATTAATAAAATCATCCTCTTTCAGTTTAAAAAAAAAAAAGCAAACTCTCAATAAAGGATATTTTCTTCTGCTCAGTTTTAAGTAAAGCTCAACAGCAACTGTCATATAATGGGTTCAGAGCAATACACTGAAAGAAATGGAGGACATTATCAAGGAAAAAGCCTCTTTAAACATCTGTCCATTTGGAGCTGGGCACGGTGGCACACACCTGTAATCAGCTTGGGAGGTTGAGACAGGAGGATCTTGATTTCAAAGCCAGCCTCAGCAAAAGTGAGGCACTAAGCAAATGGGTGAGACCCTATCTCTAAATAAAATACAAAATAGGATTGGGAATGTGGCTCAGTGGTCGAGTGCCCTTGAAAAAAATCTATCCACTTGGGATTAAGAGATGGCATGAAAGAAGTTAAGGGGAGGCAGTTTCAGCTGTGACTTCTAAAGCTAAATTTAAAGCCCACTTTATTTCCTGCTGCATCCTTTGATCTAAAGAGCGGACCTGATGGTCAATTTTCATCAGCTTCTCTCTCCAGAGAACCAGGAAGAGAGGATGCTGGTGCTAAGGCACACGATGGTGGCTCCCCGGGAAGAAGTCTTGAGCTGGGCTGCCTTAAGGCACCTGGAGCTGTGCAACTCGTGCCTGGTGCTAGACCTTCCACAGATCCTGTGAAATTCTCCAATTTCCCTAATTTCTCCTACTTGTATTGAAAGGAACTTAATTTATCCAGATAGTAGTTTTCAAATATTTGCAGATAGCTATCATATCTTCCCCAACTTTTCTTCTTCATGTGAAATGTAACTATTTTAGACAATGTCTCCTAAAAAAATGTTACTGGCAGAAAAAAACCTTAATAATATAAACAAATCAATCTGAAAAACACGACTTTAATTCCAAACCCCAAATGTAGCACAATGCTTTAGGCGTGGAGTGAGCAACACAGCGTAGACCAAAGCTCTCATCTCCCTTTCTCTACACATGTCTACTGAATCATCCACAGGTCATGTGCAGTAGTTAGTGTTTTTAAATGACACATCATACCATTCATCTTATGTTTAATTAGCTCAATGATGTTCTTATAATTAAATCTGAGACGAATCATGTTTTTTATTTCTAGAACCAGGTACAAGAATTATACTTATCTCTAGCATACACGATGCTATTAATTGACTCAAATTTCCAGTTTGCCAGAATATATTCAGGTTCATAATAATTACGTGCATAGTTCCTGTGTGCTAGAAAACATGTTAAGCATTTTGCACACTTTCTATTATTTCACTTTTCCTGATAATACTATCAGAAATATGTTCATTTGTCCCTAAATTCTTCCACTCCCCACTCCACTCTTCTACCAAGGAAGACATAAATCTTTTCATTGAAGTTCATTTCTTGGTGGGAAGTAACCTTGCCATGATAAAATTCATAAATAACTGAGTAGAGAAAGAAAAATGTAGATATATCATGAAAATATGTGTTTGTGTCCACAGTGTACAGATAAGACAAGGCTCATGTAGAAAGGGCAAAATGAAAATGATAATGAAATGGAGAGAGATTAGGTCACTTGATCAAAGTTAAGAGAACCACGAAGGGATGGAGCTGCCTTTAAAACCCACTCCTACTCCAAATCCCATGTGACTAACCCATATGTTCCAGTGTCTACAAATTTTAGCCAGACAACTGTCTCCTAAAACTCAATCTTCTTGATCATCAAGTTTTCTAAACAGATTTTCTATGTCTTTATTTATATCATCGATTTTAAAAAGAAATACTGCATAGAAAACAAATTCCAGAATATAGAGTGACAGGCTGCTAGAAACCTGTTTAAACTCTTATCTTTATATCAATCAGCACCTTTTGGTTATATTAAATCCACTTTATTGAGCTATTATCTCCTTTGCATTTCTAAAACTTTTCCTTAAAAATGAACTAATTCTTTACCAGGTTCTTTGTAATATCCAACTACATTATGCCCATAGTTCTCCCTTGACAAAGCAGTCATATGAGTCTGTCAAAAGAAGTTGTAATGCTGGGGTTGTAGCTCAGAGGTAGAGTACTTGCCTAGCATGTGTGAGGCACTGGGTTTGATCCTCAGCATTACATAAATATAAATAAATAAAATAAAGGTATTGTATCATCTATAACTAAAGATATTAAAAAAAAAAAAAAAGAAGTTGTAGCCACGCATGGTGGTACATGACTGTAATTCCAATGTCTTGGAAGTATGAGGCAGGAGGATTGCAATTTCAAAGCCAGCCTCAGTAGCTTAGCAAGTAAGACCTGAGCAACTTATTGAGACCATGTCTCAAAATTAAAAATAAAAAGAGTTGGGGATGTGCCTCAGTAGTTGAGTGCCCAGGTTCGATCCCTGGAACCAAAAAAAAAAAAAAAAAAAAAAAAAAGGAAGAGGAAACAGAAGAAGAAGAAGAGGAGGAGATGAAGAAGAGGAAAAAAGAAGGAAGAGAAGTAGGAGGACAAGAAGGAGGAGGAAGGGATAGAGGAGGAGGAGGAGAAAGGGAAAGAAGAGAGGGAGGAGGAGGAAGAGAAGAAGAAGTAGAGGAAGAGGGGGAAGATGGAGGAGGAGGAGATGAAGAAGAGGATGAAAGAAGGAAGAGGAGAAGGAGGAGGAGGGGATGAAAGAGGAAGAGGGGGGAGGAGAAGAAGAAGGAGAAAAGAAAGAGGAGGAGGAGAAAGGGTGAGAAGAAGAGAGAAAAGGAGGAGAAGAAGAAAAGGAGGAGGAGCAGGGAAGAAGAGGAAGACAGAAGGAAGAGAAGGAGGAGGAGAAGGAGAATAAGGAGGAAGCTGCCACCATCTTCTGGAATAGTTCAGAAATCTATACCAAAGTTCACAAAAATATTCAACCATCTCACAAAGTCTCCCTTCAGGAATACATACCAAGAAAAATAATATAACTTTCTGTACATAAACATTTTTCTGAACTTTATATTTTAATCATTCTCCTGTATCTGTGTTCCCTATTGTTTAGAAAGGCAAACGAGTAAACATAGTGAAAATAGAATTCTGAATAAGTTACAGCTCACAATGAACTACTATATTAACTTCTAAATGATGTTTCTGAGAACTATATATTGATACATATATATATATGAGCATATATATATATATGAGCATATATATATATATATATGAGCAAAATGCTCATATAAATCAAATGAAAGATAGGTGCAAGTGCATACAGATTTTTTATTACTCTATTTAACATGCATATATAATACATATTATATGTTTGTGTGATAAGTAATAGACTCCTATGCTTTGTTCTCCTGGACTACCTTTTTGAGCATTGGAATCTTTTGTCAGGAACTATAACCACTATCTACCATCAGATGCTATTGCCAGGTGACTAATAATGCTCCAAAGAAAGCTCTCAATGTCCTCCCCCCCAAATGTTCTGGTTCTCCGAGAGTTTTCCAGATATCTGTTTTCATACATTCTTTTCATGATGTCTTGTTAATTGTCTGGAACCTATATTTAAGTCTATTGAACACCAAATCACTGAACACCAAAAATGTTCTTAACTATCAGAAATTTGTTATCAGCATGATCTATATTTTCTCAGCATTTGTGCTCACCCTCTGTTTGGGCATTGAGTATCTCACTTATATTATGGCTACTTGGTCAAGGAACAAGGTAGAATTTATATTTCCAAGACATTTATTCACATGCCTCCAATACATTGCCTAATATGGGGCTTTATGCAAATAAAGGTGTTTTCCCAGTAAACCACAATACTAATCATTTTTTCCATGATCTGTTCACTGAAAGGTAGTAGGAATCACTAAGATCCTTTAGGATGTTTTCTATGGTTTAGATATGAAGGTAGCAGGAATCACTAGAATTTTTAAAGTGCCTTCTATGTTCCCCAAAAACTCATTTGTGAAACAATACAAGAAGGTTTAGAAGTAAAATGATTTTAGGTTATGAGAACCTTAACCTCACTGGTGAATAAATCCTCGTGAATGGATTACCTAGATGGTAGCTGAAGGCAGGTAGGGAGTAGTTGGAGGAGGTAGATCACTGGGATGTGCCTTTAGGACATATTTTTTGTCCCTGGTGAGCAGAGCTCTTTGCTTCTTGATGGCCACGTCCTGAGCTGCTTTCCTCCTTCGCATCCTTCCGCCATTAAGTTCACACCTCAGGCCCAGAGCAATGGAATAGGCCACCTATGGACTGAGACCTCTGAAACTCTGAACACCACATGAACTTTTCCTCCTCTTAAATTGTTCTTGTCAGATCTTTTGTTCACAGTGATATAAAAGCTGACTAAAATGAGGTCTTTTAATTGTGGTGGAGCCCACAGCTATGAAGACCACAATCTTGATCTTTTCTTTCTTGACCTTAGAGATAACGATGTTTTATTTTTCTGCTATATTTGTATAGAATGTATACTATTTGACAGTACATCATCTAAGGGAGGGGCTTTTACCTCCTCATCACCATAGAGTTGTATAAAATATTTTATTGTAAATAAATCATTACATTATGGAAGTGATTAATACATTGTTTTAGGAAGTACTATATTTCATTAAAGGGATTAAAGGTGTCTGATTTTCAAAAAGACAATATATGAACAGCTAGAAGGTCTAGAATGCATAGTTGTCACTTTCAAGTCCAATGCTGAATGGATTCTAGCTAACACTGCAGTAATTTAGGAGAAGCTGGGTTGATTATGAGTGACCTGCACTAGTGAAGTCATAGAGGGAAAGGAAGGAAAATAGAACTATTTTTCAGAGTTGGAAATTGAAGACTGGGACTGGAGAGAAAAGTAAGTGTTGGAAGTCTAGAATTCTACTACTGTTTAAGGAATGAATAACGCAAGTTCCACACAAATTCTCAAAAAATAAAGGAGGAGGAAGTACTTAACTCATTTTATAAGATCAGCATTACTATTGTCCTAAAACTGAACAAGTGCATAAAAACAAAAATCACAATCATTATTCTTTGTGAAAAGAAGATGTAAAAATATTTAACAAAATTTTGACAAATGAGATCCAGTCAGAAAGAGAGAGAAGGATACACACACACACCCACATATATTGTATCCAGAAAACTGGTGTCTGGAGTAAGAGTACATGATACTAAAGTAGAAAAATCATATGACCATCTCAATGGATTAAAAAATCATTTTATGAAATTAAAATTTGTTCTTAAGCTTTCTTAATATAACATAATACTGAATGGTGAGAGATTAAATACTTCTTCCTTAAGACTGGGAACAAGTAAAGTATCTTTCACACAATACTCAAAGTCCTAGGAAATATGAATGCTCTATTCCTTTTGTAATTTTATTTCCAATTGTTCCTTGAAAATAACTGATTTCTTCTTTTACTCTATATTCTTTGATAAGAGGTTCTTAATGCAATAGCCTTGCAAGCCCTGAAATACTTGGAGACACCTTTAAAAAAAAAATGAACAAACATATTGAAAATTACAAAACATTGCTTACATTTTAAGTCCTTTGGGTATAGGCCAAGGAGTGGGATAGCTGGGTCAAATGGTGTTTCCATTCCAAGCTTTCTGAGGAATCTCCACACTGCTTTCCAGAGTGGCTGCACTAATTTGCAACCCCACTAGCAATGTATGAGTGTACCTTTTTCACCACATCCTCGCCAACACCTATTGTTGCTTGTATTCTTGATAATCGCCATTCTAATTGGGGTGAGATGAAATCTTAGGGTAGTTTTGATTTGCATTTCCCTTATTACTAGGGATGTTGAACATTTCTTCATATATCTGTTGATTACTTGTACATCTTCTTCTGTGAAGTGTCTGTTCATTTCCTTAGACCATTTGTTGATTGGATTATTTGTATCCATTTGTATACAATTAAAAAAAAACATTGCTTACAGAAAGTAAATAACATCTAAGAAAATGGAGCAGATATACCATGTTCATTGATTAGATATTTCAATATTGTTAATCTCTGCCCAAATTGTTCTGTGAATTTAACATAACCTCAAACAAAATCATGTTAGGCTATTTGCTATTGAAATTAAAAAGCTGATTCTATAAATAAGATAGAAATGCAATGGAGAACAAAACTGGAGGACTTTCACTGGTGTAAGGATAGAAATAGAAATCAATGGAACAGACAGAGCCCACAAATGGACCCTCTTATGTATAAATGACTGATTTTTCTTAAATATTTAAAGACAGTCCAATACTGGGAAAGATAGAATATTCAATAAATGATGCTAGAACAATTAGATATCCCTAGACAAAAGACAAACCTTGTTATTTCACAGCATACAAAAAATGTAAAATGTATCAAAACCTCAAACATAATTATCAAACTTCTAGAAGAAAATATAAGATAAAATCCTTGAGGCATTAATTTAGACAAATATTTCCTTCTCAAATCAAAAAGATGGAAAAAAAAATTATGTGGCCCACAGATGGAACTGGAGGACATCATGCTACAGGAATAAAACCAGACACAGAAAGACAAATATTGCATGTTCCCGCTCTTTTGTGAAAGCTGAAAATAATTTATTTCGTAAAAGAAGAAAGTAGAGTAGCAATGACTAGAGAATGGGAAAAGTAAAGTAGGAGGGATGGAGAATGGAGAGAAGATAGACAACAGGCATCAAAATGCAGATGGGTGGGATTACTGCTGGTGTTCTAGGGCACAGCAGAATAACTGTGGTGTACATCCATGTAGGGCCTAGTGTTTTTATTTGTTCTATTTAGTCATACATGACAACAGCATGCATTTCGATTCATTGTACACAAATGGTGTATAACTTTTCATCTTAAAATATGGAATACTTCACAAATTTGCGTGTCATCCTTAGGCAGGGAACATGCTAATCTTCTCTGTATCTTCCAGTTTTAGGATATGTGCTGCTAAAGTGAACACAACATATTTTAGAATCATTAGAAAAGAGAGTCCAAGCATTCCCAACACAGAGAAATGAAACATGTTTGAGGATGTGGAAATGTTAATTACCCTGATTTGCTCTTATACATTGAACACATGTATTGAATTATCATATTGTAGCCCATAAATATATACAAATATTATTTGCCTATTAAATATAAATGAACAAACTTTTCTTTTTCTTTCTTTTTTTTTGGTACCAGGAATTAAACCCAGGGGTACTTAACCACTGAGTCTCATCCCCAACCCTTTTCATTTTTCATTTTAAAACAGGCTCTCACTAAGTCGCTGAAGCTGACCTTGAACTTGTGATCCTCCTTCCTTAGCCTCCGGGGTAGCTGGGATTACAGGTATAGGCCACTGCACATGACTGGCTTCAACTTTCGCTTTATTGAAAAAACACTGGTAAGCTTCTTGCCAAGATAAAATAGCATAGACTTATTTCTCCTTGTTCCTCCTCACCAAATTAAATTCTAATTCGTGAAATAACACAAGAGGAAACCAAAGGAGAATTTCAAAAGGTGGTAACAGGAACTAAGGTGGGAGCCAAGAACAGAACAGAGGAAGGCAACTCAGAACTGGCACTTCCCAACCCCCAACCTAGCAACAGAAGTCAGTTCAGTGGGCCTGTTCTGTCTCTATACTGAGTCTCCCTGGAAACACTGGATGAGCCCGACACCACTAGCTAAAGGAATGGATCCTACAACCCTGTTCACAAAACTCAGCCAGGGAAGCACTTCCTGGCTTCCCCTCTGGGCATGGAACTTCCTAACTTTTTCTTGCAGGAACTTTTTTTCTTGCAAGAAAAAACCCTGCCTCAACAAGTAGCCCATCTAAGGAATCCTCTTTACCCTCATAGACCTGAGAGGACTCTTCTTCAGCAAGAGACAACAGACTGCCAGCCTTGGGAAATACTGCCACCTCCCCAGCCCAAGCAGACCAGTGGGAACCCTAGATAAAAACAAAGGAAAAGAAAATAACACTATAAATCTCTGAAAATTAAACCACAGCCCACAAAAGCACGCTAAGATTGACATGCCAAACCTAAAGTGGTGTATGCCTGCTGAAAAAAATCTCAAAGGAAAATTGAAAACTACAGAGAATTGGATGAAAATGCAACAGGCCAAAATATGTAGAATGTAGCTAAAATGGTACCAAGGGGACATTTATTCCACTAAATACTAGAAACTTCTCAGATCAATAATCAAAGTTCCTACCTCAATAAACCAGAAAAATAAGAGCAAAATAAACCTAAATTAGGAAATAACCGAAAATTAGGAATTATGGAAACTGAGCAGAAATCAGTGAAATTGGTAATATTAGGAAATCAGGTGAGAAAATCAATGAATAAAAACTGGTTCTCTGAAACAGTCTGTAAAATGGGTACATCTTTAATAAGACTGACAATAGTTAAAAAAAGAAAACAGGTCACAGCTACCAATAATGAAACAGAAGATATTACTACAGATTCTATTGCCACTATAAAGTATAATTAGGCAATACTACGAACAATGTAAACCTCATACATTTAAAAACAGAAGAAATGAACAAATTCCTTAAATACCACAAACTATCAAAATGCCAACAAAAGGAACCACATAGCTTATTTTTCCTTAAGTAATTAATTTATCACTAGAGAAGTTGAATTAGTAAAGGCTCCCCCCAAAAAAGAAATCTCCAGACCCAAATGATTTCACTGAAGAATTATATCAAACATTTCAAGAAGAATTAACACCAATTTTATAAAATCTTTTCCAAAAAATAAAGGAAGGAACATTTCCAGTCTAACCTACAATAATTTATGATACATTTTAAAACAGCTAGACAAAAAGAGATCCATATTACCCTAATACCAACACCAAATAGATACTATAAATGAAAACTGCAGATTAGAAGTTCCCATGAACTGAAATGGAAAAAAATCCTCACCAACAGAGTAATAAATCAAGTGCAACAATGTATAAGTATGATTATAAACCATAACCAAATTCATTATAAGTATTAAAGCTTAGTTCAATATTTGTAATTCAATCTATATAGTTAAATCAATTGATTTAGAGAAAGCATTTGATAAAATACAAGATGAAATGATAAAACCTTTCATCAAATTAGGGATAAAGCAGAATCAGCTTAAGAGCATCTACAAATAATCTACAGCTGATATCTTAAAATGTAAAAGGTGAAAAATTGGATGTTTATTCACATTTACCACTCTTATTCAACATATGATTTGAAGTTCTAAGCACTTAAATAAGGCAAGGAGAAGAAATAAAGAATACACAGACTAAAGAGGAAAAAATTTAACTGTCTTTATTTGAAGACTGAATACAGCACAGTATGTCATTGTCCTCAAACTCATCTACAGGTTTAATACAATTTCTATTTGTATAGAAATATTTGCCCACATTTTTTTGTGGGCATAGATAAAATTATTCTAAGATTTTATGGAAAGGCAAAAACCTTAGAGCAGCTACAACAATCTTGACAAGAATAAAATGAGAAGAATCATTCTACTGAACATTAAGGCCTACCATACAGCCATGCTGATCATGGCAATGTGGCCTTGGTGGACAGATAGGTCCCTGCATCAGTTGGAACACAATAAAGAAACCAGAAATAGACCCACACAAACAAACTTAATTGATTTCTGACAAAGGAAAACTAACCGTAGAAAGGACAGACTTTTCAACAAATAGTGATGAAGTAATTGAACATTCCTATGCAACAATTAAAGACAGAAAGGGAGAAAGAAAAGATAAAGAAAAATGCAATTTCAAATTAAACCTCTTTATGAAAAGATTAATTCAAAAGGGATCATTGACTTAACTGTAAAACATAAACCTGAAAATAAATAGGATAAAATCTTTGGGATTTGGGACTAGGCAAGAAGTTCTTATGATGACACCAAAGCATAATCCATGCAAGAAAAAACTCAGGAATTCTACCTCAAGAAGATTAAAAACTTTAATTTAGCATGTGAAGAGGGTAACATCATGCCAATTAAAAGAGATCTAAGCCTCACTCTTTCTTCAGATCCCCTTGAACTCCTATCATTTACATGAAATTATTGCAGACCTCTTTGCCTACCACTAGCCAATGCTTCTTTTCCACCAAAGATACTTCTTTAAATTCCAAGATTTTGATTTGCATTTCACTCTTTTGGAATTTAACATTTGCTACCTGTTTGTGATTCATTCTTACATACCTGGATGGCTCATCTTCCCAACTAGGTTGTTGGTAAGTCCAACACATACCTTAATGATTATCAGAATAAACTGACTATTTAATGTTCAAGGTACAATTTAGTTACTCTAAATCAAGGGAACATTTTTTTTCATATTTTCCCCCAATTTATTTAATTTTTAAAGATAGATTTTATTTTTAAAAGTTTTAGATATATGGAAAAATTAAGAAGATAGTAAAGATATTTCTGGCAAACTTACAGCCAGTTTCCCCTGGTATTAAATTCTCAGATAGCGTTTGAATAAATATTGTTACATTATTATTAAGCAAAAACCCATGATTTTTTGGACTTCTTTAGTTTTCAGGTAATGTCCTTTTCCTATTCAAGGATCACATCAGGTATATTATAGTTGTGTTTACTAGTCATACTTACCCATTTTGTCTCTTTAGGCTCTTCTTTGCTGTGACTGTTTTAGACTTTCTCAAGAAAAAAAGTTTTTCAGAAATTTTAAGGATAAGATAATTTTTCCCTAAAGAATCATCTAAGATATTTACTTTCTTTTTAAAGATGTTTTATCTTTGTTGACTGTATCATAATTTCACTGGGGAAAATTGAAACTCAACTAGCACATCTGACTATACCTTACCACCCTGCATAGTCAAAATAAAAAATACTTGAAACTAATAAGTAGAAATCTGTTTCTAGACATGCTTTCAAGGGTATTGACTTGACTCTCCATTTCAATGCTTAGGGTCACCACAGTTTGAAAGACAGGTTGTTTACTACCCAAGACTCCTGGCCAAGTGTGGGATAAAACCTAGACCACCCTACTCCACAAACTGAGCACCCATGGATTGTCTCTTCCTCTAGGAACTGCTTTTGTGTGCTTTGCACAATGGTGATATTTGGACTGAGGTTGGTTGGTGTTTCCAAGTACAATCAGTTGCACCACACAATTGTTTCTCAAATTATAATTCTCCAATGTCCAACTCAATATCATTTTACCCCTTATCTATACCACTGCAATCACTTGCTAAATGCAATAAATATGCAAAATCCTTTAGCATAACATAAAATCTTGCTGTCTAGCCTCAACTTCCTAACCGGCCTCACCTACCTTTACAATTCAAAATGTAGCCTATGATCTAGCCCCATGGAATGATTTGAACATAAACTCTTTTGTACCTTTAGAAAATGGAGCAAATTGTGTCCAAGAGAGATCTGGAGAATTTGAGGCCACAATGACCAGTGATTCAGTTCCTACATGAAACTAAGATAAGTTTCAAGACAGTTTTTATGGGTAACCAATGTGTATGCAGTAAGCAGCAGTAAAAGAGCAGCAGAATGTTGCAGAAGATGACGGAAATATCTGAGAATGATGTAAATACAAAGAAACTCAGTGCTTAGAAATAAGAGCTGATTCATCATGACTTATGAGAGCCCATGTTCAAAGAGCATCTCCCTTGAAGACTATGTACAGATAGCACTGCAGGAAGCTAGATGAAGCCTCCCTGTGCAGCTGCCTCACCAGCATTAAGCCCCAGGACACAGACCTCACCAGGCCATGGGACATAGGAGTACTACAGTGACTGAGATTAAGTTTTCACCACCAAATGAAACTGAGGTTTAATACAGATATTAATTATGTCAGAAAAATAATCAAGTTAGAATTTGGGGACAGCTGATTTCATAGACTCAACAATAAATCATTAATACAAAAGGCTCTGTACTCAATAATGTCCCTGGTACATAGCAGGCTCTCACTAAATGTTTACTGAAAGAGTGAATAAAATCGCTAACAATGATTTTAAGTCATCCACAAATTCTAAAGTCCTCTTGTCATTTTATTTTCATGGAATCCTCCAGATGCCCGCTAGGTGGCGTCCACCATCTGGAGTTCTTTATTTCCTGGGTTGTTGGATTTTTCTCCCCAGTGACCCTGGTTTGTTGTGTGCTGTTGGCAGAAGTCTTTTTTGACTATTTCACTAGGCGCTTATATTTTCTTCATATGTGATACTCTTGGGATATTTTCCCCCTAATCTTTCCCAGGCTACCTCAGCAACTGCTGCAGGAAAAAAGGAAGGAAGCAACTTGCTGCAGCTCGTTTAAATACCAGAGTAGCTACAGTAAACATATATTTTTCTCCCTGAAAAATATTTTTGGTCATAGATTTTGTCAGATTTTTCTCCCCTTGGCATTTATTTCTCAAATCTGTCATACTTTTATGCTTCCTACTCTCATTTCTCCATCAGAAGTGATATTAACATTTTAAATTAAATATTTTTGAAAAAAGTTTTCTATTTAGAATTGTTGACATTGGGGACAGGAACATAAGAAAGCAGATACAAGTGGTTTCTAAACAACTAGAAACATTTACTTAGAAAACTAACTTCTCAAAATGTAATTAAAAAAATTTGGACTACGTCTATAATTAGAAGGTAAATAAGGGCCTAGAAAGATTAGTTAAAACATCCTGGAAATAAGGGAGTGAATGGCTCTAATGAAATTAGTCCTTTTGGCCTGAACTCTGGGAGAACATGCAGATGACCTCACGGAACCCTCGTTTAGCGCTTTGTGGAATTTTTTTGCTTCTGGGGATTCCTGTCCTCATTCTAGTCTACAGCTTCAGCTGAGGCATCTTTCTGGCAATTCTTGTCACCTCAAATTCCAAAACTAAAAGATTGTTCCCAGTTATCCCTCTCCTTGGTATATATCCAAAGGACTTAAAATCAGCGGACTACAGTGGTGCAGTAACATCAGTGTTTATCGCAGCTCAATTCACAAAAGCTAAACTATGGAACCAACCTATGTGCCCTTCAACAGAAGAATGTTTAAAGGCAATGTGGTACAGACACACAGTGGAGTATTACTCAGCCATAAAGAATGACTTTATGACATTTTCCAGCAAATGGATGGATTTGGAGATCATCATGGTAAGTGGAGTTAGGCAGTCCCAATAAACAAAAGGTCGAATGTTTTCTCTAATAGGTGGAAGCTAACCCACAATAGGGGGATGGGGGAGGAAAAAAATAGAAATGCAGTAGATTAGACAACGGGGAATGGAGGAAAGGGAGGGGGATTAGCAAAGAAAAGACACTAGAATGAGTCGGACATATATGAAAATAACACAGTGATCCCACCACCATGGATATCCATATGAACGGCACTCTATCCAGAATAAGGTATATTCCTTGCTTGTATAATCATATAAACATGACTTCTACTGTCATATATAATTAAAAAGAACCAACACAATTTAAAAAAAATATTTTTAAAGGGAAAAAAAAATAAAAATGTGTCAGGCAGCATTAAATGCTTAAAATATGATAACTCAATTCCTACCACAAAGTTGTGAAGTGAATATTATGAGGTCTAGTTTATAAAAATACTGAGGTGGTTACATAGCACCTGGCAGAACCAGGACCCCAGTCCAGGCAGTCTGGCTCCTGAGGCTGCTCTCAGGTGCCTCTTCTGTTGAGACTGTGTGTGGGTCCCTATTTTTCTTTTCTTTTCTTTTCTTTTTTTTTTTAGGATAACTGCACTACTTTCTCTGAAAATGTTGATAATTTTGAAACAGAATCAAAGGAACTATAATCTGGTAGCTTTCCAGTCTGTAAATGCTGTATAGGTCAATGGGAAATTTAAATGGTGAAATATTAAATTAAAACACACACACACACACACACACACACACACACACACACACACACACATATATATATATATATATGTTTTAAAAAGACTGCTCCCCACTGAGGCCAGCCCATCAATCCAGGCCTGAACTCACTCCCCATACAGAACTTGCAGAGCTGGCCATCTACTGGGCATATCCACTTGGATGTCCACCAGAGAACTCATTCAATAGGTCCAAAATTTGACTCTGCCACCCTGAGCTCTAGACATTATCTGGATGACACCCAAGGACAGAAACCAGGGAATCCCCCTCAAATTTTTCTTCTCCCTGTCTCTACAAGTAATCCATTACCCAGCCCTGCCATTTGTAGCTACTCTATATATCTCTTGTTCCCAACTCTTATATTCTATTCCTATCATTCCTCTCCTGGTTTAAGCCCTCCTCACCTCTCACTAGGAGCAATGCTGTAGGCTCTTAACAAATCTCCCAATTTATCACCCTAACTGTCCCCAGATGGGTCTTTCCAAAACACAAGTGTGATTATGCAACCAACTCTCCTCTATTTAAATCTCTGTTCTCTCTCTAGAATGAAACTCTCCAGTCCTCTAAACATCATCTCATTTAATTCTCTCAAAAGCCAGTCAGTCAGCTTCTGTCTACCATTTCTTGTTCCCTTGCTATTATTAACAGTTGTGTGTACTCTTTCTCTGAATATCCTTTTCTTTCCCTCTTCTCTCACATTCATCTAGACAACTGTTGATCATTCTTCAAGACCCAGATTATCCCACAGATTGATTATTTCTTCTTCCTTTCTGTCCTGGTATCTTGTATATAAGCTTATTATAGTGTCATCCTAGTTTAATGACAATTCTCTGAGTTTCATGATAGCAGGGACTACTACTTACTTTGTCTTCTTTAGTGATCAACACTGTGCAGACCTCTCCTCAAAATCCAGAACACCTCAAACAATGAATGAATGAAAAGGCAGCTTATGAATTATCAGAATTTGCTTACTACTTAATGAGACAAGCACTATTCAAAATTTTTCTAAACATTATATCATTTAATTCTCTGAATAGACAATAAGGCATACGATATATTTCATAATTTAACTATAAACATATGCAAAATCAATATGTGCAAATGAGGTGCTCAGATCCTTTGCTTAGTTTGCCTGACCACAGCTCAATTTCTTCACCTCAAATCTGTGTTGCTTCCCCAGAGACTGAATATGAGAAATATTCTTTTGACTTTTAAACAAATTTTTTAAAAAAACTGATGACTGTAGATCCTACAAGCTACTTCTTGTGGGTTTAATACTGATTCCACAAAGAAAGAAAGAAAGAAAGAAAGAAAGAAACAAACAAACAAACAACAACAACAACAACAACAAAAACCAAGAGTGGCTCTCAAGCATGATTTGTGAGTGTTTAGTGAAAGGATGGTTTCTCTTAAAACCAAGCAATCGCAAAACAACTTCCCTTTCTTCCGAGCAGAAAGATGACTTTACTGGAAACCCAGGGAAATAGGGTACTGGTATAGAAGGTGTGATTTTCCAGCACACCTTCTTGCCTTGCTGCACCATGGAGCAGCCTTGCCCTTTTGGATGGGAATCCCAGCTTCAGGGGTGAGTACTGTTTTATCTAAATCAGTGTTTCTCCAAGTACTGGTGTATAGAAATGCAATTTGTAGTGTTTGGTGAAAACTGATTTCCAGTGTCCATGCCCTGAATCAGTAGATTTAGAGGGCCAGGAATTTGCCTCCGGATGAACCTAGTAGAGATAGACTGGAACCACACTTGAGAAACTTATTCCACCCTAGTTATGAGTGACCATCACTTTGCCAGGAGCCTTAGCTTAAGTCACTTGGCATCAGGTCTTATCCTAGCAATGGTGACTGGTCCAGCTAGAGGTACTAAGTTGACCCACTATCGCTGTGTGCCCAAGATGTTCTTGGTTTTAGCATGGCAAGTTCCATGTCCCAGGAAGCCCCTCACTCCTAAGCAAATCAGGAATGATTAGGGCCTAGGAGGTGTCCTAGTTAGACTTAGAGAATAATCTTCCATCTGAACTTTCCTTTCCACCTTCCCTCTGGACACCAACAAGGAATTATCCTACCTTAGTGCTCCTGGCACCCATCTTACAACCACAAAGTTGACCGAAGGAAAACACATGGGAGAAGGTACAACCCAACCACAAACAAAGTCACACCCATGAATGTACCATGCTTGGGCCTCCCAACTTCTATGCACTAATAAAGGTTCTTATTGTTTGTTCCAGGTTAATTTAGCATTCCAGCCTTGCAGGCAAAAACATCCTAACCAAGGCAGTTTGGCAGCTCAGAATGTTGTGAAGAAAGAGGAGAAAGACCCTTTTAGTCAAAATGGAGACGTAGACTTAAAAACAAGATGGTGGTTGGGTAAATCTGTCATTTTGATTTTGGAGAAAGAATTCTTCTGGGTTCTGTCTTATTGAAAGTATGGGAAAAGGTCTGTGAGAACCTGAATCACTACATAAAATATTCATCCAAAGCTGTCCCAGTAGCCTAAATCAACAAGGTGAAATTATTAGACATAAATGTAAAACCCTACTTTTAGGCCCAAAACAGTAATTAACTTTGTAAGTGTAAGATGGTAGGAAGCGTGGCTTAAGAGTGGCATGGGTGAAAGATTTCGGGGTTCTGTTTGACTGTAAGCTCAATATAAACCAACAATATGATGTGGTTGCCAAAAATGCTAATGCAATTGGGGTCTGTCTTACCAGAAGTGAAACAAAGATTTCCCCTGGGTCACAGTGACTTTTTAAAACAGGGATTTTATTCTCTTGTAGTCACCTGTGTTCTCCTGTTCAGTCCATGGGAATTCTAGGCACCTTCCTCTACTTCAGGGAATTCTTTGGAGTTGTCTTTTTATGACCTCATCCCTCTACTTTCCTCTCAGATATTATCTCAGTCCTGGAAGTTTTTTAGCTGTCTGCATTCTTCATTCTGATGTCCAAATGCTAAACACTGAAGAAAAGCAGATAAATGGCAATAGTACAAACTACCTTCACCATTCCCAGGAAGGCCCTCCAAACTGTGCAGTGATTTTTCATCTTTCCAAAACAGGGCTCTGTCCCATTTTCCAATGACCTCTACTCCTCTCCTAAAGATGCACATCCCCCTTTCCATTGTAGAAACCTGCCTCTTTCTTCATAATGTAATGTGAATTGATATAGCCCCCACCTTTAGGTTGGTAGTCTGTAACTGCATGGGCATCAGCATAGAGTATCCATCCCCAAATAAGAGACACCAATCCCTTAGAGACCTATGCCGTCTCCAACTTTGCATTCTCTAAGCACCTCCATGTTTTTCACAGATTCCTTTGGTACCAAGGCCTTGCCATTGTAATAAAAGGAACCAAAGTGCCAGGGTCCTCCAGGTGTCAGGTAGGGCTCTGTTTCAGCGAACTCTTACCTAGAGTCAGGTATCTCAGAGAAGTCAGGAAATCTCAGGGGAGTGCCTAAATATCTCAGGGAATATAAATCTTTTAGCTTTTGTTGGTGGCTTTCTTTGCAGCAGCTATAAATAAGACCCTTATCTTTCTCCCCACCCCCATTTTCATCTCCAACAAAAATTTCTGTCTCCTTCATAATTTTACAGAACCATAAAGCTTGTCTGGAAACTGACTCATATGACTGATTGATTACTCTGGAGCCTGTTTCTCCATTTTACCCACTGTGCCCAGGTATGCCTATAGCCCTACACACCTCAGAGCCAAGATGAGTCTCCTTCATGTGGAAAAACTAGAGACCAACAAACATTAAGTCAAATTCCTGACTTTTCACATTTAAATCTGTTTTCTCTGCTCATCCAGTTCAGTGGAAAGAACTTTCTCTTCTCCTATTTCACCAAGGCTTATCTGTGACATCTGCTGACATCCACCACTTCTTCTGAGATCATTTCTCTTTAGAATCTCCAGTCTCTTTTCAGGATTTTTTTTGGAATACACACACACACACACATATATAGACAGATATCTATATATCCATAGATCTATCTGTATCTATATCTACATCTACATCCTTCTTTTCAAGATTTTTTTTTTGGATATATATATATAGAGAGAGACAGATATAGATACAGATCTATATTTATATCTGTCTCTACATATCTTTATATATCTATATCTGTCTATATATAGATATAGACATACTCATATATATATTTGTCTAACCCTTTTAAAAAATAATAGTACAAGAAATTTTGAAAACTCATGGGCCAGTGATATAACTAATAAAATATGCCCCAAAGTAAAACCAAATATGAACTCCTCCCTATAAATGAGTTCACATCTTTCTTTCCCCTTTGAGTATTGTAAATGAGATTGACTAAGCAAGGACAGACTTTCTTTTTACTTTCCTCTCTCTCTCTCTCCTGTCTCCTCTTTGAAGGGTTTGATATGAAGAGCACAGTGAAGGGAATAGAGATTGAAAACAATTTTTTATTTTATTTTCCTTTCTTTTTACATATTTAAGTTGAATTGCACAAGAAGAGAATATAGAGTCAGTTTCCTGTTCCAAGAGTTCTCACAGAGCCTCTCAAGGTGTTCAGGGTCACTACAGCCTGCTCTAGGACCCCACAGTGAGGACTCTGAGTAAGCAGAGGACAGGCAGCTGGTTCTATCTCTTCCTGTGGCCCTGTAGCTCTGACACATTTTTGTCCTCTTTTGTTCCAGTTCCTGGGCCTCCACAGAAAGGCTGTCCCCAGCCCCAGCAGGCAGGGTGTGCAAGCTGAGTCACAGCTTCTCTGCAGTCAACCTAGTGTTGCCTTGTTTCCACGTGCAGCCCTCGCCTTCTGAGGTTTTGTCCAGCTTCCCCATGTCCCCTCCTCTCCTCTCTTCAGTCAACACCATGTGACTTCTCCTCCCTACCTGCTCCACAGTGACATCTCTCACTAAGGTCACTAGTACCCACTGTGTTGCTGAATGCAATGAACATTCTTGTACCTTCATAACATGGATTCTTTACAACATTCATTGCTAGTTTTTACCTTTTCTTGAAACTTTCTTCCTTGGTTCCCATGAAATCACCTGCTTTAGCCTCTCTTGCTGCCTCACAGGTCATTTAAATCTCAGATTCCTTAGTTTCCATCTCTTATTTTCTTAAATAGCAATGTTCCCTAAGATTCTGATCTCTCTCCACTCATTTTTTACCCCATCAAGTGGAATTGTGTGCACTCCTATGGTCTTAATGACCACCTGGAGACTAACAATTTCAGCTGTAGACCGACAATTTACAAAGCTGATCTGTCATTAATACTGATATCTCTTTTGAGTGACAAACTCTTTTTCCCTAAATATATGTTGCGTGTCCAGTAAAAGACTTCCAATTCAACAGGTTCACAACTGAACCCATTATCCTCCCTCTACCCCAGCCCCTGGCCTCCTTCTCCTGTGGTCTGTATCTCTGTTAACAGCACCAAGCATGCATACCTGGGGCTACCTTGACCTTCTGCATTTCCACTATTCTCCCACATCTTTCCTGGAGGTCAAATCCTCCTCCCATCTTCTCTAGATATTTAACTTTCAAAAGACCTGGTCCAAGTCTCTACTATTGTCTACATGATGGCAATGCCTTCCTGAAAGTTCTCCCTACCTCTAATGCTCTTACTACCTGTTA
The DNA here is from genome assembly GCF_902686445.1 of Sciurus carolinensis. Classification (NCBI taxonomy): domain Eukaryota; kingdom Metazoa; phylum Chordata; class Mammalia; order Rodentia; family Sciuridae; genus Sciurus; species Sciurus carolinensis. The sequence goes on along the minus strand of NC_062221.1, from coordinate 39,199,734 downwards.
TATCCTCATTATTATCGAATACCTTTTTTCTAATAATTTGCAAGTCTTATTTCCCTGTTTAAAATCCTTTAGCAAAGGCTTCTCACAGACTTCTACACAAATGTCAGATCCCTTATGATGAACTAAAAGACCATTATTTGTTCTTAGTTCCCTTCCTAGAACTATCCAGCTCAGCCCACATACTATAGTTACTGAGAGTGACATATAGGTCATGACTGTCCTGGCACCTGGAAAGAAAACTTGTATGATTAAAGGGGAGGTAGCAAAGCCTTCCCTCTCTTTAAAATACCAGTAATTACTTGTGTGCTTGTGTATTTCTCCCAAAATTAGATTGTGGGTTTCCCAAAAGTGGTAATGGTTTCTTTCCATATTTTTATTTTAAAGATTTAGTTTTGTTTCTGCCCTACTGTATTGTTCACTAAGTGAATGAAAGCAAAGAGGAAAAGAAAAACGGTGATGCAGAAACGGCAATACCAAGCAGGAGAAAGATAAAGAGACTACAGAGATAAAAGGAAGAAAGGAAAGACAGCCTTTAATGACACTGTTTTACAGTGACTGTCAAACTTTGTTCTGCCCTTGGCTTGCCTCCATCTTGCAAACATGCAGCCCCTAAAGCTCACTATATAATTTTTTAATCAAGTAACCTAATAAAAGAATTTTATTTGAGAGACAGAAAGAATATTTGCCCTAAAGCATCTAAGAATCCTGTTGGAGAACAAACATCTAAGCATCTGCAGACAGCTGGGGAGTTTTTGAAGAAAAGAAGAAATGTTAGGAATTGAGCAGAATTATTCACTTGCATCTCATTAATATTTAACCTTAGGTATATCTTTAGCAAGCTGGAGAGAGAACATTAAAGTTGGCCTATCTTCTAATTGAATATTCTAAGTAGGTTAGACAATGACCAAGACAAAATCAGGCCTGGAGTAAGAACTGCTGCAGGAGTCAACAGTGTTGGAGCCCTTTCTTCCTGTCTGCATATACCTATGACACACCATATGACAACCCTTGCTTTTTGTCTCAGGTGCTTCATCTTTTCCCCAGCTAATGGGTGAAAAATAGGATATTCTGGATAATGTCCCAATTGGGTAAGGCTGAACATGGAAAAGGGATACAAGTGCCAAGGTGTTCAGGAAAAAAAACCCAGATCTGAAAGGACTGTCATAAGACGCTGTCACCTCACATGAAGATCAGAGCAACTTCCAGACTAAGGTGAAGAGCCTTGGTAACAAGATGATATTCTTTCTTTCTCTCTCCCTCCCTTCCTCCTTATTTCTCAGTAGCAGTTGCATAGATTAGGAACTCAGGTTGATGCATTTTGACCATTAAAACAAATACATTAAAAAAATTCAACATCCCTAGCAATCAGGGAAATGAAAATCAAAACAACCTTGAGATTTCATCTTGCTCCGATTAATATGATACCCAGCAAGAATATAGGAGATAATAAATGCTGGGAAGGATGTGGGGGGAAAAGGAACACTTAAACACTGTTGGGATTGTACATTAATACAACCACTATGGAAGTCAGTTCAGAAGTTCCTCAAAAGACTAGGCATGGAACCACCACATGACACAGCTATTCCGCTTCTCAGTGTTTATCCAGAATTAAAGTCAGCATGCTGTAGTGATACACGCATACCCTTGTTTATAACAGCACAACTCAAGTTATGAATCCAGCCTAGGTATCTCTCAGTAGATGAATGGATAAAGAAATCGTGGTGTATATATACAACAGGGCTTTATTCAGTCATAAAGAAGAATGAAATTACGTCACTTGCAGGAAAATAGATGGAACTGAAGAGAATGATGTTGAGTAAAGTAAACTCAAAGAGTTTATGTGGAGGCTAGAGAGAAAAACATATTTTATAAAGGGACCCATGAAAATAGAAGGGAGACCAGTAGAGTGAAGGAGGGGACCGGGGATATGGAAGAGAGAAAGGAAAGGTGAGATCCTGGGGAATTAAATTGATCAAATTATGTTATGTGCATGTACAAATATGTCACAACCAATCCCACTATTATGAATAATGATAATAAACCAATATAGAGAGCCTTGGTCAGAAGGAATACTTTCAAGAGGGTAAATAGATTGCATGGCTTATCTCTACCTGAGGAAGAAAGTCAGAGTTAATAGCTCATGAATGGCTCAAGGAATGGCACTCCACATAGTGGAACAAGGCTGCAAACAGCATGTGAGTGACTAAAGTCAAGGAGGGAAAGGGTTAGCAGGAGCCAAATCATCACTGTGAAGATTTTAGACTTGACCTTATAGACAATGAGAATACATTATTGTAAAGGTTTTAAGTTAAAAAAAAAAAATGGAACAGATCTGATTTTAGAAGGGGATTTTGGTCACAGGTAGAAGAGAGGAGACGAACCTGAAATCAGAAAGTTTTTACAATAATCCAAAGCAGATATGAAAGAGTTCTAATATAGGCAGCAGAAATGAAGAGTAGTTGTCAAAAGATCAGGAAGATAAAGGGAGAAACTAGAAGAAATGGAGAGTAGTCGTGGAAGACACTCATCTCTAGTCATGTGACTTCAACTACAGGTTGTGTGGTTACACCAGTTACTCCACAACCTGACAAGTTGACGAGTGCTAGGGAAGGACATCTTTCATACTCTAGCAAATCTGGGCATTCAAAGCAGAATTTCTAGGCTGGGGAATGTAGCTCACAGGTAGAGCACTGCTAGCATGTGCCCTGGGTTTGCTCTCCAGACACGTGCGCGCACACACACACACACACACACACACACACACAGAGCTTCTCACTAGCGCTACCCATTGGCAGTACCTATGGAGCATCCATGATCCCTGGGCCTTGTGCCAGACTCTCCTTGTTGCGGTTCTGTTAGTTACTCTTGATTAACAAAATCACTGCTGTAAAATGAAATCACACCAATAAATACATGCTCCAAACATTCAAAACACAAACATTTCTTAACTCTTGCATTTTTAAAAAGGTCCAACATAAAAAATAAGCAGCATATTTGCAAGCTCAAATATTTGAAATGCACTTCTTGTTTTATTTATAATGTTCACTAACAACTTACAACACATTTTCCTCTGGATATAAATGAAAGAATAAGTGAAGAAAAATGAAAATCATAAATCTGAAAGATTAAGAAAATTATTTCAGATAAAATCATACACTTACCCTGTTTTTCTCAAACCTATTATCCATCAGAATTATATCTGGTAAGTGTTAAATATTCACCTTCTAGGGTCCAACTTTAGAGGTTCTTATTCAGTGGATTCAAGAGGGAATCAGAATCTGAATTGTATTTAGTTTTCCAAGGAAATTTTGATGTTGGTGATCCCAAAGTCAATCTTTGAGAAACATGAACTATCTCATTTATGCTGATCCATAGAGTATCAGCAAAATGTAACAGATTCTACCTCATTTACAAAGACTTTTGCCTAGTCTCTCACTGAATCCAGGTCTTATCATTAGTTTTGAAATCAGGCTCATCAAAACTGTAAAGAAAAACCTTCTTACATTTTATTTTCTTTGAGGAAGAAGATCACAACACCATATACTGTGGAAAGAGTGGGATACTAGTTAGAGAGTAGGAGGTCTTACCCTCGGCTTAGTTTCCAAGACTATGGACTGGGATTTGTGGAAGGAGTTTTCCATGCATATGGGGTCACAAGAATGTGGCATTTGATGTGAGATGTAGTTCAAAATTGGGAAAGTAGCAAGTATGATTCATGACAAGAGCGGCTCTTATGCCTGTGGCAGAAACCTGGGTCAGGAACCAGATGAAATAAAAGTACAGATAATGAATCAGGAAACCTGGCACAGGAGAGCTCTAACAACCTTGATCTCATGTTAATTCTCCAGTTGATTCTGAGTGAAACTGAGTTTGAGATCCACTCCTCTAAATAGTTTCTTCTGCAGACTGATGATGGTTTTTGGCTCAATTGCAAATGAAAAGACTCAATTTCTTGTACCTTTTGGTAGTACTTATGATCTTTCTGAACTCAGCTCCAATATCAAGTCCTTAAGAAGTCTCTTTTGATCCCCATCCCCCGATCCTTCTTTCTGTGAACTCTGCTCTGCAGTCTTCACTCCTTTCAGACCGTCCATTCGTTTGAGCAGTGATCCATTTATATGTTCAGGGACCCTCACCTTAAAAAAAAGTCTTAAAAACTGTAGAAAGAAGATATTTTCCCTTCCTTAGGTTGGGAAAACAAATACGTGATTCACAGTCCAAGAAACAGACACAGATAATGGTTTTATCATAGCCCTGGTAAATTTCATGCACTTATTATTTGTCTCCTCCAATGGGTTCTCCAAGGGCATGATTTATTTGTGTTTGTATCCCCATCTCAATTGGCATGTCGTCTGGCAGGTGACAGGCCCTCAATAAATGCTTATTGAATTTTCAAGAATTCATAAATATTTATTTATTCTTAAATACATATTTAACCATCTTATAACTCATTTTCAACATTTATAAAAGGAAGATTGAATCTTATTGTCTCTAAATCTTAATCCCTTTGAGATCTAAACTTGTTTTTTTTTCTTTTTATAGCACACAAAAAAGTATATATATATATATATATATATATATATATATATATATATATATAAATAATGTTTTTGGTTGTGCTTCCTAAACTTTAATGTGTAAGCTATTTGCATGCAGAACTTGTTAAAATGCAAATTATAATTTGGTAGGCTTGGGGATGGACCTGAGATTATGCATTGTATATAAGCTTCTAGGTTGTACTGGTGCATCTGGTCAAGGATGACATTTGAGTAAGTAGTATAATTTTAAGAGATGGAGCTGATTCTATCATGTCATACTCTTTAAGGCAGGTAAAGTACCAGACTTCCTGAGTTCAGATCCTAGCCCCAACGGTTGAGAGGAATAGTGGATAAATCACCTTAACATATTTGTATGTCAGTGTCCTCATCTGTAACAGAGGGATAATGATAGGCTTTCATGACATTAACAAGTTAGTTCACATGAAATCCTTATAATGGTGCTCATCTTAGTAAGTACCACAGACGTGAGCTCTACAGTTTCACTCTTTTTCAGTCTCCTTGTTTTTTCAGTAATCCTTTTGTTTTTTATGTTTAGGAACCCTTGCATTAAAAACAACAACAAACCTTGAAAACTGTGGAAAGAAGATATTTTCCATTTCTAAGGTTTAGAAAGTAAATACAGAATCCATAGTCCAAGAAACAAAATCAGAAAAGAAAAGAAAATTAACTTGTTCTTTGTCCAGCAACAATATTCTGTCCCTTTCATCCCATAACTTCCCATTGGTAACAGTGAAAATATATACTATTATCCCTTTCACAAAGACAAAATGCAGGAACTATAATCCATAATAAAAAGAAAATCCAGCCAAAATATGAGTTGAAAATCAATATAGCCATAAATGTTAGCAAAAACAGAAAAACAACAACAACAAATAAAACCACACATACAATAAAACTTTCTTTTTAGGATACAAGGGTGATTTCCTAACACTAAAATATCAGTTCTTCAGCAAGCCAACTGCTTTTCAGTTACAGGTGTCTAGCTCACAGGGGGTTATCATAATGTGAGAAGGCTCATTCTGACCTGAAATAAATTAATAGAAAACAGAGGATTCAATTTCAGGAAAGGAGGATAAGATAAGTGTCAGAGTGCCACACGAAGAGAAAAACACTCAGAGAATCTGCTATCATCAAGAGTCTTGTGTCCTATTAAGAAGCAGAGATGCAAAAGGATAAAAGAGGCTCAGAACAAATATTACTGAGAACCTACTACATACCAAGTGCTTCAGTGTGAGTCCTAAACATCCAGTCATGCTCCCTGTGAGAAGTGTTTCAAAACTCCTTTTAAGATGAGGAATCTTGTGAGCCTCTGACTCTCCTGACTACCAAGAGTCAGAAGTTCATACTTGCCAGACCTAGGTTTGGCCCAGCTGGGATTTGAGCACAGTCATAGTGAATTCTCTAAGACTCTAACTACTCCACTTGCTTCACTTTCCAGGAACATTTGAGCTTTCTCAAGATTAAAACAAGTTTAAGGTCATATAATAAATGCAAAGCCAAGACAAAATGAAGAGGAAATGAATACATTGTGCCAAAGACACATTCCATCTTTTAATATTGGAAGAGTAAATCGTGGGACCTGACAAATTTGCCAGGCTGGTTAATAGTCCTGTCAGCTAGGTTTACATTTTCCCTGGATTTCAGTCAGATGCAATATGGTATGTGACTTCTCTTCTTTTGGTTTAACATACATGTGGAGAAGAGCATCTGCCTTAGCAGGCAGTGTGTGGTGCAAAACCCACAGGACCATGAATTGTGGCCTGGCTGCTGCTGGTCTTAACTTTGGTTGCTTGGGTCACCAGGGCTCTTTGGATTAGAGAAGGTTCCATTGGACCTCTGAACCCTTGTTAAGTGAAGGAGGTTAACCCAGGGGAGGGAGCAAATGAATTCATGGTCCTAAAAGATGCTTGATTTACACCCAGAGTTTGGTTAACTGTTTATTTATAAACAAAATAGAACACAAAGTAGAAAACCTGGGCTATTGGTTTAATTTATATTTCAATACACCACAAGATCCTTTTTATATCTTGTTGTATATGCAGTCACAGGTAACCCACTTTTAATGCTGAACCTAACCCATCCTTTTTGTTTGGATTACACACAAAGGGAACCTGAGAACTTTAAAAAAATTCAGTCTGTTTTTCACACTTAGAAAATTTGACTCCATATCATGTACAACCACAAGAATGGAATCCTAATTAGAATAAGTTATACTCCCTGTATGTATAATATGCCAAAATTCTCTCTACCATCATGTATATCTAAAAATAACAAATAAAAAATAAGAAAACAAAGTATATAGGGAATTCAATGTTGGGATTTAAAGATTAATGAAGGACCTGAATAGATATTTCTGAAAATAGAGCATACTAATGGGAAAAAAAAGAAAATTCCAATTATTTCTTATTCAAATTTAAATTCCTATTTTAGATGAAAGAAGATCTTTAAGAACCATACTCTAAAGAGAATCAAATAACAGAAATGTTTCATAATTGTGGGCTTTCAGAAACAGAAGGATATCTAAATATCGTAATTCTGCCTTGATTTTTTAAAGAATATATGAATAAAAGGAAAGTAAAAGTTGTATCCTATAAAAATTAGTTTTATATGCAGTAATTTTCAACAGGTTGTAAAGAAGATTTAAAACTGAAAAATGATCACATCCTGTGTTTTGTAACATAGCTTAGAATAAGATGTTCTAATAAAGAAAAAAATAACATTCACATAGTGTTTAGATTAAATATTTACGAAGAATGAGCACTTCCTGGATACTGAAGCAACTTAAAAATAAAATTTAATCTTTCTTTGCTAAATCAGAAGTTATTAAAAATCTCACACATTTTTAGAGACACAAAAATAGCATCTAACAGAATTTGTCTTGCTACTGTCCACATATAGACACTTTTAGTAGGAGAATTACCAGGTTAATAGAGCAGCCAATAACCTGTATTTCACTATAATAATATGTATCATTTGGGAAGATATATCCCCCTTTCATATTACATTTAAAATACATTATTGAGAATAACAATATTAGTGGTCATGTACTCCACATTCTCTAGCTAATCAAGATGTAACTGCATATGATTTCTTGTTTCTGCTTGTTGTTATTACAAACTTGGACATTGTTGTGATAGACATATTCCTTTCCAAAATCTCTATGTGACATTCAGAGCCAAACAACTTTCAAGTCTTTTTTTAAATAATGAAAGCAAATCTAAGAGATCTAATGTTTGTCTTAAATTGACTCTCAATCTGTTTAAGCAGAGGAAACTTCCCATTCAACTTAGGATTGTTATAAGTTAACCAATTTTTCTATATAAACCAAAAACAAAAAGCAGACTTGCTTTTAAAATTATTTAAAGTCTTTATGAGTCTTGAGAGTTATGTGCTTTTGCAATATTACAAAATGAACATTAACATTTTCATTTTAGGGATTTGGAAGATTTATCTAGTAATTAATATTGATATATTGACTATAAAGAACAGCTGTTTTATAAATGGATCTCGCTAATGCAATCAATAGCATTCATTGAACACAATAAACAGCAACCAAGCATTAAAATAGAAATACAGACTGGAACTTGTGCATCCATTATGTTCATAATAAAAACTGACACACTCTTAATGTTTTAGTCATAGAGAAATGTTTAAAATGTTCATTTCCTTCATAATAAAAATTATTGGGTAGGAAATGAATTTGAGGACAGGGAAGAGTAAGGACATTCTGAACATCAAATACATCAAAGGCAAAAACTCTTGAAAACCACAGCTTCTTAGTTACAAAACAAAGATGACAGAAGTCAGCACTGCTGCAAAATCATGGAAGAACTGTAAAACCAGCTGGCTGGGAAGTGGTTCTATAACCTCTCTGCAGCATCCCTGTGGTCAATAGATACTCTAGCTATGGTTCCCTCATCCCACTGTCACAGAAGTTACATATTTCATCTTGGTTTTCTAAAGCCCGCCTTCAAAATATATGCATTTTTAAAATAATTTTATTCTATTTCTTATGTGGTGCTGAGGATCAAACCTAGTGTCTCACATGTGCTAAGCAAGCACTCTACCACTGAGCCACAACCCCAGCCCCAAAATATATTTTTATTAAAGTATGCTTTTATAGTAATAGTATAATAATGTCTATGTAATAAGTTCGAAAAGGTATATTAGTTAATATTTTAAAAACTGAAAAGAAAATGTACCCATATTATCACTTTTATTATTTCCTTGCTCTTAATTTTATTTTGAATGGGTAATTCATGTAGTACAAAATTCAGCAGCTAATAATATTTTACAAAGTTCAATATTTTGTTCAGAGACATGACTGTGCCCTAAGCAGTTCTAAAAATAGTAAATTACCATTAATATCACATCTTGTTCCTCTTCCACATCCTGATACGATATTTCAGCTCTCTTGTTTAACACTGTATGTGCACCTTCAATATTCTGAGGAATTGCTTTTACCAAGAATGCAGAACTTCATTAGGGTATGATTTATAAACTAGGAAGCATTTAAATTTACATATATATACAGACTTATGCCATCTCTTTATTTTAATGTGTCATCTCTCCTAGTCAATAAAATGACTACTAAAATAAGTTGTTTCTCCATCTCATGTGGGGAATAGGAATAAGGGATATAAAATAGTGTAGGCAAGGGTTTGTTGAAAAATATGCCCAGTTTTAAATTCTTATAATAATAACACAATTGTTTTATTTTAGAAGTTTTTAAATAAAAATTTATGATGAAAAAGCAAATTTTAAAAACCTAGCATATGGTCCAAATTCACTCTGTTGTAGATCAAGAGTCTTAGGCCCACGGATATTAAGCAGCTTGCTCAGGATCATATATCTAATGAATGACACATCTGAGACCAGAATCCAGTCTCTCGGTCCCTGATCTTGATCTCATTTTGCAGCCAAAATTATTTCCACTGATGCACATTGCCTTTGAATGTCCTGCCAAGATAGTATATATTCAAATGATATATATATACATATATATCTCAAATGATACATATGGTGTTCCCTTAGATTTTTGTGGGAATAAATTAATAAATAGAATAATGAAGGAATTAGATAAATTCATAGGCAATTTACTCACGCTAATTATGAAAATAAAATTAGGGCTATTTGCAGTTTACTATCAAAATTGTCACCTAGAGAGGTCCTCTTCTCTCTATTGAAACCCAATTCTCCAAAATGATGGCCACACCCAAGGAATTGACCTCAGGACCAACTGTTCTTCTAAGCTGTCTAACCCACCCCTGCCCTCTGTCTTGGCCATCTACTTTAATGCTCCTCTTGGCCTCATTCCCTCTCTGCTTCCGTCATTACATCATTACAGCCTTTTATTTTTTTTTCCTTTTTGAGGATTGAATCCAGGAGTACTTAACCACTGAACCACATCCCCAGCCCTTTTTATGTTTTATTTTGAGAGAGCATCTCACTAAGTTGTTTAGGGCCTCACTAAGTTGCTGAGGCTGGCTTTGAACTTGTGGTCCTCCTGCCTGGGCCTCCTGAGTCACTGGGATTACAGGCATGCACCACTACACCTGGCTACAGCCTTTCTTTAAGGTCTACTGTCACTCTCTTTTTCTCTCACTGTGATTTGTCCATTTGTACAAGTAATTCTCTGTAGATGGTCCCAAATTTCCTTCCTCTGTTCTTCCGTTGATGTTGATCTATGGTTATATTTCTAACTGCCCATGGAAAAATCTCCTTTTGAGTATCTTAAGCAAGTACCTAAAATTATAATAATGAATAATAAATGTATAATATAATGAATTTCTTTCTCCACCTAAAAAAATCCCTTTTTTGAATTCCATGCTTTTTATATTCTTATAATAAAGCAGGATCAAAACTTGGGAGTCTTCTTTGGTCCTTTATCTCTGTTTCCAACATATATGCCATCCCTAGACTTTGTAAACTTCTTTTGTAATTTATATGTTATCCCTCTTTATCCTAATCCAGTTGCCTCTTTCTTGTCTTTATTACCTAATTTGGGACTACTTTCTAAAACTCTTAATTTTTTTTTTTTTGTCTCTTGTTTTCCATCCACTAGCTTGACTAACAGATGCATTCTTCAGATGAATTTTTGTAGAAGTAATCCCCTTGTATTCTCCTAGGACCCTTCAAATCCTCTTACTCTTTATCCAATACTTTTTCTTTTTCATGGTCTCTGATTTTGCTTTTGACTATCTTACGATCATATAATTTATAAAGTTGTTCTGATGATATATATCTCTTTATGTTATCTTTTATCTTCTTTTTTTTTTGGTACTGGAGATTGAACCTGGGGCACTTTACCACTGAGCTGCATTCCCAGCCCTTTCTATTTCTTATTTTAAGACAGCGTCTCTCTGAGTTGTTTAGACCTTGCTAAATTGCTGAGGCTGACCTCAAACTTGGGATCCTCCTGCCTTAGCTTTCTGAGTCACTGGGATTACAGGCCTGAGCTACTGTGCCTGGCTCTACTTTATCCTTCTAATGAATCAGCAAAAGCACCTTCACCAACCACATGCGTGTGTACACACACACACACACACACACACATGATGAGGTGTCTCTCAAAAACTCACGCATGAGACAATGCAAGAAGGTTCAGAGAAGAAATGATTGGGTTATGAGAACCTTAATCCATTCGGTGAATTAATCACCAGATGGTATTGAGTGGTAGCTGAAGGCAGGTAGGGTGTGTGGCTGGAGGAGGTGGGTATTGGGGGTGTGATGACAAGCGGAGATCTCTATGCTTTCTGATCATCATGTGAGCTGCTTCCCTGCGTCACACTCTTCTGCTATAAGGTTCTGCCTCACCTCAAACCTTGAAGAATGGAGCCTGCTGTCTATGAACTGAGACCTCTGAAACTGTAAGCCCCCAGATAAACTTTTCTTCCTTTACAATTGTTCTGGTCAGGGCTCTTAGTTGCAGGAAGAAAGAACTGACAAAAACAGACATCTTGCATGTTTCTGTTTAAAAACAATGCTGAATTAAAATTTAGTCTTAGATGGTAAATAATTCTAAAGTAATGTTTAACTTGCTTTTGTATCTTGTCATGTTAATTTTCAAAAGTATCTGAACTTAAAACTCATGTATAAAATATGAGTAGTGTTAAATATTTTTGATTTGCATTATCTCTAAACCATGCTAAAAATTACTTTAAATAAGTAAAAGACAGCATTTTAGATATAGGGAAATATAATTAGATTGGCTTATTAGGACCAAAATTATACAGTAGACATTGCTTCCTTATTTTCAGTCATTTCCTAAACAGACTAATGAACACAAACTGAAACATAGGTAACCCTTGCTCAGTTTTGAGACTGTGAAGGGATTTCCCTAGTATTTAAGTGTGTCAATATGAACCAGTTATATAAGTCTAACTGTAAGACCAATTGGATTTGAGATGACACCCTTCTAGTCCTGTCATATTTTTAGAAGAAGAAAACAATGACAGTACTTGCTGAACCAGAATTACTATCAAAATTAACAACAAATGACAAGAAAGATCATAAGCATTTAACCACAAGCCAATCTTACTTAAATCAGGATTGTCCATCAGAAATATTCTGTCAACCGTTTATAATCTGAATTCTGGTGTTTCAATCAATTAAATTATAAGATACATAAAAAGACACCAGGCAATTCTATTTTGTGGTAAGGTGGGTACAACCCAAGTATTACTTGTTAGTAGCTTTTTTTGAGATACACTATTAAGTCTGCCTTCTTTTTAATGCTAATGAAAATCATTTTTGTTGCAGGGATGTATTTTCTGGAATTTTCCAAAAACTCCATCAGTGTCTTCTCTCCCTGGGTAAAACCTTCTTGTTGGCATTAAGAGAATCCAAGGGCCTGACCTGCATTCCACCCAAACAGCCCCATCTTCTGGTTGCCTTTCTTTTCCACGATGTAGCATCAGGCACCCTTCTGAATGAAATTCTTGCCTCTCTCAGCATTACCCATTTTTAATTCACTCTTTCATCACTCCACTGCAAAGGTTGACTTTGGAAGCAGAACATCCCAGTGCCAATGACCAAGAACGTGAAGGTCTGTATTCAAAGTCTTTAGCTTGACTTCTAAGGCCATATGTGACCCACTATGGCCTCATCTTCTCCAAAACTTTGAGCTTTAAGGTCTGCCCCACATGGCAAAGTGCCCCTGTAAGAGATTTGGTTCTAAACCTCTTGCTCTGACCTGTCTGAATTGATTCACTGTAATCTGCTTTTGGTCCTTGCAGTATTTGACCTTAGAATTAAAGTTCCATGATCTGATACCCCTGATCATTCCTCTGCTGTTCAACTCTTCAAACCCTTCTCTTCAAACCTCTCTCCCTGACTGCTACTAGTTTTTAATCAGCTTTTTGTTGCTGTGACCAAAAGACCCAACAAGAGCGATGTAGAGGAGGAAAAGTTTATTTTGGCTCAGTTTCAGAGAGTCAGCCTGTGGTTGGCCAACTTCACAGCTCTGGGCCTGAGGTGAGGCAGAACATAATGGTGGAAGAGTGTGGTGGAGGAAAGCAGTTAAGGACATGAAAACCAGGAAGTAAGGGAGACCAGGGACAAACTATAACCCCCAAAAGCATACCCCTGGTTATCTACTTCTTCCAGCCACACCCTACCTGCCTATAGTTACCACCTAGCTAATTCATATCAGTGAATTAATCCATTGATTAGTTAAGTTTTTCATAAACTAATTGTTTCATTTGTGAACATTCTTTCATTGTCTCACACATGAGCTTTTGGGGGATACCTTCTATCTAAACCATAGTGGCTACCAATAACTATGCAAGAAAAACACTTTTTTTTTTCTGGAACATTAAATATTGCCACAATACTTCCACATTCTTTCTCTCATACCTACTCTAGAGCTTGCTCTGTGTACTCAAAAACTTTCCAGACAACTACTGTCCATGACTGCTCACTGCCAGACATACAGATCTAATCAATGTCTCCTATGAAGTATCAAGCATATCCATCTTTTTTAAAATTAATTTTTATTGTAAACAAATGGGATACATCTTGTATCCCTGTTTGTACATGAAGTAGAGGCATACCATTTTTGTAATCATACATTTACCTAGGGTAATATTCATCTTTGGTTTTTGTTAGCACTGGTCTCAATTGTCTTCAGCTTTCTTTGTTGATCTCATCTCTACCTCACTCAGTGCCCACTGAAGTTACTTAAGCATTACCCAGAATGCTTCCTCTGAAATCATATAGCAGAACTGTATATGATGTAAGTCCCATATATATGTACCATATCTAATTAAAAAAATTTTGGCAGCCTCATTACAAAAGTAAAAAAAGTAAAATTAATTTTATGTTTAATTTTATCCAACATATCCAAATATTCATCATTTAACATAAAACTAACACTGAAATTATTGAGCTGTTTTCACATTCTTTTAAAATTTTTCATTCTAAGTCATCAAAGTCATCAAAATCTGGTGCGCATTTGTGGGCTTTGGGGTTTATTTATTTCTGGTACTGGGGATTGAGCTCAGGGCACTTTACCACTGAGTTACATCCCCAGTCCTTTTCCTAGATAAGTTGCTTAGGGTCTCATTAAGTTGCTGAGGCTCTCCTGGAACTTGTGATCCTACTGCCTCATCTCCCTTGTCACTGGGATTAAAGGCATATGCTGCCATTCCTGGCTCTGGTGTGCATTTTGGAGTTATAGAAAATTTCAGTTCACATTAGTCACATTTCAGATGCCCAATAGCAAGATGGGTTTTGTGGCTACCATAATGGATAGCACAAGTCTATCATAGTTGCTAATTGTTTGGTATTTAGCATATGCTAATTTGAAGTTACTATTTATAAATCGATAACTAGGTTCTAGATTATCAACTCCTGGGACATGGGAATAGCCAGTGCCAGATTATAAATACTCAGTGCTGGGGCACAAATAACCGATTGGAAACAAGCACAGCTAAATAGGCCAATACAACACACTGTATAAGAGCTAAAGTGAGAAGAAGCACTGTGCTGGGGTGCTCTGTATCTCCCCTATACCTCTCAGACCTGCCTCCACTAAGGTGCACTCAAGGAAAGAAGTAAAGTACTAGCCAAATAATTTTTAAATGATTAATAATTATAAATATGCTACACTCTATAAAGGAGAGGGGTGTCAGGAACCTCAGAACTAGGGAAAACTCACCTAGTGTTCAAATGAAATTTAAAATGAGAACTGAAGGGAATGTAAGACCCAAAGGAACAGGGAGAGAAGAGCATTCTAAGCAAAAAAAAAAAAAAAAGGCCTGTGGTAGAAAGTGGTCAAGAAAGGACCCTGAGAAGTTCCCCAGAGCCTAAGCCTGACATGCTCTTGGCATACTACACAGGTTTCCTTTAAAACTTGAAGGAAGTCGAAACCAGTGAAAATGTAGTCCTATTTGCTAATTTTTGTTTTCATTGCCTGATTTTTTGGTCTCATGTCCAAAATACCATTGCCAAGGCCAATGTCAAGGAGATTCACCTCAACTTTTTTTATTTATAAGATTTATTGTTTCAAATCTTACATTTAGGTTTTTAGTACATTATTATAGTGATTTGTATGTATTTTTCAAGAAGAGGGTTCAATTTCATTGCATGTGAATAACAGTCTTCCAAACACAATTGCTGAAGATACCATTCTTTCCTCATTGTGTCTTCTTGATGGCCTTATTAGAAAGTAGTTGACAGCTATGCTTGGGTCCATTCCTGGGCTCTGTGTTCTATGCTATTGGTCTGCATGTCCATCATTGCATTGCTTCCATACTCTTCTGCTTTCTATATCTTTGTAATGCAATTTGAAATAAGGAAGAGATGTTTCCAACTTGGTTTTTCCTTCTCTAGATTGTTTTGACTATTCAGGATCCTTTGTGATTCCACATGATATTTAAAAGTTATTTTTCTATTTCTGTAAAAATGCTATTGCAGTTTTGAAAACAATTGCATTGAATGTATATAATACTTTGAAAAGTATGGACATCAATTCCCATTATCTATCAATATATATTTTTCCTTTTATTTGTATCTTCTTCAACTTTTTTATCAATGTTTTATAGTTTTGGTGTTCAGATGTTTCATGTTCTTGATTAAATTAATTCCTAAGTAATTGATTTTTTGTTGCTATTTTAAGTGGGATTATCTTCCTGATTTTTCAAATAGATATGAAATATAAAAATTACAACTGATTTGGAATGATGATGTTATATCCTGCTGCTTTACTGAATTCATTTACTAGTTCTAACAGGATTTTGGTGGGGTTTTTCAGGTTTTTAAATATAAAATCATGTCATCTGCAAACAGATAATTTTACCAATTTCTTTCCAATTCTGATACCTTTTCTTTCTTCTTCTTATCTGATTGTTCTTGCTAATACTTCCAGTCCTATGTTGAATACATGTGGCAAAAGTGAGCATTCTTTCCTTGGACCAGATCTCAGAAGAAAAGTTTTCAGTTTTTCCTCATTGACTACATTACCTTTGGACTTTTCATAAAAGTCCTTTGTTAGGTTGAGGAAATTTTTTTTCTATTTTGCTGATAATTATTATCATGAAAGAACATTGAACTGTATCAAACTAAAAAACTACAGATCAAAGGGGAAAAAAATCAATACAGTGAAAAGTTAGCCTGTGGATTGAGAGTAAATATTTGCAAGCCATGTATGTGATAAGGGGTTAATGTCCAAAATGTATAAGGAACTCACAAAACCTAATAGAAAAACAAGCAAAGAAAAAAAAAAAAAAAAAAAAAAAGACCCCAAATCCCAATTTAAAAAATGGTCAAAGGACCTGAATGCATGAATAGGCATTTTTCTCAAGAAGATATAAAAATGACCAACACTTGTATGAAAAGTCATTGGACATTACTAATAATCAGGAAAATGAAAATCAAACTCACAATAAGATATCACCTTCTATCAGTTAAGATTACTGTTATCAAAAAGGCAAAAGGTAAATATTGGTGAGGGCAAGGAGAAAAGAAAAGAGAACCTTTGTACACTGTTGGTGGGAATGTAAATTTGTGCAGTAATTATGAAAAACAGTATGCAGTTTCCTCAAAAATAAAAATAGAATGATTATATGACCCAGCAACCCCTCTGCTGGGCATGTATCCAAAGGAAATGAAATTAGCACATCATAGAGATAATCAGCAATCCTGTGTTTATTACAGCACTGTTCATGATAACCGGGTTGTAGAAATCATCTAAAGGTTCATCAACAAATGAACAAAGAATTTGTGAGATCTGTAGTGGTGTGTGTGTGTGTGTGTGTGTGTGTGTGTGTGTGTGTGTGTGAATATTGTTCAGCCTTAAAAAGAGATACTTCCATTTTTGACAACAGAGAGGGAATTGGAGAATGCTTTCCTAAGTGAAATAAGCCAGATGCAGAAAAGTATTGCTTAATCTAATTTACACATGGAACCTAAAAATTAGTTAAGTACATATCAGGTGGGGAGAAGGAGAAAGTGGGGACATATGGGTCAAAGCATATAAAGTTGCTGTTATATAAGGATAGGTAAGTCTAGAGATCTAATGTATAGCATTAATGATATTATTTTTAATAATATTGTATACTGAAAGTTTGCTAAGACAGTAAATTTTAGGTGTTTTTATGACACCAAAAGAAATATTCGGAGACACCCGCTAACTATGGAAAGGGGCAGATATGTTAATTAACTTACTTGTAACATCACTTCGCTACATATATTTATCAAAACCAGCGTGTTACACACCTTAAATAAATACAATAAAAAAACACAAGGAAGCTCTTGTGAGTGACCACATCACAAATTTAGGGACAGAGTTTTAACAAGACTTTGGGTTCCATCTTAATGAGTTTTATTCAGGTTTTAGACTTTTTTCCAATTTCATAATCTTCTGACAGATAATAGAACCAAAAGCTTTTGCTTTCTGTCCCCAAGAGTAGGAATTTACAAGCTCACCCTGAGAGAAAGAGAAAGTGAGATCAGACCCAGAAAACAGATGTGCTAAATAGTATCTTGTTAAATCAGGAGCAACTCTTCGATTAATTTAATTTAATTAATTAAATTTAAATTAATTAATTAATTTAAATTAATTAATTTAATGTTTAATGATATTAAACATTAAAGAAAAAAAAAATCCATGAAGGACAGTTAGTCCTATATCCCTGAAATTCACCCATTAAATATGAACAGGAAGCCTATGAATCGAATGAAAGAAAATAAAGCAGCTAAATCAAAGTTCTACTTTTTCCCAACTTCTGTTTAATTTAATGTGACAGAAAAAGTCATGACAATGGTGCTAAATTATTTGTTTTCAATTTGCATCTCCTTCACTCCCAAAATCAATGGAGAAAAAAAATATCTGCTTGCTGCACTGGCGTGATCACAGCAAAAAGCTCTTTCTATTTTTGAGTTCCTGCTTCCTATTATTCAAATGCACTTTGGAATTTTTCCTCCACAATTGAAATGTTGGTTGTTGCCGTGTTACTTAGTCAACATTGTAGGATTTTAATTGAGAGTGGTTATAACTAGGAGGGAAAGGGCAGCCAGATTGTAAAGCAAACATCTTATCAGCATGGCCCAAGCCTTGTTAGTTGTTTCAAGGCTGATTTAAGATCTCTACACATGCTCGAAACTTGACTCATTGCAGAATGAAAGTCTCCATTAAAACACTCTATTTATCAAGCCAAATCAATAGGATGCAGTAAGTTGGTACTGGTTTCCCAACATAATAAATCAATGGAATATCTTGAACTAATAAATTTAATTCCTTGTCCAGTTGTATTATGAGTTTATTCAGCAATTGCATAATCAGTGAATGAGCTTACTATTCTGGGTCCAAAACTCCTGGGACATTCTCCAACACATTTTTCTCCTCCATCAAGATGGTTTATTACTAATACATTATATAACCTTAAGAACCTAAGTAATTATTAAACAACCTTTTTTTCTCAATGGAATTTAAAACCTACAAAATTTTAAAAGTCTTTTTTCCATATAGACAAAAAGCCAGCACTAGTCGCTACTCTAACCCAGTGGACAATAATAGTGAGAGTGGGGCATATACTGAGCACTATTGGGCATGCTCCTCTTTAAACACCTTTTTCTCATTCTTCTGTTCCAACTAGGAATCCCACTTTTTTTTTGACTTGACAATTATTCTTCTTAACTCACTTGCAGCTCGTGTGACCATGTATTCTAGGCAATAAATAAGCTAAAATTCTTGGTGACGTTTCCAGGAGAGCTATTGTTTCTTGAAGGTTAAGAGATGGGGGCGGGGGAGAGAGAAAGAGAGAGAGAGAGAGAGAGAGAGAGAGAGAGAGAGAGAGAGAGAGAGACACAAAGGGAACTTCCCTTTTCTTCCTTCTCAGTGCTCATAACAGATCTGGTGACTGGTTATGAAGTAGCCATTTTGCAAAATTGAGGTAAAACCCTCCTGCACAGAAGGTGGAACAAGGAAACAAGATGATCTGTATTTCTGATGGTTCCTTTTGAGCAACTGCACATCGGTTCAAGGCTCCCACCTCTAATATTTCTATCTCAGAAGAAACACCTTTATGGTCAAGGAAGAATGGTCATAATTTGTGACATGTGGCTGAAAGAAACCCAACTGATAGAATACCTGCTCTATGTGTCCAGTGCAGTTGATATGCTAATGTAGAGAACCTTGTGGGAGTTGTTCTGCTACAACCAAGTGTCCCTGTGGCTGCCTAACACCAAGTGTGTTTGGGGATTTAAAGATGAATGACCTAGCTCTTCTACATTTCAGAAGCCTACAATCTAATAGATGAGACAAGTCTGTAAAAAGAGCATTACAATATAGTGGTACCTGTAAAGCCATGGTTAAATATCACTCATCTTCATACAAGTTTGGGGAACTTACCATATTTTTATGATGTACTCTGGCAATTTAGACTCTGAGTAGTCCTTTAGCAAGGCTACCAAACTTTCTTTTACCTACTATTTCTTTAAATTTTTTAATAATAAAACCTTTATTCCCCACCTTTGGCAATACCATTTAATGTTCAAAGAAGCATTTTTGGAGGGAATTGTATCAGGGTTTGAACCCAGGGGCACTTAACCACTGAGTCACATTCCCAGCACTTTGAAACATTTTTTTTATTTTTTAAATTTTGAGACAGGGTCTCACTGACTTGCTGAGGTTGGCTGTGACTTGTGATTACAAGCATGTGCCATCATGCCTGGTCCAAGCAGTATTTTTAGGGAATAGTATACAGAGATATTTAATAAAGTTATGATACTGGTGCTGTGGCAAATGTTAGCAGTAGAAATAATTCAGCCATATTTCAATTATTCACATATTAGTACTTTTTATTGGTTCTTTTTAGTTATACATGGCAATAGAGTTTATTTTGACATAAGTATAACAGCATGGAATATAATTTGTTCTAATTCAGTCCACAGTAATTCTCTCCCTTTTAACCATCCCTATTTCTTTCCCTCTTCTCTATTGATCTTTCTACTATATACTTAGAGTTTGTTTTTAATTAGTGTCTTGTGGATGTACATGATGGTGAGATTCACTGTGGTATATTAGTATACCACATAAGAAAGTTAGGTCAGATTCATTCCACTGTCTTTCCCTATCCCATCCCTCCTCCCTTTCTTTCATTTCCCTTTGTCTATTCCACTCATCTTTCTTCTATTCTTTTTTATTATTCCTCCATCTTATTTTGCATTATCTCCCCCATATCAGAGGACACATTCAAACTTTGATTTTGGGGGATTGGCTTATTTCACTTGGCACAAGACCCTCCAGATCCATCTACTTACTGGCAAATACCATAAAGTCATTCCCCTTTATGGCTGAGTAATACTCCATCATGCACATACACCACATTTTATTTATCCATTCACCTGTTAAAGGGCACTTAGGTTGGCTTCATTGCTGAGCTATTGTAAATCGTGCTGCTATAAACATTGATGTGCCTGTGTCAAAGTAGTATGCTGATTTTAAATCCTTTGGATATATAAAGAGGAGTGGGATAACTGGATCAAATGGTGTTTCCATTCCTAGTTTTTTGAGGAATCTCCATACTGCTTTCCAGAATGTTTGCACCAACTTGCAGTCCCACCAACAAGGTATGAGCATGCCCTTTTCACCACATCCTCACCCACATATATTGTTACTTGTGTTCTTGATAACTACCATTCTGACTGGAGTGAGAGTCCTTTGCTGTGAAGAAGTCTTTTAAGTTGATGCCATACCTTTTATTGATTTTTTATTTTACTTCTTGGCCTTGAGGTTGTTATATAGAGCCTTTACAATGTTGAGGTATGATAAGGAAGTCAGTTCCTGAGACAACATGATGGCTTGTTGGTCCTACATTCTCTTCTAGCAGGTACAGGGGTTCTGGTCTAATGCCTAGGTCTTTGATCCACTTCAAGTTGATTTTTGTGAAGGGTGAAAGAGGGGTTAAATTTCATCATAATACATGTGGATTTCCAGCTTTCCCAGCACAAGTTGTTAAAAAGGCTGTCTTTTCCAACATGTTTTTGGCAATTTTGTCAAGTATAAGATTACTATATATATATGTGGGTTTGTCTCTGTGTCTTCTATCCTATTCCATTGGTCTTCATGCCTGTTTTGGTGATAGTACCATGCTGTTTTTATTGCTATAGCTCTGTAGTATAATTTAAGGTCTGGGATTGTGATGCCTCCAGCTTCACTTTTCTCACTAAAGATTTCTTTGACTATTCTACACCTTTTATTTTTTCCAAATGAATTTCATGACTACTTTTTCTATTTCTAGGAAGAACATTATTGGAATTTTAATAGGAATTGCACTGAATCTGTACACCACTTTTAGTAGTATGGTCATTTTGACAATATTAGTTCTTCTTATCCAATAACATGGGAGGTCTTTCCATCTTCTAAGGTCTTCTTTAACTTCTGTAGTGTTCTATAGTTTTCACCTCTTTTGTTAGATTAACTCCCAAGGTTTTTGTTTATTTGTTTGTTTGTGTTTTTGAGGCTATTGTGAATGGGATAGTTTGCTTAATTTCTTTTTCAGCAGATTTGTCATTGGAGTATAGAAATGTGTTTGATTTGTGGGTGTTGATTTTGTATCCTGCTACTTTGTCAAATTCATTTATGAGATCTATAAGTTTTCTGGCAGAGATTTTTGGGTCTTCTAAATATAGGATCATGTCATCAGCAAAAAGGGATAAATTTGAGCTCTTCTTTTCCTTCTCCTGCCTAATTGCTCTGGCTAGAGTTTCAAGAACTCTAGGGATGGTGAAAGTGGGCATCCTTGTCTTGTTTTTGTTTTTAGAGGAAACGTGTCCCGTTTTTCTCCATTCAGAATAATGTTGGCCTTGGGTTTGTATATATATCCTTTGCAATGTTGAGGTATGTTCCTTCTCTGCTTAGTTTTGCTAGTGTTTTAAACATGAATGGGTACTGTAGTTGGCAAATGTTTTTCCTGCATCTATTGAGATAATCATGTGATTCTTGTCTTTAAGTCTATTTTCGTGGTGAATTACATTTATTGATTTTTTAACTCAGACCAATCAACCAACCTTGCATCCCTGAGATGAAACCCATGTGACAGTGTAGTATCTTGTTAAAGTGTTTTTGTATGTAGTTTGCCAATATTCTACCAATATTTCAATTATTCACATATTAGTACTTAAAAAACTATTGTGGGTTTAATTGTGTCCCTGTCTATGTGATCTTATTTGTAAATAGAATTTTTGCATATGTAATTAAGCCATAAGTAAATATGAAGTCATGATAGATTAGTGAAGGCTCTAAACTATTTACTTATAAGAAATGGCAATGGTATTCTTATAAGAGCAGAGGACACACAGACATACAAAGCAGAAGGTCATGTGAAGACAGAGGTAGAGGGCTGGGGCATATGTAAGTGGTAGAGCATTTGCTTAGCGTGCATGAGGCCCTGGGTTTGATCACCAGCACCCCCCAAAAATTTTTTTTAAAAAGGAGGACAGAATCATAGATTAGGAGAAAAACCATAGAAGAGATTCTCCCTGTGGACTTACAGAAAGAACCACCTGGCTGGCATCTTGTTTGGCCTTGTGACCTCCAGAACTGTAAAAGAATACATTTCTATTGTTCTAAACTACCAACTTCATGGCACTTTGTTGTCACAGCCCTAGGAAAGTAATACATCATTGAACTTCTACCAGTTCTATTTGTTCTTGAAATTTCCCTGGTTACTTTCTCTCCGCTCTGGCAGCTGCAGGATGGAAAAGAAAAGGCTTGAGGTCTAAAAGAGTTTTGAGCCCTGACTTAGCCTATTTTCAACTCTTTGAATTTAAACCAGTAACTCCAAGTCTATCTTCCCAACTATAACAGAGATAAAAATTGTTATTCGTCATTTCATCCATTCATTTGACAAGTATTGATTGAGCAGTAACTGTGTGCCAAGCACTAAGCAAGTCACACAGATAGTAATAAGTAGGCAATTATTAAATCTTAAGTCCTATAAGGGAAAAGCAGGTGCTAAGAGAGGATATACCCTGACCATCCAAGCTAGTCTCAGAGGTATTTCTAAGGATTAAGTCAGATGTATATGAATGTACTTTATAATCTTTACCTCTATATACAATGATATTAGAAACAGGATCAGATAAGTCAATGAAAATGAATGTCCCTATTTCCATACAAACATAAACATAAAGAAAAAAAAAAAGAATGAAATCAGAAACAAAGAACTATTCCCAGGGTTTTTGAAGGACTGGCAGGAGAAACCCTTGTAGGATCATAAAAGCAGATAGGACATGAGGGATTCATGAATGTATCCAGCTCTCATTCAACCTAGCAGAGTTGGTCATGCTCCTCACAGAGTTTAGCTGAACTCTATTCATCATGTACTGTGATTAAGGAGTTGGCTGATAATTATTTCTTTTTCTCTCCAAAATGAGATAAAATGAGTAGTCATGTTTATTCCTCAGGAGGTACACATAGGAAATATTACTGGTGTGCCAATAAAAGGAGGCAAAGTAATTATCCCTGTTACTTTGGCAAAACATGTAATAGAAGAGCATCAATTGTCTTAAAAGAAATATCTTTGAAGTTATAGAGCTGAGTTTTTGAAAGTTCAATTTATTGATATCTGTATGAAGATGAAGGTGTAAAAATAACCTTACTCAACAAAACTTCAGGGGTGATCTTTTGAGTTCTCTAGGGATTAGCCAGACTTTGGAAAGACAGTCTCTTCAAGCATTCAGAGGACTTGACTTCCCAATACTCATTTAGTGAGTAGTCAAGAGTTTTCCATGCAAAGGTCACTACTGTCTTTTGCAGTGTTATAAGGTGATACAAGACCTCTTCTTCTAGAAACCAGTCATGCAGCTACTCTGTATACAAATTTCCAAAGGTACATTACTGCCTATCTTCTAAATAAAGACCACATTGGTGTGCAAAAGAGTCAGAGAGAGAGAGCTCTGGACACATGTGTTGAGCAGCTGGATGTACCAGCCCAACTCTTGTATCTCTCAGTTTCATGATGCTAGTTTGGATCTGAAATGTCCCCCTGAAGGTCCATGTGTTAGAGACTTGTTTCCCAAGGAGGTACAATTGGGAGATGATAGATATTTTAAGAGGTGGGGCCCTAGTGGGAGGTCTTCTAATCACTGGGAACATGCCCTGAAGGGGACCATGTGAGCGTGGTATCTTTTTCTTTCACATCCCAGCTACAAGGTGAGTGATTTGCTCCACCATGTGTGCCCTGCAAGGATGTTGCTACCTCATCATGGGCCCAAAGCAACAAAGCCAACTGATGATAGATTGAAACCTCCAAAATTGTGAACCTAAATAAACCATTCCCTCTTTATAACTTAATTACCTCAGGTGTTCGTTACAGTAATGGAAAGCTGACCAACATACAAAGTTCCATAAATTCCCTTACCAATTTCTTCCTAAAGTTAAAAAAATAAATAAATAAAGGCTGAGAAAATGAGAGTATGTGTAAGTAAACACACAAAGCTTTGAGATTACTTTAAAAATACAGTTTATAATAAAAAAGATGGGCATCTGACATTTACAGAACTTCATATATTAAGGTTTTGATATCAAAACCAACTTTTTTTGACATAAATTTGATTTTTAAGGATCTCAGACTGGATACCTTTCATCCATTCAATATTCAAGAAAGAATGACAACAGCTCTAAAACCTTGCCAGCAGTGATTCAAAATCAAATACTTAATCAGCAAGAGGAGAGTTGTTTCATTGACTATGAGGAAATCCTGGCAAACAAGACCCGTATTCAATCAGCAACAAAAGATTGAAGAGTGCATGAATAGTATTTGAGTTATAATTACATCTACTCCGAACCATTTGCAATTATGTCCATAAATTTTCCTAAAACAATCCACACCTCTGGAGATGTGCTGCCATCACATTCTAAGCTCCAGATCCTTCTCTTTGACACCATCACAGTTATGGATCTGACAGGTTCAGCTGAAATTGAGGTATATTCATGTGACTTGAATACAGGAAAGATAAGATTGAGCCGTAAGAGACAGTTTGTGAGGCAAATGTTATGCTCAGAGATGACAGAGGTAGGTTAGGGACCAACCAAGGACATTTAGAAAAAAAAAAATGAGTAATTCCAACAGGATCTAGAAATAATCGGAGGCATGTACACACACGCACACACACCCATTAAGCTAAGAGGAGATGTAAATACAATATCCAGTTATTTGTCTCAACTCTATAACTTCAACTTTAAAATGTTAGTTTCGAAAAAAGAGGAGATCATCTGACTTAGCTTGTTTTACGGGTGAGTGGACAAGGGCAGGAAAGGCAAGATTCCTTATTCAAGGACACAGAGTGTGAAGGGCTGGCTGGAATTGGGCAGGCCAGAACCTGATCTCCTCGGCTAGCATGGGAAACTGGACAAGAGAGAGCTGGAAGAAAAGGACTGACCTGAAAAGCATATGCTCCTGGAGGAAGTCCTGCCCTTTTCCTTTCTTCCCTCCTGTGGACGGGGGCACACTTACTGCAAATTGTTGGTCACTTAGGTTCCTTCCACAGTGCTCTTTCTGATGATCCAAGGGTGCCATTTTTATTTTTTTTTACTGAAAACCAGCATCTCAACTACAGTAAACCCCCATAAATCTGTAATTGATCTGCCTGCATCTAACACTTACAAAGGCATGCTCCTTTCTTTTATAGTATCTGGTTTTACGATGAGAATCCGGAGTTTTTCATTATACTTTCATTAGTTTTGTTTCCTCTTCACACTTAAATTTCTGCATTGTTCAAGAAATGCCATGAAACATGCATGTGAAGCAAGCTGTTGGTTTATCTATCACCACTAAGGTTTTCTTTCCTACCTGTTGCCCAGAGCTGTTTTTTAAAAAGTCATTTTGAACTTATTATCATCAATATAATAAAATAGGGACACAGGCAGAGGACGGGTGTGTTTTGTGGCCCCTTGGCCTGAGAGGTGTCTCATCTTACTTTTTCTCCCCAGGCTTGAACTTTGAAGAGAACAAAGTAGTTCTGGAGTTTCTCTCCCTTCCCCGGAGATATTATTATCTGAAGAGCAAAGGAAATAAAGCAGAATGTAGCTTCACTGCGACACTTCTCAACCTTTCATGCTTGTTTCATCTTGTGGTAGTGGTGGCAATGTTCCAGGCTATGAGGAAAATAGGTTCTCACATGGGGTGCTAAGAAAGAGTAATTTATTAATACTAATACGGATGAGTACATAGGCACTAAAATAAACAAACAGGAGGAATAAGCCCTTTAGGCATGCTCACAACAATAAGGCCTCTGTTCCCTTAAGAGTCACTCCTGAGAAACAGCATTCTCTCTCAGTCCCTTCCTCTCTAAAACTTTGCACTCTCAATTGCTTTTTCTTACAGCCCTAGTTTATTCCTAGTTGAACTGCTTTTTCTCTGGCCAGTCCTACAGATTAGAAACAGAAGCATATCTTCTTGACTAAACTCACATCAGACATAATTAATTGCTCCGTGGAGATTATTAAAATTGAAACAGCTTTATCTGTTCAGACTTGCAATGCAAATTCAATGTAAAAATGTCAGTGATTTTTCTTTAGCCAATCACCAAGAAGAAAACCTTCACAACAGTTCTACTTTTTTTTCCCTCAGATACAAAAGTATGGAGACAATCACCCTTCTTACACAGAACTTGTTTTTATTAAAAAGTAAAGTTAAATTAACAGATAGTAAGTGGAAATCTTTCTAAATACATAACAAGATTCCTCAATGCCTAACTCAGTAAGGCCAACAAAATATAACAATTCTTTATTAATCTCAGGATTATCAAGTGAGTTCTAATCTTCCAGATTTAGACAGTTTCTTTGTCACAAAGCAACATGGCTTCTCCTAAGTGATTGGGACGATGCTGCATAGAAGGGACTCCTCTGAATCTCTGAGCAACTGGTCGTCAGATACTTGACATCATAACAGTCAAGTGGGGCCCTGCCACGACTGTTCTCAGAAGTTCTGGGAAAGAGTCCTATTTAACTCCTCCAGAGTGGAGGTTTGGCATGTGACCACAGCTACACCCAGAATTCCAGATGGGGCTGTCTCATGAGTCTGTGGGATGTTCGCTTCTTTATTTGGCTTTGTGCTCAATCGCATGTCATTTTCTGCCCACAACTTAGTGAAAGAGAACATCTCTGGGTTCCCTCCTAAGCATGCGCTCACAATAACAAGGTTTCTGAGTGCCAAGAATAACTGAATAAAAGACAAAGAAATTAAAAAAAAAAAAAAAAAAACTATGCTCTCAGATTACCTAAGTAATATTGTCCAAAAAATGCACTCTACTTTCAATCCTAAGGGTATTTCAAGAAAATGTAATAATCCCCACCCTTGAATTAAATGGAGAGTTAATGTTATTTACAATGTTTTAAAGTACTCAGTCTAATTCAAACTCAGCAATAGAGATGTTTGAGCTACAGATTTGAGCAAAGCATTAATCTTTGAAGAATACAGATATAATAAATAATTAAAATCCTCACCAGACAGCTACTAATTTAAAGTCTTTCACTTTCTTGTTCACTTGAAATATTTAAGAAAACACTATTAACAAAAAAGAGATTTAGAGATCTTATGATTCATACTATCAAATGTTCCTTTCCCAAATTCTTGGATTGTGTACTGGTGCTGATGTTCTTTTTTTAATACTGAGTTTAGTTTTACAATACTTTGATCTTTCTAAAAATCTTATTATGGCTCCATTTTTTCTAAAAAACGAATCCCACATGACTTAGCTTAAACTCTCTGGCCTATTTTATTGCTAATTTAATTTCTATTCCTATACATAACACATATTCCCATACTATTAGGTCTTTTATCATTCCTTGAGAAAGCTTTGCATAGTCCTTGGCCCATTTCTAATATCAATTTCTGTATGAAGCCTCTGTGACCCTTCCAGATATCTTTTATCCAAATTTACTTTACCCTTCTACATACCATGTGGCACTCATCATGCATTAAGCTGTGCTATTGTCTTCACACATTTTATCTCATTTACTAGACTGTAAGTAACTTGAGGGCAGAATATACATTATCTGCCATATAGATATTACTCATAATACCAAAAATGCAGTTTTGCATATATAAAATGCAAGAGAATATAATGATATTACATATTTATGAATAGGGTTCCATTCAATTGCAAAATTGTAGAAACCCCACTGAAACTGGCTTTGCTTCTAAAAGAGAAATTCACTGGGTCATACAAATGGGCAGTTCAGGCATACCACTGACCGGGAGTATAAAAGGATTGAAGAGAATGTCATTTCAATTTTCTTTCTCAATCTCTCTACTCTTTTCATGTCTATTTCATTTCATTTTTCATGGAGATATTTTCCACACAATGGACCAGAAAGGGAGGAACAGCCTCGGGTCACGCACTCCAGGGAAGACCAGCATTGGCTCAGCTGGGGTTCCATATAGTTGTATCAAGTACAGAATGAGAGCAACCACAGACAAGTGATAAGAAAGCATGCTGGACAGTGGTAGACAATTTTCATAGTAAAAATATTTATAAAATTACACCACAAATTTCAAATTGAGTGAATTTTTAGAAATTTTGCAGATTAGCATAAGGGTTAACTTAATTTTAAATTTTAATGAAAATATGAAATGAATAAGCATGTATTAAATGAGTTTGTATTATTTTCAAGGGACACAAATGATATAAAAGCCAAAGTTACAACCACCAAGGAATGACAGTCTAATTGGTAGTGAACAAAATTTGAGATTTGACAAACGAAAGGATATAAGACTTTGTATTAACCCAGAGTCAATGGAGCACAGATTATAACCTTAGTAATAACTCAGGATGATTGTGGAATAGATTAGTCACTGAAGATTTTATGGAGGTGATGAGGAGCACTTTTTATTAACAAAGGATAGATTGTTTTTGAATTGTTGGGAGAGGTTAAGAAAGAATAAGGTGGAAAGACAAAGAACAAAATTTCAAAGAAGACACTCTGTTTGTAGAGACTTATTTGTAGACTCACTTATAACGGAGAATTTATGTTTTGGGTCAGATGGCTATAGTGAAGTTAACTGAAAGAAGATTTTGAACTGGGTTTATGAGTTCAAACTTAATAGAGTTATTAGAATTTCACTATATGTAAGTTTGTAGATGAATGAAATGGCAACCCAGCTGCAGGTCATATAAGAGAAGTTGGAATATTTCTGTTGTGTCGTAGGATCACCACTTACATTTATGCAGATTGTGCAGTGCAGAACTCTTGTGGACATCAATCTCACTGCAGTGTGAATGGTGTTTCTTGGCAAGAGACTACTCTTATAGCTCTGTAAGTCTCATCCTGATGGACAAAGAACACACAAATTTAACCCAGGTGAAAGATAACTAGGAACAAGGTAAAAGTTAGAAGGTTAAAGAGAAAAAGTAGAGACTCCATTATGGAGGTGCTTGGATGTGAGGCCAAGAAATTCAGAGTTTATCCTGCATTTAATGCAGGCAATAGACTGAGGAGGTTATTGAAGGATTTTGAATAGAATAATGGAAATGCAATGAGGGATTTAGGAAAATTAAATTTAAGTTACAGATTTCAGGATAGATCCAAGGGACAGAAATTGGTAAAATAGAGAGTCTACAAAGGATCATTAGTAACCAGATGCAGTGGCACACGCCTGTAATCCCAGCAACTTGGGAAAATGAGGCAGGAGGATGGCGAGTTTGAAGCCAGTCTCAGCAACTTAGTGAGGACCTAAGCAACTCAGCAAGACTCTGTCTCTAAATTAAAAATAAATAAATAAATAAAATAAAGGGCTGGGATGTGCCTCAGTGGTTGAGTGCTCCTGGGTTCAATTCCCAGTAACCAAAAAAAAAAAAAAAAAAAAAAAAAAATCATTAGACTAATGAAGAAAATGGACAAGTGAACCATCAAACAGAAAGAAAAGGAGTGATTTAGTAGATATTTTGAAAATAAAAGAAATAGAATGAAAAACCTGAGAGGGAATTTGTAAATCTTTTGTGAAAGAAAACACATATCCTGGACCTATTATTATTACTTGAGTAGATAATAAAAGACAAAATTGCAATTTTTTCAAATCACTCCCAGTGATTATATTGCAGGCAGTTATATAACTCTTCAGAGTTTCTAATTTGCATAGTACTTTCAAATATTTTATCCCACTTAGATATAGATATATTTTGAAATCATGGAATTAAGTAAGATCCTCAGCATGGGTCACATAGCTAAAAAATAGAAACCGTTATTTATCACCTGTAACAAAATGCAATTTAATATTGAAATGACACACTTTCCTATGGTTATCTAGACCAGAAAGTCGTGAATGGTCAGGGATCCCAGCATGTCTAAAATAGTCTTGGTGTTCTGGTTTCCATTACTTTCTGACTCCAGGGATCTTTCTCCTTCCTGTTACTTATCTTCCTTTCAACACTTTAGAAAAAAGAATTCTTTGACCCTATTTCCATCCTGCATCATCATTTTACTTCCCATCAATTAAAGCTGCTGACATTGTAGTATATATTTCATGTCTCTATCTTCTCTGTAGTAAGTTACTTCCTTTTTTTAAAATTCACTTTTTTTACTAATTGTTTATTTATTTATTTGTATGTGGTGCTGAGAATCAAAGCCAGTGCCTCACACTGGGCAAATGCTTTACCACTGAGTCACAATCCCAGCCCCATTAAATTACTTCTTAATCCATTTTACCTCTGCAATTGTCCTCTCTGAAGATAACATGGACCTTCTCATGGTCATATATATAGGAAACAATAGTATTTGTTGCATTTAACCTCTCTGCAATGGATGATTCAATTTACCTTTCCTTTGTTCTTGATATTCCTGCCTTACTTTTCTGCTCTCATTCAGTCTTGGTCATTTTGCCTCTGTACCCTTAACTTTCTTTTGTTCTTTCATGTTCAAAATTTTTTAGGGCTCCATCTTTCACCCTCTACTCTTCTCATTGTATATACTTTCTTTGGGGAATTCCATTCACTCCCTCTAAAGCTTATGTGCTGATGGCTGTAATATTATATTTCCAATTGAGATTCAAAGCCATATATTTATAACTGAATGTCCAATATAGGCTTCATAAAACATACCTAACACTGAATTTCTTACCTGTCCTTCAACTCCATCCTTCTTTCCCTATTGTCTTCAGAATATATTGACCCACAATTCATGTAAGAGTCTAATGTAGAAAACATGAAATTGCCTTTGATTCCTTTTTTTTTTTTATCCTCAAGCAATAACTAATTTTATGTGCCAACTTGACTAGGCCACAAGGTACACAAATATTTGGTTAAACATTTTTCTGGGTATATCTGCGAGGGTGTTTGGGGATGAGATTAGTATTTGAACCAGTAGGCTTGGAAAGCAGACTGCCTTCCTCAAGTGGCCTCATCCAACCCATTCAAGGCCTAAATAGAATAAAAAACTGAGTAAGAAAGAATTCTTGGGTTGGGGATATAGCTCAGCTGGTAGAGTGCTTGCCTTGCAAGCACAATGCCCTGGGTTCTATCCCCAGCACCGCAAAAAAAAAAAAAAAAAAAAAAAAAAAAGTCTTTCTGTCTGTCCACTGTCTTCAAAATGAGACTTCAGTTTTCTGCCTTCAGACTTGAACTTAGAATGAAACTTCCACTCTTGGCCTTTCTGATTCTCAAGCATTTGGACTCACACTATAATTTCTCTTATGCTTCATCTTTCAGACTGAAATCATGCACTTTATGGTCTCCATAATCATGTGAGTCAATTCCTTAAAGTAAATTAATTTCAATAAAAAAAAAATATATATACATATTATATATGTCATATGTATACACACACATACACACACACACACACACACACACACACACATACATTTTTAAAAACATATGTCCTAAGTTCTATTTCCCTGGAAAACTCAGATACACACAGATTTTAGTGTCAAGAGTGGTTCTAGAGGAATATAGCCTTAAGAATTGGTTCTGTGGTTGCTGGAAGTAAATTTTGCTAATATCTTAGTACCATCACACTGAGAATTAGGTGTTCCTCTGAAATACTTTTGTTGAAACTTAATTCTCAGTGTGATAGTATTAAGAGGTGAGGTCTTTGGAAGTGACTAAGTCAGGAGGGCTCTGTCCTCATAATTAGTGGCCTTATAAAAGACACTGAATGGAGCATGTTTGTTCTTTCTGCATGTGAGGATGCAGCAAGAAGGTGCCATTATGAACCAGAGAGCAAATTCCCACCAGATACTGAATCTACTGATTCAGTATTGATTTTGCACTTCCCAGTCTCTAGAACTGTGAGAAATAAGTTTCTATTGTTTATAAATTATCCAGTCTAAGGTCTTTTTTGTAGCTGCCTGAATGAACTAAGACAGATCTGATTAGATTCAGAGATACTAATGACAATGATAGTCCATAAAATGATCTGGCAATAAGGATAAGCAAAATATCTCTATCGGACACTCTAATCAACCACTTACAAAAAGGAAGGAGCTAGGTGACTGAGTAGATGATACTTCCAAATGCTTTTGGAAATATAAAAAATATAAAAAGATTGGCTGCTTCTAATAGAGCTGGTCAGAGTAATGAAAGAAAATGATAAGCTTAGAGATGCAAATTCCCAGTTCAAACATCTCATAAATGATCTGAAAGCTTCCATATGTGCCCTAAGGAGATTCTTATCTTTTGTAACTAAAGGAATGAAAATGTTGAAAATCAAAGGCAGAAACTCATCCTGAGATTGCCTGAATTACAACACAAACTAAACTCTGTCTTGAACATTGCCTACTCTTAAAGTGAGGCTACTTATTGGGAAAATTAGGGTTCTGTAAGTTGAAGGGGGACATATGAGAAGATCATAGTGAAACTGGGGACATTGAGGCCCTAAATTCTGATGAGTTTTCTTTGCTGGTAGAGTCCGCCTCTCCCTTTAGTACAAGAAGTGGTCTCCCCAACTCCAGTGATCATAGCTACCCACACCCAGTGTTACTGGCCTCTCCATCCTCATCTAATGGGATTAACCCTGCATTACCTGAGGAACCCACAATGGCCTTCCCTCAGGCAACTACCAAGCAAGATAATATAGACTTTCCTCAGGACACCCCCACCACCTCCCTTTGCTTCTACACCTACTACTAGACTCAAGTCTCATTGGGAAGTACACAGTGGGCTGTACTCTGAAAGAAATAACTTACATGTATACAGGCAGAAATCAGGGAACATGTGTGGGAATGTACATTGTAGATATGGTGGCAGGAATGTAAAGTTGAATCAGTCCAAATTTATGAATATGGGTTTGCTAAGTAGAGATTCTAGATAGTGTTTCAGCTTTGGAAATTGAGAAGGGTTGTACCATCTTGTTTGTTTATTTCCTTCAAATATGAATGTAAAGGTGACCTATCATGAATGAATTATAATTGCCAGACATGCTTTGGTTTAATATAAATGAAGAAATTAAAAGGATTTAGGAGAAATTAAGAATATTAGATTGTACTTGTCATTTATTTCTAACTCATTCACCCTGGGATAGTCCAAAGTATATAATTTTCACCACGACTTTAATAAATAAATTTGTAAAGAGGACCCTGACATTCTTGAAAAGCTCTGCGATTACTCTTCTCTGTAGGCTGGAGCTTATAGTGGAGACTGAAATTGCTGAATTGAAAAACCTAAATGCAATGACAATAATTAGATCTCAGGATGGCAGGGCCAACTGGGAGCACTCAATCATCAAAGGCAAGGTGGATGTGGGTACTTTAATAGACAGCAGATTCAAAGTAACAATCTGAATAGTCTGACTCAGGTTGGGGATGTAACTTTGAGGTAGAGCACTTGCTAGCATGCACAAGGCCCTGGGTTCAATCACCATCATCAAGGGAAAAATTAAAAAGAATAGACTGATTCATGCGGTCTCATATATGTAGCTAGTTTAACTTAATATTCCCATAAGTGAAATAAATAGAACACCTACTAAATTCTTACATGATCTGTATAAGTAGAAAAGTTCTAGGTCAAGTTAATGAAGTCTAACCTAAATCATAAAATAAAATAGATTCATAGTCCCTTCATCAATTCCCAAACTCCAGTAAATTTATAAGCATGGTTTATAGACTCTTTTGAATAAAGGGAGCCAGTTTCTCTTGAAGAAGGACCCCAGTACACTGCCAAAACTCTATTCTGTTCCTTTTTCTTCCAACTTCCTAAAGCCTTTAGCCAGAGTAATTATACATTGAAGAGAAGGAAATAAGACTTTTCAAGGACTATCAGACACTGGTTCTAATGGACACTATTCCAGGAGGTTGCAAACATTACTGTGTCCCACCAGTCATATTAGAGACTAGTGCTTGTCGGGTGATCAATGAAGTCTTAGCTCAGGTCTGTTTTACACTAGAGCCGTGGGTCTCTGCTATAGTCTGAATCTTTGTGTCCCCTCTAAATTCTTATGTTGAAATCTCACAGTGGAAGTTGAATCTCACTTTAGGAAGTTACTAAGCCATGAGAATGGATTCCTCATAAGTGGCATTAGTTCTTTTACAAAAGAAACTCCAGAGAGAAACCTCACCCTTTCCATCATGTGAGATCACAGTCAAAAGGTACCATCTATGTATCAAACAGTGGGGTCTCACTAGGCACCAAAGTTAGCCTTCAACTTCTTGGGCTCAAAAACTATGTATAATACATTTCCATTAGTTATAAACTATCCAGCTTATGATATTTTGTTATATCACAAGTAACTGTCTGGGTACTTGGGCCTTTAGCCTCAAAGTAAGAGTTATACCATTAGCTTTTCTGGTTTTGAGGGCTTTGGACTTGGACTAAGCTATTCTATCTGTGTCCCTGGTTCTCTAGTTTGTAGATGATCTCTTAGAACTTCTCAGCCTCCATAATTGAGTGACATGTGAGCCAATCTCCTTCATAAATCATTTCTGATCTTCTCTCTCTCTCTCAACAAATATCCTATTGATTCTGTCTAGAGAAACCTGGCTAAAACGTAGATATACTTAGAAGCTAGCAGAATCCCCATATTGATTAACTGACCTGTGGAATGAGGAATATTATGAGAAAGGCCAAATAGATGGAAACCATTTCCACCTATGGATTTCTGAGTCTGTGAATCTGGACCATGGGATAAACAGTGTCATGTATCATTGAACGCTGATTTGAAGCATACAAACCTTTGACCAGGCCTTAAAGGTCCCACCACCTAGTTGGTACTGTTCTGTTTTTCAAAAGCTCATTCCAATGATCTGACAAACTATCTGCTACAAACGTGGGAAACATGGTAAGATAGTGGATTCCATGTGCATGGGTTCCTTGCTACGCTTTGCTGTGAAGTGGTTTCCTTGATCAGAAGCAATGCTGTGTGAAGTACCATGATGATGGATAATTTTTCCACAGATGGCAATTTTGGCAGAAGTTTTGTATGCAGGGAAGACAAATCGTTATCCACAGTGTTTTCAGCAGTAACTAGCTAGTTCTTTTCCACTACCAGAATGAAATAGCTGAGGCTGGATAACTTAAAGAAGAGGTTTATTAACTCATAGATTTGGAGACTCAAAGTGCAAGTAGCATGGGTCAGCTCTGCTCCAGCCATGGCTGCACCACCCCAGGGTGGGTAGTGCCACTGTGTAGCATTTGGGAGAGGAAGAGAACAAGTGGTGAGAGGAGAGGAAGGCTGAGGGGTGGGGCCAGGCTTGCTCTTCTTATGACACTTTCACCAGAACTAAAACAAGAGAACTGCCTTCATCCATTCTGATGTCCCCAAGGATCTCCCACTAGGTCCATCCTCTAAAGTTTCCACCACCTCTCACACAATGGCACTGGGGTCTAACCTCCCAGTACATGAACCAGGGGGAACAAATCACATCCAGCCACAGTTCTAGCTTTGCAATGATTATATTTGCATACAAAATGTTTTTCTGTGCTCCACATTATTTTTTTTACAAATGGATTACTGGAAGGGAAAACATGAAATCAAAAGGAACAAATATTTGATGGTATTTGAGCCATATTGCCAACTTGTTTTTCACAAAATATGTATTAATTCAGAGTTGCCTTTCAGCATCTTTTGAAAAAATGTTACCACATCAAATTAATCTTAATAGGAACTTTAAAATTAAGTTTTCTGATTTTATTAGAGATAAAAGATTGCTAGTGTTATTTTCATTTCTTTGATTACTAATGAGATTGAAAACTTTACTACATATTTCCTGGTTGTTTCTCTTGTGAATTATCTGTTTATGAGTTTTGTGGGGGTTTTTTAATTAATTATCTGTTAACAAAATGCTTAAAATCTTATAATTTAAAGTTTTTAAATCTATGTGATTTACACAATCTACTTTATACAAATATTTTCTCTGTACTTGCTTTTAAAATTTTTACTGTTTGAAATATGATCATTTTAATTATCAAATAATATAGTTATCTAATGCTTCTGATATAGTCATCTAATGCTTCTCTATTTAAAAATGCATTTGATATTTAAAAGTAGAGGAATTTTATCCCACATTTTCCTGTAGAATTTTTTCTTTTCTTTTTCTTTCTGATATTTATCTTCTGAATTTCTTTCTTTTTTTTAAATTTTATTTTGACATACAGCAGGCATAGAAAGTAGTATCTGTCTTTCAATAAAAATTCATTCAAGAAAAATTTATTCAGGGCTAACTATGGAATGTGCTCAACAATGTTAAAAACTACAAATGAGTATAAAGCATCATGATCCTAAGGAGAACAGATTTTCAGGGGTTATTGGTAATATTCGCCTTTATGTCTCTTTGTCTGGCTACTTCATAGTAGGAAGGTATAAAAGTAAGTAAAACTGGAGGTTATAAAGTAAGGGTTCTTGTGTGGGAGTATCTAATAATAATGACAACAAAGGATGGTAGCGTCACAAGTTTGTCCTGAATCAATTTGAGCCTGATCTCATAGACCTACAAACCTCCCTAATCCCCTACAAAGATGAACTTGATCTGTTTTTCACTAGTATGCTTATGAGTTACTGTCTTTATGGTTTTCAGAGACTGACTGAAATACAAATATGTTTGTGTGTTGGGACTAATGACACGTTAACTAACTCAGGCTGACTCCTTACGCCCTGGCGAGTGAGCAAGATCAAAGCCTCAAAGGTTTCAAAGGTTCATGACGATAAACCGGACCACCGTCAGGGATTGGTTAACAACAGTTCCGCGAATGTGATCAGCTCGTGCTTGCCATATAGTCCAATGGGACTCTCGCCTGCGTGAACCTCCCTGCCTTGCTGACCTTTAAGCTGATTGGTTCCTGCCTAGCCTCCACCCTACATAAAAGCTGTGTGACTTCCTCAGTAAACAAGTTCCTGCTGACTGGTGTCGCTGATGCGTCTGATTGTCCTCCGCCCAGAGGACTGGGAGCGGGCGGTCAGTCGGCCCTACCTATCCCGGTCTGACCTTGTTGGTGACTATCCCCTTTCCTTGTCGCTGATTGAGAAGGGCAGGGGGGCTTAAGACTCCGACATTTGTGCTAATTATCTACAAAATGTAATGTTTTCCTGTCTTGTTTACTGTTGTCTTAGCATGGTCCCTGACCTATGTATGCCTTGTATAGTCACCCATCAACTGACACCATGATGGTCCTGTAGATTGTTTAGATACTGAATACCATACCCTTATGAATGCTTTATAATCCTTACTTCAAAAAACAAAGATATATCAAGCAATGAAATAGAAGAAGTCATTAAAAACCTACCATCCAAGAAAAGCCCAGGACCAGACGGATTCTCAGCCAAGTTCTATAAGATCTTCAAAGAAGAACTCATTCCAATACTTCACAAAGTATTCCAGGAAATAGAAAAGGAGGGTACCCTACCAAACTCATTCTATGAAGCTAATATCACCCTCATACCCAAACCAGGAAAAGACACATCAAGGAAAGAAAATGTTAGACCAAAATCCTTGATGAATATAGATGCAAAGATCCTTAACAAAATATTGGCAAACCATATCCAAAAACATATTAAGAAAAATTGTGCACCACGATCAAGTGAGGTTCTTCCCTGAAAAGCAAGGATGGTTCAACATACATAAATCAATAAACGTAATACATCATGTCAATAGACTTAAGGATAAGAATCAAATGGTTATTTCAATTGACACAGAAAAAGCATTCGACAAAATACAACACCCCTTCATGCTCAAAATACTAGAAAAAATAGGGATAGTAGGAAAATACCTGAACATTCTAAAGGCTATTTATGCTAAACCCATGGCCAACATCATTCTTAATGGAGAAAAACTGAAAGCATTTCCTTTAAAAATGGGAACAAGACAGGGATGTCCTCTTTCACCACTTCTATTCAACATTGTCTTCAAAACTCTAGCCAGAGCAATTAGACAGACAAGAAATTAAAGGGATACGAATAGGAAAAGAGGAACTCAAGCTGTCAATATTTGCTGATGACATGATTCTATATTTAGAGGATCCAAAAAACTCCTCCAGAAAACTTCTAGACCTCATAAATGAATTCAGCAAAATAGCAGGCTATAAAATCAACACTCATAAACCTAAAGCATTTTTATACACAAGCGATGAAACATCTGAAAGGGAAATGAGGAAAACAACTCCATTTGCAATAGCTTAAAAAAAAAATAAAATCAATCTAACCAAAGAGGTGAAAGATCTCTACAATAAAAACTACAAAACATTGAAGAAAGAAATTGAGGAAGACCTTAGAAGATGAAAAGATCTCCCATGTTCTTGGATAGGCAGAATTAATATTGTCAAAATGGCCATACTACCAAAAGTGCTATACAGATTCAATGCAATTCCAATTAAAATCCCAATGATGTACCTTACAGAAATAGAGCAAGCCATTATGAAATTCATCTGGAAGAATAAGAAACCCAGAATAGCTAAAGTAATCCTTAGCAGGTAGAGTGAAACAGGGGGTATTGCAATGCCAGAACTTCAACTATAATACAAAGCAATAGTAATAAAAACAGCATGGTATTGGTACCAAAATAGACAGGTAGATCAATGGTACAGAATAGAGGACACAGACACAAACTCAAATAAATACAATTTTCTCATACTAGACAAAGGGGCCAAAAATATGCAATGGAGAAAAGATAGCCTCTTCAACAAATGGTGCTGGGAAAACTGGAAATCCACATGCAGCAGAATGAAACTAAAACCCTATCTCTCACCCTGCACAAAACTCAACTCAAAATGGATCAAGGACCTTGGAATCAGACCAGAGACCCTTCATCTTATAGAAGAAAAAGTAGGTCCAAATCTTCAACATGTTGACTTAGGATCAGACTTCCTTAACAGAACTCCCATAGCACAAGAAATAAAAGCAAGAATCAATAACTGGGATAGATTCAAACTAAAAAGCTTTCTCTCAGTAAAGGAAACTATCAGCAATGCAAAGAGAGAGCCTACAGAGTGGGAGAAAATCTTTGCCACTCATACTTCAGATAAAGCACTAATTTCCAGGATCTATAAAGAACTCAAAAAACTCTACACCAAGAATACAAATAATCCAATCAACAAATGGTCTAAGGAAATGAACAGACACTTCATGGAAGAAGATCTACAAGCAATCAACAGATATATGAAAAAATGTTCAACGTCTCTAGTAATAAGAGAAATGCAAATCAAAACTACCCTGATTTCATCTCACCCCAATTAGAATGGCAATTATCAAGAACACAAGCAACAATAGGTGTTGGTGAGGATGTGGGGAAAAAGGTACACTCATACATTGGTGGTGGGGTTGTAAATTAATGCAGCCACTCTGGAAAGCAGTGTGGAGATTCCTCAGAAAGCTTGGAATGGATCCACCATTTGACCCAGCAATCCCACTCCTCGGCCTATACCCAAAGGACTTACAATCAGCATACTACAGAGATACAGCCACATCAATGTTCATAGCTGCTCAATTCACGATAACCAGATTGTGGAGCCAACGTAGATGTCCTTCAATGGATGAATGGATAAAGAAACTGTGGTATATATATACAATGGAATATTACTCAGCTATAAAGAATAATAAAATTATGGCATTTGCAGGCAGATGGATGAAATTGGAGAATATCATGCTAAGTGAGAGAAGCCAATCTCAAAAAACCAAAGGATGGGGTTGGGGATATAGCTCAGTTGGTAGAGTGCTTACCTTGTAAGCACAAGGCCCTGGGTTCAATCCCCAGCACCACACACACACACACAAAAAAAAAACCCAAAGGATGAATGATCTCACTGATAAGCGGATGATGACACATAATGGAGGGTGGGAGGGGGGCAAGAATGGAGGAAGGAGGGACTGTGTAGGGGAAAAGAGGGGTGGGAGGGGTGGGAGGGGTGGAGGGGGAGGAAATAATAACAGAATGAATCGAACACCATTACCCAGTGTAGATGTATAATTACACAAATCGTATGCCTTTACTTCATGTACAAACAGAAACAACATGTATCCCATTCGTTTACAATAAAAATAAATTTTTAAAAAAACAAAGATATTAGAAATAGGATCAGATGAGTCAATGAAAATGAATGTCCCTATTTCCCTACAAACATAAAGAAAAAACAAAAACAAAATCAGAAGCAAAGAACAATTCCTCAGGTTTTTGAAGGGCTGGAAGGAGAAATCCTTGTAATATAAAAGGAGATAAGATATGAGGGTTTCATGAATTTATTCAGCACTCTCTCAACCTAGCAGAGTTTTGCATGCTTCTCACAGAGTTTAGCTAAACCCATTCATTAGGTACTATTATTAACTAACATGGTTGATAATTGTTCCTTTATCCTTCCAAAATGAAGGAAGCCAACAGGTTTCACACACATCCCCAAGAGTGATCTCTGAGGAATCTCAATTGACTCTTAAGAGTAAATAGGAACAAGGACAGTTTTGATCAACGTGGTATTAAACACTTGGCCTAAGCATAGCCCTACGTGGACATTTAAAAGGAAAAAACAATGTTTTTTTAAAAATGTAACTTAAAATGTGCACTTTTGTCATCCCTACCATAAAAGTAAAGCTGGAGGTACTAAAGGAAGGGTTCTTATGTGACAGTGCCTAATAATAATGATCACAAAGGACTCTAGAGTCACAAAT
Source organism: Sciurus carolinensis (assembly GCF_902686445.1). Lineage (NCBI taxonomy): Eukaryota > Metazoa > Chordata > Mammalia > Rodentia > Sciuridae > Sciurus > Sciurus carolinensis. The sequence continues at coordinate 39,158,652 of NC_062221.1, read as the reverse complement.
ATGTCCTGAGTTAATCTCAAAGGCCTACAAATCTTCCTAACTTCTGACATTGATAAACTTGATCTGTTTCTCACTAATAAGATTATGAGTCACTGTCCTCATGGATTTCAGAGATTGGCTAAAATACGAATTGCTTTTGTGCTAATTGTTTACAGAAAAGTAATGCTTCATTTGTTTTGTTTATTGTTTTCTTAGCATGATCTCTGCCCTATGTATGTCTTGTCCAGTCACCTGCCATCTGTCACTTTGGACCTCTGGACAGCTCTGATGCTGACTGCCCTTAACTATCCACACCCCATCTGACAGAGAACAAGGACTTCCCCAACATTGCCCCCTTTCAGCAGGAAGCAGTTTAGAGATGTCATTGCCTGTTTTTTCAAAGATATAGATGTAGAAATTGACAGTGGGGAAATGTAACAGAGCTCCACTTCATGCTTTGAATGTAACCCTTGCCGCTCTGCCACTACAACTGGTTTTTAAAATGGACATGTGTCTTTTTCTTCCTCTCTCCCTGCTCCTGCCTCATTTCTACCCCTCCCTAATCTCAGGGAAAAAAGGATTACCTTTCTTCCCCATTTTAAGGGATAATTAGCTCCACATAAAAGTAAATAAATAAATAAAATAAAGAAACTGCATTCATCTACAAATAAAAAACATATAAAACATTTTTTAAAAAAGCAAAAGTGAAATAAGCCAATCCCATTAAACCAAAGACCAAATGTTCTCTCTGATATGTGAATGATAACACACAGAAAGGAAGAGGGGGAGGAAAAAATTGAAGTTCATTGGATTAGACAAATGGAAATGAAGGGAAGGGAGGGGTGATGGAAATAGGAAAGACAGTAGAATGAATGGGCTGTAACTTTCCTATGTTCATATGTAAACACCCTACCAGTAAAACTCCATGTCATGTAGACCACAAGAATGGGATGTTATATCCATGTGTGTAGAATTTATCACAGTATACTCTACTCCCATGTATATCTAAAAAATCAAAATATTAATAACAAAAAGCAAAGCAAAAAACAACACACTAGCATCTTCCTTTCCCATAAATCTAAGTTGCAATGTAAAATATTTTTACAATGACAGCTGTTAACAAAGTGAACTAAAATTCCTGCAAGAGGCAGTATTTCATGTCAATATAACTGACAACAGAATTCCACTTAAATTACTTAAAAGTCAACAACTATTAAGAATTTACTCCATGACAGCTAAACATTGAAAAGAGGAAAATGACCAAGGTTGACAACTTAGCTGGCTCTTCTGAAGAAAACTATAGACTCACTGGTAAATTCTACCAGACCTTAAAAGAATAAACACCACTGCTTCTCAAACTCTATCAAGAAGTAGAGGAAGAAGGAACAATTCCTATCTCATTTTACAGGACGAATATTACACTGATACCAAAGCCAGACAAAGACATTACAGGGAAAAACAAAGACTAATACCTTTCATGTGTATAGATACAAATGTCCTTTTAAAAAAACACCAAAATTCAGCAACAACTTAAAAAGATTATATATCATTGCCACTGGAATTTACCTGAGGAATACAAGAATGATTCAACATATGAAAATGGAGTGTAGCTGGGAATGGTGGTGAATGCCTATAATTCTAGAGACTCTAGAGGCTGAGACAGGAAGATCACAAGTTTGAGGCCAGTTTCAGCAACTTAATGAGACCCTGACTCAACTAAAAATAAAAAGGCCTGAGGATGAAACTCAGTGGTAAAGCAGCCCTGGGTTAAATACCCAGTATAACCTTCTGAAAAAAAAAAATATCTGTCATACAGGTGATAATCTGAGACATTATCACTGAACTGGGGAGTTTGCTAAACTGACTCCAACTTGTGTTGGATCTTACCTTGGTGGGCAAATGCTCCTGCAATGAGTGCAAGATACATGTCAGACCATGACACATCAGATCATCGCAAAAATTGACAATATTGGTAATCACATTGGTGATTGGAGAAAACCAGTCCAGATCTCATAACTCAGGCTGGGGTGGAAGAGTTTGAAAAGAGAATTAAGATATTGCCACACAAAAGAATTGAAGGATGCTAGTAGTTTACACTGAAATCTTGAACAGCACTTTCCTAAGCTAAGAATGGTTTTTTGCAGGTAACTACTATGTGTAGAAGGAGTTTATATTACAATGCACATTCTTATCACATACCATATAGTTACTTTATTATATAGTGATACCCCAGATTCATTAACATAGTATCTTCATGTCTTAAACCCGGTCATACTATTAATTATTAAACAACAAAACATGGAATAATGTATTACACACCACATTAACAGCGAAGGAAAAAATCCACAAAATCATTTCATGAAGAAAAACATTTGCAAAATCTAATGCCTTTCCATGACTAAAAAATATACACACACAAACAAAAAACCAAGATAAAAGGAAACTTCCTCGAGATAATAATGGGCATTTATGAAAAATCTAACATTATATGTATGAAAAGTAAAAGCTACAGAAATTAGGCAACAAAATTTTTTTAAGTTTTCACTTGAGAAAGAACAAAAACTACTTGCAGATGGCAAGAAATTGCATATAGAAAACTCTAAGCCACTTTTCACAGTGAAGTTCTGTAACACCATGGTAGGATATGTGGGAGGCTGAGATAGAAGGACCATGAGTTGGAGGCCAACTTGGTCAATGAAGTGAGGCCATGTCTGAAAATAAAAAAAGGCTGGCAATGTAGCTCAGTGGTAGAGTGCTTGCCTACCATGCATAAGGCCCTGGGTTCGATTTGATTCCCAGTACCACACACAATCTCCTCTCTCTCTCTCTCTCTCTCTCTCTCTCTCTCTCTCTCTCTCTCTCTCTCTCCCCATCTCTCACTCTGTCACACAAAATACACACACACACATGATCCAAAAGAATACACATATGTGCACACACACAACTAGGAATTAAATAATACATAAGTTCCCTTTCTATTTTGTGAAATAATTTGAGGTACGCTATATATTATCCTGGTTGGTGGGTTTTCACTATCTCATCTTCAGCCTTTGCCAGGAAGGCAGCAAGGTCAGTTGCTGGGATTATTACTAATGCCATAGTTTAAGGATGAGAGAAATGCTAAGTATCTTGTCCAAGGGCAAAAAGTAAGAGAGTGTGGATTCATGATCTTGGGTGTCCAGAGAGCATCTCTCTTCCCTTCCAGGAGGTACTTGTCCCAGTCCCTCAAAGCCTCCCCCAGGAAACACATTTCTTTGAATCTAGAACAGACAGGCAGAGCAGCCATAGAATCAGCAAAAAACAATTTTATGGGGGTTGGAGAGTCATGGGGTCAGGGTGCTCCCAACAGGGGAGTCGGGGCTCAGGCCTCAGAGGCTCACATCACAGGATGTGGGGCTCACATCCTGGCAGCATGTCCATATCCAGGCATCACGGGAGGGGGTGAATTGGAGACCAAGTCTCCCTGTGGGCCTTCCACTGCAGCACTGGACTGATGGGAAGAGAAACAAGAGTCAGTACATGGGGCTCTCCCTGAACTCCACCCCACAGCCCACCGTCAAGGCCCTGAGCCCCTGAGGCAGGACAGAATGAGGGCTGGCAACACAAGTCAATAAATTAGCCCTTGGAGGCACCGTGTGTTACCATTCCACTTTACTACTAAAATCCCATTGTGTGTGTTTCACATGGAACTCCAAGTAAAAATTTCTAATAAAAAATAATCTCCTTTAAAACATTATAAACTCCTGGACTAGTCTCAGTCCTTAATAACAGCTGAGGAAACTGAGGCACAGAACAGTAAGGCCCTGGTCCAGGGCCACCCAGCTAGTTAGCCAAGCAGTCTTTTCTCTCTGTCTATTCAGGGACACCTGGGTGTGCTCTGAAGCCCTGTGACCTGGACCTGCACCCTCACATCCATACTCCCACTCCTCAGCTCCAGGTGCTTCAGCTGCAGGGCCAGCCCCACCTCAGGGGCTCCAACAACACACGTGCAGCCCACAGACATCCCTGTCCACTGCACACCCACTACTCCTCACCTAGATGACTGCACTCCCTGGTGCTCCTTCATAAGATGTGTCAAAAGACACAGGTTGAGAGTTGGGCCCAGGGAGGTGTGGGCGATGGTGTTCTGGGGAGAATGTTGGTGGCTGCAGGGCCGCCATCGGCTCCCACTTGGACCCCGAGTCTTGCTGGAGCAACACAACTTCTGACATGTACCTGGGCAATGACGGGCCCAAAGCAAGGGGTCACCACCCACCTTTCCTGCTCTCCCTGACCACCCTCACTCCTCAGCTTGGACAGTACAGAGCCCAGGGCTCTCATTCAGGGCTCCCATCCAAACTAGGGTTTCACTCAATCCCATTTTTTAGGGCTAGAACCTACAAAGGGAAGGAAGAGGGGAGTTCCCATAGACTCCCAGAGTGCCCTGGAGAAAACCTGAAAGGAAGAGAACAGTGAGGGTCAGGGCCAGGGAGCTGAGGTAAGGGACCAGGGAAGAAGACCCAGCCTCACCCACCCCACCAGCCCCAGGGTCCAAACACCTGAGCCTCTGGTTTACCAACTCACTTGGGCCCCAGTGGTGCGCAGAGGGTGACTTGCCAGTTTCTGATACAACCCTGGTCAAATGGGTTGTTGTCCTAAAGGGAGACGGGGATGGGAAGAGGAGCTCAGAAATGGCAGGACTCGGCACAACCATCTCCCAGTGACCCTCCCTAAGTTGGTCAGCTGAGCCAGGGTTCAACTCAGGCCTGGAGCGAGAATCCAAGGGCAGGGAAGCCCAGAGTGACCCAGGGATCCTGCCTCCCAGGGTTCCTGGGAAGAGCCACCTGCCTCCTCCCACTTGTGAGCAGCTCTCCCTGACAGTGCTGACCCTGCACCACCTCTCCTGCCTTCTCAGGACTCCCTGCTCACCTTGTTCCTCCCCTGGCAGCATCCTTGCTCTGTCTCCATGGGGCCCACTCGTCCTCCCACCAGGTCTTTCCAGATCCCTTATAAGATCTTCCCTTGCTGCTCAACTGCTCCACAGTCAGTGTCACCTCCTGCTCCCACTTCCCTCTCCCACCCCTCACTGTTCCTAACCATGTGCCTTCAGTGAATTTCACAATCTGGGAGGGCAGTGGCAGCAGGGATGCCCAGTTGTATTTTCCTAGTCAAAAACCACATGGCCCAGGAGAGTCTGGGCTGAAGGCCTTCAGTACACAAAAGAGTAAAGGTCAAGCTCAAAGGTCAGCTCCTCACTGACTGGCTTCTCCTCTCCCTTCTTCCTCTCCCCCCACTCCATCCATCAGCCTGGCCCTGTCCTCCTCCCACACTGGGATGAGTCTCACCCCAACTTCAAGGATTTAAATTAAAAACGTTCAGTCACAATGGGAAGGGATCCAGCAGCACCTCTCTCCGTCCCCAACTCTCCCATGGCTCACACATGAAGATGCTCATTGTGAGCCCTATTCTTTACTATAAGGAACCAGGATTCCACATCAACAGGACAGATCTGGAATATCCCACCAGGTCCAAAAGAAACATGAATCATTGTTCTCTATGAGCTTCTGACTGCTTTAAGGGGTTCACAGCACTTAAGAAACTATTATGCTGCAGTGGAGCACACCTGTAAGCCCGGTGACTGGGGAGGCTGAGGCAGAAGCATCACAAGCTCAAGGCCAGTCTCAGAAACTGAGAAAGACCCTCAGCACCTTAGTGAGACCCTCTCTCAAAACAAGATATAACAAGGATTGGTGGTGTAACTTCCATAATAAAGCACCCCTGAGTTCAAATCCTAGAACCTCCAGAAAATACATTAATTAAATACAGGGACTAAAGAAGTTTAAAAAATTTTAAATTTAGAGAAATAATTTTGATTATATGTGTATAAAGACATAGAGAATGTTGGTTGTATGTAAGGTATAGAAAAATCCTTAAAGGAATGATAATTACTACATTTTTGTGAAATGTGCAGTAAGAATCCCTTCCTCTCCCCACATGGAACCCTATCAACAGGAATAGAATCCAACAGCTCTGAAGCACCCAGACCAGTTACAGTCAGTGGCTCCCCTCCTGAGGTTCCTGTTCCAATTCTGCGTCTCAAACACCCTCCCACTCCACAGGACCAAAGTCAAGTGGCATCTTCTTGCCCCATCTTCTGCCCAATTTCCTGCTTCCTCTCCTTCTTCCCCATATCCTGGGGGCATCAGGGCATCAGGCCTGTCTCTGTTCCTTTCTCTCTTTTCTTCTATCCCCAAAGGTTGATGCTTTTGTTTGTTGGTTCACACATTTTTCAGAATCCTATTCTTTGTGGGCTGGGGATTGAAGCACCAGGGCCTTGCACATGCTCAGCACATGCTCTGCCTCTCAGATTCACACCCAGCCAGATGCATTGCAGGGCATCAAAGCAAAGCCAGGCATGGTGGCCACACCTGTAATCCCAGCACTGTGGCTAATGAGGTAGGTGAATTACAAGTTGGAGACAAACCTTACAGACTGAATTATACCTGTTTTAACACAGAAAAATAGAAGGGACTGGGGATGAAGATCAGTGCTAAAGTGTCCCTGGGTTCAATATCCAGTAGCCAAGAAATAACATCCAGTCACTGCACTGAGGATTGAAAATACTGCAAAGAGCATGAGCAGCCTACTTCAGGATAGAGAGTACAGCAGCAATATGAGGTCCTGAGCACCATGGAGAATGGCAGCATAGCGCAGAGGGAGGTTATCATGGAGAAAACAACCCAGCCCAGAAGGGAAAAGGCTCCCTGGCAGACTAAATGATGGCCTGAAGCTGGAGAGAGAAGACAGGCAGACCACAGGGTGATGAGTAAGGACTCAGCAGAGGAGCCACAGATGGGAGGGGAGCCAAATATGGCTGTGATGGGGTGGTGACCAAAAGGCTGGGAGGTGACGAGCAGGGGAGGTGACGAGCAGAGGGGCTCCTCTGTCTTTTCAGCTGTCTTGGGATCTGCAACTCCCACCTCCCCCACTGATGCTGCCCACCTTCCTGTAGGAACCTTTAGTCAAGTAATTATCATACTGGAGGAATCCAGTGGCAAAGATGCCCACTCCTATCATTCCTATTCCACACTAAAAAGAAAAAGAAATAAAGACGCAAATTGGAAAGAAAGTAATGAAACTGTGCTTCACAGATGACATGATTTTCCATGTGGAAAGAACAATATTGAAAAATGCTAGGGGAGAATCTCAGCTGTGGAGCACCCCTGATTCCATCCCTGGTCCTGGAAAAACACCACCACTAACAACCCCTGCTCTTTGAAAGATGCTATGAAGAAAATAAAATGACAAGGCACAGACTGCAAGAATAGATCTGCAAACCACAGATCTGAATCCAGCATATGCAACTCTTGAAACTCAACAAGGAAAAACAAAAACAAAACAAAACAAAACAAACAAACAAACAAAAAAATATATAGATATATATATTTTTTTAATGGGCAAAAGATTGAAGCAAATTCTTTACCACAGACATACCAATGACCAATAAGACATGAAAATATGCTCAAAATCATCACTCATTAGGGCAGTACAAACTGGAGCACTGAGATACCAGTACTGATTTATTAGACAGGATCCAATTAAAAAGCAAAACAAAATAACAACAAATGACAGTGTCAAACGTTGGTGAGGATGTGGAGCAACTGGAATTCTCATACATTGCTGGTAGAAATTAGAAATGGTTCAGTTCTTTTGGAAGACATATTTGGCAATTTCCTATAATGTTCTACACACAGTTAACTTATGAATTAGCAATGGTACCCCTAAGAATTTACCAACACAAAGAAAACTTGTGTTCCCATGCTTGTACACCAATGCTTGTAGCAGCTTTATTTATAACTGTGAAAAACTAGCTTTGTACAGTGGTCCATGCCTGAATCCCAGCAGTTCGAGAGGCTAAGGCTAGAGAATTGTAAGCTCAAAGTCAGTCTCAGCAACTTTGTGAGGCCCTAAACACCTTAGTAAGACCCTGACTCAAAGAGAAAAAAGAAAGAAAGAAAGAAAGAAAAAGTAAAAGGGGCAGTGGGGCTGGAGATGTAGCTCATTGGATAAGCACCCTGGCTTCAATTTCTGGTAGAGACAAAACAAAATAAAGAAACTGTGGGAAAACCAGATACAATGTAAAAATCCTTCAAGTGGTGAATGTATAGATAATCCATAGGGCATCCATACAACATTACACAGCAATAAAAGAAAGTGAACTAGTGACTCGAGCAACACATGAATGAATCTTAAATGCATTGTGTTAAATGAAGGAAGCCAGACTAAAAAGGCAAAAACTCCATTTAACATAACTTTTTTTCTGGAAAAAGAAAAACCAGAAGAATATAGGAAGAGAAATTGACATCAAAGATGATGAAAGTATTTTCTGGGGTAGTGAAACTGGTCTAACCTTCATCATGGTGGACAGTGCAGGAAGGTATCTTTTTGTCAAAATCCCTAACTGTAGACTAAAAAGGAAGAATTTTACCATGTGTAAGTTATTTCCCAACAAATGACTTAAAAAAAAAATCTTACCATGGCTCCTAGGTTTTCACTTCATCACACTTGACTTTCTGGTCTTTTAAATCTTGACACCCCTCCCCTCCGGGGGTCAACTTCATGACCCATGCCACCTTGTGGCTGAATTACAGCCTTGTCCTCATCATTCCATTAGCATCCTACTTTCAGTTTCTGTGCCTTTTTCCAAAGGTGCTCCTCTCACAGGCAATGCCCTCCTGTCCTCTCCCTTGGCACAATCACACCTAGGACACATAGAGTGGCATGTTCTACTATATATTCGTGGAGAAAATGCTGGTGACTTTGAGACTGGGGCAAAAGAACCATCAGTGTAGATAAGGAACGATTAGGTCAGGAAGATGGGGGTTGATTCAAAAGGAAATAAAATGCTACTACCTCCAGAGCACTTCCCCTCCTCCAACATGTTGCCATGGTTATGTGCCTCCAGGGAATTTTCCTCCCAGCAAGGAGTTGTAAATGAGTACCCCCTGGGCAACTCCCTTCTGGCCTTTTTGGTCCTATATGGACAATAGGGAGAGGTACCAGGATGGATCCCTTGTCTTTTGATCATATAAGCAGGATGTGGGGAGATGGACATCAGAAGAAAGAAACCTGAAATCTATAGAAGTACAGGACACCTCCATTCCCTTGGGCACCAGCTCTGGATCCCCTCCTCTCCAGACTGCAACAGTGGTCCACTTTATGCTTTGGATGTGACTCTTGCTGCTCTGCCACTGCAACTTATTTTTAAAATGGACTTGTTTCTTTCTCTTCCTCTCCTCCTTCTCCTCCCTAATATCTACCCCTCCCTAATCTCTACCCTTCCTAGTTTCAGGCAAAACAGGACTACCTTTCTTCCCCATTTTATGCAGACTTATTTGTCTTTGAGTACAAACCCACCATTGAAATGAAGCAATCCAGAGTTGGGACAGGAGTTCCCTGTGTTTCTCCTTTGCTAACAAAGCAATAAACCTTTCTCATTTTCATCAAAACCATGTCATCCTTATTTTATTGGCATTGGGAGAAGGACTGAGCTTTTGGCAACAAATTTGGTACCCAGATGGTACCCAAGAGCAGCCCTTGCTCCATCTTTCTTGGGCAGGCCTGGCTCTCCAAGGAACTCCACTTCCATGCTGAGGATTCAAGTTGCTGGTGAAGTTGTTGAGAGTCAACTGCAGAAGAGATAGTGTTTTGAGTTTGCCTCAGGTTGAACCAGAGGAGCTATTTCTATGTGTAAAGGAAGGAACTGAGGGACCATCCCAGCAGCTCTGAAGCTTTTGCTTAAGGGAATTCTACCTTCTCTCCCTGAATGGTACAGGTTGCTCCATCATGGTCCACTTTGAGAAAAAGAAACTGAACTCAGTAAAGTCGCCATTCCGTAAACTCCCCAGGTTTGCACACTGAGGCCCTTGTTCCTGCACATTTGGTTCCCCTTTGTGGGAACATCTGGTCCCTCTTCATGGGGATATCTGTGGTGCCACTGTTGTAGAAGTCATGGTTAAGTGGGAGTTGGCAAAGTGGATCAAAGACTTAGACACTAGAACAGAGACAACTTGTTGCCTAAAGCTCCATCCTTGTCCCCACTGCTAATCCAATAATGAGGGCATGGTTTTGAGAGAAAAGAAAAAGAAGGTTGATTGCTTTGCTAGCAAAGAAGAAACACAGGAAACTCCTGTCCCAAAGGCTGTGATTCTGCCCCTCAGCAGGAACTGAGGTCTTTTAAAGAGGTGATTCAGAGAAAATGAGATTAGGGAAGAGAAATCAGGAAGGAGATGATCAGAGAAAAGAAAATCAGGGAAGAGAAGTTTAGGGAAAAGAAGATCAGGGAGAAAGTCAGAGAAAAGAAGTTTGGGAAAAAGAAAAAAACATATAAGTTTCAAAGCAATAAGGGATATAGTTAAAGAATCAAGTGAACCCTTGTTACATCAGTGCCTGATAGAAGAAAAAGTAGGCCCAAATCCTCACCTTGTGGGCTCAGGACCTGACTTTCTTAACAAGATTCCTAAAGGGCAAGTAGTAAAAATCAAGAATCAATAAATGGGATGGATTCAAATTAAAATGATTCTTCTCAGCAAAGGAAACAATTGATAACATGAAGAGAGAACCTACGGAATGGGAGAAAATCTTTATCACATGCATCTCAGAGCACTAATTTCCTGATTATATAAAGAACTCAAAAAAGTTGACACCAAAAAACCAAATAACCCAATCAGTAAATGAGCTAAGGAACTGAACTGACACTTCACAGAGAAGAAATATAATTGATCAACAAACATGTGAAAAAATGTTCATCATCTCTTGCAATTAGAGAAAAGCAAATCAAAACTACTCTAAGATTTCATCTTACTCCAGTCAGAATGACGATTATCAATAAAAGCAACAATAAATGTTGGTGAGGATGTGGGAGAAAAGATACTCATATATTGCTGGTGGGACTGAAAATTGATTCAACCACTCTGGAAAGCAGTAAGGAGATTTCTCAGAAACTTGGAATGGAATCACAGTTTGACTCAGTTATCCCACTCCTCGGCCTCGGTTTATACCTAAAGGACTTAAAATCAGCATACTACAGTAATGCAGTCACATCAATGTTTATAGTAACTCAATTCACAATAGCTAAAGTATGGTACTAACCTAAATGACCCTCAACAGATGAATGGATAAAAAAAAATTGGGGTATATATACACAATGGAATAATAGCCATAAAAAAGCATGAAATTATGGCATTTACAGGTAAATGAATGGAGCTGGAGAATATCTAAGCAAAATAAGCCAATCCCAAAAAACTATAGGCCAAATGTTCTCTCTGACATGCATATGCTGACCCATAATTGGGGGGGTGGGGGACGGTGGCTAGGGAAGAATGGAGGAACTTTGGATTGGGCAGAAGGGAGTAAGGGGAGAGGAGGGGGTGTGGGGGTGGAAAGGTTGGTATAATGAGATGGATATTATTACCCTATATACATGTATGATTGCACAACTGGTGTGACTGTATCATATACAGCTATAGAAATGAGAAATTGTGCTCCATTTGTGTACAATGTGACAAAATGCATTCTGCTGTCATGTACAACTAATTAGAACAACAACAACAAAAAAAAGCAGGAGCTGGGAACTTGGGATTTTCCCCTTCTGGTCTGTCTGTTTTAAAGGTTCCTGTCCCTTGGCTGTGGTTTAGGAATGCCCTCTGATTGTCTGTGTTTTTGTTTTGTTTTATCTGTTACTGCCCCTTTTAAGATATGGACCATGCTGCATGGTAGTCTCCTGAGTAAAGTGATCTTGGCTGCATGAGCCAAGGATAAGCCTGTCTAAGAGAAAGAGGGTTTACTGTAACGCAACCTGGCCCTTGAATGTTTTTTTCTGGACTATTGTACAATCTTAACATTGAAGTTGGTCTGTCAGGGGTAAAGTATATGAGACATTCTATATGTACAGGTATTTATGCAGTTGATGATAAGGGGTCTGAACCAACAGGAACTAATTTGAAGGTGCCAAAAGGCACTGCCTCTGGTGTGCAAGGATAGCAGGACATCAGAAGAAAGGGTTAAAAAAGATTTAAGTCTTTTAAATCCAGGGCTGGCACTCCCAGCATTGTTTCTCAGCCTGGCTCCAGGCAGCTGCAGACCATCTCACTGTGGGTCAAGGACACCAGACCTAAACTGGGAAAAAAATTCCAGAAAATTTCCTGAGCTGTAGAAAAATGATCAAAGAGAATCTGGATTCTGACCCGTCTTTCAGTCCTTTTCCCCCTGGGAGTGGGCTGCTGGCCACAAAGAATGTGGTAGTAGGTTCCAGCACTGTCAATTCATGACCTAGGGACAGGAACAGTCTCCTCTTTTAAGATCTGACAGGACAAACATTTGGCCAAGGGATATTCTTGCTTAATAGTATTCCATCAAACTAAATGCTTGGGGAAACTGGCAGAAAAATAAATGCACCCAGAAAAGAAAAAGAAACTAAGATCAACCTGTGTTTTGTAGGCAACCTCTGCAAAGGAATCTTCAAGGAAGCCTGAAGAGAAAGATGAAAAAGGCCTCCTCAATTGCAATATGCCTAGTATTTTTTTTTTTTAAAGGCCCAAAAGGAGCCTCTGGATATAATTGATAGTGGGGAAGTCACTTAAAGTTGATGGCACTGTGATAATGATAAGGGAGACAGGTCAGGAAAAAATATCCTGTGCTCCAACCCCTTGAATGAAACCTGGGAGAAAAAGGTTAAGGCACAGTTTTTGTATATGCTGGATTGTCCACCCCTCTCCTGGGTGAAATTTCTTGTGTACATTAAATGCACAGATAACATTCATAAGGACTGTTTCAGAATATACATTTAAAAAAGGGTCTGAATCTAGAAAAGATAAAAGAAAGTTATAGGTATGGAAATACATTTTAGTATGGAAAATTAGAAAGTAAAAGAAATGTTTACGGATGAGAAAATATTATTTTATGTAATATTCTTGTGCTAAAGTTCAAGATGAAAGAGGACAAAACTAAGGATGTAAAGAAGTTGTGAATGTTTAAGTAAGTCATAGAAGGTTTGTGGAAGGTAAATTTCAAAAAGTTTGTGTTTGTGATTCAATTGAATATAATTGGCACAATCAGTTAAAGTTATTTGAACTGTAATTCACTGATGTGAAACAAAGTTTGAAACATTGATCTTTTATCCATCAAGATAATTTTCTTGTATTTGTTAGGTTTTATTACTTGGGGAAACAAAGTCTTAAAGGAATTAGAGTTTGTACCTGTTTTAAAGTCTTAAATTATTACTTTGTAACTGGTTAAACAAACAACTGTTATTTAGGTTATAACAATATAGTTGATGCCCTAAATATAAGTGACTAAGTATATGTATGCATCTGAGAACTATCTGTCTAAGCCTTGTTTAAGTGTTACATCAAAGTTTATAAAATAAAAGTTTATGTAAGTTCACTGGGAAGATAACCAATAAGTGCTCTCTTTTATGTATTGTAGCTGACATGGAAAGGCCACACTGTCATTTGAAGACCTGTTTTATATCTGTTTTCTTTGACTAAGTCAATTTTTGATGGTTAACACTGTTTCCTAATTGTATAAGAGATATAAGGCTATCATTTGATTTTGTTTTTGTTAACTCATGCAGACCTGTGATTGTTGTTACCATACACTCTGGATTCTAAATTGTACTTTAAAAGTTAAACTTATTTATATTTAAAGCTTAGGTGAGCACTTTGCCAAGTTGGTGTTCTCCAAACTAAAATTATCTGTAGCAAAAGTCTCGGATGTGTATAGAAATAACAAATGTGATTGGTATTTATTCATGTTATTTGATGTTTTATAGTTGGATAAAGTAACCTATTGTCAATAAGTTATTTTACAATTTTTTGTTACTCTTCATGCTGGAATTGAAATTTAAATGCATTTTTGGAAGATAAAGAGAGCTTGATCATTTTAAAGGTGACATTTTAAAACATGGAAACATTTTGCCACTTTTTCCACAAAAAGAAAGTTAAAAGTTCTCTTAGCCTTTCTTTGATTCATGTTTTAGATGTAAAGTTGTATTGTACTATTTGTGAAAAGGCCTGCCTTACCTGAGATAAAGCTTTGCCTCTCACTTTACTCCATGTTAGAGTGGCTCCAGTATAGGCTAGATTTCAGCTCACTCAAAGTTGTGTTCAAAAGATTGATTTTTCTTGTGAAGATTATTGTTATTATTATCTTCCAGGCCCACTGGCACACACCTGTAATCCCAGCATTTCAGGAGGCTGAGCCAGTCTCAGCAAAGGGGAGGCACTAAGAAACTCAGTGAGGCCCTGTCTGTAAATAAATTATGAAATAAGGGTGGGGATGTGGCTCAGTGGTTGTGTGCCCCTGAGTTTAATTCCCAGTACCTCCCATGCCCCTGCAAATTACTGTGTTCTCAAACAGGGGATATAATATATAACTAAGTAAAAGTTCAAGGTTATGAAAATCATTTTTCTTGGTTCCTAGCTATTATAAAAACCAAATATGTTTTTACTTTGTTAATTTCATTTTGTATTTTCCTTGTAAATTTTATAACTGTTTCCTGTTAGTGTTTTGCAGAGATACATCTTCAAAACAAACAAAGAAATCTGGCTTAATTTTAGATAATAAGCCATCATCATCTACAGGACAGATAGTATATAATGCTGACTTCCAGTACTGATACTGACCTCAATTAAATGAAATGGGTAACTATAAAATTATAGATATTGAAGTTTTGGTCTGTTATTTCCTCTTTAAGACTGGCAAAACTGGCTTGCTGGGTGTTTAAAATGAAAAACCTGGAGACCAAAGTCAAGGAAGTAAAAGGACCAAGGAAAGAGCAGCCAACATTTTGGTCCTTGTACTCTAAGATTAGCTAAAGAATGACAGGACCCCTCTCTGGGCCCTGTAACTCCACTGAGTCATCTGATAGGCTGATCAGGGAGACTGAGAGGACCCTAGAGAACAGGAAGACAACCAGTGCACATGTTGTAAAGATGAGAGTCATTGGAGGTGGAAATGTCCCTGATGCTTCCAAGAGAAGCCACGTGTGGTTAGCAAGACACTGACCTATCCTGACACATGGCACCATAAAAGAGGAAAGCTAAAGGAGCCACGAGGCCTCACACACATCACCGAGTGTCATCTTTGAGGAATCTCAACTGACTCTTAAGAATAGATAGGAACAAGATCAGTTTTAAACCACTGGGTCTTAAACACCTGTCAGGAGAGTATAGCCTAAGCACAGCCCTACATGGACATTTAAAAGGAAAAAACAATTTTTTTTTTCATGTAACTTAAGATACACACTGTGTCAGTCCTACAAAAAATGTAAGTAAAGCTGGAGGCTCTAAAGGAAGGGTTCTTGTATGGGAATGCCCAATAATAATGATCACAAAGGACTCTAGAGTTATAAGTTTGTCCTGAGTTAATTTGAGCCTGATCTCATAGACCTACAAATCTTCCTAACCTCCCATATTGATAAACTCAATCTATTTTTCACTGATAAGATTATGAGTTACTGTCCTCATGGTTTTAACAAACTGGCTAAAATACTAATTGCTTTTGTGCTAATTGTTTACAAAAAGTAATACTTTGATGCCTAGTTTATTATTGTCTTAGCATGATCCCTGACCTATGTATGCCTTGTCCAGTCACCTGCCATCTGTCACTGTGGACCTCTGGACAGCTCTGATGCTCATACCCTTAACTGTTCACACCCCACCTGATAGAGAACAAGGACTTCAGGCCACTTCCCCTAATTTTGCCTTCTCTCAGCAGGAAGCAGCTTGCAGGTGTCATCATCCATTTTCCCGTAATGATATATAGAAATTGACAGTGGGGATATGTAACAGTGGTTCACTTTATGCTTTGAATATGTCCCTTGCTGCTCTAAAACTGACATTTTTTTCTTCTTCCTGACCTTCTCCTCCCTGATCCTCTCCACTCTGATCTTCTCCCTGATTTTCTTTTCCCTGGTTGTCTCCTTCCTAATCTTTCCTCCATAATCTCAGGAAACAGGAGTCTTCTGAATTACCTCTTTAAAAGTCTCTTGTTTGGGGCAGATATAACTTCTTTATCCTTTTTCTCAAAATAAATAAATAGTAGGAAGGTATAAGAAAATATTTTTTCTATAAACATTTCAACAATTTTGAAATCACATTGTTTATATAACTTTACAGTCTACACTTTTCCTTTAACATTATACGACATCTGCATATGTCATAAATTATTTAGTAAGAATATCTAATAGTTACAAAGTTTTTAATGGACCCATTACTCTTCTCAAAGTAGTTAATTTCTCTTCTTAAAAAAATAGGTCTTTTTTATAGATCCACTATTCGAGATAATCATGCCTACATTTTGAGCATGCACATTTAATCAAAGAGAATACATACAAGCTTATAAGACCTTAGTCCTTCAAATAAGTTTCTTGTTCAATTTGCCAGGCAATTGTTTTCAATTTTTTCCATATGAGTAACTCTTAAAAGAATTTATTCAATAACTTATTGAGCCTCTTATATGGAAAATGAACTAACACAGGGTATTACCTTAAGAAATAATTTTCCATACATGCTAATGAATAAAACAGAGCCTTCTTTGCTTCTAAGAATCTATATTTAAATATAGCACTTTACATCTTACATCTATCCTTCTCTACTGACTTTTTCAAATACTAATAAATGTATGCCATACAAAAAAGCCAAAAAACCAAACCAAAACAAAACCCCCTCAAATAAACCTTCTTTCAATAAGTTCCTTCCTGAAGCTACACCTACTTTTATCTCCCTTCTCAGTCAAACAGATCAAAAGCAGAGTTCATCCTCAATGTGGCTCTTTACTTATTTACCTTTTACTCATTTATTTCCCAATAAATTGCAATCTTCTCCATCTGCCCCTGTCTATTGACCCGTCATGGTCTTTTCAAAGACTTTTCCTCTTTGTCCTCTCTTTACTCCCCACTCTTCTAAAGAATGCTTTTACTAATTCCTTTGGTTTTCTGGTAATTTCTCTCCCCTTTTCTTGACATCAAATCCATGATTCCTCCTTATGCCTCACTAGTAATTTGAATGTGTGGTGGAAGTACTTAATTCCACTTAACCAACTCACTGGGTTGGGGATGGCTCTCCCCTCCTTAAAGTCAAGCTATCTGATGCCTCCTGCCCCTCTCCTTCACCCTTCAGGGCTAAGAAACTGATCTGTATTAGGCCTTGCACGCCTACTGATCTGTGTGCTTAGTAGAAACAAGTGTTTTGTTCTAAAAACTGATTGCATCTGATATTTTAATTATGAAACTTAATCAAATATTATGTAAACTTAGAAATATGAGGGTGAAAAAGAAGAGTTGTTTTTTTTTTTTTTTTTTAGTTTATTAGGAAGTAGTTTATTTATAGGAAGTAGTTTATTTCCAGTCCACCTCCGATAAATACCCGCGAGATTGTTGTCCGCAGGCTTGTTGCTGCAGGCAGCGACAATTGTAAAAGTCAGTTTGGAAAATGAGAGAAGGGTATCAGAATCTTGGGTTTGTGTGACTGTTTCAAAAGGTACATTGAATACTATAAGTACTTAAAGAAATTAAAAACCTATTTTTAAAAATTAAATATGATAAAGGGCATATCATGTTTACATTTGCCCTACATTTTACTGAATGCCAATGTGGGCTTCGAAAACTGCTGCTTAGGTTTGAATCTGGCCAGGCAGGGCAGTAAGTTATGTAACCTCTTTGTTTTTCATGTTCCTCTTCTCAAAAGTTGAGAAATAGCACTAGTAACTTCAGAAGGAAGCTCAGAATACACAGAATAGTTAACTGGCACATGATAAATTTCCAGTACATTTAGTCAATTGTCAGCTAATCATTATTTCTCAAAAACAAACTTAGCTTTAAAACATTGTGATATTTCAGGGTAGATGATCTTTAGCATCTCATATCCCCAAATCTCTATTATTTTAACACTAGCATAATTCTGTCTAATGTATACAATCATAGGGATTTATATACAGAGACAGTAAAAATGGTAACAATTGCATCTTTGTTATGGATATATTAGTCATTCCATGCTTTTAAGACTTACTCATTTTGAGTAAGTATTTACTGATTTAGCTTTTTTATTTTGTGGCAATAAACTTATAAAGAATAGAGAGAGGTCTTTAAAATTATTTTTTGGGCAAATTCTCTCATTTCCTATCCTCTAGTTTATATTATAGCCTTATAATAATTTATATTATAGTCTTGTTCTCTAGTACTTATAACTTGTAGTACTTATAACTCTTGCTTGTGTGTGTCATCTATGTATAGTACATTAAATTCACACAAAATTTGTTAAGTAATTACAATGAAATGCTTTTCTTTATAGGTTGCCTATCTTTAAAAAGCCTATCCTTTCCCCACTCTTCGTATGCTTTTACTCTGAGTGAAATGGTTTCATTGTTGTAATTTTTTTTGTCTGAATCATGTCAACTGGATTACATAGGCCACATGAAGTTAGATGCTATGGAAATAAAGAGAAAATTATTTGTTTAGAAATAGATCACATGAAGTTAGAAACTATGGAAACAAAGAGAAAATTATTTGTTTAGACTTTAAAAATCTGCCAATATATTTTAGCTGAGTAATGCTCTATAAATAGAAAATCATTTGTTACAAATTTCCATTTTAAAATTAAGGGTGCTACAGAAAGATATTAATTTGTCACTGTTTGCATATTCATACTGTAAATTGAGAGCACTGGTTTAGCTATGCTAAAATTGTTAGAACTAACTCAGATTACACAACTTAGAATACATAATAAAACTTCCACGTTTTGAGTAATTATTGTGGCAGCAAATAAAGAGACTTGTGTACATGCCTGCATGCATTTTTTTTTTATTTATTTATTTTTTACGTTTACATAGGGTAATGATGTTTATTATATTTTTCCCCTCCCCCCCCCCCCTCCCACCCCTCCCCACCCCTCCCACCCCTCTTTTCCCTCTACACAGTCCTTCTTTCCTTCATTCTTACTGCTCTCCTTAGCCTAACTCTAAACCTAACCCTAAACCTAATGCTAGCCCGTCCCACCCCCCATTATATGTCCTCATCCGCTTATCAGCGAGATCATTCGTCCTTTAGTTTTTTGAGATTGGCTTATCTCACTTAGCATGATATTCTCCAATTTCGACCATTTGCCTACAAATGCCATAATTTTATCATTCTTCATTGCGGAGTAATATTCCATTGTATAAATATGCCACAGTTTCTTTATCCATTCATCAACTGAAGGGCATCTAGGTTGGTTCCACAATCTGGCTATGGTGAATTGAGCAGCAATGAACATTGATGTGGCTGTATCTCTGTAGTATGCTGATTTTAAGTCCTTTGGGTATAGGCCAAGGAGTGGGATAGCTGGGTCAAATGGTGTTTCCATTCCAAGCTTTCTGAGGAATCTCCACACTGCTTTCCAGAGTGGTTGCACTAATTTGCAACCCCACCAGCAATGTATGAGTGTTCCTTTTTCACCACATCCTCGCCAACACCTATTGTTGCTTGTATTCTTGATAATCGCCATTCTAATTGGGGTGAGATGAAATCTTAGGGTAGTTTTGATTTGCATTTCCCTTATTACTAGGGATGTTGAACATTTTTTCATATATCCGGTGATTACTTGTACATCTTCTTCTGTGAAGTGTCTGTTCATTTCCTTAGCCCATTTGTTGATTGGATTATTTGTATTCTTCGTGTAGAGTTTTTTGAGTTCTTTATAGATTCTGGAAATTAGCGCTCTATCTGAGGTATGGTTGGCAAAGATATTCTCCCACTCTGTAGGCTCTCTCTTCACATTTCTGATAGTTTCCTTTGCTGAGAGAAAGCTTTTTAGTTTGAATCTATCCAAGTTGTTTATTCTTGCTTTTATTTCTTGTGCTATGGGAGTCCTGTTAAGGAAATCTGATCCTGAGCCAACAAGTTGAAGATTTGGACCTACTTTTTCTTCTATAAGATGCAGGGTCTCTGGTCTGATTCCGAGGTCCTTGATCCATTTTGAGTTGAGTTTTGTGTAGGGTGAGAGATAGGGGTTTAGTTTCATTCTATTGCATATAGTTTTCCAGTTTTCCCAGCACCATTTGTTGAAGAGGCTATCTTTTCTCCATTGCATATTGTTGGAACCTTTGTCTAGTATGAGAAAATTGTATTTATTTGGGTTTGTGTCCATGTCCTCTATTCTGTACCATTGATCTACCTGTCTGTTTTGGTACCAATACCATGCCGTTTTTGTTACTATTGCTTTGTAGTAGAGTTGAAGATCTGGTATTGCAATACCCCCTGCTTCGCTCTTGCTACTGAGGATTGCTTTAGCTATTCTAGGTATTTTATTCTTCCAGATGAATTTCATAATTGCTTGCTCTATTTCTGCGAGGTACATCATTGGGATTTTAATTGGAATTGCATTGAATCTGTATAGAACTTTAGGTAGTATAGCCATTTTGACGATATTAATTCTGCCTATCCAGGAACATGGGAGATCTTTCCATCTTCTAAGGTTTTCTTGAATTTCTTTCTTTAGTGTTCTGTAGTTCTCATTGTAGAGGTCTTTCACCTCTTTTGTGAGATTGATTCCCAAGTATTTTATTTTTTTCGATGCTATTGTGAATGGGGTAGTTTTCCTAATTTCTCTTTCTGAAGATTCATCACTTATGTATAAAAATGCATTGGATTTATGAGCATTGATCTTGTAACCTGCTACTTTACTGAATTCACTTATGAGTTCTAAAAGTTTTCTGGTGGAATTTCCAGGTTCCTCTAAATATATAATCATGTCATCAGCGAACAGGGATAGTTTGAGTTCTTCTTTTCCTATTCGTATCCCTTTAATTTCTTTGGTTTGTCTGATTGCTCTGGCTAGAGTCTCAAGGACAATGTTGAATAGAAGCGGTGAAAGAGGGCATCCCTGCCTTGTTCCAGTTTTTAGGGGGAACGCTTTCAGTTTTTCACCATTTAGAATGATATTAGCCATGGGCTTAGCGTAGATGGCCTTTATAATGTTTAGGAATGTTCCCATTACCCCAATTTTTTCTAGTGTTTTGAGCATGAAGGGATGCTGTATTTTATCAAATGCTTTTTCTGCATCTATTGAAATAATCATGTGATTCTTAACTTTAAGTCTGTTGATATGGTGAATGACATTTATTGATTTCCGAATGTTGAACCAACCTTGCATCCCTGGGATAAAACCCACTTGATCGTGGTGCACTATCTTTTTAATATATATTTGTATGCGATTTGCTAAAATTTTGTTGAGAATTTTTGCATCGATGTTCATTAAGGATATTGGTCTGAAATTTTCTTTCCTTGATGTGTCTCTGTCTGGTTTAGGGATCAGGGTGATATTGGCTTCATAGAACGAGTTTGGTAGGGTTCCCTCCTCTTCTATTTCATGGAATAGTTTGAGGAGTATTGGAATGAGCTCTTCTTTAAAGGTTTTGTAGAACTCGGCTGAGAACCCATCTGGTCCTGGACTTTTCTTTGTTGGTAGGCTTTTGATGACCTCTTCTATTTCATTGCTTGAAATTGGTTTATTTAAGTTGTGTATGTCCTCCTCGTTCAGTTTAGGTAGTTCATATGTCTCTAGAAATTTGTTGATGTCTTCGAGGTTTTCTGTTTTGTTGGAGTATAGATTTTCAAAATAGCTTCTAATTATGTTTTGTATTTCACTCGTGTCTGTTGTGATGTTTCCTTGTTCATTCCGAATTTTAGTAATTTGAGTTTTCTCCCTCTTTCTCTTTGTTAGTGTGGCTAAGGGTTTATCAATTTTATTTATTTTTTCAAAGAACCAACTATTTATTTTATTAATTTTTCCGATTGTTTCTTTTGTTTCGATTTCGTTGATTTCGGCTCTGATTTTAACTATTTCCTGTCTTCTACTACTTTTGGTATTGGTCTGCTCTTCTTTTTCTAGTGCTTTGAGCTGTAGTGTTAACTCGTTTATTTGTTGATTTCTACTTCTTTTTTTGAATGCACCCCATGAAATAAATCTTCCTCTAAGTACTGCTTTCATAGTGTCCCAGAGATTTTGATATGATGTGTCTTTGTTCTCGTTTACTTCTAAGAATTTTTTTATTTCCCTCCTGATGTCTTCTGTTATCCATTCATCATATAATAGTGTATTATTTAGTCTCCAGGTATTGGAGAAGTTTCTGTTTTTTATTCTGTCATTTATTTCTAATTTCAATCCATTATGATCTGATAGAGTACAAGGTAGTATCTCTATCTTCTTGTATTTACTAACAGTAGCTTTGTGGCATAAAATATGGTCTATTTTAGAGAAGGATCCATGTGCTGCTGAGAAGAAAGTGTATTCATTCTTTGTTGTATGGTATATTCTATATATGTCCGTTAAGTCTAAATTGCTGATTGTGTTGTTGAGATCTATAGTTTCTTTATTCAATTTTTGTTTGGACGATCTATCCAGTGGTGAGAGAGGTGTGTTAAAATCGCCTAGTATTATTGTGTTGTGGTCTATTTGATTTCTGGAATTGAGAAGGATTTGTTTGACGTACGTGGATGAGCCAATGTTCGGGGCATAGATATTTATGATTGTTATGTCTTGCTGATTTATGCTTCCCTTAAGCAGCATGTAATGTCCTTCTTTATCCCTTCTGACTAGTTTTGGTTTGAAGTCCACATTATCTGAGATGAGGATGGATACTCCAGCTTTTTTGCTGTGTCCGTGTGCATGGTATGTTTGTCCCCATCCTTTCACCTTTAGTCTATGGGTGTCTCTTTCTATGAGATGAGTCTCTTGCAGGCAGCATGTTGTTGGATTTTTCTTTTTAATCCAATCTGCCAGTCTGTGTCTTTTGATTGATGAATTCAGGCCATTAACATTCAGGGTTATTATTGTGATATGATTTGTATTCCCAGTCAATTGACTCATATTTGTTTTTGACATGATTTGGTTTCTCCTTTATTTGGCTATTCCTTTAGGCTAGCGCCTCCTGTTGCTGATTTGCATCATTGTTTTTCATCTCTTCCTCATGGAATATTTTGCTGAGAATGTTCTGTAATGCTGGCTTTCTTTTTGTAAATTCCTTTAGCTTTTGTTTATCATGGAAGGATCTTATTTCATCGTCAAATTTGAAGGTAAGTTTTGCTGGGTATAAGATTCTTGGTTGGCATCCGTTTTCTTTCAGGGCTTGGTATATGTTGTTCCAGGCCCTTCTAGCTTTTAGGGTCTGGATTGAAAAATCTGCTGATATTCTTATTGGTTTCCCTCTGAATGTAATTTGATTCTTTTCTCTCGCGGCCTTTAAAATTCTGTCTTTATTTTGTATGTTAGGTATTTTCATAATAATGTGCCTTGGTGTGGGTCTGTTGTAATTTTGTATGTTTGGAGTTCTATAAGCCTCTTGTACTTGGTTTTCCATTTCGTTCTTCAGATTTGGGAAATTTTCTGTTATTATTTCATTGAATAGATTGTTCATTCCTTTGGTTTGTTTCTCTAAGCCTTCCTCAATCCCAATAATTCTCAAATTTGGCCTTTTCATGATATCCCATAGTTCTTGGAGATTCTGTTCATGATTTCTTACCATCTTCTCTGTTTGTTCAACTTTGTTTTCAAGGTTAAATATTTTGTCTTCAATGTCTGAGGTTCTGTCTTCCAGGTGTTCTATCCTATTGGTTATGCTTTCTATGGAGTTTTTAACTTGGTTTATTGTTTCCTTCATTTCATGGATTTCAGTTTGGTTTTTTTTCAGTATCTCTAACTCTTTATTGAAATGATCTCTTGCTTCCCGTATTTGGTCTTTTAACTGTTGATTGGTGTGATCATTTAATGCCTGCATTTGCTCTTTCATCTCCTCCTTCAATGCCTGCATTTGCTCTTTCATCTCCTCATTAGCTTCCCTGATCATTTTAATTACGTACATTCTGAACTCCCTTTCTGACATTTCTTCTGCTGTGCTGTCATTGGGTTTTATTGATGTAGTATCTAGGTTTGTTTGGGACATTTTCTTCCCTTGTTTTCTCATAATGGTCAGTTGTCAGTGGGACCCTGAGATATTGCAGTTTTCCACTATTGGCTTACAGTGTCCCAGTAGATTTCCAGTGTATCACCTCCCAGCCTTCAGTAGCCTGATGTCTTGGAGGAATCTGATAAAGCAGCTCATTCGAAGAATACTGCCCCTAGCCCCCTACTGGTTCCACGTTTTGGAACTGGCTCTGTGCGGAAATGCTCTCACTGTGGGCCTGCACCGTGCAGCTGGCCGTGTGGGAAGAGCCCACTGCCGGAGTGTGGAAGACTACCTTGGGAAGACTCAAGCTGCCCTGCCCGGCTCTGCTAAGCCACCTCTATCTGGGCCTGCCACCCGGGCTGAGCTTTACCCAGTGGGCAGACTCACCCGTGGCTCCACTTCAGTCCGAGTCTCTCAATGCCTCCCCTTCTTAACTCCTGGGTTCTGGAGCGACCGGGGGTGCAGTCTCCCTCTAGGCCGCCATCTTGGATCGCCCCGTGAAGAGAGCCCGCAGCCGGAGTGGGCAGAGCCGCCTGAAGAGGTCTCCGGCTGCCCTGCCCTTATCGAAGAGTTGTTTTTATAAAAATTAAGAGTGCTTTGGGAAAGTTCCATAGAGGCTGGTGGCTTAAGTAAAAATTACAGTCAAATTAGGTAAAAAATAAGACCATGAAAAAGAGTCCTCAAAAGCTAAGTGTATTTTATCTTGAGATTATCTTACTGTGCACCTCTCACTGATGCTCTGACTGGAATCTCTAATGATGCTCTGTGGCTTAAAAGGCAAAGCTGAGCTCCAACCAACAACAGGTTCTTACACAAAGCAAAAGAGAACTCAATCAAAGTACACTTAGAGGTTTTAAGGTGACTATGCATCAATTTTATGATTCCTGGCTTCAACTGACTCTACTAATTAACCAACTACCTGTCCCAATTGCGTTGTCTAAGAGGTTACTTGCTCTCATGATTGCATCAAGAGACCTTTTCCTTCCTTGTTCTGCTCTCTTGAGAGCATTAATTCCAACCAGAGCTTCAATATAGCTTTTAAACAAATAAGTACCAAATCTGCATGCTCTTTGCAGCAAGGATCACTGGTGCCTTCATCACTGCATCCCCCACCTGTGCTTTGAATGCGGTAACTACTTTAAAAAAAGGTGAGACTTAAAGTGCATTGAAAACATTAGGCTGTAAATTATAACCCAAGAATTAGAAGTTGGACTTGAAGGAATGTGTCATAAAAAATCCCTTTGTTTTGAAGTCATAATGTACTCCTACTCAATAATTAAAGGAGCTCCATTAATAGTTATGATAGGAAAATTACTTTCAGTTGTGTAGCTGAAGCTTAATAAAAAAAATCATTTTTCATTTTTGGAAGCATATAGACAACATCAAGTATGGGTGGTATGCAGTATTACTTGAAAGTCTAAAGTTTCACTTCTCTCTTGAGCCCTGTGAACTGATTTCCTGTGAATCAGACAGGACAGATATGATTATCTTTTCCCTTTGACAGATGAAAGAACTAATTGTTCTAACAGTTACTCACTTACTCAGGAATGAATCCAGGGTGCTTAACCACCAAGCCACATCCCTGGCCCTTTCTACTTTTTATTTTGAGACAGGGTCTTGCTAAGTTGCTTAGGGCCTTGATGAGTTGCTGAGACTGGCCTTGAACTTGTGATCCTTCTGTCTCAGCCTCCTGAGTCACTGGGATTACAGGTGTGTGCCACACCCCTGGCATTCACTTCATCTTGACCTCACAGTTTGTGATTCACATTGACTTTGTGCCATGACATTCTGCATATCAAGTCATCGTTTAGATGCCCTTTTACAACTGGACAGGAGCATCAGGGACCAGATAATGAAAAGTCAAACCTTTAGATTAGTAGTTTTTGCTCTTCTGGCCTCAGGATTATGACAGTGGACTTCAACACAGTTTCCAACCAAGTTCTCAGGAGGAAAAATAATTCATTTAAAATATCTTCCTATTAATTAACATACCCAATTTGCTTTCCTTTGATGAAATAGTCATTCCAAGAAAAGGAACTGACAGTGATGGGAGTTTTGACGTGGGGTTATTTTAGATTAACCTACTTTGTCTTAGAGAAGGAAAGTCCAGTGTGTGTACATGTGGGTGGGTGAAGCAAGCGAGGCTGTGAGAGAAGGGCATTGTCATTGTTACTGAGGTTATTAAAATATTGTTTCCAGGGGTCGAAGAGTGGAACTATCGACTAGAACGGGAAACAGCAGTGTGATCCCAGATATTTGTTTCTATTTCTATTTTAATTTGGGTTGAATTTAATATTATAACAACTTGATTCTTACTATCTTTTATTTGACAAATTACTCTATTTTACTTTTAAGTAAAACTATTGGTAGTTTCTTTGTTAAGACTCAAAATATTCCTGAAAACTACAGCATAAAGAATGCTTATGAAGCAGATTATGATGTCCTTTAGGAATAGATTTAAAATTAAATGTTGAATATCTGACTCAGGAGTTAGCATTGGATACATCATAATATGATCACCTATGTCTCATATCAATTAAGAAATTGGTATAAATATCTATCACATAACATAATAAAATTATAATACCAGTGGGGAGGGAAAGAAGAAATGATATTGACCAAATTATATTATACTGTGTGCATGTACAAATATGTAACAACAAATCCCACCATTATGTACAACTATAATGCACTGGTAAAAATATGGAAGAAATTGTACCAGTTTTATAAAAGTCACAGAAAAGTCAAGTATATCTTTTAGGCAAAGAAATACAACAATCTACATTTGTGTATGTGTGTGTGGTGAGGGGGTTGGGCATTAAAAAGTCATGTTTTGAGGCTGGTGATGCAACTCAGAGGTAGAATGCTTGCCTAGCATGCAAAAGGCCCAGGGTTCAATTCCTACCTACACACACACACATAGATTATGTTTTGTTTTCCTGGATGCTGATCTTTCCTATGATCTCTCTGCTTGTCTGATGTCTCTGAGTTACTAAAGGCAGTGCTATAGTGAAAAGCTGAATAAGTCATTGGAAGATTTGGAAAGTTTACTTCTAAGGCTGGTATATGGTCCCCTTCTGTGCATTCTAACATTCCATAAAATTAAACATTTCCCCCCTAAAAGTACTGTGCTAGTTATCTCACTATATATGTTATAATAAGCGTTAAGCCACAAATTCATAATTTCATGTGTTGCCTTGAAACCGGGAAGAATTTAGAGTGTGCTTGATGGTCCTGCTTTAGAATATTGTCAAATATCATCCAAGAAATTTGAAACAATAGTTCCTGTTTCTTTAGTCAAGCTATACATCTGCGGCAGTAGGGCATTCTAAATCATTTTCTCCATTACCAAAGTACTGTTCGCTAGTGATATCCAGGATGAGGTTTTTTTGACTTATGAAAGCTCATCATCTACTTCTCCCTTTGCCTTCCTCTAACTCCTTAAATAGCTGAAAGCTGCAAAGGTGGAGGTTAGTCATAGACCATAGCAAGGCACCCAGATACAGCGAAGTGGGTGCAGCTACCCAGCCATGGTTTTAGCCACCAGCTACTCCTAACTTGGAAAATCTGCTGACAATTACCACCCGGCCCTGAGCAACATCTTGTGAAAAAGGAGTTATAACACATCTCTCACAGAATCCTCCAAAACACAGAATGCCTTGAATGTAGCTTCCTTCATCTGCCAAAGAAGCCTGGTAAAGGTGGCAAGCAGCAAAGCAAATGTGTTAATTAGGTGACAGCAAGAAACAAAAGGGCAAAGACACAGAGTAGAAAGCTTGTAAGGATAAAAAATACGTGATTTCTGTAATTGTGAAAAGAAAAGATACTAACAAGCCATTTTATTTTTTTATTGGCGGATGATCACTAGATATGCTGGTAATATGTGTTGTTACATATTCATGTAAGCACGCAACATAATTTGGTGAATTTCATGCCCTGGTACCAATCCTTTCTCTCCCTATCTCCCCTGGCCTCCTTTCTCTATTCTACATGTCTCCCCTTTTTTTTCATGAAATGCTGATCCCCCCACTTTTCTCCTTTTATGTCTCTAGCTTCCACATGAGAAAAAAACATATGACCCTTGACTTTTTGAGTTTAAAAAGCCATTTTTAAAATTTCAGTATTCATCTGTTTTAGGTGTTGATTTCCTTTGCAGATTAAACCACTGAATTCCATTTGTAGTAAAGAGATTTAAATTAAAAACTTCAGACAGTGGAAATTATTTACTCTAGGATCCTAAACAGTAATTTAGAATCATCTATTTTTTCAAGTTATAGATCCGTTGTCTTTCCCAACTTTTTCTCAACTTCCCTCAATTTGAAAATGAACATATCTGATTAAAATGACAAATTCTCTTAAGCCAGAGAGAATGCTGAAGTTCCCAAATGTTAAATTAGCTCTTCTCAAATATAAGGTTTTCAGTTTCTTTAATTTCTTCTTGCTTAGAAATAAATTAGTAAGTCAGTAATATTCCTCAGGATTTACATTTTTTTTTTTTTTTTTTTTTGGGGGGGCAAGTTAGGGCCTTGTGCTTACAAGGCAAGCACTCTACCGACTGAGCTATCTCCCCAGACCCAGGATTTACAACTTTTAAATTACATGCATATATTTTTAAATACTTCAAATTATATGCATATAGAAATATAATTATATAATACTATTATTAAAATAGTAAGGAAACAAAAATAAAATAGAAGTAACAATAGACCTTCTAAGAGCAGTATAAGTAGCCCATATATTACAGGATCTACCCCAAGTCAGTGTTATGTAAATTTAATTTATAGACCCTGGATTCCTTTGTGTTAGCTGCTCAACTCTATACTGATATCTTCAAGAAACTAGCAGCATACTTCACCATGGAAATGTAATATTATAAAGACAATGCCATTAGTGATTTTATGTACTTCTACATGCTCTTCTTGAATTTGAAATAATGGATAAGTTCAGGTAATAATTTTTTCTCTTTCAAATTTTATGACTAAAATATTGAGTTGTATTTTACAGCCTACATTCATTACATTCTGTAGAGTCAGCCAGGAGCTTTAGGCAAAGATTACCTTTAGAGTCTGGAATTAGATGCAAAGAAATCAGAAGTTTAAAATGAGTAATCATGTATTCAAGAAGCATAAGAATTTTCCAAAGATTCTGGAATACAACTAAATACTGCATACCGAGTGATATATCAGCAATAGTTTTCCAATGCTCTGTACAATTTCTTTTTCTTTTGTGGCCAAGATAATTTTCAATTCAAGTGTTGGCCAGAATTATTACGATGAACTTCAGTTCCTCCATAGCAGTTTGGGTACTGTTTTCATAGGAGGTATTCATTTAGCAACTTTTATACTGAAAACAGTAAAGAATTTTTAGTTATGAGGATCCTCATAATTAACTGGTCTCAATTCTAAAACAGAAAGAGGGAAATTTAAAGAGTCAAATTCAGTAACAAGTAAGGTCACATACTATTTACACAGAATAAGATTCCAAAACTTCTTCAGACCATTTTTTTTTTTCAAATTAGGTAGGTTCTCATCATAATGAACAAGTACAATTTCTTAATATTACATGTTTAAATAGAATGAGAACTTGGTTTCCACAGAAGAGAGATGGAAAGAGCAGGATGCTGATCTAGATTCTAGTCTTGCTGAGCAACAAATTTTCTGTAAGACCCAGAAGTTTCTAATGCTATCACAGTCACTGTGGTAAAATATGGGTTATTTACCAACATGCACAATACTCTGCTTTGATCAGTAAGCCAGTGTACTTGTAAATGAAAGCATTTTGAAAAATATAATGTGTTATTCCTCATTAGCAAAAAGCACATGCCAGGCACATTTAATCTTTACAGTAGTATAAATGTCACAGGCTAGCTTTGTTGTAAATTTTGTTCACTTTATGGTTTTTGGCAACTTATAATTTCAGAGTCCACCTAAAAAAATTCAGCACTAGGGACTGTCTTTAGATTGAATTAGCTAAACAGATCTACCCTCATCTTGAGCACTCACTTCCCATTATTGATGGTGACAACTAAATTTCTGTTAGAATACCATAAAATTATGCATTATGTAATAAACGCCACCACATTACTGAGGCATTTGAGAAATAATTTACTTCCCTTAGAAGTCAGGTCAAGAGAAGAAATAAAATTATCATTTATGCATAACTTCAACCCCCCCCCCCAAGTACATAAAAAGAACTGGATTTCACTGTCAAGATTTGAGATTATTATATTTATTTTACTTTTTTTTCCCTTTTTACATAGGGAACTTTTGTTGGCATTTAAAATGTAATTTGGAAATGAAATTGATGTACTTTTTGCCACCGATAAAACAAATACATACGACAAAACGAATACAAAGTCATTTCAGCCTGTAAGATTTGTTTTTAAATTATTCTATTTGCAGTCAGGGGAAATACATGAGATCATTTCTTTTCCTCTGCCAAGAGCAAACTGATTTCCCCATCCCACGTGGACAGTTGAGCAGTACTAGTCTAGCAAGCTCCAAGTGTCAAATCATCTGTGGCCACGCAAACGTCTTGGTTAGTAAACTGGATGGGACAGTCTTAGTCCTAGTCCGTGGGGCATCTGCTGTTCAACTAGGGAGACGGTGCTGACTTTGTGTCTATCCTCTGCGGCTGCAGCATCACGCAGAAGGGAGAAATAAAGAAAAAAAAAATAAAGGTACTCAGCAGGATGCACGCGGTTGCTGCCATCATTTCTTCATATGTATGTATACTGTACTACTCCCCACGTGCGTTCCAAGAGCTGGATCTCTCACACACACACCTGCACACAGAACCTCACCCAGTTTCAGGCCCAGACATGTCCCCCGCCCACCCGGAGTCTCCCGCCCCTCCGCCTTTCCTCCACCCGCCCGGGCTCCACGTGGGCCCACCCCGGCGCCAGGCAATCGCTGGGCCCACTGAACCCCTCGCCGGCCCCGAACTGGGAGGGAAGGCGCGGCCCCGGGGTCGGACGGACAATGCGGGCGTCCAATCGAGCCTAGCACTGCCTCTCCGAAGGGAGGGAGCGGCGGCTCTGACCGGCCCAATGAGCGGGGAGCCCGAGTGGGACTTCCTCCCGGAATCCCGTTGGCCAGAATAGCGGGGCCGTGGGTGACACGTAAGTTGGGTGGGAGGTGGCGGCAGCCGAGGCTCCAGCAGCCGGGTCAGTGACACTGTACCACCCTGCCCCAAACCCGGCCAAGGCAATCTGCCCCTACCTGTCCACCACCCTGCTGGCCATGCGCGGGGGCGCCGCCCGGAGCCCGCTCCCTTTGTTGGGCTAGCACCCTCTCTTCTAAGTGGCAACAAAGTCGTGCAGTGGGAGCCGGCGCGAGGGGGCGGGGAGCAGCCGGGGCGGGACTCCGAGAGCCGCCGGGGACAGCGGGGCCAAAAAGTGGGGAGGAGGGAAAGAGCAGGCGGTGTCTGGGGACTGGCGCGAGGGCAGCCAGTCCTAAAGTATGCAGAGGGCCCCCTCCTGGGCCCGGGCACTCGCTGAGAGCGAGGCTTGCAGAAGTTTGGCGGCCGCTGCCGGGGCTGCGTTGATGGCTGTGCGCCCCGCGGCGCGCGGGGGCTGAGCGGGCGCCACTTCCCCTCCGGCCCCGCTTTTGTGTCTCGCGTCTCCTCCTCATGCGGTGTCCGGCCACCTCCTGCGGTGGCCGCTGCTGAACGCACGCTCGGGCCGAGGAGAGGAGAAGACGGCGGCGACCGCCGCAGCGCAGGGTCCAGGCGGGACTATGGGAAACGGGATGTGCTCCCGAAAACAGAAGCGGATCTTCCAGACGCTGCTGCTGCTGACCGTGGTGTTCGGCTTTCTCTATGGCGCGATGCTCTACTATGAGCTGCAGACACAGCTGCGGAAAGCCGAGGCGGTGGCGCTCAAGTACCAGCAGCACCAGGAGTCCCTCTCCGCCCAGTTACAAGGTACAGTGGACGCGCCCGGCGCGCGGCCAACTTTGCCCCGCGCCTTCACCGGGACTGAAAAAGTGGCGTTCGCGAGCCGTTTGCACTGCTGTGTCACCTCTGACCTTCAGGGACTTCAGAGTGAGCGGTGCAGGGCTGCCGCCCACCCCCGCCCCCCAGCGTCAGGGGAGATGACATCCCCATTCTCTTCCTTCTTTTCTGCGGTTTCCTTTGAAATCGGTTGCGCCAGCCGGTCATCCAGCCGAGCTTTGGTGGGCGGGTGCACAGGAGTCCTTTACCCTAGCACTTGTCAAAGGCCCAGCTACAGTCCAGGCAGACAAACTAGTAGCTCTGCAGCCGCTTCTGCCAGCCCGTCCCTTCCGTGGTTTCTAGGTGTTTGCTTTCAAGTTGACTTTGCCAGTTGCCTAAGAAATGGGGAGTTGGGCAGTGATGTTTTCGAAGGAAAAATAAACTGTGACCTAATAACCCCAACTAGAGTCAGTCGAATGGGACTTAAACCTGCTATTTTTTTTTTAATTGTTAGTTTAATAGGGTGAGTTGAGAGATTTCGGGTGTGTTGGAAAAGTCCATACTACTTAACTGCTCATGATCCTAAAGGTATTTTGTCTTTTTTTTTTTTTAATTAAAATTTGTCTTCCTGAGTAGCTTTTAGTTCATCACAGAGCTGTGTGTGTGTGTGTGTGTCTGTGTGTGTCTGTGTCTGTCTGTCTGTCTGTCTGTCTTGCAATTAGCTTTGGGAAGTCAAAGGAGAAACAGTTTTTCACTTTGTCAGGCACGGCAAACTTAACTTGAGCAAAATCTGTAGAAAGAATTAAAGCTTGTGTCCTTCTAGTTTGGAATATCATTTAATGTAAATTTCAGAAACAAATGATGTGGTCTTGTTAAGGACATAATCATCATATATACCTATATATTTTTTGAAAGCTTGTAGCTTTTACCTGTGCTTGTGGTTTGTTTTCAACACTTATATAGCCCTTTCTCCAACAACCCCCGCCACAGTGATAAATATTGAAATGCTGACAGTCTTTGCTGATAATGCAGATAGAGCTTATTTTATATTATTAAGCAGAAGCAAGCTGGAGGGGCCTTTCTGTTTGTGTATGTGTATACAAATATAAAACAGATGCCTTTTCCTTGCTCCAGCTATTCTGAGTGTTTTCTAGTAAAAACTTTAAGATGAGAGAAAATGATACACAGCTGATTGCTTGGACTCATTTGTTCTTCCCGACTTAGAAAAAGGAAAGTATTTTTAGCCCACTGAACTTTCATAGCCACAGGCAATGAAAATATGTGGCTGGGCTTGGCTCAAAAGGAAAACCTGTTTTGATACACTCTTAGGTTAAAAATTTTTCTTTAAGTATGTTCAGATTTACCCATGAGTTGTGGTATGAGAAGGGTGAGTATTATTTATTTAGAAGTTAATAGCAGCTTCCCTATGAATTTCAGTGCACCAAGACCAACAGAAAAACTTGCTGTCTACTAGGACATCAGGGTGACTGGATTTTCGCAAAGGTGTGGCAGAGGCATGTATGGGGTTACATGGAGTTGTGTTCCTTAGTTTCTTATTTAGGAGACCCAGGGAGGCAGGGCTTCATTTTCACCATTACATCCTTGGCATTATATAGTACCTGATACTCAAAAGGAGAATCCATATGTATTAATTTAAACAACAAACTGCAGTGAGAAGTTAATTTCAGACACTTGTCTGCTTTCTTAGGCTTTGCTTCTACGTCTCTGCTTTTTGAAAAATCAAACCAAACAACAAATATTTTGCCCAAGTAGCTCTCTTGCCTTAACTGCCAGTGCCAGAAGTTGTTGACTGAGACCTGGGTTTCTGAATCACAGCTTTTTTTTTTTTTGCAGTGTTCCACTTGAAAATCAATCTCAATTTCTTTTCTCTGTTAATTTGTCTTCTTTCCATGGTGGTAGTAGGTAGGGAGGGGTGGAAAATGGTGATAGGAGATCATTAAAATGCATAATTTTTGCTTTGTAGCAGGAGATGAAAATATTTGTACCTAGTTTGAATGGGTGGCCTTAAAGTTCATTTCCTAATTTACTCTCTTGCCATTTCCTCTTGGATTGTATTGCTGCAATACTTAAAATATGATTATGTAGAAAGAATTAATTCACAAGCAGACTAAAGTTTCTTCTTTTTTTAATGGATTTACTCTTGACTTCTGTAACATTTATTTTGGATTTCACATTTGCAGGCCATTTAATAAATATTTTCTGATGGCATGCAGCTTTTTCTTTCCTTTTGCAATGACACGTGATATTTTACTTAGCAGTATTATCTACTACCTGCATAGATGGGTTTTTAGGGCATCAGACTCTCCTTTCTTAAGACTTGTTTAGGGAGCAGGATCTCTTGAGCTGGGTTGGGTTAAAATCAGAGTTAATTTTGAGTGACCTTCTTTTAAAACCTGACTCTTGAAAAAGTTCAAGTAGTTTTGTTCTATAACCAGATAATATACATTCACTAAGTGAGCATAGTTGGGTCATCTTTGGATGAAGAGAAGGCTGTACTCTAGAAATTCCTTTAAAGGAGGTTACTTTTTACCCTGAGTAAATATTGTGGTGGAATAGTCCCATAAACAGGAGATAGTGAAGGGTAGCATGGGGAAAGTTGAGAGACTAGCCTACCCCTCCACTAAAACCCATGTCTATGCCTGTCTCTGTCAGTCAATCAGTCATCTGTCTATCTGTCCATACATCCATCAGTCATAAATGTTTCTAGGTCCTATACTGATACCTTAGTTGCACTGAGGAGTAGGGCATAGGTCACATGCTGGTAGCAGAGGCAGTAACAACCTTTGAACAGCACAATATTTATTTCACATTTAATTTTTTTTTTTTTTCTCTGCTTTTCAAGTGCACCATTCTGTGTACCTATTAGCAGTGCTTCTTGGGCTAGACTGCCCATTAGAATCACTTAGCAGCTCCCAGACCAATTAAATCACAATCTGCAGGGGGTGGAACCCAGGCCTCAGTAGTCTTTAAAGCTCCCCAGGTAATTCCAGTGTGCAGCCGTGGTTGAGGAACACAGCTTTATAATCTTAAAACTGAGCCACTTTATACATTTGTTTTTGTTGATTAGGCCCCAGAGACATCTGTGTCTTATCCTGAGCACGCGAGTAAAAGCAGACTGGTTTTTGGATTGCGATTCAAATTCTAGTTCTGCAACTTTTTGGGTGAACTTTGGCCTCCTTTTTCCTATTTATGAAATGGAGGTTGGGATAACTCATTTTGCAGGGGTGTTTTGAGGATTAAATAAAATAATTCCCATAGAACTCTTAGCATATACCTGGCACATAGTTGCTCTTTAAAGATCAGCTGTTCATATCATCAGAGTCCCTGTTTGAGTTGGTTTGTCTATTTTTCTCTTCCCAGGTTTGTACAGATTTTGAAATTGACAAAATTTGTTTTTGTAATTAGCCACCTACTTTGATTATTTCTAAATGAACATCAAGGAAAATAGAAAAATAGGGATAAATCCAGGGTCCTTTACTCTAGAGAAGAGTTCTTCCTTAACATTTAAATATAGAATTAAGAGTATGGTTACGAATGGACTCTCTTCTAGATCATATCAGATTAGGAGAGGGGAGCAACTTTAAGTGAACGACCATGTGCAATTAAGATCTGAGAGAAAGATAACTGAAGAGTTTTATAAATAGTTTTAGTGGCAAAGAGCCCTGTGTTCCTAAAACATTGGGTTATAGCACTGTAGTGCCTTTTATCTTCCCTATGATGACCAAAAAAAAAAAAAAAAAAAAAAAAATTGAGAAGGGTTTATATAATGTTTTAAATGTTCCTATTTCAGATAAGTATATTATGGCTGTTTCAAATAAAAGAGTTGGGTGCTTCTGAGAGTTACATTTGTTGTTTAAGTTTATCTTCCTTTCGTATTGGGCTCTCTGCCACTTAGGAAGGCCCACTAGCCTAAGCATAGAGACTTCCTATTGAAATTGGTTACATCTTGGTTTTCCACATTTCCTAAATCTCCTTTCAAAAAAGAAAAATCTCCATCAGTTCAGTTTTTTAATTCCTTCATCTCCAGTACCAGGTGCCTGGCGTACAGTAGGTACTTAGTAAATAGTAAGTCTATATCTATGTAGTCTTCTCCCTGCCTATGAATGTACTTATTTATGGAGGGAAGTGAGATGTAGTTGTGAGCTGAGTAATCTGAGCAATGGGCTTAGCTTTCTTCTATCCTTTTTATTATGATCTTGGGCAAGTGAGTTAACTTCCCTATGACTCAGTTTCTTCATGTGTAATAATTGGGATAATAGGATTTTTAAAAAGCTATCATGAGGATCATTAGTGTTTGAAACTTGCATTTGGGCTATTGGGGAATGCAACAGAATGATTTGCAGACCTCTAATATAGGTGACAAGTGTGGGCAATGTGTGGTAGATGCAGTCATTTTCAAGTGCAAAACTAGGATTTATTAACTTCAGTTGAGACAATGTTTATGAAATAGTTTCACTAATGTGCATCTTACAGTATAAAAGTAGATACTTATCAAGCTGTTGTTTAAAAGAATGCTGTTTAAATTCAGTAGGTTTTTACATGTACATTCATTCATTCCCTGATTAAAAGATAAAAGCTCTAGATACTTTAAAAAACTGAGTAAAACTTTCTGTTAAATGCATATGATTCAGACAGAAGTATATAACCAGTTCTATACATGATGTGTGTCTTAGTCATCCCTGTAAAATGGATCATGCCAACTCTATAATGAGAATAACTGGTTGACTATGTAAGAGAATTGTGCTCTTAGTTTGCGTTCTGAAACCTTACCTCCACTTTTTAAATTTTTTCCTGTCTTAGCAAGGACAGTTTTCTATAGGGCTGGGATACAAGACTGCGTTTCAGTGGCTGAAGGAATAAGTGAATTGGAGTTGGGAAAATGAAGACTGAGGATGGAGCAGACCCAAAAGCAAAGCAATGGGGAGAAACCAGAAGAGGGGAGGAAGAAACAAAAAGGGGAATTGATATCAGCTGATGACTTTTCAAGCACTCAGGAAGATTGTTCACATCTTCATGTTCTGAAGAAAGACAGTAGGGACTACTGGAGGGAGAGTTCCTGTGGGCATCAGATGCCGCTGGAGTGAAACTGGTGTTTACCAGTAGTTTGGTCTCAGGCAGGCTAGTGACCTTTCTGAATTTCACTTTCTTCACATTCAAATTAGGGCTAAGGAGGTCTATCTTGCACACTTGTAGAAATTACAAATACTGTCCCTAAAGTGACTAGCTTGAGTCCTGGAGTACAATACTACTACTGGGACTGCTGTTGCTGGGTTAGTATTGGGCTTCTCTGTATGGGGCCAATGCTTTACTACATGTGGTAGGTACTGGCGTTATTAGTTGTGGCCTAAATGTGACTGTTTTCAGAGCTGTGTGCTGATGAAACTTTAAGAAACACTCTCGTCTCTTCTACACTTTTTACCCTTTTGGGGGGCGGGAAAGAAAACCTGAAAACACTTTACAGAATAGCAGCCAAGAGTTGCTGTTTTTCAGTTTGACAACCAAGTGTTCCTGTTTTATCATGAAGGACAAAATGTGTTAGCTACTTTTGCCAGTAGGTGATTTGTGAATTTTCTAACTTTGTTTAGAAGTGAAAAGTATATGTATGTAGCTTACTATGAAAGAAAAATGGTAATATCTATTTCCCTTTGGAGCCACTGATAAGAGGAGTAAATTTATCATGGTAGGATTTAGAAGATTTATCTGAAGAGATTAATTTATTTTTAATACACATTTACTGAGTGCCTACCATGTTCAAGGTACTCTGCTAAGCATGTTACATGCATGATACTGTTAATCAGAGACACTAGCACTTTCATGTGAATGACCAGTCTGTGACTTAGGTTAATTAACCCAGCAGTGAAAAGATGTGATCTAATGAAACTGAGCTTAGAACCCTAATGTGACTTTATAGCCTGTGTTTTTTTCCATGACACACCATTGCCCTCAAAATTATTTTAGTATCTCTCATGATGATATTAATGGTTTGAGAAAGTAGGTTAAGTGGGTCATCTGAGAATTCAAGATAAAATTTAGAGTTGGAAGTAACAGGTGTGATTATCTGAGGCAGCATCTCCAGGGTTTCGGACGTTTGCTGCTGCTGTGGAAGATGATCTTGGTTGGCACTGGAATTGATTTTTGGTGGATGCAGATGCTTCCTGAAATAACATCGAATCATATGATGAAAACGTATAATTCCTTTTTATCATTTTCTTGACAAATCAAGGAGAAACTCTCGGTGTAATGCTAGAATCTCCTAGAAATGACTGCTCACCTGTTTTTTTAGCAGACAGACTGGGTAACCAACAGACTGACAGCTAGAACTTAATAATTGTTTTGTTGTCTTATGTTATACAATTTTAATTTAAATGATCTATTGACTACCCATCCCATTAATGCCATGTAAATCAAATTTTTAATTGATGAGGCAGTGGTGTAAAGTTTTCTTTCCAGAAGTTTATTTTAGGGGAAAGTGAGTCTTTGTTAACTCTTAGTACCCTACAGGTTTTGCATGGGTGTGATTAGAATACATGTGAAGTAGGGAGGGGGGATGGGAATAGGAAAGACAGTGGAATGAATTGGACATAACTTTCCTATGTTCATATATGAATAAACGATCAATGTAACTCCACATCGTGTACAACCATAAGAATGGGAAGTTATACTACATGTATTATAGTATGTCAAAATAGATTCTACTGTCATTTATAATTAAAAGGAATAAGTTAAAAATTTTTAAAAAAGAACTCATGTGAGAGGTCTGAAGTTTAGAAATGTACTAACTGGTCAAATCTGATACGTGTAACACTGAATTTTACAGTTAATAAACTAAATTCTGAGATGGGAAAGTCATTTGCTGAGTGTCTGAAGCTAAGGCCAGAGTCCACACACCCTGACTCCCAAACAAGATGCTGTTCCTTCACCTCCCTGTGCTGTCTCTGTAGACCAACAGCACCCTTTTCTCAGTTTGAACAGCAGTGGGCATTGCTATTTTTAAACAATGCTGTGTATTTCTGAATGGCGTACTTGTGTTCTTTGTTTTTATTGGCCCAAGAGTGCTTGCACTGAGGACATGTCTGTCAGTCATTGCCTTCACTAATAAGCTTCACTAAACAGGCCCGTTGCCTCAGGGGACATGGGTATGGAATAAATTGTTCTCTGTAAGAGTCTGACATTTAAAAAATATTGCTTTAACTATTTTTCATATATAAAATGTCACAATATGATAGATAGTGAACAGAGAAGTAAAAGATGTGCTGTCATTCTGAAGGATAGGTCTTGTAGAACATTTGAATGATACCATTTGCTTTTCTTTGAGGGTAAGTGAATTAAAAATACTATCATTTTAGGGGAATCAAACATTCCATTTTTCAGTTCACATGTTATTCAGAATTTCTTCCTTAATTGAAAATTTTGCAAGAAATAACAAAAATTTCAAATGAAGCTATTTAAGAAGACTCTGACATTGCCTATGTGCTATCTTGACAATGGCTGTAATGCTAAAAATAATGATAAACATAGATTAAAGTTGGATAGCTGATAATTATTTGATTACTTAATTTGGTTTAAATAGAGCAATTAATCAAGTTTTACATTAGTGAGATTTAATGTTATTATAAATCTTTATTTTCTATCATTCTGTCACACTGCCTCAATATCTTAACCTTTTATTAAGCAGAGAGGGAACTTTTAAAAGGACTTTGCATTCTGCTTAGAGATTTGGATGCTCTAAAACAAGTTAAGTAATACCGTCCAATATCACTTTTATTAGAACATGAAAAATAAATCTTAACTATATCAGCCAAAATCTAAAAGTCATTCAGGTTTGATCCAAGTGTGGTGAGCTTTCTTGGATATAATTCCTTAAGTATAACTCTTCAAATACAGTTTCTCTTTAACTGTGAAACTAAATGGTCAAATTATCTGCCTTTAATACAGACTACCTATGTTTTTCTGTTCAAAAGAGGCTGAAAATGTGAAGTATGTCGGGGTCAGTGGTCCATAGCAATTCTAAAATCCAAGCTGGCAACTGCTCTGTGATGCGGCCTTGAGGCCTGGCAATAATTTTCCAATGGCTCCTGACACTACCTTTGGGCAAAGAGGTTCTAGCCTTGGAGTGATTCTGCTTTTTTAAATGAAAGGTAGAATATGTTTGCAACTGAGTAGTTTTTCATATTTCTTCCTGCCAGTAGAATTTTGGAGGTCCATGGCCTCTTTCATTTCAGTTCATAGTGGCCTCGTTTATCCTGATAACAACCCTCTCAAAAATTTTGTGGGCTCTCTGTGAAACTTCCTGAAAATTTTTCCCACTAGACAGAAGCCACATCAACCTTTCTCTTGGAAATTTGTCCTTCTCTACTTTGGCATACGCTAGACAGGTAAGGGACAAGGCCCTTAAACTTCTTAAAGGCCTCTTTAGAGGATCTGAGACACTCTTAGGAGGTCCTGTGATGTGACTGAATGTACCTTGAGACATTCCTTTTAATCCTTCCAAGGTCATAATAAAGAGGTGTGATGGCCATACCCTCAGCTTTTGTCCTTAGATCATGTTTCTATGATAGTGTCCTGGTAGAACCATATTTTCCTGTGGTGTCTTTCTTATTTGTAGCATGATTTTCTATCTAGAGAGGCTGAGAATTTTCATAACCATCAAACTCTGACTTCTGGCTTCCTTTTTTTTTATTTTGCCATTTTCCCCTCATTTGACTTTTCCCCTATAGTTTGGTATTAAATAGAAAGAAGAAACCAAAGTGATACCTGTAACATTTTTATAGGAAATCATAACTGGATCACACAGTTTATCTGGAAATGCTTACTTCCCATATAAGTGCAGGTGACTGAGGCCACATAACTGCACTTAAGTGTAGCTATTACTAAACTCTCAGGTATTCTATGACTTTTACTTTCTGATGAACTTTTTCTCATGTTCCCTTAAGTCCTTGTATCAATTTTCTTGAAGTTCAAAGTTGTGTGTGCTGTATGTTCTCAACTTCTTACATTCTCAAAACACTCTTCTTAAAGTCCACTACACAATTCCAAATCCACTTTTACCTTTCTAAAACCTGTGTAATCTCAAAATGAATTGACTTAGAACAGCAAACATTATCTCATAGCTTCTTTGGGAAAGAAATCTGGGCTTAGCTGGGTGACTCAAAGTCTGTCACGAGGTTACAGTCAAACTGCTGACCAGGGTTGAAGTCCTCTCTGCACTTGACTGGAATTGAAGGGACTGATTCAGAGTTCACTCCTGTGGTTGTTGGCAGGTCTGAGAAGATCCACTTCCAACTTGCTTCTGCTCTGCAGGGCCCTTCCACAGGACTGCCTCACAACATGGTGGCCATCTGGGTTTAGGGCAAGAGATCCAAGAAAGAAAGAAGTATGCGAGCATTGAAATGAAAGTAGAAGCATTTTAATAATCTTGGAAGTGATGTTCCATCACTTCTGCCATGTTTGGTTCCTTAGAATTGAATCACCAAGTTGAACCCACACTCAAGGGAAGAGGTTTGTGAAGATATGAAGAACAGAAGGTTGGAACCATTGGGGCTTGTCTCAGTCACTGCCTACCAGGAGGCAAGAATCCTTATTTGAACATTATGGTTGTCACTGTGGGCCACATCATCATTACCAAAGTCATTACATTCAGGGAGCACTTGCTACATGCAGGCTGTGTTCTCAGTTATTTTCTTGGATTATGTTACTTCATACTTTTGTAAAACTACATATTAAAATATGATTTGCTATAAAGTTCAAAGTATATCAGCAAGAAGTGGCATTTGAAATCCTGGTACTTTGGAGGAAAATCATCTGGTGCTTAACTATCCGACCTGTAAAAATTAAAATTCCATACAAATCTCTGAAGTATAAAGCAGCTAGTAGACTGTTGAGGGAAATAACAAAGAGGAAGGTACCCTCTCACTGAGGGTGTTTCCAACCCTGTAAATAATGTTAAAGTTCCTTCCTCCTACCAGTAACTGCATTTCCTTGGCAAGTAAATAGAAAGGAAGAGCAGGGTGTCTCTTCAAGTAGCATTTTTCATCTTCTTCTGACTTTATAGACTGCAGTCCTTGCTGAAGTTCTTGTTTTTTAATAGTTCATTTTTTTTCACAAAGTTTTCTGGTTTTAGATACCTTTGAAGCATTGATTGCTTGACTGGTGATTTCAATTTTTTCATTCACCGCTACTTTGAAAGTCAAGTTTTAAAAATTTATGATATATGAATAGTATTATGTGGTATTAATAAAATAAAATCAAAAGTAGAGTACTTTGGCACATTATGAAAAAATCATTAAGTATGTTCTGAACAGTTGTAATTCTAAGTTCAGAGTATGTCCTCATTCTCCCCAATAATTAAGACAATTATATCTATTTTCAATTTGACTTTCTTTGAACTTTCTGAAATGTATTTCACTGCTTTTCAGTCTTTTGGCCAAAATCAAGTGCAGTATCTGTTATCAGCTTAATAACTGATGCATTCTCTACCTGAAACATTTATTTTTATTTGTGATTGGATTTGGGAATGAATTGGGGATATTTTGTCAAAATTCATTTGCATCCATATTTGAGCTTTGAGGCCAGGTCTGCTCCTGTCATTGAGGACTGGCTGTTGGGTTTCTGTGGCATTAGCCATCCTACCCTGTCACTGCTCTCTCTGTGGCTGCCAGGTTTCTGCTGCAGTGTTCACTGGCACTGTCGGGCCTGTGGCCTTCTGCTCATGGTGGTATTTCCATGGATACCTTTAAGATCCTCAGGACATGTGATCTCTTTTCTTTGCTTCAAAAACCAAAATGAAGACAACCCCCTACATGTTCTGAAAAATATTGCTGTTATGCGGTGTGGTTCTTAGGGAGACTTACATGTTGTATTTTTCTCTCATATGATTTTCCTTTGGTTTTCTGAATTTGGCTAGGATTCCTAGGAATTGAACTGGAGGATACTCCCTCCTGTTGACACCAACCAAGGAAGCAGTGGCTGCCAGTTAGCTAGAATGATGGTTTTTGTGAATCTGTGCAAGACCCTTCATATAGGTTCTAAGAACTCTCCCAAGGGGCCTATAGTAGCAATACTTTGAATAGGCTGAGCATTTATAAAATCTGCTGTTTTTAACCCTTAGCCTCCAGCTGTTTTCAAAACTGCCTCCTATTTAGCAGCTACTCTTTGCCTAAGACCATATTGGAGAGTCTCATCTGTGACCCTCTGTTCCTTACAGGTAACATTTTCATTTTGGGATCCTTGGGGGTTCATGAACCAACCTCCTAGAAACATGTCATTTCTGCATATGTGTCTTTTTGTTTTAATTAGATTCTCAAAGCATCAGTGACCTGAAAAAGTTTTAGGAACCACTGCTTCAGGGCCCATTCTACCTTTTGAGGTCCTTTCGAGTTCATCTTGGAAGGTGACCTCTTCTGGTCTTTCCATGGGACACTTTAGACATGACTGCAAGTGCCTGAGTTTGTAATGGAGTCATCAGAACTTGTCACTCTTCTTCCTGTCTCCAATTGGAATAATTCTGATTAGAGACTTAAATAGCATTTAATAAATTGCATTCCTTGAAGCCACTAGCAATTGCTTAGTAAATAATAATATGTTGAAATTATATGAGAAATTTATACTTTCAAATTGCTTTATCTTTAGGATATCATTTGGTCTGAAAAAAACCCTGTGTTATAGAGTAAAGCAATCTGCTACATTATTACTGTTTTATTCTTGAGAAACAAGTCACTCAGAAAGACAGTGGCACCTTTTGGGATTATGGCTCAGTTGCTTGAATCCTAATTCAGGACTCTTACTATTATCCCCAGTTTCCAAGGCTTCCTTAACCTGGAATTAAAATGAGGTATTATAGCATTCACAAAAAGTTTCCACTTTGCCTCCTCTGAAGCCATGCTACCCTTTCAGATTCTGCCAAGTAAGAATACTCCCAGGTGGTGACTCACCTGGACTTTAAGAACTGGTCTCTTTGGAGTTCCACTGCCACTTGACACCCCAGTTCATCTCCATCCTCTATGTACGTGGAAGGTGCTGATAGCAATTCAAACTACTAATCTCTCTTGCCTCTCTGCAGCTTTCCACTTGTAGCTTACCTTGTTCCTTCTGGGCTCTCACAAGCCCTGGAGAACCCAGGCAGGCTCCCTAGGATCTGGGTTTGGGTATTGAGGGTGATAATCATTGTGGGGAACTCAGCTCCACCCCCTTTTCTATCTCTGGCACGTTGTTTTTTTATCCAGCATTGGAGACTTAGGTTGTTTACTTTAGCATGATTCCATTTCAGACTTCTCTGCATTCTGCTGTGTAGAA
This sequence comes from Sciurus carolinensis, assembly GCF_902686445.1. Taxonomy (NCBI): domain Eukaryota; kingdom Metazoa; phylum Chordata; class Mammalia; order Rodentia; family Sciuridae; genus Sciurus; species Sciurus carolinensis. The sequence continues at coordinate 39,114,471 of NC_062221.1, read as the reverse complement.
AGAGCTTAAGCTCACCCTAGAGTTCTGACATTCACCGCAGGCTGCCAGGCAACTCAAGCTTCACCTTGACTTCATAGAGGGGCTTTGAAGCTTGCCACTCAGTGATTATCTGGCTGTGTTTTTTATCTTCTAGATGTGGAAGTCATACCACTCCTCTAAATAAATCATAGATTGGTAGAGCAGGAAACTAAGAGCCCTGGTTGCAGATACCAGCATATGGATATGTTTTGGTTTGGACCTTGCAATGCTCTGAAAAATTTCACAGTAGCCTCTACATGGAAAAAAAAAAAGAAAAAAAGAAAAAAAAAGAAAAGAAGTTTTATGTAAACATCCAGATTTCCAAGTTGTTGGAAAAGTCATGAGGTCTGGTAGCATGGGACCAGCATTCCTGTTTGGAATGGGATATGAGGGACCTTTAGTTGATCAAAATACCATTTTAATTGCCTCGGGTATCTGTAGCCCAGCCTCTGTAAGCACCTGTGTTTGAAATTCTTCATCTCAAATAACTATTTTAGTGTATCCATGAAGAAAGTTACCCTCAGAGAAACAGAACGACTTGATGGTAGTATTGGTGTGGCAGTAACCCTGGAAGTATTAGTGTGACCAGGGAACTGAATCTCAGATTTTGTTAAATTTAAGTTTAAATTTTAAAATTAGAGCAGTATAAACTTTTTTTTTTTTTTAATGTAACTTTTTATTTTCCCTGGTACTGGGGTTTGAACCCAGGGGTGCCTTACCATTGATCTTCATCTTGGACCTCATTTTACTTTTTATTTTGATACAGGGTCTCCCTAGGTTGCCTAGGATGCCCTTGAATTTGTAATCCTCCTGCCAAGTACTGGTGCCATCACACCCAGTTTTTTTTTTTTTTTTTTTTGTGGTGCTGGGGATCAAACCCAGGGCCTTGTGCTTGCAAGGCAAGCACTCTACCAACTGAGCCATCTCCCCAGCCCACACCCAGTTTTTGTAAAATATAACTTGATTGTTTTTGTGGGACTACATTTCAATTTATTGTGATGTATAGATTATTATTACAGTCTTATACTGCACATACGCTTTCTGTGTTTTTATATGTGGCTACTGGAAATTTTTAAAACTATAACTGTTTCAAAGAGCATTGTCTGTGAACTGTACTGACCTGACAGGGGGCACCCAGCTTGTGGGGGGCAGGCCTCGGCTTGTCAGCAGACATGTTCTTTACTACTAAAGTACTGCCTGACTTCTCCTTCTCCAAACCTTTTCATTATAACATTTAATCTCACCAGTGATTTGTTTTTCCTCATTTTTATGTGGTATATAACACAAAAGTGATTTTACATAAAAGAAAATTCAGCATGTGTATTATCAATAATAACCTAATAAAGTCACCATTAACAATTTTGAAATTGGTTTTTTGTGATACACAAATACTATTTTTTAACCACTTTTTTCATTGTAGGTGCCACAGACCATTAAATTAAAATTCGAAATGAGTGACTTACAGTAGCATAGTTATAATAGCAAACATAATCGTGTTCCCAGGTCTGTGGTTTGGCTGTTATGGGCTGGGTTGGGCCTGGGCCTGAACAACAGGTTTTTGTTGGATTTCAGGTTGTCTCCTCATACTTCTAATCTATAACTTGAGCTGAAAGGATTGTGACCTGGGGATGATCTTCTCATGGGAGATCACAGGAGCACAAGAGGGTGAGTGTTAACACCTTGCAGGTGGCTCACTGTCACTTCCATTTACCTTCTATGGGTCAGACGGATCACACAGACAAGCTCAACATAAATGGGAAGGTGAAGAGCACTCTGTCTACATCGATAAGCACTGCAGAGTGCATGGCTGGATGTGGATGTGTAACTCCAGTAGCAAGGGGGAAGCATTTGGAACGATGGCCCTGTGTACCACAGTCTGTTTCAAAATGGGGTACAGTATGAAATCAAAGAAAAAGCTCCTTTGTTTAAGTCATTTTACGGTGACTTGATATAAATTCTTAAAAAGATTAACACCAAAGAACATAATATCAGTCCATTTGTGTAATATCTAGGCAGAGGATGTGAGTTTATAAGGAGTAAGCACTTATCATAAATTCTAAATAAAAGGCAATAAGTACATACATTCTTTTATTCAAGATACTTTTTCTGAGGCACCTATTGTCCATAGATTTCTTGAGGGTACAAATTTAATGACTCAAGTGCACCATTAAGAATAGGATGTAAATGAAGTAGTGTGAGTGAAATAGAACATCTTTACCAGAGTATTTCATACTTAGTATGCTGGTTTTAGTAGCAAAATAAGATATGAAAAGCATAGAATTTATTTTCATATATCAATTTATGTGGGTTTAAAAAGAACTGGAATAAGTTAAAGCAAGGACCAACAGATAGGCTTGAGCATTATAAATTTTATGTAATCTTCTGGCAAATGTATGTAATGCTTTCTTTCTTTCCTTTTTTTTTTTTTTAAGAAAATTGTTACCTATTCATTTAGATAATTTTATAAAAAATTAAATGAAAAAATCATGCCATTTGTATTTATTTGATGGTTTTAACCCTTATTATGGCCCAAGGCCTAGGGAAAAGATAGGAAAATTCATAGAGGGAGATGCTGCCTTTTTTGGTTTTCTGAAGAATTTACCTGATTTTAAGCATTTCTTTAAGTACTTTCCAAGATGCATGTTTATTATTACCATTTAATGTGAGATCTCCATAAATATAGAACATATGTAGGTATACCTATGTATTTATCATATGTATATTGTGTGTGTGTGTATGTATATGGTGTGTGTGTGACTAGTCAGTTATTATATTGACCTTCTTTCATAAGATAATAGAAGTTTGTATTTTACAGTTTAAATCTTTATTTTTCATATCTGTTAGTCTAATAATGTCAGAAGCTAAAAACTGGTCTCTAGGTAGACAAATGTAGACTTGATTTGTAAATGAATATTTCTTATGAGTCATCTTGACGTGCTTTTTGTGCATATAATAGAAGAAGTAGTAAGAAGAGGCAGACTTTTTTGACAGGATCATTTATGTACTTTTTATGAATAGTGCCTCCTTAGAAAATTTTTAGTGGGGACATGTAGATTCTTGTTAAGCCCTAATAATTGAAACTGTAAATGCTTTATGAAACTAGTGAATAGTCTTCCAGTTTCCAGTGTGTTTATTCTCTAACTTAAAAAAATACTTCTTATTATTCACTCCATTCCTTTGGAAATATGTTGATGTGGAAAAAAAATAACTTGGCTTTATTTTTGGTCTTCCTCATCTCTGTTTTGTTACTTAATTTTTTTTTTCCTTTTCTAGTTTTGCTTAAATACTTTAACAGTCTGGTTGGCACCAAAAATTCTGGCTACTTAGTTCTTTTATAAATGGTAAGGTCTTTGTTTCTAGGTCCCATAGTTTTGATAATAAGCAATAATGATTTTTAATGACTGCATCTACAAATGATTTTTTTTGAATTTTGAGTTGTGCTCACTAGATAACATCTAATATCTCCACTATCTAGATCTCTTTTGGTGCTGTGTCACTCAAAAACCAGTTGGAATGAGGTAGGCTATATGGATATGTTTTTCATAAAGTTGTATTCGCTCTACTTTTAAAATATGGATGTGTCTTGCATCTTACCAAGCCACATTGTTATATTTAACGTCCTACTCTGAGTTACTGGAAATAATAGACAGCACCACTTGACTGGATGACTAGTAGGCTTCCACTTGGTTTTCTTGCTGACAGCCTTCTGTCCCACATGGTAGTCCAATAGTTTACAAAGGCTATCATTTGTAAAATGTAGATTAGGTAATGTTACTTTCCACCTGTCCTTGAAGGATGTTTTAACCCTTTTCTTCCAACTTCCTTGTATGTCACTAACATGATTTCAGCCACGTGGGCATTTTAGCTGTTTCAGGGACATTCCAAGTGCACATCCTTCTTAGCATCTTCATGCTACTCTTCCATCTGGAATGTTCTTCCTAAGATCTATTAATCACTTGTTATTCTTAATTTGGGCCTCTGCTCAGACTTCAGCTACTTAGGCCTCTTCCTGAAAAGGAATAACTAATTGCTCTAAGATGCAATACCTTCAAGCAACAAAACCATGAACATTTATTTCATGTGGTTTACTGTGGTTAAGGAACCTTGAGGCTGCTCGGCCGGGCAGTTCTGCCTCAGAGTTTTTCATAAGTTGTAATCATGCTGTTAACAGGCTGCGGTCTTTAGGGAGAATCCTCGTCCATGCTGACTCACGTGGCTCTTCCTCACCATTGGACAGAGGCCTCAGTTTTTCACCATGTGTGTCCTGCTGTAGAGTGCCTGCGTGTCCTCGTGACATGGCAGCTGGCTTCCCACAGAGTGAGGGATCCAACAGAGGTGGAGCCCAACATGGAAACCACGGTCTCTCATAACCATCACTTGTGCTGTGTGCTGGTCTTCACACAGACCAGCCCTGCACCCTGAGGGAGGGAAGTGCACAAGGGTTCAAGTGCTAGGAGGTGGGGATCCCTGGGGACAGTGCAGGAGGCTGGTGTGCTGTCCATGGAGATTTCACTGGTTGCTTTAGAGAAGCTGCACATTTGTGGTTTTACCTCTGAGTGATCCATAGACATCATAGCTGCATCTCTTCTTTGACATGTTAAGAGGAAGACCTATATAAGCCATAAGAGAAATGCTTATGGAAGCCTACATTCATCCCTCCCAAATTCTGCCTAACCTATCAGCCTGCATTATTTTCTTATTTGAACTTATTACTACCTGAAATCTCATTTCCGTGTCATCTTGGATGTTGCCTACCTTGTTTGACTGTCTTTCCCCCAAAGATTATAAAGACCCCCTATCCAGAGAACTGGTATTTCATGTCCATAGTTGTAATCTTTGAGCTGAGGATAAGGCCTGAAATACAGTTGGTAATCAATTGTTCATACATGGATAAGTAAGTTTGCCTTTTCAAGCCCTGGAGGTTTTGTGTTAACCATTTTACATAAAAGTGTTTCTATGTGCATGGCTGTATGCCAACATTGAATATCTGAACAAAATTTAGTGGCCTTAACTAGTATTTACTGTGTGTACTGTAGAAGGTACTATTCTAGATACTGTGAAGTTGCCAACACAAATAAGATGTGGTCCCTATTCTCAAGAAGTCCTGTTAGTAGAGAAAGGCAGACAACGGTGTGGGTCACGCGAGGATAAGTAAAATGAAGAGAGAAAAAAAATTCAGAACTGGAGGAAGCGTGAGAGTTGTGGGTGGCTATGCGATGGAACACCCTCTTGCTGTCTCTACGGGTGTTATTTTGCTCTGTAATACTGTGTTCCTTTTATCATCCTCAGAGTATAAGAAAGAAACAAACTATACTGTTTGAACAATAACAACCAAAAAAAAAAAAAAACACCAAGTAGGAAATTAGAAAATCTTAGTATATTATTTAGTTATACCTTTTAAAATTTCACCTAATGGCTAAATGACTTAAATGACTAAAACTACATTAAACTCTGTTTCACTATTCGTGTTCACCCTACAGAGAACAGTGTGCACATACATTAAATAGTCCTGGATCAGGCATCTTTAGTATTAATTCTTAGTAGTGACTTTTTTTTTTAATAGTACTCCTTGCTGGTGTCAGCTTCTTACTGTAGTTGTTGAATCTCCCTCTTTAAAGTTGTTTCATCTGACTTTGCTGTGGGCTTGAAAGCCAAAGAACCAACCCTGGTAGGATTATTTAGAATTGTATATAAAGACGTAAGTCTATCCCTCCCCCATTTTTGTTTTCAAGGAATTAAGTGTTAAGGGAGGTTTTATTTTTAGTTTAGCTCCTTTTGGCCCACTTTTGCATGTGTCTGGGACTCACCGTTTTTTTTGTTTTTTTTTAACAACTTCCTATATTTTACTTAGGTTTTTCTATTTAACTTTTGTCATTGATTAATATATCTTAGATGGTTTTGAAGTCAGTTTTAGTTTTTGGTCATGAAACAAGTGTGGAATCTTTCTGGGCTTCATTACAAACAAAAGAACACATTTTCCTCACAGAGCTGGTGTAAGGGATGAATGAGTACGTTACTTGGCAGTCTGTTTCCTTCCTGTCATTACTCAATGAGGTTGAACTAGATTCACGCTTTGTCACTTAGTGCCTAGTGACGAACACCTTGGTAAGCATCATCCACAATGCCTGCCCTTCATTTTGACAAGGATCCTCTGGTTTGTGTCCTGCAGAGTAGGGCCTACCAGGAAGACCAATCTTAGAGACACCTTTCGTTCCAAAGATCCTAAGTGCAACTTGGGGTGATGCTAGTTGAGTTTCACTACAGAGGGGTACCAGGAAATTGGCCCAGAGAAAACCCAGAGTCTAGGACCGGCTATAAAATTGAACTTGCTTTCTAGATTTCCTTCAGAGATCTGATACCCAGAAGCTGTTTTTACTGTTGCATGAAATTTCACTCCCTCCCTGGGGCTCACAGCCGTGGAACTCAGTCACAGGCATCTCAGCCATGATGTTTTTGCAAGGGAGGATGTAAATACCCAATGTTAGAAAAACATTCAGAGCAAGGAATTTTTACATTAAAGTTCTTCAGCCTTCATTAATTACCTATATTTTCCCACTCCTTCACATATTTTCTGAAGTTATCCACCCTTGTGATTTATTCAGTAGCAAAACCAGTGAAGTCAGCATTCTCTCTATCATCAAGCAAACCGGGTCATTGACTTGGCTTGTGGACTATCTGGTCTACCCCAGAACATCTTAGAGTTCTGACTTCTTCCTTCTGCCCATTGCCTTGTTTTCTTTCCCCTTGGGCCAGCTCCTGGCTTGCACCATATCTAGCTCCTTCACTCCAGGTTGCTCTCTCCAGAATGTTGCACGTCTTGTATTCATTCATAATCCAGCCTTGGGACAAGTGCCAGACTCTGCTCTTGTCTTATTTTAAAGTCAGCTGAATTTCACTGAGTACTTGTTATGTGCCATACACTGAATTAAGCCCTTATCCTTGACATTATGGATTAAAAGAATGAGGCTCAGAAAGGTTATGTGTCCAAAAGACAAAGGGAATGAAATATAGAAGGAAGTTTAATGCAAGTCTGCTGACTCCAAATGCAGGTTTTTCTTTCCAATTTAGCACAACTCCCCTTTCCTCCCGGAGTGCCAGAGTTGAGAATAGCTGACAATGTAATCTGGAGGCCTTGCTAGGTCGTGCTTGAGTCTTCTGCTGGCCTCCCTCCTCTGGTTGGAGAGTCGCCACTCTATGCAGTGTGCCCCAGGCACCTGTCTCTGGTCCCCTCTGGCTCTGTGAGAGCTGCCCTGGCCTGTGGAATATGGAGAAAGCTGTCACCTTCACTGTGAACTTCAAAAGGACTGGGCTTAGAATAGACTTAACACCTCAGGATAGAAAATGACCCTCACTGAGAAGACTGAACTGAACTCAGTCTGAAGAGTATAAAATTGGGGAACTTCTGACTTCAGTGTTTTCAGAATATAGGATTTGATCTGTAATATGAAAAGTGTTAATTGAATCAATAGACTTTCCCTTTCAGAGTATAAAACCATGTGCCTCATCTAGGCAAGTCATAGAAATTAATGGTTTTAAGTAATTCATCTAAGAACCTGTTAATAAAAATGAATGTATTTTCCCTGGGTTGAAAAAAAGACAATTATTGATTAATTAATAAGGTATTAATTAGAGAATAGTAAAAAAAAATTCATCTTGGGTTTATCTTTTCTTTTTTTTTTGGTTCTGGGGATTGAATCCAGGGATGCTTTATCACGAAGCTACATCTGCAGTTGCTGGGATTACAGGTGGGCACCACTGTGTCCCACTTTCTCTGAATTTTTATACTTTGCTTTCAAATCTGTTTGGTGAGGTAGACGTTTATTTCAGAGATGTTATGGAGGCCACAATGTGAAAATCCTGCTTAGGAAGATGAAATAGCTGTGCACTTCCCCAAATTTGGAATGAGGGTAGACCTGAGTTCAAATTCAGACTCCAGTTAGATGCCTGAATGACCTATGGTAAGTTACACAGCCACTTAGCTTGTACCATTGCCTGTTAAAATAAAGAGTATTCTAGTTATCAAGGTCATGAGAACATTGACATGTGCCTAGTCCTTGGTCCACATCTTGAAAAAGTAAGTCAGCCCCACCCACCATTTATAGCTAACAAACTATAGCATCTGGAAAAACAAATACTTACCTAAGGATGAGTTAGCAACTTCATCTTCCAGCTTCATCTTCTTATATACAAAGACTTCATAGTTGAAAACTAACCATATTAGTTCAAAGACATAAAGTGGTACTAACTTAGAAAATAAAAATATAGAGATCACATAAAGCTCTGATGACCCACTGCAAGGTCTCTGGTAAGGAATATAAGTGGAGCATATTATAAGATGCTATTTTTAGCAAGCATTTTTATTTCTCTCACGCAGTATATTTTGGAATGATCTTTGAAAGGCTGCCGTTGCCATTGTTCATTCATTTTATTCAGACTATGAACATCAAAGCAGCAAAACTCAATTAAGTGGAATAGTCAGGAAATGGAATATTCTGGTGAATTTAGTAGTCAGCATTAAATAGAAAACATATTACCTTCTCTACTCATATGGATTCAGGCCTCTAGTTAAATCATTCTGTTGCGTTTGAGTTTGTATATTTTCCTCCCAAAAAGGAAGGGAAATTAGTTAAAGAAAATCCTTTTAGTTTTAAGTTATATTATTAAAAAGCATTTCAAATAATTACTTGCTTTACTTCAGTAGTAAGAATGATGATCACCAAAATATCAATTATCATTCTGTACTGGTGACATAGATCAGATATGAAGAATCAGCCATATGTGTATCAGTCCTTGGATAAAGAACCAACTGGTCTTATGAGTTTGATCTTTCTTATCTAGATTTTATTTATTTATTTATTTTTAATTGTTTGGCAGTGCTGGGGATCAAACCCAGGGCCTCCTGAATGCTAGACAAGTGCTCTACCACTGGACTATAGCCCCAGCCTCTGTTTTTTCCCTTCTAAAAATTGAGTGCAAAAAAACTCCCCAAAGAACCAAAATTCTGTGTTGAGTTATATTGGAACAAGCATCATCAGAATTCATTAATATGAATTAAAATACCAGTTTATGATTGTGTCAGTGTTTGAAAAATGCAGAAATTTTGAGAGGCAAAAGACACAGACATTCATAGTGATGTTCCTAATCAGAGGAAACATCTGTAAAAGTTTACTTTCAACTTTATTTACTGAGTCAAAGCAAATGGAAGCACAGTTCTTTTTCTTAATCTAAATTGGTGTTTTACTTTATGTATTCTTATTTCCATTTGAAATTTTAGAGAATTATAAGAAAAAAATAGATGAAAAAACAGAAATGCTATATCTCTATGGTTTATAATAGCTATACTTAATATTGTAATGTCTTGTTGGGTATATAGAAAAAGAACATGTTTTAAAATTTTTTTTATTGTTTAAGAAATTGATATGTAAAAAAGTCGCATGTTTTCACGACTCAGGTAAAAGAAATTGCTCTGAAAATGGAACCACTTAGAAGCTAAATTTTAAGAAAAAAATTTTTTTGCTTTATTTTCTTACAGTGTTAAATGATCGATTTCTAATCATAATTATTTTTTGTTGACTTCAGTTTTTTTTTTTTTTTTTTCGATCATGGTAAGGAAAGTAAATCTGACAGAAAAATGTACCCATGAGTTATCAGAGTTTGTTTTATCTTGCATATATTAATTAATTCTTAATCATTGAAATTCTAAGGAAAATCTGGGAAAGTTATTTTCATTGTGTAGTATAGTAATATTGGGTGTGTATTTTCACCAGATAGGGAAATTTTATAAATATATTCAAGTTAAGAATGAGAAATTAAACTCATAACTTCCTTTATTTCTGAGTTCTGAAGTTAAAAGAGCTATAAAATTATTTTTGTATATAACCAGAGAAACACCAGGTTAGAAAATACTAATTTATTCTTGTTTGGTTTCATATGTTCTTTTCCGAGCCATAAAATTCTTAAAAGGATGATGGAAATACTTGATTTCCATCCTATACATAAATGTTCTACACACATTCACACACACACACACACACACACACACACAATCTGCATATTGATAATGAAGTATTTCTCTATTTGCCCTTCAGGAATTTTTTGAGTCTTGGCCTTTGTATTTCTCAAATGTCTGTGTTATATTCTTCAATGCATTTAATGGGTCTGATTTACTGAATTCTGTCAGTATTTTAGCAAGTACTTTCAAGTCAGAGGGTGTCTTCCATCTATTTTGAGCTACTGTGACAGGGTACACGAGAGTGGGGAATTTATAAAGACCACAGATTTATTTCTTACAGTTCTGGAGCTGGGAAGTCCAAAGTTCAAGGGCTCACTTTCAGTGTGGATCCCTTTGCTGCTTTTTCCCATGGTGGAAGGCAGAAGGGCAAGAATGTAAGAGAGTGAGTGAGAACTTACCGGAGAGTGAGAGAAAGAGATGGAACTGGAAGCCTCAAGCTCTTTTAAAATTAATCCATTCATGAGGGTGGAGCCCTTCTGACTAATCGTCTCTCAAATGTCCAGTGCATGTTTTTGTGGGTACATGCTCAAACCATAGTATTCCACATTGCTCCCCAAACTCATTTCCCTCTCACATGCAAAATACATTTACTCCATCCCAGAAGCTTTAAAACCCTTACGTTATTCTAGCACCCACTCAAAAGACCAATGTCCAGAACTTCATCTGAGTAAGAAATGGATGAGACTCAAGACAAAATTTATTCTGCAGAAAATTTCCCTACAGCTGTGAGCCTGTAAATTTAACAAGTTACTTGATTCTGAAATACAATGGTGGGACAGGCATAGGATAGACATGCCCATTCCAAAAGGGAGAAGTAGGCAAGAAGAGAGAGGTAACTGATCCTACGTGAGTCCAAAACCCAAAAGGAAACTAACATTAAGCCTTAAAACTGGAGAAAAATCTACTCTGACTTCCTTTCCAGCATCATGGGCACATTGGATGCTGGAGGCTGCAAGGATTTGAACTCCCCAAAGCTGCAGGCATCTGTGTCCATGTGCTTGCTGGGTTCAGTTCACCCAGCAGCTCTCATGAGTTGGAGTCTCATTCCACAGCTTTCCCAGGCTGGAGTTGCATGATGGTGATCCTACAGTTCGGGGGTCTTGAGGGCTGCCCCACTTCATGACTCCACTAGGCATTACCCCAGCAGGGGCTCTCTGCAGTAGCCATGTCCTGCAACAAGTTTCTGTTTACTCCCCAAGTCTTTCTGGTAAATCTTTTGAAATCTAGGTGGAGGTGACCATGGACCCCTAGGACTCACATTCTGCATACCTGTGTAGAAAATGTGTAGAACTAGCATCAGGAGGACACTGCTAAAATTTATGTCTTATACCTTCTGCAGCTGTGGCATAAACTGAACCTGGGCCCACCTGAACCACAGATGCACGTGCCCACAAGCACAATGCTAGAATTTGGGAAGCTGAGTCCCCAGGTGGTCCTGGGCAGTTAATGCTGATGCCCTGCAGATGCCACTCTGGAAACTTTGTCCTCAAGTTTCTTCACACTTGGAACTGTTTATTGAGGATAAAATTTCCAAAACATGCTTTCTGGGGAAACATCCAACTCATAACAGAAGGGTTTTTATTGTTGTTTTTTTTTATTTTTTAAAAATTGTGTGTGTGTGTGTGTGTGTGTGTGTGTGTGTGTGTGTGCATGTGTTTGTATTAGCCTCTGAACAAAAGCTAATGACTTTTCTGTTTTTCATTTGCCTATATATAATACTTATTTTGTATTTAGATAACTGCTTAGTGTGTCTTCCTAGGTTTACCTCTTTGGAGCAAGGCTAGGATTTTTAATTCATAAATCTGTGGTATTGAAGGGATAGAGTACTTGAAAGTATGGTAGTTTTTATTCCATCATTAAGTAAGTAATAAAATAGCCACATAATTATCTGCATTAAAATTAGCACTTAAAAGTGGATCTTTTAAAATGTTAAATCAAAACTTTTCTTGGTGTGTTCTCAAGAATTTAAAACAAAGATGAATGAATGAAGCATGAATATTAACTAAAAATTGTCCTAATTCTCTTCTTTGTATTCATGCTGCTTTTTGGGGGACATATGTTGCATGGACCATGTGAAGGTAAATTTGAAGATGATAGTCTCTTTTCTTTCTCACAGATTTATGAATAACACTCACAAAATTACTGTATTAAGTAGTTTCTTTTCCTTTTTTTATGAAGTAACTCTTCAGGACTTCAGAACAATAAAAGAAGACCATACTACAGACCATACTACATCACCAAAATGTGTAATGCATTTTAAGTAAATGCATTTTTCAGTACTGTACACATAACATGAGCTAATGGTGAAAGAAAGGTCACTATATCTTCTGATGACTAGATAGAAGTAATTTCTAATTAGTAGCGTACATGTTCACCCACAAATTATATTTGAGTGGATATAAAACTAAGAGGTTTTATATCCTCTAAAGGACCATAAAAGCATCGTTTATTATGATTGCTACTAAAGTGTATTTTAAAGAACTTCTTTTCCTGAATATATAAACATTCACAATACATTTAACCTCTTAATGACAAGTTTATCTACAAGGTGATAAAGGATAGAACCCTGATCTTTAATGGAATGACTGTTCTTCCTGAGAAATTCTAATTTACATTTTGTCAATGGGAAAAATAACATGAAGGTGAAATGTCTAGTATGTTAATGAGTCTTGGTTTAAGTACTATTATTATAATTAGTTTAACTCATTACTTGAAAATGAATATGTAGTATAATAATGAATATCAGCTATTCATGTCCAAAATGAATATTGAATTGGTAGAATCTGGAACTACTGAGGTTATTCTGTGCCTGAACTTCCTGTTTTCACCTACCTCCCAATTACTTGCAGCTGTCAAAATAATTTTAATCATTTTCAGATACTTTGCAGAATAAAAAGGACCATAAGCCCTTCAGCTCTAGTCTTAAGCCTTTTAGCCAAGAAGATGTTGTCCCTTGTGTTCTCGTCTTTTTTTATATCCTTGCTGGGTCCTCTGTTCTAGTTAGGACAATTCTTTTTGAATACACACCTCTCTTAGGTTCTAAGATCTTAAACATTTATCCAGGTCATTTCATAATTCTGATTGTGTATCCTTGCCTGCTAAACCAGATTGGAGACCAGAGAATGTTAGAGAATGAAAAGGCCTTAGAATTCATTTGCTAAGGTCTTTTATATCAGTGATAAAGTCTGAGGCATTCAGTACTCTTCAGATTAAAAATTAAGCCAAATCTGTGGGCTTCTCACCGCTGGCCCGTTTCACCATGTCATGTGTCCTGCAGAACACACAATCAGATGTGTGCAGAGCCTTGCCTACTCCGTGGAGGAAGCTAACATTCTCCTGCCTGAGCCAAGGTGGTCCCCACACATACCTGGTTATTTCCCAGGACACAGAAGAGTTTTTACTGAAGGATTAAATGGAAGCTCATACATAAAATAGGAAAAATATAAGCATCTTCAGACTCTTTAGACCCTCTTGCAGTCAGAGCAATTGTGTTTGTATGCATCTGCTGCTTTTATTATTCATTCAATGTCAGAATAAGATAATGTGACTGCATTTGCCAGTCATACATATAGAAAAGGAGAGCCCTTCTATCCGACAACTTAAGCATGTTATAGGGTCTTAGTTCACATGTAATAGTTTTCAAGTTACTGAAAATCATAAGTGACAAACACAGTCTGCTTTTGTAAAAGCCTTTTTCTGAAAAATTGGAGCCTTTACCAGCATTCTGCTAAACTGAATTTTTTCTTTCTTATTCAAATTTAAGTCATTCAGAGTATTCGAAAGCAATATTGCTGATACTCTTGTAGATTCTTCTCAACTCACCGTGGGGTTGTTTCCCGGTAAATTCACTGTAAGTTGAGATTGACCTGACTCATAGCCAGTTGGAAATGCATTGAGTGCACCTAACCTACCCACCATCCTGGCTTAGCAGAACAGCATTTTGTAGACCAGTTGCTTCTCCGATCGGTTGGCTGACTGGACTCTTCCGTTCTCTGCCTCCAGGGAGTATTGTACAGCGTATTTCTAGCCTGGGAAAAAATCAAAATTAAACATTCGGTTTCTACTGAACATACAGCACTTTCACACAGTCACAAAGTTGAACAACCACAAGTCAATCTGTGGAAGTCGAGGACCCTCTGTACACTTTTCCTTTACTATAAGTGTACGCCTGTAAAAGCACAAAATTTTCCAATTGGAAGGATCTTGGCGACTCAACTCTCCAACTACTTCATTCTATTGCTGCGGAAACAGAAAAGTGAGGATTCTGACTCAGAGGACAGAACCGGGTTTGTTAGGTGGCTGGTTGCTGAGGAGCCTTGGCTCTGACCAGCATTATTTTCCCCCAACTACTTGAAAATCCTCATCAAGTTATCTCTTGGCATCATCTGCTTCTGTTTGTTTTTCTGTTTCTTTTTCTTTACCCTCTTTTATTTTTTTCCTCCCAAGCTGATTTATCTCAATCTCATTTAAGTTATTTTCAGATTTTATTTGAATTCTGATTATGGAATGGGGTTGAAAAAAAAGATTAAAAGTCTAATTAGAATGCTGATATCAAGTATTTTTTCCTTTCTTTTAGCATCTGGTTCTATCCCTTTCCATAGAGCCTGGCTGTTGATTGTTTTTATTGTGCTTCCAGAAAATCCCAATATGCTTTGTTAAATGTAGATATATTCTCTAACTTCCATTTAAAAACTTCAGAGGTTGACAATGAATTCCTGTGCTTATAATGGTACAAATCAGCTGTATCAAAATTAAAGTTTCTTAAAACTGGACTCTTTAGCAGTCTTGTCTTAAATGTAACCATTTACCTTTTTCATGTGTATTTTTTATGAAATAACATTTGATAGTAAGACTACATTGCATTCTGCCTTAGATGCATTTATTCTTTTGTTTGAAAAAATCAGTCATTTAACAAACACTCAGCATGTACCCATGTTGTACCAGACTCAAGGCTAGGTGACAGTGGACACAGGTTTATGAAGAGGTCAGTTTTCTCATAAGTAATCCCACAATGCAGTGGGAATGACAGATATATATATAAAGCATTTTAAAAAGAGTAGGGTTTGAGAGGTCCTGAGAGTCCTAGGGGAGAGTAGAGGAGGGACATTCACAGAGCCCAGGGAGGCCTCAAGAACCTGTTGCCTTCACCAACTCAGTTGACTCTTCACATGATGCAGGCCAGACCTGCCCACTTCCATATCCTTCTGCCCTCATCAAAGTTCTCCCACTATCCACCCTGAAACCAATATCCTTCCTTAATGTCTTAAAGAATGAAGGAAGAGTAACTCTTAAATTTGACCTTGAGAGGATCTCACCCAGTGATCTCAGCTTCAATCTTTGAGGGCTTTTGCAAACTCTGCAGTGATTACTGATTAAAATGCCCACGCCTTTCCCCTCATGTAGCAGTGCCCAGTATCTCAGGGGGCCGAAGATACTGCTGTTCAGAGCCACATGTGTTCTTAACAAACCATCAGGAAAATATTCCTTTTCTGTAGCAAATATGAGAAAAGGAAAGAATTATATGGGAAGGGTGGCATAAAGAAATCTCCATACCGTTACTTCAATGTTGCTGTGAACCTAAACCTTCTCTTTTAAAAAGCCTTCAAACGTTTAGATTGTCCTAAAGGAGAGCTACAGGTTGCCAAAAATGAGAAGAGAATATAGGATTGTCACTGAGAATTCCGATCAAGCTGGTGAAGCAGGTTTTAGACATGTACCATCAACTTTGTCTCCTGGTGATGACTTCATAGTTTCTTATAATATAGTTCTAAGATTCCTCAATGGTAAACATAAGGAATTGAGTAGTTAATAGTGGTGGATGTAGGATGCCAAGAAGAATTTCAAGGTGGCTGTGGAAGGACAGGGATAACTCCCAAGGGTTCTGTTTTTGGTCTTAGTCATGTTAGTGGTGGGGAACAGAGACCTTCCTCACAGTGTCCTTTCAGCTGCCGGTGGCATGCACATTTCTTGGTCTCCATGCTCCTCTCTGCTATCTTCCTGTCCCTATCCAACATGAAACATCTAAAATGGAACCCAAGATGGACCCTCCCCTCACCCTCCTTTATCTTCGGTCCACATTTTACCTAGTAGCTAAGCCGTCCTTGAATCTGTTTTTGTAGTGTACTTCGAATCAGCCACTTATATACATTTTGATTCAATATCCTAAATATATTTTGCTTCTGTTCATTCCCCTCCCTCTGCCAGTGATTACTGTATATGTGCACACACAAGTGAGGTTCCTTTCTCTTTGCAAAATCCCCCCTCAGAAAAGAAGGCATCTCGTACTGGAATCAGTACAAAGCCTCTGCTATTACTGGGTTCTTTCCTCACTGCTTTATTTCAAACAGCAGAGCACTGTGTGAGGAAGACACATTAGCCCAAAATGACCTCATTTAATGCAGTTAGATATTTCTGGAGGACACCTGACAAAATCTTTTTTTAAAGGCTTGCAGTAGCGTTTAAAATAACATGGGTATTTATTCCCAAGATTGTGTCCTCACAATTGCAAATGCAAAATGTCTTTGTAAGCAAGTCTTTTCACAACAACAAACAAACAAAAACAAAATTAGTACATTCAGGAGCTGGTGATAGAAAAAGCATAAATATGCCCCCATGGAACAAATGGAAATGTGACTTAGAACTAGTTCTCCAGGGTTGGCATCAGCCAGAAATTCCCCAAATGCCTTATTTCAAGTGAAGAGAAGTGTGCTCTAGAAAACAATCAAAGGACAAAAAAAAAATGACTTTTAAGTTGATGTGTACACAGGTATGAATCATGCATATCAAAAGTTTAAATCAAATTGTTTTTACCTATCTAAATGTTTTTGTTACATTTCACAGTTAATTTTATTTATGTAACTAAAATTAACATGCCATGATTTTATATAAAGAGATTTCATATCTCTTAAATTTTTGGTAAATTATCAAATCATACATGCACAGAAGTACATAAATCATGTGTGTACAGCTCAGTGAGTTTTTACAAGGCAGACCACATAGTCAACGCTCACACCAAGAATCAAAACATTACTGCTGCCCCAAAATGCTCCCTTTTGCTATCTTCCAGTCATTGCCTGGGCCCTGCCACATGCACAGCATAAACAGTACCCAGTCTTCTGTCAGTGTAGATGAGGTTTGCTTGTTTTCTAACTTTTTATAAATAGAATCATTGAGTAAGTTGCACTTTACTCTCCGGCTTGTCTCCTTGAGGTTTTGTTGGTGGGATCATCTTGGTGCTTACATTGCATTTGTTCACCTTGTTGGATGGTATTTTAGGGTTTGAACAATCTCACATATCCATTTTACTATGACATGTACTCAGAGTGGTTCCAGTTGGGGACTGTTGTAAACACTGCTGTTATTAAAACTCTCCTATGTGACTTTTGGTGAACAAATGTCAAGTGTTTGGTTGAGTGGATGCCTGGGAGTGGGATTTTTTTTTTTTTTTTGGGTGCTGGGGGGAGTGGGATTTTTGATTCAAGGTTTGCCTTCAGCAGCTCTGATAAACACTTGCAAACAGTTTTCTGTAGTGGTGATAGCAATTTTCATCCATCAGCAAAGGATGAGTTTCCTCCTTCACATTCTTGCTCACTCTTTTTGTTTTCTGTCCTTTTTATATTTTGATGAGAGAACAGTGGGATTACGGTTGGCATTTCTCTGATGACTAATTGAACACTTTCCATATATTTGATGGGCATTAAAATATCCTTTAAAATATGTTTATTAAAATGTGCCTGTTCATCTTCTTTGCCCCACTCTTTTCCACTTCCCTAAAGTTTTATATATTTCATTTAGAAAAAAAAATTATCAACATTTTTATAAGATTGTGTCATTGGCATATTGGCAAAACTGAAGATCTTATATTTGGACAATAGGAAATTTAACCTTCAGGTTAACTTATTTTTATTTTACTTTTTGCATTGTGGCGACCTCCTAATTTTTCCTGTGAAACTGTTCTCTGATTCTCTGTGATCTTCTGCACACTTAGAGCTAGCTTTTATAATCATGCAGATCTAGTTAAGTTGTCTTTAGCCCTAACTCATTCTTTCTCCCCCTGCCCATATTACCCACCTTCTTGTCAACTCTGTGCTAAACTCCGCTGAATCCAGTGTTTGCAGAAGTCCCCTGAAAATGTCCGCAGGCATGGGTGCAGCACACTTGCTAAATATTCAGTTTGTTGGGCCTTCTCTCTGGAAATCTGGATTCAGTTAATTTGAGTTGAGGCCCAGGAGTCTCTGCTTTTAGCAGGTACTGCAGATTATCCTTATCTTGAGGAAGTCTGAAGAATTTTGTTTTGGTTTTACACATTTTCTCTGCTGTCTGGGTTTTTCTGTCCTTCCTCTAGTGTCATCTTTCAACACCCAACCTGATGTCACCTCTGGGAGTCTAACTTGACTTTTCCAGACTGAGTCCATCACTCTATAATGAGTAAATTCTTATTCCTAGTCTTCCTCACAAACCCATGGTACCAGCAGTCTTCTCCATGTCAGCTGAGAAAGCTCAGTGGCTGCTCTTCAGCGCCCATGCAGAATCTGAGCTTGTCACCACCTCCACGTGGTCCTGCTGTGTCCTTTCCTCATGCCCGACTGCTGTAGAGGCTCCCTACTAATTACTTTCCCTGCCAGCACCTTGGGCCCATTTGGTCAAAACCGATCAGTGTGAAGTCAGCATTGCGTTTCTGCTCAGGACTCTTCAGAAGCTCTGCAAGTCAGAGCCCAAGTCATCATGAGCCCTGCAAGATTCATGGACACCTGCCCTTTCCCCTCCTTCACCCTGTGCTTTGGAGGATGGCTCTGCCCCAGGCGTGCTGACCTCACTGACCTCGCTGTTTCTCCTAGAATATCCGAGGAATGCTGGTGCTGTAGGGCCTTTGCGTGGGCTGCTTCCTGTCTCTGGAGCACTTGCCTCTTTGCTGTCTGTGAAACCAACTGCTTCACTTTTTCAGGTTTGGCTCAAATATCTCTTCAGTGAGGCCTGCCCTCATCACCTATTTAAAAATGAACCCTTTAAAAATAACTGTTTTGCTCATGATATATTCTCAAATATCAGAATAATGCCTGGACATAGTGGGTGCTCAGTTAAATATTTGATTTGCTAAATGAAATATTCAGGATGCAATAGAGATATGAGACCTTAACTCCTTATAAGCTGGAATTTTATGAAAACCTTTTCAAAGATATGTTGCCCATTTTCACATTTTGAAGTGAAAACTTGACATTGAAAGTGATAAAGGTGGGAATGCTTGTTTACTGCTGCATTGGCTTCATGGAAAAACCAGTGGTAGCCAGGTTCATCGTGACCCGCATGTGGGTATTCTCTGCAATAGAACAGAAATTTTGGGTTGCTCCCTCTTTTTGCTAGCATTTCTTCAAGTGTCCTTAAGGAGACACTTGGGAGAGAAAAATCATGACTAATGAAAATTAAATGTCCTTTTTGTTTGATTCAAGCATATCAGTTCCGAAGAGTATATGCATAAATTCATAGATTCATTATAAAAACAGTGTGTCTTTGCAAATTTAGCTCATCTTAAGGGTATTCTTAACACACTCTTGTGTCAGTGTGTGGGACCAGAAAATGTCTATCTTTCCCCCCCCCCCTCCACATATTCTTCCTCCCTCCTTTTTCTTTCCTGCATTCATTCCTGAAATACTGTAATGCTGTCCAGATGAAACCTGACTGCTTCCACACAGGTCTACTGATACATATCTAACCTTAGAATAACTTGCTGCTATTTCTGTATGTCCCTGCCTTCCTAACCTGTATACCTGTGCAGTCCTGCATACCTTTGAGGATAGAGTTTTGCTTTCCAGAGTGAAGCATTATCATGGGACAGGAGCATATTTTTCCCTCCGCACTCCAGTAGATTCAGTTAGCACAATGTGCTGGCTTAGCCAACTACCATGTCGTCCCAGCCAGCCTAACCTTTGGTGATCTCTAATCGTCTTCTGTTTTACCCATCTTAGCCTCTTCTGGCAACTTAAATTGTTTGATTGGAAGTCTTTATAAGAATAACTCCTACACCTGGTGTTTCCCAGGGTGCCTGGAATGCTGTTGGGCTGTAATACAATAGCTCTGTGCTGCTAAGAGAAGAATCCTTTCCCAAGAGTGAATAGATTGCATCTGAAAATCAGAATGATTATTAGTGGCCCACACTTGAAAGAATGCCAGAAAGAAGACTAGTGCACACAAGTATATCCTAAGTCAGCTGGTACAGCTCTTGCTGGGAAAAGCCAAATCTCAATTAGAGTGTGCATGGGGAAAAGCCCGAGTATATTTTTATTTAAAATAGAAGAGGCAGTTAAGCACCAATTCAAATCATGGTTAAAATTTCCACTTAACTACTTCTTAAACTGTATGCATTAGCAAACTTAAAAATAGACACTCGTGTGAACTATTATAGGAACTTTATTGTGCTGTAAAAAAAAAAAAAATAGTGCAATTGCCATGCAGTGGAAAAATATCTAATCAGACTGTTCTTTTTTTCTCTCAGCATTCTGAAAGCATCTATATTTCAGGGCTGTGATTTAACTAATGCTAATCTTATGAGCCTATACATCAACAGATGAATTTATATTTAATCTCTATTTTGTTATCTGTCTGTTTTCTGGGATGTGTGAGTACTAATGAGCCAGGCAGTGTAGGAATTCAGTTAAGAATGCTGGAGCATAAAGAATGGCAGGCAGAGGAAGAAAACAACGGACAATCTTAAAAATGCATTTGTTCATTGAATAAATATTATTGAATATGACTAGATATTAATAACTGAGCAATGGGGGCTGGCACAGTAGTGGGGACTTGACATACAGAGGAGAAGAAAAAAGGAGTTAGCCAGTCCCAGGCGACAAGGCTTGTAGTTTGTTCATTTATTCACTCACTCATTCCACCCAACAGCTATAGAATGCCTCTGATCCAGTGTACCAGGGATATAAAAATGAAATTGAGCAAATCAGAAGCTCTTGCTTTCCCGTTGAGCTTCATGGGATAGGCATATAACAAAAAAGCAAAATATATAATAGATAGTAATCAGTGTTAGAAAAATTAAGTAGGAAAAGAGACTGGAAGTTTTTCATTTTGGGGGGATACAAGGTATTGAAGTCAGGGGCACTCAACCACTGAATCACATCCCCAGCGCTACGATATATTTTATTTAGATCCAGGATCCCACTGAGTTGCTTAATGCCTTGCTGTTGCTGAGGCTGGCTTTGAACTTGTGATTCTCCTACCTCAGCCTCCCCAGCTACTGGGATTGCAGGCATGTGCCACTGAGTGCTGCGGGACTGGAAGTTTTGAGGGTGGGAGGTAGGTTGCAATTCTGGAGAGGTAGTCCTTAGCGGAAAGATGTCTTTTTAGTAAAGATCTGACAGAAGTGAGGAAACCAGTCACTCAGATACCTGGAGAAGGTGCAGTGGAAACCCAGGAAAAGGCAGTATGAGCTGCTGAGGTGATACACGTTGCCATGTTCGGGGTGTAAGAAGGAGGCCATGGAACTGGAGCGGGATGAACAGTGAGTAAGGCCTTGTGAAGGCTTTGGTTTCATTCAGCATGTGGTGGGAAGACATTGGGAGGGGTTGCCCTGAACCTGGACTTGAACATGTAGTGTTTGTTAATAATTGAATTTAGCTTTGAATTGTAAAGCAGATTGGAGAGGTTGTACTGGAAGATGTGTGTTAGTTAGCTTTCTGTCACTACAACAAAAGTCTTGAGATAATTAACTCATAAAGACGAAAGGAAAAAAAAAAGAAGAAAGGTTTATTTTGGTTCACAGTCTTGGAGGTTCCAGTTCATAATCCATTCTTTGGTCCCATTTCTTTTGGAATGTGACAAGGCAGCCCATTGTGGTGGCAGTGCATGGCAGAAGAAAACTGCTTACATCATGAGACAGGGAACAACAGAAAAAGAGGAAAGTGCTGGGGGTGCCCAGAATCTTCTTTGAGGGCATGCCCCCAGTGACCTAAGAATCTCTCGGTAGGCCTTGCCTCCAGAGGTTCCACCACCTCCCGGTAGCACCACCCTGAGAACCAAGCCTTTCCCCAAATCGTTGGGGTTATGTTCCAGATCCAGAGTATAGCAAAGTGAAACTGGACTGAGTGAGAAGTAAAAGCTGGACTTAATAAGGTTTGGAGTCACCTGCAAGAGGCCACAGAGAGTCCTGAAGATGGGTGCAGGCAGACTGTGCTTTAGGGATGCCCTTCCTTCTCTACTGCTGGGGGCTGCAAGAAAGACCTGTAGTCTGAACCCTGAAGTGGCAGTAGTTGTCTGCTTCCTTTTTTCTTTGATTTCTTTGCTTTATTTTTCCTAAGGAAATTTCCTGTCTTCCTTTGTAGACTTGAAGTAAAATTATGAAAGGAAGAAAAGATAATTGGAAAAAATGTGTCTGTGGTGTTGTCTTCATGTTGAATCACCAGCACACTGTTCTGTGGGGGAGGGGTGGGCTGGTGGCTGGCTTCCACCCTACTTCCAGCTACAGAACCATAATCCAAAGTTGTTCTTAAGGACTATGACAAATATCTATGATTTCAGGCCTAACAAACCTCCAAAACCTCAAATGCTGTGTTTTGGGAACTGTGTATTGATTTCTATTTATTTGCCTTGTTGTTTTCTTTTTACTTTTATTTTTGGAGGGAGGGGTCATCTCTCTTGCTCTTGTCCTTTCCTCAGTCACACTTATCCAAAGTACAGGTGTGCTCATTTTAAATCTGATAACACATCGATGAGAAAGTTGCTTCCAGATCTTAATGTTTGCACAAGTTGAATTGTGTGACTTTGATGCCAAGCCTGGGTCACTTATTTGCTTTGTAAAGATAAAAAACATCAGGTTGTAGTCAGAACTGAAAGCAAAGTTCCATGGTCTGTCGCTTCTGCCAAAGAAACATTGCCGTCTTTTAGCTTAAGGTGTTAAGGGACTCAGCAGTGTTTTCTGCCTTATTTTGGAATGTTGCTTTCTAATTCTGAATTGGAGCACTTTGCTCTGAACTGGTATAGATGCCTGTTTTGCCTGTAAGTGAATATATACAGCTAATTTCTTTTGTGGTTTTCAGATGGAAGTCAGAGCTGAGATGGAAAATTGCTGCAGGAAGCTGGCATGTTTTTTAAACTCCTGAGTGTTTTTAAAGAGGAAATAAAACCTCTTTCCATTCTTCACTGCTTGGAAAAAATTATATTCATTTTCAGTAAGCAGGGGAGGAAATGAGTATTATGGATTTTCATATTTTTTCTCATGAGTTCTTACGTTTCAGATCCAGTCTAACTCTGCATTCAACAATTTGAATGCCAAGATTGAGCCATTGTTTTTACACTTATTTTTCCTTAGACTCGTTCAGTGCTGTGAGTGTACTCATTATATACCATTTTCTGTTGTAGAGATTCAGGCAGCATTAGTTCATCTTGACTGATGCCCTGGACTCCATAGTATAAATAGAAAAATAGAGATCGGTGACAAGGATTGATTAGCAGTCCTCCTTCTAAGTGAAACAGTAAACCTATCTAGATAAATTGCCAACCTAAAAGCCTGAAAAATGCGCGGTGAAAGAATTAAGGGTGTGAGTGTGAGTGTGTATGTTAAATAGTGAAAGTTCTAGAAGTGCTACAAGGACACGAAGGTTCTGTTTGGTCTATTTCACTCCAGTTTTTATTAAAAAAGAAAGGCTTACAGACTTAATGAGCTATGGGGATATTTATTTGCTTTCTCTGTTTACAGGGGAATTTCTTTAAGTAAAAAGAAACAGAAGAATATTATTGCCATTCAAGTCAGTGTATATATGGTAATATGCATGTATTCTGACTTTGTTTTTTATTAGACTTTAATTGTAAGATTGGAAGAACTTATGAGAGAGCCTCTGATTCCTTCTCTTGTATTTTTTTCTTTGTTTTGGTGCTGGAGATTTAACCCAGCAGAACCCTACCTCTGAGCTACATCCCCATCTCTTTTTATTTTTTATTTTGGAACAAGGTCTGTGTTGCTGAGGGCCTTGCTAAAGTTGCTGAGGCTGGCCTCATGCTTACAGTCCTCCTGCCTCAGCCTCCAGAGTCACTGGGATTACCACTGTGCCCTGCCTTCTCTTACACTTTTAAGTCAATATGTAGGTTAAAAATTTAGTATTTTATATTGTTCACTGTGTGCCAGGTAGTGTTGTAAGCACTTGATATATAAGTGTTCTCATGTATGATAGGGTTATGTCCTGATAAACCCATAGTAAGTAAAAAATATTAGAAGTTGAAAATGCATTTCATACACCTAAACTTCTGAGCATCCTAACTTGGCAGCAGGGTACACTGCAGAGTGTGGGTTCTTTAACCGCGTGGCTGACTGGGAGCTGCAGCTTTCCACCTTTGCCCAGCATCGCAAGAGAATGTTCTGTCACCTATCACCAGTCCCTGAATAAATAAAAATTCAAAGTACTATCTCCATTAAGTGCATATCGCTTTGTACCATTGTGAGTACAAAGATTCAGAAGTTGAACACTGCATATTCACTTATTTAACTCTAACATACAGTCGAAGAGATAGGTGCTGTTATTATCCCCATATACCATAAAAGGAAACCCAGGTGCTAAGAAATTCAGCAACTTACCCCTAAGAAGTGGAGCTGGGATTTGAACCCAGGCACCAGGTATGTGCTCTTAGCCATTCCATTACCACCTGCCTCTCCCCTCTTGGCTCTGCTCCCACTTCTTTCTAGACTTTTAAACTCGGGGTTGGTTTCCACTCTGCTTCCCTTCACCTAATGTGGCTTTCTCAGTTTATAGTTTAAGGCTCCTTTTTCTGTTTCTCTTTCTCCTTCTCCTGAGAGTGATGAAGAATGGTACTTCTCCACTTTTCCATCACTCTTTGCTGCTCTGCTCTTTCCTCTTCCTCCAGTGTGATATCCTCCAACCCTTAAGCCATTTCTGACTTAAGTTATATTACATCAGGACCAGAAGCTGCTTCTGAAATAATGACTTGGCCAGTTCTGATAGTATTAATAGTGCAGTTACCTCATGGTTTCTTCATATATTCTTTATTGCTGTTTACCACATCTTCTTTTTTCCTACTATATTTGCAAAAACACATTCGTCTGGTCTTAGAGCTTGTAATTAGTGATGTGACTCTGTGTATTAGTGCATGTGTCTCAGATTTCCCAAGATCTTTAAATCTTTACCAGAGTGCACAAACATGCTTCCCTGTGTGTGGGCATTGCATAGGTTTTATGTAAGTTATTTATGACAGTTTCTAACTCTGTATCCTAGGGTCTCCTGGCTCTCCAGACACACTGCAGTTAATATGTTAAATGTGTAAATTCCTATTGAGGGTGGGGCTGTCAGAGATGGTCGCGTGATTCAGCTTGATAAATGGGTCCTTTGGACCTAGGTAGCACGTTATCTTTTTGACTGAATCCCAGGGAAGAGAACAAAGAATGAAATACCATCTCCTACCCCCAGCCCCACCCCACCACAGCAGCACACTCCACCCAGATCCCCCACGCTCCCTCTCTGCTTGGTTGAATCTGGTGGACTCTCCACTCTTTCTGAAGATGAAATCACCCTGATGAGTTTTCTGCTTCCTCAGCCCAGAATCATCGCTCCCTGATTCCCTGGAACCAC
This sequence comes from Sciurus carolinensis, assembly GCF_902686445.1. Classification (NCBI taxonomy): domain Eukaryota; kingdom Metazoa; phylum Chordata; class Mammalia; order Rodentia; family Sciuridae; genus Sciurus; species Sciurus carolinensis. The sequence continues at coordinate 39,088,863 of NC_062221.1, read as the reverse complement.
ATGATGTTGACTTTGCCACAGTGACTTCATAGTGATTGCTGTCATATTTTACTAAGTAAAGAACTTCACGGGATCTTAAATGCAGCTTTTCCCTCTCTCCTTAATCTTCCACAATGATGTTTAACACTTAGAACCTGAGGTGGCTGGGGGCGGGTGGTGAGCACTCCGACCCTCATAGTGCCTCTCCGCTGCCCTGTTCTTTATCAGCATCATGGCTGGGGGCAGGTGATGAGCACCCCAGCCCTCATAGTGCCTCTCCGCTGTCCTGCTCTTTATCAGCATCACCATCATCACCATCAACATTGGTGTCGCTGTGCTGGGGCTGTTTCCCCCTTAATGCGTGACCCCCATTCAGAAGCCCCCGGACTTGGGACCCATTGCTGCTGCTCAGCAAGATCTCCACTCTGTTGCCTGTTCTTTCCTTTGAAAATGAAGCACATGCTTGCTGAAGTCCAGTCTGTAGTGTCACTTACTGTACCCAGATTCCCTTTTCTTTCTTTCATTCTTTCCTTGCCTTTTTTTTTCTTTCCAGTACTCGGGCTAGATCCCAGGTCCTGGCATAAACGAGGCAAATGCTGTACCACTGAGCTACATCCCCAGCCCTTTTTATTGACTTTTTGAGATAAGGTCTTGCTAAGTTGCCCAGGTTGATCTTGAACTTTGGACACTCCTGCCTCGGCCTCCTGAGTATCTGGAATTACAGGGGTGTGACACAGTGCCTGGCGTCAGATTCCCTTTTCACCGACGTGCTTATCCTCCTACTGCCTTCTACCCAGACCATAAGAACTTTGGCCAGTACATCGGGGAAGAGGGAGTGTTTTTGCTCCTGACTGGGGAACTTAGGTCTTCCTGTACCACCCTATTCTTGCCTCTGTTGTATAAAGATGTTATTTTAATTTCATATTTAATTCCCCTTATGTTCCCTGTCCTGAAATTCTTAGAGACTGTGAGTGCACAGTTAGCTTGGCCTACTGAACCTGTATAGTGCTAATCTTTGTCCTTTTTCTGCTTATCCCCCAATCATTGAGGATGAGGGTATTAGTAGCAATCCAGGAAAACTCTTGATTTTAATAGGCTTTTAGAATTGACCCAGGAGCTTACATACCGTACATATAAGTGTTTGAAAAAATGTGGTTTCCCACACTGGACTTCTAGTTCAGGTAGGGGCTCCATACACATGGGGTTGTATTGAATTCCTTTATAATAATAGTAAGGGAAAAGGATTGTCTCATGGATAAAATAGGCAGCCTGGTAGAGGAGGGAAATGGGGCAGGACTTATTTCAGTGACTGCTGAGGATCTGGGGGGACATGAGATGGGACAGGCATGCCATCAGGGGACTGCACCAGGCCAGTTTGGTGGCCACAGGCATTCCAGGTGTTATGGCAGAGATGTTAGCAGGGGCACTAGTGGGTGCAGGGTCTGTAACAGCTGCAGATGGAGCCTCAGGAATGGAAGGCTTATGTGGGAGAAGGTGGAGGATCCAGGAGATGGTGGCCATGGTGGAAGTTGTGACGGGGGGGAGGGGGCAGGAAGGGCAGGAGAAATCCCTTCAGCAGCACAGGCGCCTAGTAGGGCTGGGGAGGTGAATTGCTGGAACCCTGACAACGTTGGCAGCAGCGGTAGCGTTGGGGAAGTTGTGTATATCATACCGTCAGCTTGTGACTGATGGTGAAATCGTGGAATGCCATGGGAGCTTGGGTCTGTAAAAGAATGGAGTGGCAGGTTTGGCCTCACATGCCAGGGAATGAGATCATACTTGACACAATGCTGAACAAACAGGATTCAAAGGGAACATCAGAAATGTAATCCATCCTTTCCCTGTCCCCCCTCATTGCCTGTTCCAACCACTCAGGCAACTGAGTTTTCTGTTCCTGGGTGAAACCTAAGACAGACTTAGCTGCTTCTCTGACTTTTCTCAGATTTGAAAACACAAAACTTAACGTTCCGTAGCTTATACCCTCATAGTGTCAGCTTGGCAGTTATTCTCTCTGGTCTGGTCCAGTGTCATTAAACACACTTTGTTCACACAAAGCTGGGCTTTTCCCTCTCTCACAGCTTCTGTTTCCTGCTGGCCTGAAGCCTGCAGCAGAGAAGAGAGCTGGGATCTACTTCTCCCTGGTTCTTTCAACCCACCACCCCTGTTCACCAGCACCTCTGGCCTCTGCAGAGTAGATGGGTGGGCAGAGAGGAGAGAGGGTCTTACAGAACTGATGTCTGTTGCCATTGACTTCTTCAAGCCTTGGCAGATTGTAGACCTGACTCATTGTTTTGTGGGTGCTTTATGGATTCTTGGAGAGTCCTTCCCCACTCTGGGTCTGTGCTTCTCTTACTTGTTTGCCCTGATTTAGGGCAGGGTAGGAATACACGTTCTTTTCCATCCCAGTGGTGTGCTGCCAAGGTTTCCTTACAGGTCGATCTAGGCAGCCTTCATTCAGATGAAGATCATGTTGGGTTTGCAGTACTTATGGGATATCTGGGTGGAAATACAGTGGCTACCACAGGTGAGAGCAGGAATTAGAGATGTGGGGGCAGCTGCTCTGCAGATGGGGGTTGAAGTCAAGAAAGCGGACACCATTGGCCAGGACCTGACAGTGACCCTCACTGAGACACCTGCATTTAGAGGCAGAAGGAACAGGCAAAGAAAATGAGTGTATCAGAGTGTTTGTTCCAGAAAAGGGGACACTGTCTGGGAGTCAGCCAATAATTATGTATCTTAATATGTTTATCCCTTATCCAGAAAGTGGAACTTATAATGCATTTGTTTTTATTGTAATTGTGCATAAGGGCCCCACACTGCTTTCTTCCTGTTTTGAAAACAGATGTTAGTATTATTGTAGAATTTCTAATTCTTTGAAGACAAACTTTTAACTCTTCTCTTTCCAGTTGTATATGAACATAGATCGAGATTAGAGAAATCCTTGCAAAAGGAAAGACTTGAACATAAGAAAGCAAAGGAAGGTAAGTTAATCATGTCATTTGCCTTCTGTACTTTTCTCACATTCTTTGAAGTATCATGTACTTGATTACGACTTTTTTTTTTTTTTTTGCTGAGATATTTCTCAAATCAACTTGAAGTCAGTTTTCTAGATGGACAGAGAAAGAAATATGCTAGGCAATGTGCAACTATTCCTGCTTGTGATTACATTTGGAATCGTTTGTTTGTGCAACCTTAAGGTAGTTCATATATTGGTTATGTGTATTATTTCAGAATAAACAACTTTTCATCTGAATGTTACAGAGGTATATTACCAACTCCTGGAGCTTCTGTCACAGATGGTGGGGGACAGCAAGCTTTGTTCAGTAGATGATGCTTTTGATAGATACACAGACACCCATGTACAACACAACGAATCAATCACACTATCTGCTGTCTTTTGAATTAAAATACCTGTTTTTTTTTTTTTTTTCCCTGAAAACCTTTATTGGCACAGCTGATTGGTTCAGTTTGAAAAAGGAACATCGAATGCAGGTTTTAGGCAATGCTGTTGATTTTCGTTAGGAATTTTCTATAATGCACAGTCCTCATCCAGCTCATGATTTGAAGTTGTGTGCATTCTTATTTTTAGTTATTCATGTTTTGTGTAAATCTTGAAAACGGAGTTAGTGTGCCTGAACCCCTTGGTGGGGTAGAAGAGAGAGCGGGGAGGTATGTGTTGGTTGGGAACTTGGCTGACCCTTCATTTGGGCCTATGTGAAGAACAGGAGTTAACATCATTACAGTGCTGTGAGAGGATCTGAGTCTTCTCGTCTTCAAATGCAGAGTGATTTTATAGAGCCATCTAGTGGATAATAAAGTTTTCAGAGCATTAAAAATGGCTTAGATGGCTTGATTTCTCTATTCAGGCCCAGAAGAATTTTAGTATGCCATCTAGTGGGTAACCATAAATCAGCCTTGTCTTCAGATGTGCAAGTTTTCCCCCACTCCCAGTCCGATTTCAAAACAAATTAACCACAGAGATATTCTAAGTGCACTTTTAATCAATTGGTTTTAATGTGGATTTTGTCGATGCAGGATTTATAACTACAAGGTAAGGAAGAAAACTGTAATGTTTTCTTCAACTTTTTCAAGCACATTCAGAGGCAGTATAAAGTATATAAATCACCAAGTAGATTGATTTAAACCTAAAACAGTTTTGCAAGTTTGAGTAAATTTTATCTTTGTTCTAGATGTTTTACAGTTCCACAGTGAATGAGCTTATACTCTTATTTTCTCCATTTCGTCTCTCCTAGATTTCCTTGTTTATAAGTTAGAAGCACAAGAAACACTAAATAAAGGAAGGGTAAGTGTTTTTTGTTTGCTTAATTTGCTATCACAAACTTGAAGGAATAGTAATACAATTACATATATTTCACTGTCGATTGTTAGGATTATAGGACTTTTTTTTTTTTCTATCCAAAAAATTCTAAGAGGAAGTTCTTAAAATGCATTCTTTTAAAAAAATCTACCTTTACTTATCACATTATTGATGATAGTGATAAACTGAGAATAGCTTCAATGTTTAACAGTAAAGAGAAGATTATTCACTCACTTATTTGTTTATTGGGTCTCTTGTAGGATATCATGCTTTGGTTAGGCTTTGCAAGTGTAATCTAACACAAGACCTAGACTACAGTTGGCATTGAAACACAAATATGCAATGAATGAAGGGAGGAATGATATTGGCATTTAAAAATGTTTTTTAAGACCAAATTTACTGGAGAAAAGCAAGTCATTCTCTTATACCAAGAAAAATATATAAGCCTTAGTTGTATAAAATGCTAGTGTTGGGGGTATTAAAACTGAGAAAAGTCAGTTCTTTGAATTGCCTGGGATGCCTTCAGCTTTCAGTTCTTATGATTTTAAAAGCCTTAGCCAAAAGTGTGTGCAATCTATTATACGTTTGTAAGGGAATTTTCTTTATAAGCCAAAGTCGTAAAGCAATAAAATAAAATGATAAAGCATTTTAGAAGTTGTAAACAAGAAAAAAATATACCTAAGAGTGTACTTGTGTTGGTGATGGAGAAAAGCAGGGTGTGTTGTCTATAGGTAAATCATCACAGTGAAGGGGCGAGAACATTCCAGGTGTCTTTTGTGTACTGACTGGTTGTGGCTGCCCAGGATGGTGGCAGTGTGTGAGGCCCCTACACACAGGTGCTCCATTGGACCCAAAGCTGTGCCCCTGAAACATGGACTGGACATGTGCAGTTCAGCCACAGGCTTAGGCTCAGGTTCTAGCCCTGGCTCTGCTGCTTAATGAGGAGCTGGCCACCTGGTCCTTGGCCTGTCTCAGTGACCCATTCTGTGGTGAAATCCATCTATGTAGAATTTCTTGAAGTTGAGAGAAGGAAAGTGCCTCTTACCTTCCTGCCATTAAGCCATGCTGAGCTTGTGAGGCCTGGGTCGCAGTTGACATGTCCCCTTCCCCCACTTGCCTGGAGCACCCAGCACAAGGTTTTAGCTATCTGCAGTGATCATGTGTCTCAGAAGTCCCTCCCTATGTCTGGGCCTCAGTTCTTTAGACTACGAGAGGCAGAGCTCAGACTTTTTAAGGGCCCTGTCATCCTTTCATTTTACAATTCAGTGTCCTCCATTTTCATCACTAAAATGTAGCAAACCTATGAGAATATAAAAATTTTATTTCTGCTATTAAATAGAGAGGTAGCCCCAGAGACATCCGGTTTCAAGCATAGAATTCATTTTATCTCATACATGTGAAATAAATGAAAATCTTTTATTAGGACCTTGAAGCTGTCTTTAGCAAGAGAACCAGATTAGTTTTCTTTTGTTGACTTTTTTTTTTTTTCCAATTTACAGCAAGATTCCAATAGCAGATACAGTGCATTGAATGTCCAACATCAAATGTTGAAAGTGAGTAATTTAAAGTTGTTCTTCATGAATAAATGAAAGGATTAGCTAATATTTGAACTGACTAATGGTCTTTAAAGTGATTAAAGAAAGTGTACTGAGGGTTGATTTGTGTTATAGTATGTTAAAGTCATATTTAGCTAAAAATTACCTATAGTTGTACTGTCCCAATGTAGTATTTACCTGTTTACAAAGAACAGGTTTGATGTATTACCTGATTTCTTATACAATAGGCTCTTTGGTTCCCTAATTTCTTATTTTACTCTTTTTATTGTTAAAATTGTTTGCATGTTAAATTTATCAGTGATTTTCCTCAGACATTTTCTTTTATCTTAGACAGCCTGGAGACTGTAGAACTCTTAAAATGCTTCCTTTGCGCTACCAATATTTAATAAATGTACTTTTACCTACCACAGGAGCATAATTTATTATTTAAACGTTCTCCTCAGGTCCTGGGGTAAAACTCATTACTGTGGGTCAGAAAGACCAAAAAAAAAAAAAAAAAAAAGTCATTGTTTTTGTCAAGCTAGAAGAGATGAGCATCACTTTTCCTGCTGTCGACTCCATCCTGCCAAGCCCCCAGCTCTGTGTTCTGTGTTTTCTTTTCCCTGTATCAGTAGGGCACAGGCTTTTTATTGAAACCAGAACCTTTCCCACTATCGCCAGTCAGTATACAACTTAAAGCAGACCATCCTTTCACAGTCAGCATTTGGAGGCTGTGGAGTTGAACTGAATTGTGATTTCATGTCGGGTTATAATAAAAAATAAGGTAGATAGAAATCAGTTCTAGAAACAATTGCTGTATTACCTCCCAAAGAAGGAAAACAGTCTGATTTGTTTGTTTTTTCACTTTTAAACTGATTTACCTGAAAGACGGAAGACCAAAGAAAAGAAATTTGGCCCTCTGTATCCATGGGCTCTTCATGCATGTATTTAACCAACCTCTATATTTCTGAAATATTTGGGGGAAATTGAATCTGTAATGAACTGTTTTCCTCATCATTATTCCCTTGACAATACAATAGTGTTTTACATACCATTTACATTGTATTAAGTATTATAAGCAGTTTAGATATTATTTAAAATAATAATAGACTGAACCGGGACATCTCTGAACACCATGGAGCTACATCCCCAGTCCTTTTTAAAACAGGGTCTTGCTAAGTTGCCCAGACTGGTCTTGAACCTACGATCCTTCCCAGTCCCTGGGATTACAGGTGTGCATGACCACACCCAGCATAAGAACCCATTTCTTGACTTTTCTTGGAAGAAGTAAGAGCAAATGCAGATGTCGGCTTTGGCTTCCTCAGCTTGGTTTTCCTTTGTGCAGCAATATTCCATTTTCCCATTTCAAATGACTTTGGGATCAAGGCCAAAAGTAATTTTTCCCTTAATTTTTAGCATCGCTGCGAACAACAAGAAGTTAGCATGAGAGATGGAAAAGGAAGAGATTTAGAGAAAGTCTGAGGGACTCCAATTACTGTGGAAATGAGATAAGGCTAAGGGCAAAATTACCCTCGACAAATATTATGACTTCCTTCTTTTCAATCTGGTACTTTCCCAGCAACATTCAGTTGTCCCTCAGTATTCATAGAAGATTGGGTCCTCTATGAATATATTGCAAGAAAAAAAAAAAAAGAAAAGAAAAAAGACTCATGTAATTTAGAGAATGTATATCTCTACTCAAGTTTTCGTCTTGCAGAGTCAACATGAGGAGCTGAAGAAACAGCACAGTGACTTGGAAGAAGAACATCGTAAACAAGGGGAAGACTTCAGTAGGACATTCAATGACCACAAACAGAAATACTTGCAATTTCAGAAAGAAAAGGAACAAGAACTTTCTAAACTAAAAGGTATTTTGAAAATCAAATTAGCTTTAGCCCGTTGTTTTGTGATTGAGTAGTTATTAATGTTTCTGTAGAATAATTCATTTTCATCTTGTTTTTGTGTAGTGATTGATTTACATGTATCTTGTGTTCCTTTACCAGCTACTTGCTTCATTGTAACTTTTCATTTTTATCTTAATGGATTTGTATAGGGAAGCAAAATAAATGACTTTAGTATTCTATTCTGTTCTATTTTAGTGGGGCATATGGCCAATTTGGGTAAGACAATTCTCTGAAAGTGTGTTGTGAGACATTTAGCATTCTAGATTCCCTACCTACTACATGCCTTCAGTGTTCCTCAACTATTGTTATGATCAAAAATTGTTCCACACATTTCCAAAAATCCCCAGGGGGACAGGGAGATGTCCTGTTGACAACTAATAGGAGCTACGAAAAGTTCAGTCTCCAGTCACACACTGCTGTGAATCTGGGCTTTTTCAAAGACTAATGTGACAATGGGCAAGTTGTGTGATCACCACAGGCTTCATTGTCCTTATCTGTTACACAGGAATGATCATAAAGGTATTGACCTCGTAGGGTTGGTGTGAGCACGTAGAATAGTGACTGGCAGACAGTGTATTAACTCCACCAACATCAGCGGCAGACATTTTCATAGTAATAGGGGACAAAAGGCATCACTTCTTTGAGTACAAATGAGTTCAGGAAACCAGTGCATTCTGCAGTCAAATGCATTAGTGCTAAGTAAGGTTGGAGTGTGAGAAGTAGTTTTAAAAGACAATTGGCACATGCAAAACCAGTTGTGAAATCTGAATAAGGCCTATAATCATTTGTATTGTGTGACACAGTGTCCTAGCTTGAGAAATGTGCCACATTTACTAAGATACCATCATGGAGTGAAGATGGGTGATGGGCACTTAGGGCCTTTCTATATTTTGCAGTATTTTGTAATATTTTGTCTATAAATATCCACCCCCAAGCAAGTTATAACAAAAGCCTTGTAGACATAGGTAAGCCATGACTGAAGCAATCCTAGGAAGGGTTAAGATGGTCTTGCTATTTGGACCAGGTGTCAGTAGGTGGAACCCAAGAGAGAGAATATGTCCTTGGCATGTCTATGGTAATGGCCAGGTAGTGAGAGATTATTGGAGACAGAAAGCAAGAAAGACTAAATACTGGAAGCATTCACAAAAATGGCATAAAGGAAGAGAAAACCAGAGGATTCTAGTGTCTGGGGGAGTCACAGCTTTGTGTGAAGAGGGAAGAGACATTAGCTTATGGATACACTATTTAGTGTTTGCTAAACTGAGTAAATTCATTAAATTATATGAATAATAAGTATATATACAGAGAAATAAAATGTTCTAGATGCCTGATTTAAGAACTTTTTGTGCTTTGATACATTCAACTTTAGCAATAGCACTGAAAAACAGGTTTTCTTAGATCTATTTACCCTTTAATTTTAAAAATTCATTTTAGTTATACTTGAATATGACAGAGTCTGCTTTGACATATTTATACAAACATGGAGTACATCTTATTCTAATTGGGATCCCTGTCTTGTGAATGTACATGATGTGGCGATTCACTGTGATGTATTCATATATGTACGTAGGAAAATTATGTCAGATTCATTCCATTGTCTTTCCTATTTCTGTCACCTCCCTTCCCTTCATTCCCTTTGTCTAATCCACTGAACTTGTAACTTACTGTTTTAGTTGCTTTTTTTGTTGCTATGACCAAAATACCTGTCAAGAACAATTTTAAAGGAGGAAAAGTTTATTTGGGGCTCACAGTTTCAGAGGTCTCTGTCTGTAGACAGCTGACTTCACTGCTCTGGGCCTGAGGTGAAGACCAACATCAAGGCAGAGTAGTGTGGTGGAGGCTGGCAGCTTAGGACATGACTCCAGGAAGCAGAGAGAGAGAGAGCTTTCCTCACCATGGAAAAATTATAAACTCCAAAGGCACACCCCCAATAATCCACCTCCTCTAGCCACATCCTGCCTTCCTACAGTTACCACTCAGTTAATTCCTATCAGTGGATTAATGCACTGGTTAGGGTAAGGCTTTCATAACCCAATCATTTCACTCTAAATTCTCTTGCATTGTCTCACATGTGAGCTTTTGAAAAACACCTCACCTCTAAACCATAATAACATTTAACACAGAGCCGAAAGCCAACCTGTGGGAAATAGTAGGACACGTGATTTCTGAGAACTGAGGTGGTTCAGCCTCATAATCTGATCTGAACTTCCCAACACCCAGGACAAAAAGGGGAAATACAGTAAGCATTCAGGAGTTCAGTTGTCAGAAAGAGACCATACTGGTGACTTCAGAGAAAAAGACAGCAGTACTTCTTTTTTTTTTATTGTAAACAAATGGGATACATGTTGTTTCTCTGTTTGTACATAGAGTAAAGGCATACCATTTGTGTAATCATAAATTTACATAGGGTAATGTTGTTTGATTCATTCTGTTATTTTTCCCTTTCCCCCCACCCTCCCACCCCTCTTTTCCCTCTATACAGTCCTTCATTCCTCCATTCTTGCCCCCCTCCCTAACCCTAACTCTAACCCTAAAACTAACCCCTCCCACCCCCCATTATGTGACATCATCCACTTATCAGTGAGATCATTCTTCCTTTGGTTTTTTGAGATTGGCTTATCTCACTTAGCATGATATTCTCCAATTTCATCCATTTGCCTACAAATGCCATAATTTTATCATTCTTTATGGCAGAGTAATATTCCATTGTATATATATACCACAGTTTCTTTATCCATTCATCAATTGAAGGACATCTAGGTTGGTTCCACACTCTGGCTATTGTGAATTGAGCAGCTATGAACATTGATGTGACTGTGTCTCTGTAGTATGCTGATTTTAAGTCCTTTGGGTATAGGCCAAGGAGTGGGATAGCTGGGTCAAATGGTGGTTCCATTCCAAGTTTTCTAAGGAATCTCCGTACTGCTTTCCAGAGTGGCTGCACTAATTTGCAGCCCCACCAGCAATGTATGAGTGTACCTTTTTCCCCACATTCTCGCCAGTACCTGTTGTTGCTTGTATTCTTGATAATCGCCATTCTAATTGGGGTGAGATGGAATCTTAGGGTGGTTTTGATTTACATTTCTCTTATTACTAGAGATGTTGAACATTTCTTCATATATCTGTTGATTGCTTGTAGATCTTCTTCCATGAAGTGTCTGTTCATTTCCTTAGCCCATTTGTCGATTGGGTTATTTGCATTCTTGGTGTAGAGTTTTTTGAGTTCTTTATAGATTCTGGAGATTAGTGCTCTATCTGAAGTATGATTGGCAAAGATTTTCTCCCACTCTGTAGGCTCTTAAAGACAGCAGTACTTCTGATACCAATTGTTGACAGAAACTTTTCTAGAGCCCCAAACAGTGACTTTGACACTTTCACAGACAGTGTGCACATTAGCACCTTTGTTTGAATATGACTCTTGACAAAAGCATAGGGCAGTTAATTAAAGCACCTTGTGATCCATGCAGGTCACTGGTGGCCAGCTAAGGTGTGGAGTCCAGGCAGTCTTTGGTAGTTGAACGTGACACAGGGAGAGAACTTGGAACTCCTAGGGAGGTGAGCCCATAGCACAAAGCTAAGGTAATTCCTCATCATCATCATCATTCTGATCACCAGCACAGAACGAAGGAGTGCCTACAGCAGTTCCAGTGAACCTCTTCATGTGTGTGGTCTCATCTAATTCTTACAACAGCCACTGAAGTGTGCATGCTGGTCAGCCTCCTTTGACATATGAACAAGTAGAGGCCTGCTGCAGTTAAACAGCCTCTAGTTTGGAGAAGCCCAGCAAAGGCCCAGAGCCACCGCCATTAAGTTTATAATCTGAAATAGCTTCAAAAACTAGCAGAGTTTTGGTATTTCAAATGTGTGTGTGTTCGACTGAAGGCCACCATCTAGTGGCACACATCATAAGGTCCTCTTAGATGCCACTGGATTTTGAGAAAATCCTTCATTACTTGTAGGTGTACCACCCAGTTACTGGCCATACTTCCCACCTTGTTCCTGATCTCTCCCCCAAACCCAGTCATGGATCCAATGTCCAGGAGTCAGGAAGGGACTATAAGGGAGTAAAAATGACCAGAACATGAGGAGAGCTGGTGATTGACACTTTCCTTCAGTGCTGAGCACACCTGGGGAGTTAGGGCCTTGACCGAAGGAGATGGCTGTCATTTAGGGATAGTTTGCTCAGGACACTCCGGGTTTACACCAGCTCTTCCTGCTAAGTGATCATAGTACCTGCTATTCCATCTCCAAAGCACCTCCCACTGGAAAACAGTTATACCTGCTGATGCTCAATTTCTGCTGAGTGTTGTTGAACATGAGAATTGGCCCAATGTTGCTGGATTTTATCAGATCCACTTTCTCTATTTTGAAATGGTGGCAACCAAATGTGAAAAATACTGTATAGGTCAACATCTCAGAGGTCAGGTAATGTTTGCGGGTTGGGTTTGGCTTAGTAGCTACCACTTCTTAATGCACAATGCCCAGATACTGAGAGTGACGAAAATTTACGAAAGAGATGAAAGAGATGGGTCTAGAATCTTTAAGTGGGAAGCTTTTCCCCAAACAGTAGAGCCTGAGAGAAGAGATTTTAGGAGTTCATTCTGACTGCTACAGTCTCACATTGTTGCTCTGGAAAAAAAGAAAGAAAGAAAAAAAAAAAAAATGTCCCATAGCTATTAGAAGTTGAACTCGGATTAATCAAGAATTCAATGGTAAGAAAAAGAAAACATTTAGTTTTTTAACAGATAAGTGGGATTTCTCTTTGTCTCTCTCTAACTTTGTGAATTGCCTTTGTAATTGAAGTACCCTTTGAGGACTGTGGAAATTACACTGTGAGAAATAGGGCCTGTACTTGCTGATAACTTTAATTTGGGAAGAGACTCAAATCTGAGACCATTCCTGCCCTTTATATTTTATTCCTAAGGGCTTGCTTATTAACATAAATATTTTATTTGTATCTCATGGTTAGTTTAAAAATTTTATAATTACACAATTTTACACAAAATTTTTATAATTATATAATACATAACTTGTTTAAAAGTATACCACTGAGCTGGGTTATACTAAGATGTCCAGACAAATCCATGTTGTATCTCAATATGATATAGTTTTTGTTGATTTGAATTGTTATTCTGTCAAATTCAAAGTAAATCCCAAAAATAAGTTATATGAGTCCAGATATGGTGGTACATGCCTGTAATCTCAGCCACTTGGGAGGCTGAGGCAGGAGAATTGAAATTTTGAGGCCAGCCTCCATAATTTTATTGAATCCCTGTCTCAAAAATAAAAAAAAATATAAAGGGCTGGAGATGTAGCTTAGGGGTAAAGCACCCCTGGGTTTATTCTCAGTACAGGGGCAGTGTGCGTGTGAGGGGTGGGGGTGGTGGGGGGGATAGAGACTTCAATTTTAAAAATAATAGAATCAAAACTTGAGAATTTCAAGGCTTTATGTATGTGTGTGTTTTTCCTTTTTCTATAATAGAAACTGTGTACAATTTGAGAGAAGAGAATAGACAACTAAGGAAAGCACACCAAGACATACATACACAGCTTCAAGATGTCAAGGTAAAATTTAACCAGACATTTATTTGCCTGCTGTAGAATGACTTTAAAAATCATCCCTTAATTGACCTGCTTTACAAATCCAGACTGTGACTGTGGGCTTTGCATAACTGGAATGTACCCAACACTTTTATCCTTCTGTTATAAGCTAAAAGTGATCTGAAAATCGAAATGTTTTCCTTAATACTGAAATTGTTTTTTTGTCAGATGATTGCATATTAACAAGATTTTTATTGACAAAAGTTTATTAATAATGAAAGAGCTGTTGCTTTGGATTTGATTTCATTGTTAATGGTTATATTTGGGTAGCACATTTTAGATTTGAAATACCACATAAATCATAATCTTCTCTCTCCAGTAACTTTTAAACTTGACAAATGCTTCTACAACAACAAATAAGCAAGTAACATTTGGGTGGTCATACCAAAGAAGAACTTCTCTTACAATGTAAAGCTCAATGTGTAAAATTCTCTTTTGTTAGCAACAGCATAAGAACTTACTCTCCGAGCATGAACAACTTGTAGTGACTTTGGAAGACCACAAGAGTGCACTAGCTGCTGCACAGGTTAGGAGGGTAGCAGCCTCTCTGGGTTCTTTTTACAGTCTGCTTAATATTTCTGAATTCCTTTATGCATGTGGTCTCTGACAAGCCAGTCTTCAGTGAGTTACTTAGGACAGAGCTATCCTAATCCTGAGCACAATGCATGCTTTTAAAATTCACTCCAGAGAATATTAAATAAATTTTTGCTGGTTGTTTTTTTTTTTTTTTGCACTGGTTATATGGTGCGCCTATTTCTACCTCTTCCAGTCCTACGTGCCATCATCTAATATTTATTTAAATCACAGATTTTGCCCCATACATATGGCCTTTTGCAACTGTGTGATCTGTGTCAACCCTGAGCATAGGGCCTATAGGATTTATGATGCTAGCCACCTCAACAAATCGTCGTCAGACTTTTTCTTCTATCCCTTCCTCATTCCCACATTCCAACCTGCACACACTCCTTTTGGGACAAGGCTTATGTGGTGTTGGTCAAAGTACAGAAAAGAGAAGAGTCAATAGAGAAGGAAGAACAGGAGTCATAATCTCCATTTGTTCAAAGCCTGGAACAACCCCTGGTACAGGCAGGCCCTCAGCATATATTTACTGAATGGATAAGAACAACTATGAGTGTTGAGAGCTTATGAAATTGCTGCCGTGCTGAGTGCTTCTGGGAGAAGCTAAGAAACAGGAATGGCTAGCTTAGTGGCTGTATTCAGCCAGGTCTTCATTGTTCTTCCTGTTGAAGGAGTTACAAGAGAAGGGCAAGAGGAAACCACCTCTCCGTGCTTATCAGGAGGACATGCATAATTTTTGTCTTTATAAAATTTTCAAATAGTACAATATGCTAGACCCTGACCCATCTCAGAGGCTGTGGCTTCTCTCTTTTTCTTTTCTTAAAAGTAGTCATTGATTGGGTGACCCTACTAAACTGTGGCTTTGTGGTAATTTTTTACATATGTATAAATTAAATTGACTTCAGAGGAGATTATTTCATTCCAAGCCTTCTTTACAGACTTTTGTCAAGTGTTATATTATGTGAAGCGGTTGTTTATACCGTGAAATGTGGAACATGGATTTGAACACTGTGGGTAAAATATTAGACTAAGCCACAATCTGAAAATCCTTGCAAATGTAAGTGAAATAGTTGTTTTAATAGCCAAAACCAAATTCTATAATATGTACACTGTCAGTGTGACTTTTAGATTTTTTGTAATAGAAGAAATATTTTTATGTAACCTATGTGTAGTTTTCTTTATTCCTTTTTTGGGAGGGTGCTCCAAGTTTTTCCTGCCTTTTTAAAAAAACTAGTAATATGACTAGGTACAATACTCAATTAAAGACATATGTCTGGGCTGGGGATGTAGCTCAGTTGGTAGAGTGCTTACCTTGCAAGCAAAAGGCCCTGAGTTCAATCCCCAGCACTGCCAAAAAAAAAAAAAAAAAAAAAAAAAAAAAAAAAAAAAAAAAAAAGCCATATGTCTTAGTTTGGACTGCTGTACCAAAACATCATAGACTGGCTTATAAAAAACAGAAATGTATTTCTCATAGTTCTGGAGGCTGGAAGTCCTAGGTAAGAGTGCCAGCATGATCAGATTCTTGGAAAAGCCATCTTTTAGGTTGTAGACACTCAACTTCTAGTACCCTCACAAGGCAGAAAGAGACTGAAAGAGTGACCAGGAGCCCCTTTATGAGGCAGTAATCCACTGGTAAGGGATTTGTCCTCATGATCTAATTGCCTTCCAAAGTCCCCACCTTCTGATACCATCACATGTGGGATTAGGATTTCAATATGTGCATTTTGGAAAGATACAAATAATCAGTCCATAATACCATATTAGCACTTTCCCAAAATCTCCTGGGCACAGAGGGTTGGGGGGGGAATATACTGTTTCAGGCATCTGCATTTCTCACGTAAGATCTCATGTGAGATTCTGTCTTGACAACTTGATTTAAAATATAGTTAAGAATTTTATTTAATCTTCATAATCCAGTGAAGTACGTAACATTTTATAACTGAATAAACTGATGCCAGAAGGGAAGTCAAGTAGCTAACCCAAGATCAGTGACCAAGAGCCAGGCTTGAAGGTCAGGTCTTCCTCTATTGAAGTGAGGACCCGCCACCCCCCATCAGATGTTTTGAGTCATAATTTCTAGAGTGAGAGCCCAGAGACCTCCACCAGCCAGGTGGTACACTGCTGTACAAATTATATGAAGGCACTCCTTTGACGGGGATTTAGTAGGCTGACTTCTTCACTTCTGTGTGAATTCAAAAGAGGACTGTGGGCAGCATGCAGGGCTGTGGTCCCAGAGGCCTGGCTGACTGTGGCTCCACTGATCAGCGCTACACTCTCCACCAAGGGAAGTGGCCCTGTCTGGGGATCTTGTTTAAGATTTCTGTGTTCTTTGTATGTGTTTATGTAAGTGTATATTTACACACACAGTATTTCTGC
This sequence comes from Sciurus carolinensis, assembly GCF_902686445.1. Lineage (NCBI taxonomy): Eukaryota > Metazoa > Chordata > Mammalia > Rodentia > Sciuridae > Sciurus > Sciurus carolinensis. The sequence continues at coordinate 39,072,571 of NC_062221.1, read as the reverse complement.
TTTCAGGAAAACAGAGTGGGTGAATATGATGAATTATGTATACACAGTGTCTGTTAATTTTATTAGTTAAGATACTTGATTTATTTTCTATCTTTCGAGCTCCTAGTATTAAAAATATTACAGCCATACACACAACCATCCTGCACACATATCCCACAGCATATATACACAGGTTCTCCTACGTGAGTGTATTCCAGTTCTGTTCTATACCTACATCACTGCCTTTGTGGCTTTGAAAGAAACAATATTAAGAATTGGGGAATTAAAATCCAGTTTGATTTTATGCCTATTTCTCTGCTTTCCAGAAAAACAAAACAGCATAGGAGGTGTTTTGGCAAGGAAGGAACCCTGTTTAAGCACAAATTAACTAGTAACTGGGGTAGCAAAAGAAGGTTGCTTGAATGCTTTTGTTACACACACACACACACACACACACACACACACACGCATATGCATATATTTCTTTTCACTGAAAAATGTTACTCAGACCATATTGGTAAAAGATATCAGCAGTTGTATAACTGTCAATTTCTAATAGACATGTGAATGTGATAAAACTTGGATTACATATTTGTCTTTTCATAATTATACTGGAAAGTTATTCACAGAGTTCTCTCTTTGTTTCATATAGCATAAAACTAACATTTGTCTTATATACTTTTTTTCTGTTTCCTTTAACTCTAATTTGCATGTGCTCAAAAATGGTTAAGCATGTCTAAAGAAGAATAACTAATGCATGAAAATAATCCACATAATCCACATTTTTCTAACTTGTATTTAGGTATAATTTTTTTTGTCTAGTCTTCCAATGAACCTAAATGCCCATCTATGATTGATATCTTTTTCCCTCCTCAAATTGTGCAATTGCATCCAATTGTGCAATTTATATGCAGACCCAAGTTGCAGAATATAAGCAACTGAAAGATACTCTGAATAGAATCCCAAGCTTTCGAAATCCTGACCTAGCAGAGCCGCAGAATGCTACCCTTACTCAGGTGGCACGTTCTCCAAGAGGTTACAACGCAGCAAGGGAGCAGCCAACCAGAGAGTCACAAGAGGTGAGAGGCATTAACTGGTGATCTGTGGCTAGGTCACTTTTCCCGTTAAGCTGTCACAGAGTGAACCGCTGTCAGTAAAAACTTGACAAGTGTTCTCAAGTTTTAGTGTGTATCAGAATTCGCCATAGGGATTGTTGAAGCTCAGGCTGCTGAGCCCCAGCCCCATGGTTTCCTTAACTTACAAATTGAGTTAATTTGAGGTTAGGCCTGAGGATTTGCATTTCTAATTTAGATTCAGCTGGTCTGAAGAGAACTTTGAGAGCTACTGCTTTAGTGTTTTCTGGAAAAGATTTTCCTGGCTTTGTCTTTTTCATATGGGTTTGTCTTAAAGGAACTGTAGTGTCTGAGTGTTTCAAGGGTCAGTGGATTTTTTTTCACTCTTTCAGATAGTGCGGGAAGGTTAAATGATCATGAGGAGATTATGTGACAGCCCATAGGGATATTAAAGTGGTGCAGTATTGGGTCCATACAAAGCCTGTCAAATTTGTATTAAAAAAAAAAGTTAAGACACTGCCTGGTGTATGAGTTGCTAGTCCCATCATGCACTTTATTCTTGTTCTTCATGAAAATCCAGCCTGACTTAGGAATATTTCATATGTGGGACATCAAAAGTATTGTCTTCCTTATCATTAATTCTTATACAGTTGTTTTTACAATCATGTATTTAATAAACAATGAGAAATACGGTTATCATTCCCCTTAACAAAGTCAGTTTCAACAATAAATGTTTCAGAAGATCTGCCTGCAAGCTACCATCTTGTGGGGATAATGGAGTTGATGTGACTGGATTCGCATCAGATTAACAGGCTCAGTGTTCTCGTGATTTTTCTTCTCTCCCTGGACCCTATGTTAGCTGCTAACTTAAGAGAGCATGGCCAGGCATTTGATTCTATCCTCTCCTAGTGTGACTACCAGTTTACTGAATTCATCTTCTGATGATTCAGAGTTTTAGTTTGTCCATCTGTGTGTCAGAGATGATAATTATCTGCTCCAACCTTCTTCACAGGGATATTGTGAAGATAAATGAGAGGTGTTTCAAAGCACTTAGAGTGCTTGAGAGAAGTATTTGCCATAAAGCCAGGGCAGTATTATGTCAGACTTGCCAGATAGTTGAAGGCCTTGGTAAAATGTATACCTCTAAATGTTGCCTGACAAAGGACTTTTCTCCCTTGTGTATTATCTATACAGCACAGCTTCTCAAGCTTGGTAATTATATCTCTGCTAGTTTCTGAATAGAGTTTCACATTTATTTCAATCTGAAAGAGTAATCTCACTGAAGAAGTTATTTTTTCCTGATGAAAAAGGTTGAAGGAAAAGGGCATGACATACTCTCCTATCAATATTATATCATTTTCCCTTCAGTTTCCTGTAACTCAGATCATGTAGAGATGTCTGAAAGTTAAAGGAAAAACTGATTTGAACCAACCAATTTTAGAGAAGTGTTCTTTAAAAAAAAAGACATTTATTTCTTTCTATCCTGAGTTTTCTGTTGGCAATACAAAATACGTACAAAAGAATCCTTCTGGTTACAAATAAATCTCTTTTTAATGCATTAAGAATATTTTATTGTACCTTGTTTAACAGGCATTTTTAAAACAACATGGATATCCCTTCGTAATGGCATTTCTATTTTAATTACCAGTAAACCAAACCAAACCTCATCAGTTGCATCTTTCTTCTTTTTAAGTAATGAATTGCAAATCAAATTGACTTTGAAAAAATTATGCAAACATTTTATCACTTCAAGTTTGTGAATTTTTTCCTTTTTATTCTAAGGGAAAGCAGGAGTTGGGTTGCTTTTTGGGAAAGGGGGAAAGGTTTACTTCTAAGATGTGGCTGCTTAGAGGATTCATTTTCCTGGTTATTGACCATGTTCTTTTGAGATAAAATTTTGCCAGTGTCCTCTCTATTTTATAGGTGAGCTTATACAGTGAAAATTAAGTGACTCCATTGCTCCTTTTTAAGTCAGGAGAATATGTATATTTCCAGAGTCCAGGATTTTGCTTACTCTGTAGCTCCAAGGACATGGTGATGAATGATATCATTACTTTTGAAAAGGACAAGCATCATTTCTTATGGTTTGCTTGCCCAGGTGTCTCGATATCGCAGTGCGTGGCAGAAACATGAAGCAATGCCCAGAAGAACAGAAGACGCAAAGCCTTATCCCCCCACCCAGAATGAGGCACATTTTCAGACTGTGGCCCAGCCTAACCAACAAGAAGTGGCGCCCCGAGAGCCAGAGGAGCATCAGGTGGAAGAGGAACACAGAAAAGCCCTGGAAGAGGAGGAAATGGAGCAGGTTGGGCAGGCGGAACATCTGGAGGAGGAACATGATCCCTCACCAGAAGAGCAGGACCGGGAGTGGAAAGAACAGCAGGAACAAAAGCAGGCTGCCAACCTCCTGGAGGGGCACGCTCAGGCTGAGGTATGGGTCACCCACCCAAATGCACTGGGATGGGGAATGTGGCGTTATGTTTATTAAAGAAAAACGCCTCCCCATGCATCACAAGCTCTACAAAAATATTTTGAGTGATTTCACTAGGTGTCCTGTGCACATATTTAAGTTTTCTTGTAATATTAATAGCACAGCTCTTACCTAGCTCAGAAAGAAGGCTGGAGCAGTTGCAACTGGTGTGTGGGTGTGTCCTCATTGTCAGTGGTGCAAGTAAGAGACCCGTCCTCACGTCATCTGACAGTGCATAGGGGAGCACCTAACGGCGCACCTTCTCAGGATACGTTTAAGTCCTGTCTCGAGCATCTTGAGGCATACAAAGGTCTCGTTTTCTGTGATCCAGAGTCCCCTTCTTCCTGTTCAGTTACACAAGTTGGTGGGTTGGCTTTTGCCTGTTCTCTCTCTAGGATGAATCAAAAGGCTTTCAGGACAAGCTGCCTTACCCCTTAGGGATAGTGCACTAGGTGAGTGTGTTCAACAAGTTTCGCTCAGATCCTGCTTCCCGAACATGCCCTTCTACATAGGTACACTTTTCCCTTTCTTCAAAAAAGCAGCCGTTATTATAAGTAAAACTTTAAAGGAACTTGAAATCAACCCACACCGAGTGTAGCTAGGTACCTTTCTTCTGCTAGCTATACACTGATACCAGCCATAAGGTATCTGGCCTTTATCTGGTTGCTGATTACCTGTTTATTCTTTAGTTTTCATTTTTTGTACCAGGGATTGAAGCCATGGGCTCTTAACCACTGAGCCACATCCTCAGGCCCCCTTTTTTTTAAATTTTGAAATAGGATCTCGATAAGTTGCTGAGGCCGGCTTTGAACTTGTGATCCTCCTGCCACAGCCTCTCAAGCTGCTGTGCTTACAGGTGTGCACCACTGTACCCAACTGATCACCTGTTTATAACTGAAGTTTTATCTGGCTTCAGAGTGAAACTTGAGGCTGCTTGAGGCTTCAGGCTGGGTAGGTGTGGCGGCCTCTGAAGGTGCCACCTTAGCTTCAGAAGCTCTGGCAGTCTATACCCTTCTGCAGCAATTCTCCACTTGGTTCAGTTCCCCTCATGTTTTGCTCTCTTGCGGTAGCAGAGAATTTGTGTTTATGTTAGTTGAGGAGGGGAAGGGAGGATGGTGAAAAGCTCAATAAAGTGGAGTTTTAAAAATTGCCGAATCTGCTGGGCACAGTGGCACATGCCTGTAATCCCGCCAGCTTGGGAGGCTGAGGCAGGAGGATCACAAGTTCAAAACCAGCCTCAGCAATTTAGTGAAGCCCCAACAACTCAGTAAGACCCAGTGTCTAAAATATACTCAAAAAAGGGCTGGAGATATGACTTGGTGGCTAAGTGTCCCTGGGTTTAATCCCTGGTACAAAAAAAAAAAAAAAATTGCTGAATCTGATTTTCCTTTAATCAGTACTATTGCCTCACTATTCTTAGTTTCTTTGAAGGAGCTCAGTTACTGCTTTTGCACTGTAATCTGGAATTTGGCATTATATTTGACATTATTATTTTGACTGTGCTCAACCTGCTATGGGTATATACATTGCTGAAGTTAATTAGCTTTCCTAGGTCTTTAACTTTTCATAGAAAAGTCCTCAGCTTCACAAATTGCCCAATTAGTGTGAGGTTACCAAGTGACTGCTTGCGTCAGAGTCTTATGAACACAAATTTAATTATGGTTCAAAACTGATATCTTGTGTTGTGCTTTGTGTTCCATTTGAGCAGGGAGCATATTGAAAGTCTGCCTTAATGCCAGCAAATTGGGAAGACCAGTTGCTAAATGATGCCAAGGGCAATTCAGAGACAGCAGGACAAATAGGAATTTCTGGGCTTAATTTATAATCACAGTTCACCTGACAAATAGGTGTTAATAAACCCTCCCTGCCTCCTGAGTTTGTCATGGGAACCAAAGGGAGGGCAACCCCTGAGGTGCTGAGCCCTCTTGTTCAGCATCACCTCCTCTTTGCCCCAGGTGTACCCATCAGTCAGACCGGTCACCAGGTTGCGATCCCCATATGAGGAGCAGTTGGAACAGAAGAGATTGGCAGCAAGGAGGGATGAGGAGGCCCAGCGGCTGCGAGAACACCAGGAAGCTTTGCACCAGCAGAGGCCACAGGGACACTTGTTACGGCAGCAGCAGCAGCAGCAGCTTCTGGCCCGAGAGATGGCCCAGCAGAGGCAGGTCCAGCAAGAGGAGGGCCAACAGCAGCACCAGGAGCAGCTACGGTAGCCTGCCCCCTCCCTTGATGGGCATAGGCGGCCCTTCCTCCACTGCCAGCAGATTTGTGTGTTTCTGATCCGTGAACAGGAGGGGTTCATATTGCTCATGTCGTCCAGGAAGAATGACTACCTGAGAATTAAAGGGCCAATATTTAATTTTAAAAATAATCAGGCTTTTTCCTTCTTAAAAGTGATAGTGTAGGTCTCAAAGTAGCCTAGAAGACTTTGTGTTAACTTTTTAATTTTATCATTGAACGATACTTCATCTTTTTAAGGCATCTGTTGGAGGCATATCGAGAATCTTCATCATACTTTATCATGTACCTAAAAGTTCAAAAAAGTTTTTTATGGCTTTTCAAAAGATGTTGAAAAATCTTGTTTATTACTACCTTGAAAGATAAATGACTTATGTCAAACTGTGCCACTTAATTTGTGTCCCTGAATATATAATGTTTGTGTCCCTGGCAGGCAGCAAGCTCATTATAATGCTATGGATAATGATATCGTTCAGGGAGCAGAGGACCAGGGAATCCAGGAAGAGGAAGGAGGTGGTAAGACTTCTCAGATGATGAATGTTTTAATAACGTTACTTGGTTATATCATATAATATCAGTGAGCCAGTGTTACCTAACATCAACAAGCCAAATGCATATCTGAGTGAGGGTGAAGAAATCATGCCTCTGTTGTCACTTCATGAGTCTTAATCCTTGCCATAGTGCTCCAAGGTTGTCCTGGGTTTGATTCCCAGTACCATAAAAAAAGAAAACTGGTCAAGATAATCTCCCTTGTCTCTACTACTCTCCCCATCATTTAAGCTTCTTGCATATCAAATAGTTATTTCTGACAAATTATCATAGGATTGTTATGCTTTGGGGAATTCTACATTTTCTCCACACCTTGAAAGTCTTTGCATCATTACCTTAAAAGTTTTTCAGATTAAATCAGCAGTGGCTTTCTTTCATGGTAAGTGCCTAGTGTGGGATCTGTCACATTCCTTGCTGTGATGAGAGAACTCGAAGGTGACTCCCTCCCCAACACCACCCATGCTGAGATATGAATCTTTTTCTAAAGAGAGTCTAAAGGAGGGTGAGGACACCTGCCTTAACAGCGGGTTGTACAGTTTGGTAACCCTGAAAGTCAAGAGCCTGCCTGTTCCCTTTGTCCCCTGAGGTGACTTTAAGGTTTCTGTTTCTGTTACCAGTAAGACTGTTAAACAGTTTGTCCCCTTCTTTATTTAATATACCCCTTTGTGAACTTGTAGCCTGATGGTGAGCTACCCTGTGTCTTTGTATTAAACTAAATGCTTTCCATATACTTAACCTTTCTTTCCTCTTATATCTGACTTTAAAAACTGATTTTCTCTTCTCCGGTGTGCTCTTAAAATTCTCTTCATCTAAGTTTTCTTTCGACAACCTGCAGTGTGTGAGCATAAATGTGTGATGTCCCTGTGTTGTGGTGGTGTCCTCGCTTCCATAACAGTGTCCGTGACAGGCCATGTTTGTTTTTGAGTTCCACAGTTGAGATTGTTTTTCCTTTCATTTTCTAATGACACTTCTTTTGAAAATTTGCCATTGCCTCTAATATTATCCAAAAATTAATTGATTATTTTAGCACTGTCCAGTGGCCTGGATTTTCTTTCTTGAAGGGAATTTCATTTGTTGTCGTTTTCTTGCCTATGGGGAAAACACAGCCTCTGCTTTTAAACATTAGTTTTGGGGAGTTAGAATGACATCAGTCACCCACACCCAACTCCTCAAACACACAGTCTGGGCAAAGGACAACACTTCCGGAAAGCTGTGGAGTTACCTGAGGGTGGGAAAGAGTGGGTGACTTGGTATCCAGAGGCCTGCGGAAGCTCTCCTCTGAGTCAAAAGGGAGGAATCCCGCTTGATTCCTTCAGCTGATCCTAGTTCCTTTGATTTACTAGCCTATGAAAGAGACAACCAGCACCAAGACGAAGCAGAAGGAGACCCCGGAAATGGACAGGAGCCTCATGAAGAAGGACCCCCAGAAGCTGACCCAGAATCAGAGGCAGATGTAAGCATCCTCTCTCCTGGACCTGCCACCTGGAAACGCACGGACAGAAAGAAAACTTGAGCATTTGTCCGACTCCAGGGTCCAGCCCCGGATGTGCAGGCCGTTTCATCAGCGCACAGAGGGGATTGCATACTGTGAGCAGTGTGTTACCATCAGCCAGAGTGTAGGGTGTGCAAGGAGCCTGGGTTAAAGGCTGTTCTGGGAAAAATAGTGTCGGAAAGGGTTTTCCTTTGACAGTTTTTAATAAAGTTAAAACCTAGAAAAGAAAAATTAAGAGGCACTGAAATATGTGGTAATTCTGAAAGATGGAGGGAATGGGAAAGGCAAGCAAGGAAGTTGGAGAAATCACCCTTTCCTCAGCCTGCCCAGTGGCCTGCCAGGGAGTTAGGTATGCAGAGTGACTCTCACCTCCCAGCAATCCACAGACCGTTTTAATAAATATACTGATAAAATACGTGGTTTCACTCGTTAAAAGAGGTGCTCAAGTACATGAGGGTGTAAAACATTTAAGTAAACATTCAATAATTGGTATTATTCTATGTTTTCCAAAAAAGGAATGAGACCTCTGATTCACCTGGGTGGTGGTCTAGGGCCTTGGCCTTGGTTATAGGTGAGGCAAGCAGACATTGAGTGAGTGATCATGTGTTATGTGAAGATGAATTTCACAACTTATTTTAGCTTTTTTTGTGTGTGTGTGGTACCAGAGATTGAACCCAAACATCTCCAGCCCTTTTTATATATTTTATTTTAAGACAGGGTCTCACTAAGTTGCTTAGGGCCTCACTAAGTTGGTGAGGCTGGCCTTGAACTCTGTGTTCTTCGTGCCTCAGCCTCCCAAGCTGCTGGGATTACAGGCATGTGCCACCGTGCCTGGCTTCCTTTCACCTTTACTGTCGTCTTTTGTTCAGTAAAGCAACCCCCCTGTTAATAACATTCAATCTCCACTGCCAGTGGATCCAGTTTATATTGGTCCAGGGAATTAATAAGAAGATCCACGTCATTCCTTGATAATCACTGAGCAAGTCCTTCTGCCGGCCGCTTTCAACCCTTTCACGGAAATGGCTTTTCCACTTGACTCACAGAGCAGTTGTTCCCGCCCTACCCTCCCTGGTGTTCAGGAAAGCAGGCAGCAGGGAAATACTGTCAGGACAGAGCAAGGGTTACCAGGAGAACGAGAGTGTGAGAGGCTCTCCCAGGAGAGCAGGGAAGCCAGCGTACGTGGAGGACGAAGGGCAGCCTCGCGGCCACTCACGTGGATGGAGTGGCTGCAGGCTCACTACTCGCCATGTGATCCTTTACTCTCCTTTATCTGCTCTGAGGACCTACTGGGAACACTGGCCTTTCTGCCATGCCTTCTCTTAATTAGAAATGGCCCATTGTCCCTCTGTCTTAGCTGTTTTATTTAAATGTGACTATTTGTGCCCATGAACCCTCACTTATTACGTGGTTGGACCTGGAAACTTGTGCACATTTTTAAGAACTGTAGCAAAATATATTTAGTAATTTTTTTCTGAAGAGAGTGTGCTGCCCTTTTCCTATATCCCCATACAGATTATTGACAACACATGAAGAAGTCTGTGTGGCAGGAGATTCTGGAGTAATTAGGGTTTACTATAAAGGTGAGGATTTGTCACTACATTCCCAAGAAAAGTGTTATTTGCACTTGAATGAGGTTTCTGGCTATAGTTGTGCAGATAATAGATCAGCTGAGACCACAGTGAGCTCTTGAACGTGTTCAGGGCTCTTCGGCAAAGTGAAGTACAGTCATCTTGTCTGGAGAACACCGGGAGAGACCAAATCTTACTCAGAGGTTTCAGTGTCTCTCTGAAGCAATTGCTACTTCAAAGTAAGTGTCCCATAGATAACCTGGAAGGGATTGGGGATGCTCAGAGCAAGCATCGCCATTTCTGCCCTTCTCTGTTTCTAAATGCTGAATCTTTGTGAGGATGTGTGTTATTTGGTAGGTGTCTGGGGAGCTTAAGTGGGAAATTGAAATAATTCTAAAGTTGATCGTTTAAAGGACAGTCACTGTCTCACAGTAACTGAGAACCACTCAAGGGTGGATCTGGAGGGATACTTTTTGTGATATATTGCCAAAGATTGAATGGCTCTTTTCTCCTGTCCCTTGCCAGTGCAGTATCTCCCAGTTTCATGGTAGTGTTTCTTAAGTGAGAAGCTGTTCAGCCAGGTGCAGTGGGGCGTGCCTGTAATCCTAGTGATTTAGGAGGCTGAGGCAAGAGGATCACAAGTTTGAGGCCACTCTGGGCAACTTGGTGAGACCCTGTCTTGAAATAAAAAATGAAAAGGGCTGGGGATGTAGCTCAATGGTAAAGCACCCCAGGGTACAATCCCCAGTACCAAAAATAAAAAGAAATGAATGAATAAAGGAAAGAAAGAGAGGGAAGGAAGGAACGTGGTCCATACTACAAGTATACCATTTTCTTTAGAGTTAGTCCTTTTCTTGTCTTGGGTCTTTTCAGGGGTAGGTCTTCCTTCCCATCATCTGCTTTGCACTTAGCTTCATGTTTAAAATTGCTTGAAAGGGAAATTTGTATAAAGTTCAACAACACCATGAGAGGAGTTAACTCTTCACCCATCTAAGTCTCCTGTATTAATTAGCATTGATTTTTTTTTTCTCCTATTTGGTTTTCCAACTTACTAGCTGTTTTGCTGGTTGTCTGGGTAGTTTTGCTCACATTTCTTGGTTCGGTAGAGTTTGGAAGACTGTGTTGGAATAACTTGCAGAAAGGAAGCCCCGCTTATCCTTCATTCTGATTCCTCAACCTCTAGCAAATAAAGCAGGAGCTTCATCTTTTGACCGTGGGGTGCTTGATACTTGTGAGTGCTGGCAGGGATAGAGCTGAAGGATGGCAGTGAAGGATGATTTCATTTTCTGCCAGTGTGTGGCCTTTCAAATGAAATTAAACTTGATCCTCTGTTTTGAAATGGCGGTTGGTTTTTATTAAAATTTTACAGAGGGCAGCTGTAGAGGATATAAACCCAGCAGACGACCCCAATAATCAAGGCGAAGACGAATTTGAGGAAGCTGAGCAAGTGAGAGAAGAAAATTTGCCAGATGAAAACGAAGAGCCAAAACAAAGTGATCAAAAGCCAGAGAACGCAGACATGGAGGAGCATTTGGTGGTAAGCAGACGCCACTACCAAGGGTGGATTTAACCTGAGCACTTTAGTAAATGCCTGGTTTATGTAAAAGGTTGGTCATAATCTGCATCGAGGAAAGGTTTGCCACTCTAGTGTTTTTTTAGGCCATTATGTGAAATGACATGCCTGCACTCAGAGGGTAACAGACACCCCGTGCTTTGTGTTAGCCATGATTATTCATCATTTCCTGGCCACCGGTGCATTGCGAGTGCACTATTCATGGTGGCATGCTCCTTCTTTGTCCCTGAGTACTATAAAAGGCATCTCCAATGTACAGTAACATGAGCCTCCCCTTTTGTTTCAACAGATGGCAGGAAATCCAGACCAGCAGGAGGATAATGTTGATGAACAGTACCAGGAAGAGGGAGAAGAGGAGGTAGGAAGATTGAATGCCGGAGACTGATCAAGTTGTTTGGTCTGTCACACAAACTGTAAACAAACCCTGGCAGTATTGACTCTGATATTCCTTCTGTAGAAAGTTCAGAAAGACTTAAGCAGGGTTTGAAAGGGTGGTTTAAGAGGAAATGAACCATGGCAGTGAGATGTTTGGTTGGAAGGTAACAAATCCGGGGTAATAGAATCCATCTCTGGGTCTCACCAGAAATATCAAATAAAGCAGGCTTTTCAGGGTTGGCAGACTTAGATTTATGTGATCTTTATGCGAAACTTTTCTCATTTCTTTTTCCCTCACAAATGAGAGAATGAAGCTTGGCACCTTGAAGGAGTATGGACTGACCCTGTAACTTGTTCTGTGGACATATCCTGTGTGTCTGCCTCACAGGGATACCCCATAATGCCCACTGGAATCCACGTAACACCTGCTAGACATTTTTATGAATTTTACAGTCTTTCCCTCTGACCTCTTCCCTCATAAGATTTTAGTATCTTAATTAAGTTCAACAAAAACAAGGTCTGGGGATGCAACTCAGTGACAGAGCACTTAGCTGGCATACATGGGGCCCTGGATTCAATTTCCAGCACCATAAAAACAATGAAGAGAAGGGAAAGTTTTTAATATGGAACTGAGTTGAATTAAAATGCATTTAGATGGAATTTCTTAATACTTCATTTTAGTTTGCTTTTTACTGTAAGCATCTGGCATATTATCATTAGTTAGGTTTGTATAGCATCTGTCATGGTGCCAGATGCCTGTGCTCAATCAGCTGGTGAAGGCTATTTGCTGTAGCCTTTTTGTCATGGCTTTCTCCTGTCTGGACACTTCAGTACTTGGGAATATGATGGAATGTGATATGGACCAGGCCTTGACCCCACATTTAGTCTCTTTAAGGACCAGTAAGTAGTTCCCAGATTAAAGGCCTGGTTCAAAGCTACTCATCAGCCTGGTATCTTGCAAATGCATGGCTTTACCCTTAAGGGAACCTCTGGAGAGGTCAACCGTGGCCTACTGAAGAAACGCGCCCACCACGCCCACCACTGGAAGTCCTATTCTGAAAGCTCGTGCTCAGCACGCACTCAGTTCCCTTACCTGGGTCTGCTTTCTTATTCTTACTGATATTTTCAGCTTTGCAGAACTAATGCTAAAATTTGTGCTTATACCAGGAAAACAGAAAAGGATGTTGCCCTTTATGGCCAGTGGCAATATCTCAAGTTATGTTCTGTCTAACAGGCTTGATCTTTTTATTGTCTATCTTTTCTCATCCTGCTGTTCATCTTAATCAGGACTCTGAGCTGTCTTATCAGAAAGAGAGCATTAGAGAAGGCAGCAGCCTTGAATATTAAGACATTTAGCAAGAAGAAGATATTCATCTGGGCTTCTCTTGTAACAGGATGTCTGGACTAATATTACTTTGTTTCATTATGTCAGATACCAGGAATCTTTGAGGGATTAAGAGAGAAAAGGGTTCACCTTGGCTTCTTTTTAAAAATTCAGAAGGGTAAACATAAAAATTTAATCAGTATTTACTGATTCTTTTTCACTTTTGTATTATGATCAGTTAAGGTGGAAGAGAGAGATCCAGAGATCCAGTAGGGACCTGGGTGAAAAAAACAGGACTCACCACGGCAGCGGTCAGGAGAGGGGAGACAAGGCAGAGGAGGCTGTGCTGGCTCAGCCACCCTGAGGTTCAGCAGCCGCCCTCCCGCTACAGCCCCTCCCTCCAGCCCTGCTGAATTGACAGGGCTGTTTTCCTCTCGTGCACCCAGCCCTAGGTCCTGATTATTTTACTTTGTTTATTCCCTGCCAGGAATCTTACAATAGTGTTTGTCCCAACTTTCTTACCCCATATTGCATAGGCTCCAGGTTGCCACCCATCATTTAAGACTCCTGCCATGTGAATGTGCCAAGAAGACCCTGAGAGCCTGTCTTCTTGCCAGTATCATTTTCCTCCTGTCCCCTGAGCATCCCTTGTTCAGGGGGGATTGTGTTTTTCTGGTCTTTCCTGAGATGATTAGTTTTTGCATCTTTCCATCATTCCCAGGTCATCTTTCCTAGAGAGGGGAGAAGGGTGGTTGCCAAATACCATTTGAGCCCTAGTGATAGTCACAGTGAAGCACTCGGCACTGCAGGAAAATGAGAAAATGAAGCAGAAACACCTACGGTATTGTTTAGAAGTGTGTGTGTGTGCCTGGGACAATATTTTTGGAAGTGCTTTGAAAACCACAAAATGCTGTGTGACTATCCATGGTTATAATCTCCAGTAAATCTCTGCGTTTTCCAGCTGTCCCCCTGGCCACAGGGCTATAGGACTGTAGGTTCCTCCAGTTTCCTGCCTTCCCAGCCTGCAGCCAAACTCCGGCTGCTAGCATTTGCTCCTCAGGAGGAACTGTATCCTGCCAGGGCTAAACCTGTCCTGGGGTGGAGCCATCAGACTTAAGATCTGAACCACGGGGGTAGATCACCCTAAACAAGTGTGCTTTTAGGAAATCTGTCCATTTGTACTATCCTTCCTTTTTTCTTTTAATGTTAATGCAGCAGCATTAAGACTTAAAACTGATGATTATTGACCCGCAATCCTGATTTATTCATATGATGTCAAGGTGAAGGACATACCCACCTTAATGTCCTCCTCATATTGCTTATATTCCAGATATTTTGTCTACTTTTGAGAAATAGGACAAGTTATCACATAGCCAAAAAGTACTGTGTTATACTTCAAAATTTGAAGTATAAAATTTGAATATTAAAATATATATATATAGATTGAATGCTTTGAAAAATTGGAATGCTTTCTTTATTCAACTATAGAAAACAGATTAATCTGAACATTCAGGAAAGAGCAAGTTCAGGTTTATTTGTTCACCTTTAGAGGCCAGATATGTATACATACTGACTCAGACCACAGACTGGGATTCAGCCTGGGATTCCTCATGTCAAGAAGCATCTGATGGGCAGAAATTCCCATTCAGCGTGGCCCCTCAGCCAGTGGTGTTCTTCACTCTAACTGACTCTGCCAAAGACGACTTCTGTCACATGCTACCCTCCTCGTTGGATCCTAGCGTTCATGACTGCTCAAGGTTTAGCCAGCTGGTCCTGGCTCATCCTACAGTGTCTTCTATGTGTAAACAAAGGTGTTAGCACACATGGCCAGGACCCAGTGACCAGTCAAAGCCCATTTCAGATTCAGTGATTTGTTTTCTTTTGCTTTGTCATTTACTAAACTTTACCCTGTCACAAAAGGTTCATCTGTCACATGCCTAAAATGCTAGATTCCAGTGGATGAAGATGAATAATGCAGACCTTTATGGGAAATCTTTAACAGAGCATTACATCAGCCTCAGGATTCTAAAGAGGGTCCAGTGTTGCAGACATAATTGCTGTATCTACACTTTTAGATGATAGCACAGGGCCTCTGGCTTTGTCAAAGTGTATTTAAAGGTCAATTAGAAATGCCATGTCGTTCATTTTAGTGATACCTTTAAGATGAGTTTGAATTACTTTTGCCACAAACATAAAGACTATCTTATTAAAATAATGTGTATATAAGCCTCTGAGCCTCTGTTCTCTATATGACTGGAAAATTATAGAATGTTCATTTGTGGATTCCCTAAATTAAAGAGTAATTTAAATCAGTGGTTCTCAACTAAGAATGTACTGATAAGTGGTGAACAAGCCAAGTGTTCTACAATAGGTCCCAAGAATGAGAAAACAGGTTTTAGAGAAGGAATACTATTTCCCAAGCTAGAGATATTCTTAACCCAGCATCCATTTTCTACTTAAGGAAATAGTTCTCTGTCTTCACTCTGACCAAGAATCACCTTTCTCTTTTTGGTACCAGGGTTTGAACCCAGAGGCACTTTACCATGGAGCCACATCCCCAGCCCTCTTTTTAGTTTTTATTTTGAGACAGGATCTCATTAAGTTGCTTAGGACCTTGCTAAATTGCTGAGTCTGACTTTGAACTCGTGATTCTCCTGCCTCAGCCTCCTGAGCTGCTCAGATTACAGGGGTGCGCTGCTGTGCCCAGCCCAAGAATCATGGTGAAGAGTTCGTGAAAAATACAAATCCCTGGACTAAACCTTGCTCTTGGAAATTTTGATCTTCTCTGTTGTGATGCCTAGGAATCAAGAATTCTTCAAAAGTCCCTTCTCCCCACCCCCAGCTCATGCTTATGTTTAGGGAACACCCCGTTTAGAGGCAGGCAGTAGTGGAGGACTTGGGAAGTGTAACCCCACTGAACATTTATGCAGAATGCTGTGTGTCTAAGCACATTTGCTAAAGCATTTTTTGCCACAGTCTTAACTGCATCTATGATTCTCAAACTCCATTCACACAGAAAATTATAGAATTTTACCCAGCCCTTTTATTTTATACATAAGATATTTTGACCTTCAGAGAAGTTAGTTGAATTTGTCAAGGTTCCACAGCTTGTTATCATAATCAGAGCCCACCCAGTTCTGACTTCAAAGGATGTCACTTTTAAGTGCACCAAGCATGGTAAGTACATAGTCGACAGGTGATGTCTGTATAGAAATAGGTGGATGCAGAAAGAGGGATGGAACTAGAAAGTTACTGTCTTTGTAACCCTTAATTAACACCATTGATTTAATCAATAATCATCAATGGATGGTATCACTAGATGAACAAGGTACTTGAGCAGGGACAGGTCAGGCTGTCACCATCTGAGCTAACTGACCAACCTCAGCCTTCCTAAAGGTAGGACAAATGTGCTTCCTGATGTGATGAAAATGTGAAATATTCAGCACCTTGAACTCACGCCTTCAAACTGACTTTGATTTATAGGAAATATGGGGACTAGAGGAATGAGTGAAGTGATACCATACAGAAGCAAATGAATCCAAAATGTGGGTCCTTCTACAGAACAAGTCAATAGCATCAAGATAAAAATAATGGAGGAAAGCCCATGTTATGCATGACCTGTGGGTTATGATTAGAACAAATCAATTGTGAATAGGCATTATTAAGTCAATCAGAAGAATGTCAACTAGATATCAGATGATACCATGGAATTACTGGCTTTATCTGGTATAATGATAGCATTATGTTTGTATAAAAAGAAGTTCACTTCTTTTACATACCTTGACATGATGTAAGGGTAAAATTACATCATATCTAGAAATCATAAGAATAATTAATAGAAAAAAATAGAAAAGTGATAGTGGAAATATGGCCATATTGAGACAATTGGAACATTGGAAGTATTTATGAAGGGTTTGTTGAATGATTTCCTTATTTACCTGCTCTTGAAGGTTTGCATAATAAGAAGTTGACTTTATTGTTTATTCAGACAGAAAAGCTACAGAACTGAGGCTTTGGTGCAGGTCTGTCTGTCTCCCCAGTATATGTTGGGAGGTAGCAAATGCAGGCTGCAGCCTGTTTTATAAATGTTTTAGGGAGCACAGCCATGCCTCTGTGTTGACACATTGTTTATAGCTGTTTTGGGGCTACAGTGGTGGAGTTGTACAGTTGTGACAGAGAACTTATGGCCCAGAAAGCCTAAATAATTACTATCTGGACTTTGCTGCCCCAGATTTATGTACTCTTTCCACCATACTGCATAATTTTGAGGCAGTTCTTTCCCACTCTGAACGCCCGCCATGTGTAGTGTTCACAAATTGAGCTTTCATTATTACCCACATAGAAGACATCTTTGTTCATCAAGACAAGGACACTTCGGCAATTTAATAATATTTCAATTAGACCTTAATGAAGTCTGAAATAAGTGCTTCATCCTCTTCATCCCAATGTCCTGTGGGATATTGCTGTGAGATTCTGTGACAAATGGCAGAAGAGATGTCATGGACTACTGATAGAGCTGTAAGGTGAGACAAGGGTATCCCTAGCTTACTCCACCAGGAAATGTGAATCCAGAGATGCTCTATGCCTCTGTTTTCAAATTGTATTTACTTGAAACCAGTGTAGTTTAGGGCCATGGGTCCAGCCATTGCTGGGGGCTGATTAGAAGAGATTAATAAAGCGTTGGCTCTGTCTAGGGCATCTTTGAAGAGTCACCTTCAAAGAGTAGGCTCCTGAAAGGCCAAACTATCCAAAGCTCTGGGAGGGTGTGTTCATTCTCGTCTCCCCTAGGTTGTCCACTGAGGCAGCACTGGATTTGTTCCTACTTAATTATAGCATCTGCTTACTTTCCATCCCTTGCCGGTTTCTCAGATTTTCAAAAACCACTAACCACTACTCCAACTCTTTCCAAAAAATCATGTAATTTTTTGTGTTACCCCAGAGGACTTTACTCCTATACCATGATCCTGGAAGAGATCAGTCTTGCTTTTGGTACCAGGACACTACTTTATGCCTAACTTCTGTTCAGCAATTTTTAAAAATACATTCAAATGACCTAAACCTTTTGGCAAATGTATGGTATTCAAACTAGTTAACAAGTTAGAAAACATTTTAGCCTCTATTTCTGTGAGATGATTGTTAAAGAGAAATTATTTAGTAAAAATCGGATGCTTTCCTTGATTTGCCTTTTGAGATAAGCAGTTGGGATCAATGAAACAGTAATAGTAGTGTGCAAAAAGGAAAATGACTTAAAACATATGCTGTGTTAGAACACTAAATGAAGATAGGGATTTGAACTAGTTTATTAGACTATTTCATACAGAAATTGAAATGATTGCATTCTGTTTTCTGAATATTTTAACCTGAGAGATTTATTGTTTTTTTTTTTTCTCAGTGTATTTGCCATTTTTGATTTATTAGTATTTGGCAAATTACATGAAGAAAATAAGAATTTTGGTACATGAATAACTCAAGCATCTTAAGTGAACATGACTTGTATATGTCATCCCCATTAATCAAAAGGGTGAACAGACCCATCAATTTTAACAGTAGTATCTTTTTTGTGTGCTTTTACAAGGGATACTTTTTGCACTGATTTATTTGTTCGTTCAGTAACTCATCCACTCAACAATGCTGAGCATTTCAGTGTGCCTGGTGTGCATCTAATTACTGAAGACTTTAATTAGACATTCTATTAGACAATTCCTGCCATCATAGAACTTACATTCTGTCAGAGTTTGCAGAGTTGTACAGTTATCTCATTTTGAAAAAAGTGAGTAACTTTATAAGCTGAATTTCTTCAGGTATTATCCCTGCAGAATTATTCCTTATTCAGAGAAATCAGAAATTCAAAGGAAAGATCAGACTGAGAAACAGTCACATTGATCTTTTTTTCTTTTTTTAATTAATTAATATATTTTTATTTTTATAGACTGCATTTTGATTCATTGTACACAAATGGAGTACAACTTTTTGTTTCCATGGTTGTGCACGATGTAGATTGATTTGTAATAGGTATATTAGACATTTCCTCTTACCTAATAGACAAGTCAAACTTTTGACTTAATTTTTTTTTCAATTTTACTTTTAAGTGTAATTTTGTTTCTGGTATTTCAGACAAACTTTTTAGAAATCAAAAAATGTCACTGCAGGTGTTGAAATGACGAATGCATCACGTGTGCTTTGTGGTTCACTTTAGGTTCAGGAAGATTTGACTGAAGAGAAAAAAAGGGAACTGGAGCATAATGCAGAAGAGACCTATGGTGACAATGATGAGAATGTAAGTGTAGGATATGCTTCTACTGAAGTGTACGTATGCTTCTACTGAGCATATGAGTGTGCGTGCGTGCATGCGTGCGTGCGTGGGTGCATGTACACGCACATGCTAGGTTGGAGGTACATAGGTAATTTTGGGACAGGCACAGGTAGAAGACACCTGTAAAGTGCCCCTGAGTTGAACAGGCCCACCTGGAACTAGGAAACTGAACACGCACAGATCAGGTGTAGGATCATTTTTCTTCACTTGTTTCCTTTCTCCCAAACTGGATTGTTTTAGAGAAAAATTTTGATCACTCGCTCTATTTCTTAGTTTTTCTTTTTTCTTGTAATGTTAAGGCTGATGATAAAAACAATGATGGAGAAGAGCAAGAAGCGAGAGATGACAACCACCCCAAAGGCAGAGAGGAACACTATGAGGAGGAGGAGGAGGAGGAGGAAGACGGGGCTGCCATTGCTGAGAAATCCCATCGCAGAGCTGAGATGTAACTATGCCCAATTTCCAGACAGTGCTCGTCCAGCACATTTTTTTCAAGCTGCTTTGAAATCTGCCTACTGAACTCTAGGATATTTAATTACAAAAAGTAAAGAATTTAGACTTTGTTTTTAACTTTTGTATTAGAAATGCTCATACATTTATATGAATATATTTTGATAACTTAGGGTAGAACTTTTGTATACAGGCTAAACATGACCAAGAAGAAAAACAGGAAAGTGTGTCTTAGGCTCTGATTCTCATTTTTCTCAAATATGTAATGTTGGAAAGGGCACTGCTTTTGTATATGTTTCAACTTGTTACCTTTCTGTCTTCTAGTTTGCAGGTGTTCTTTCCTTTGCCTTTCATAAAATATAGGATTGAAAACCAAGTACTGCAAAACTGCTGTGCAGACTTTAAGGAGAATGACTAGTTTTACGGCTTGCTGCTCTTCTGAGGCTCTAGGGATAGTTCTGATAGAGCTTTCAGCAGTCTGTGTTTCTTTGGAATGAGATCTCTGTACAGAGGGACATGCAACTAGAAAGCCATTTTTGTTGCAGGGTAAAAAATACCATTTTTTCAGGCATTTCAGATCATTTAGGAAAATGTTTGGTATTACTTAAAGTCACAACTGTTCTGCTTGAGAGGAATTAAACTTCAAAGTGAGATGCTATTAAAACTTGTATGGCAGTATCATGTACTTAATTTGGTATTTCAGTGTTCCAACAACGTATGACATATCATTGTATTCACCATTTTCAAGGACAGAACTTGCCTAAAAACTAAATTAGTGTGTGTGGTGTTTTATACATAAGCACCTATTCACGATATTTTTTCCTGAAGTCACCTAGTGATATCTGTATTTCTAGTTCTTTACCATAAGATGTATTTCTCCTTTAAACTCTGTGCCTCAATATATAATCACTTTGATGCCAATTATGAATATGAAAGCATACCAAACTGTACAACTTCACCAGATTATTTTTCAAAATTATGTGGTGAAATATATACATGGTGATAAGATAGGCCCTTGTGGCTTTTCCATGTGCTGGGGACCAGTTTGCTTTTCACCAGTTTAATGACTATGAATTATAAAAGATTCAACAAAATAAGAAAATTAAAAGTCAAAAACTTCCCCTGAAATAACATATTTCAATTGCACGCATAAATATTTTTAAATGTATAGAACTAGGTTATATAATTCATGTGTGTGGTTTTTAAAATAATACTTTCAAAGTAATAAAAGCAAATTTCATTTTCTACCACTATTATATGAATGTAATTTTATTTTTTAATAACCACACTCATGTATGGTTTGGATTATCCCAGCTGAGCAGTTGTGTATGTATGCATAGGAATGTTTTGTTCAAATGTATTTTGGATTTCCAATAATGATAAATCAAATCTTACCTTTATGTATAAAAATCCTTTTATGTAATGTAAAATGTATTATATTGTACATAATATTCAGAATACAATTATTTTGGTAAATTAGTTTGTATTTTTAATGTCCCAGTTGCAGTATTTAATTATTTGAAACATGGTAATAGTCAATAAAGCTATAAAAAGCAAGTGCTAAATCTTTTTAAATGTGTGATTTCTTATTAGTTTCTGATCTAACATTCTCCAACTTTTTTCAAAAAAATATCTTTAGAGATACTGATATGAATTAATGAATTATAAAATGCCTTCCTCCCCACTTTCTGTTTTCCTTATCCTTTTCTGCTTGGATTGGCAGTTGAATTTTTCTTCCTTTCCTTAAAACTCAAGCCCAAATTTTATTGTATTCAAGTTAGTTCTTGGAGGAAAAAAAATGAACAGAAAATATATGGAAGTGTCATGTACACACACAAATTTTTTAAAAACTTAAATTTCCTCCAAGAAAGTAGCAGTCAGAACCTTTCTAATCCATGTGTAGCACATGGTAGGGGCCCTTGTAACCAATGTTTCCAGGAGAACTGAGCCTTAGCTGACCTATATTAATGAGCTGAACAGAAATAAAATACCACTTGTATTTATCCTGCCAATTAATCTGACTTTGATGCAATTGAAAGTCAAAGGTTTTGGTATCAGTGACATAATCAGCAGAAGCGGGGAGAGGGGGCATTTATCAGGGACAAGTAAAGTGGAGCCCCCCCCACACACAAACTTTGTTAGTTCAAATACAATGGCTGGTATATAGACTGATCAGAAAAGATCTGAGAGTAAGAATCATGATCTTAGTCACAGGTACCAGTGACTCACCATTATGAAGGAAAATTATTTGAATGTGTCAAAAGTCTTCATAGTACACGGAGCTTGTGAAGGATCCACTTTAATCCCTACCACTCTGCTTTAAGGTTGATGGAAACCTCACAACTGCAGAATTTCCTCTTTCAGAGCATTCAACACAGTTTACTCAAACTACTTTGAGTTCCTTGTTTTGTGTTCGTTCTTAGTTCTTTGATTACCTTCTGAAAGGTCCATGCTATATAGTATGTTGCACAGCCTTAAGAGTGAATTAGGTTAATTTCTCTTCAGGACTTGTCTTCCTATGACTCTTTCTTCCTAATTTCCTTCTGAGCATCTTAGCTTCTCCCTCATCTTTTTATAAGCACCTCTCTTAATGCCTATCACTTAAATATGGGTTCTTTTCCAGTTTTGTGCTGAACATCTGTTTACCTTCCTCCCACCCATGTGTTATACCCATGTCCTCTCATTCATTCCCTCAGCCTAGTTTTCTATGTCCCTCCTACCTCACAGTCATATAATTCTCAAAACTTAAACTTGCCTTCTTAGTCACCTGCAACTTAAAACCTTCTCTTTATAGGTCCTGTGTCTTAATTCACCAAGTTTCCCCAAACAAGAACATAAAGTTTATCCTGAATTCTGTCTTCCCACCTCATAGCTGCTTCTGCAATATCTTCATCTTTGCTACTTTTCTCCACTCCCACTGTCTGGGCTCAGGACTCACTTATGTTTACTTGGAAAGTTGATTAATTCATTTCCCCATTTACTTGCATCTAGTCCATAAAATATGTGCCAGTGTGATTTTTCTAAAACCTGATAATATACACCCTCTTAGTGGATCATCTTTGTCAAGTACATTCTAACAGCTTGATAAGTGATCTTGACCCTAGTCTCTGGTTGGAAAATTGACTTAAACAGAGTCAATAGTATGACTCTATCTCATGAAAAAAAGTACATGATCAGATTAGGCACTTGACCCCAGATTCATCAATTTGATTTCCTTCTCTGGGATTTTCTTGTTGGAAAGCAGTCCTTTTATGATATTCCTGCACACCATATGACGGTTCTTATCCTGGGCTATGATAAAGGACACTTGCATAGCAATCCTCCTTGGAAGCTAGAGACATTTCCCTCTGTGTCAGAGAGCAGATACTCTGATTTGGATAATGATATCTCCTTTCAGGACAAAGCCTGGACACGTGTGCTAGCAGCTCCTTTATGAAGTGAAGGCTTCCTAAGATCTGGGATCCTCAGCTGTGACACAAACCTATTGGTGGATGTGTTTAACATCCACTCATCCTCATGACACTTGTAAACCAAGGGAACTGATGTGAACACAAACCCTATACTACTTGTGGTATCATGAGAAACAAGTCTTCAGTCTCTGCCTAAATAGCCTAGTGTCTTCTGCCAGCATTTGGAAACTAGCTGGCTAACTCATTCAGTTGCTAGGTGGGTAAAACCTCACCATCACAATGCTTCCTATTCTTGCAGGTTAGAAAATAGCCTCTTATATTTCCTCTCCAATAGAAAAGCTATTGTTTCATGAATCTGGCTTCTAGTACTCATGTACTTAGTTGTACGGAGAAAACAGTCTACAAGTAAAGTAGAGAAAAAATATCTAACCCATGAAAAGAAACAAAAGATTGAGGCAGAGATAAAAGAGTTGTAGCATTTTTCCAGTCCTGGATCTTTCCATGACTAAAAATGCCATCCAAGTGTGTTCATAGGTTGATTTGTTATGGTTTGGATATGAGGTGTCCCCACCAAAGCTCCTGTTCATGCAGGAATATTCAGAGGTAAAATGATTATGAGAACTGTACTGTAATCAGCCCACCTTCATTTGGATGGACTGATTGTGACAGTGTAGGCAGGTGGGGCACAACTGAAAGAGGTGGGTCCACCAGGGGCTTTCCCTGGAAGGGTTCATCTTCCTGGTGGCCCCTTACCCACTCTTCCTCTTCTTCCCAACTCCTCCATGAGCTGATAGTCTTTCTTCTGCTGGGCCCTTCCTCCATGATGTGCTGTCTCACCTTTGGCCCAGATCAATGGCATCAGCCATCTATGGACTGAGACCTCTAATACCATGAGCCCTAAATAAATTTCACCTCCTTTAAGTTGTTCTTGTCAAGTATTTTGGTCACAGTGGTGAAAAAACTAACGAAAACAGTTGATGCACAAAAAAATTTACTTCATAATTTGACCAGTTAGAAATGAATTTCTGTCACTTTATACCTAAAGATTCCTGACCGATACCCAAATGATATTTAGCTCCTTCAAATCATGCTCATTTGTATCATGGTACATTTGCAAAATAATGTCCCCCCAAAACACTGTTCATCCCTTTATTCACTCTTTGCCACTTTGCCTGGCTGATTGCTTTGGGTCTCATATACTGATTCCTCCAGGAAGGGGATATTAAACCCACTCCTCTGTCCAGATTGCATTCCTGCTCTGTCTTCCCATAGTACCTGCACCATACATTTCATATCACAGGGTATGAAAGCAGTCTATAAACTTGCCTATTCTTCCAAGCCATGTATGTTTTGAGAGAGTAGAGACCATCCTGTTCATTGGTGAATTCTAAGCACTAATGTATAGCAGATTTTCAATAAATAGTTATTTAAATGAATGTCTTATACTTCTTATCTAAGTACAATATTGATTGTTTCAAAATCATACAACGAATTAGTGATAGAGCTAATAATTCTTTCCAGGTAAATCCGATTCTACCTTTAATTCCAAATATATCCAGAGTTGTTTGGATTATTGTTCTGTGTTACATGCTGAGATTCATATGTTACAAAGTTGTGTTTTAAATTTTGCAGTAACAAATACTTAGAGTCAAAAATAAGTGGAATCTCCACCACAGAGTCTTGAGGAGGAACCAAGAAATTGGAATGAGTTGATCAGAGAAATGGATAACTGGAGGAAGATGTTGCATTGCATCTCTGTCTTTGAAGCATCAATTGTAGGACGAGAAACAAATCATTTGAGAAACAAGTGATGAAGCTGTGAAATCAAGGCAGGTCTTCAAATCAGAATACATTTAATAATCATGTGTCAAGAGAGGTGTGCCAGTGTTGAAGAATAGATGCAATATCCTCTTTGAAGTTCCTTTGACTCTTTTTAGTGCATTGTAGTTATACATAATAGTGGGGTTCCTTATGACATATTCATAAATACATGTAGCAGTCTTCTCTATTTCTTACTAAAATCACCTTCCTTCCTCTCCTCCCTCCACCTGATTCTGTCTACTCCATTGGTCTTTCTTTTATTTAATTTATTTTTAACTGATGCATGACAGTTACATATATATATGTGTATACACACACACATACAATAGGAATGCGTTGTGATATATTCATACATACACAGAGCATAATTTGGTCAACTTTATTGCCCAGTTCTTTCCTTGTCTCCCCTCCTCCCTCCACCTTGGTCCTCTGCTTCTACTCTATTGCTCTATTTCTTACAAGATCTTGTTTTTTTTTTTTTTTTTAATAATTTCTTCATACCCTCCAACTTCCATATATGACAGAAAACATTTAACCCTTGACTTTCTGAGTCTCCCTTTGACTCTTGTGCCCTGAGAAGGCCAGTGGACGTGGGAAGTAAGCTGTGCTTTTGTCTGCATATCATTTCCTTTTCTGTTCTTCATTTGTAGCAGATCCTGGTACCACAGGAATGGGCCCAAGACCTGAACTGAACCAATCTTTGTACCCCTTATACCAAGGCATAGAAAAGGGGAGATATTTCCCAAAATAACCCTGCAACCTCTTGCTCTGGGATTTCTACATAAGGTTGGATGAGAGAAACACTCTCTGGCTGCTTTGATTGTGGCATGATTCTAATACCTCTGGAGCTGCCAAGAATCCATACTTCCCTCTTCATAGGGAAAACCCAATTGCAGCAGGAAAACATTAGACCAGCATATAAAAAGGAGTGGGAAAGGGGAGAAGAAGGAGGAGGAGAAAAACATGGTAGGAAAATGAAAGAACCAAGAGACACAAGGAAACAATGGTGTTCAGATTCCCAGGTCTGACTTCACTGGACTATTTGCCAGTAAATGCACAGCTCCCCCTCACCCCACCCCCACTTTTTTTATTAAGCTAGTTTGAGGTTCTTAAACAGACTAAAGAAAACTGAGTTGAGCACTATTTTTTTAAGAGGAAGAATAATATTATCCTGACAAAGGAAATACTTTTGATTAACTTTTAGTCATATTAACCCAAACATAGCAAGTTTAAATAAATGATTGCATGCCTTAAAAACAAACAATTTTCCTCTTCGATCTGCCTTTGAGATCCAGAGAATCTGTGATAAAAGCTCAGAGATTATCCTAATGAAGTTAGGAGTACTTATGTGTCCACATTCATTAATCTACGCTAAGATTGACAATTTTTTTTTCCACACAGGGTCAGGTAGTAAATCTTTCAGTCTGTTTGGGTCAGAGGTCCTCTCTTGAACTTACTCAGATCTACTGCTGTACAATAAAAACTGCCCAAAACAGCACACAGGGGAGTGAATGTGGCTATGTTCCAATAAAACTTTACTTACACAAACAGAAAACAAACTGGATTTGAACTGCAGACCATATGGTCCAAATGCTTGCTGTAAAAACATTTCAATAAAATATAGAAGATTTTGAGAAATTCAGGTATTAAAGTTTTCTAGTTCTTTCCTATGATCTCTTCTATATTCCTTTGGCAAGCACTCTACATTATCTTAGCTTCTACGTTTGTATACTGTTTTAAGTAATTGGAAATGAAATACTTTTGTCCTTTACCATCATGTCTGACCTTGTTCTCTCTATTCCCTGTAAGTTACTAATGGAGCTTGAAATTAAATGTCATTTCTGTTTATCTGTTAACACATTTCTGTTTATCCATTAACACATACACAGCATTCCCCATAAAGTACATGTCTTCAAAAGAACGGGTTCATTGGAAAACATGGGTTTGAACAAGATGAGGTGACATCTTTTAATCTGGTATGTTCTTTCTTCTTTTAAGATCCAATTATAATGGGTGACCATTAATATATTAGAGTCAAATTTGTGGTCTCAGTTTTGAGAGTTTTTTGTTTGTTTGTTTGTTTGTTGTTTTGTTTTTTGCTTTTTGTAGGTATCTGATTCCTTTTAAATTCATGTACCCTAGCAGATTTACTTTTTTTCCCACAAAGATGATCAAAACTCCTTTTATATTTCCTTATCCTCACTAGTTTTATCATTCGTGATGGTTTTCAGTCTTCCCTTCAAGAGGTTGAGTTTAGTCCCCCTTCTCTTGAGTGTGGACTAAGTTACTGACCTTAAACAAATAAAATTTAATCAAACTAACTGTGGGAGTCAGAGATTTGATTGTATAATAAAATTGTTTCTTCTGGGCTATGTCTCTTGGATCACTCACTCTGGAAGAAGCCAAGGACTGTCATGAGACTATTCCAACAACCTTATGATGGTACCAGCATCCATGTGGCAAGGAATTGAGGCCTCTGGTCACCAACCAGGGAGAAACTGAGGTCTCCTGCTAGTAGGAGTGAGCTTAGAGCAAGGCTTCAGATGAATGCAAACTGTAGCCTTGTGAGAAACTCAGCTAGAACTACCTAGATAAGTCATCCCAGATTCCTGGCCCACACAAAACATGAGATGATGAAGTTTATTCTTTTAGGTGTTGGAATAATCGGGCACACAGCATAGATAACCACTACATCTTCTAAGTAGTGTTTCTGACTTAGAGGGAGAGGTCAGTTATGAAGATGATGTGCAGCTGCATGGTGTACTTCGGCATCTGGCCAGCTGCTCTGCTGGAAGCCAGGTTTGGATGTGTTGGTGAGGGAAGACAGAATTCAACCTAATGAAATGAATAAGCCAATTTATTTGTTAAAATTATTAGATGGTTTTTAAAAGATATGGTTAGTACCCTATCCACCTTGGCTATTCATGTGGAAAGGTTTAAAATCGTGATGCCTGGGTCCCAATCCTGGAGATGCTGAATTAATTGCTTCAGGGTGCAGTTTGGGCAACAGGACTTCTAAATCTCCTTAAGTGACTCTAAGCTGTAGCCAAGACTTAGAGCTACCTCTTTGTAAGTTAGAAGTTGGAAGGACTAATATGAGAATATTAGTCTTACCATCTCTCTACCAGATAATCATTAAATAAAACCAAATCTCAAACCAAATCTGCCAGTGGAAACAGACATCCAAACTCTTATGAAAGCTCACTGAAGTCACAACACCCATTTGGGGGGCATTCTAGAAATCATTAGTTATGAAAGATTTGCTCAGGACAGACCTTATAATATTCCAGGAACAAAGTTCTACAAGACTTCTAGTCATATTCCGTGCCCTTCTGCAAGGGCGCTGGACTCACCATATCCTCACCCCACTTGGTGAAAGGGTAGTGGTACCTACACAATGCTCTCCCTCTATTTTGAACACAATTTCCTCCCCGTGAAGGCCTGTAAGATCCATAGTGTTGTCCAGTGAGATGATGTTGATTTGGGATGAAGAGTGTTGAAGTGTCTGTGGCAGCCACTTCTGGAATCTGTTCTGGTGAGAGTCCCAGTTTCTCAAACCTGGTTGTATATCAGAATCACTGAGAAAAATTTTGCAAAAGATCCCAGTCCCCATTCCAGTCTATCTAAATAAGACGTTTCAAGGGCAAAATCTGGCACTGACATTTTTCAAAAGCTTCCCCAAAATCAAGGGAAGGGATTATGGGGAGATCGTGACTCTAAGGGGGTAGAACACACAAAGGAGTTTTGGGGAGCTACTTTTTGATTGTGAGGGTGCTTATACAAATCTAAGCATCTGTTAGAACTCACAGAACTGCACAGTAAATGAGAATAAAAAGTTTGTTTTATTGTATGGTAATCTGAAAAGTAAAATAGCATAACCATTAAATTCTTTATAAAAGCCCTCAGATGATTTTAGTGTTCTGCCAGTTTGGAGTCACTAGATTTGCTCTGCCAAGGGTTGATCAACATCCCTGAGGTATACACTTGTAATTAGGGTACTGCCTATGTCAACTTCCTAAGTGAACTAACCTCCCCCACCCACATAGATACCACGCCTTAGTATATAAGTCTTCTGTCCATGTTGAAGTATTTTAAAATAAATTAAAAATGCTATAAAAATGAGGTATTGCTGTCTTTCACACATTCTCACTGGGGATTTCAGAATATGGCAGTGGGGAATTGCGTGAGTCAATAATTCTATTAATCTCCTGCTCTTTGAGAAAAAACTCATAACGTGATTGCTTTGCCTCTGAACAATGTTTCTCAAACCTATACACTGTGGCTTTTATAGAATAACAAAGAATCCCCAAAGGAGAGCATTTTGGCAGTTTAATTAGTATTAATTCTGACTAGAATTATGGGAAGAAATAAATATAGCATGACTCAGTGTGTAAGAATATGTATCTATATTATATATATTATATAAATGAACTAAAAGTTTCTATGAACACTGTTTGGTCAGGGGACTGCTGGTCAGGATACAGCAATGCACTAGGGTGAGCCAATCACAGTTGCTATGTTCTAATAGTAGCACCAGGTGTCTGTCCTTCCTATGGTGTGTCAAGGAGACAGCCCTTGGATCCCTGGCAACAACATACACTAGCTTTCCAAAGAAGCCAAGTGTCTTGGTCTGAAGCCTCTCTGTGCTCACTGGTAAGATGGTAAGCTGGAGCTGGGGTCATCTTCCTCTGACTTGTTTGACTCCCAGGTTTCTCTTCTCTCTTTCCATACCAAGTTTCACTGAGCAAGAGGATGGGTATGGAATAGCAGCTTAGTTTAGAGGCCAGAAGCCAACCTGGTTTTGTCATCATCTTCTTCTCCCCACCACCTTTTGCTTTTTGCAGTACTGGGGATTGAATCCAGTGTTGTTTTACCACTGAGCCACATTCCCAGTCCTTTTATCATTTTTTTTTTTTTTTAATTTTGAGACAGGGTCTCACTATGTTGTTGAGGCTGGCCTCAAACTTGCAATCTCCTGCCTCAGCCTCCTGTTTAGCTGGGAATGCAGGCATGAGCCACCATATCTAGCTATCTTCTTTCTTTGAACAATATTACGTGGTAGCTGGGGCTTACCAGAGCTTTAAATAAATGAAATATTTAAAGATCCCCAAAGCAGTATAATTTTTTTAATCTCCAGTGAGTTGCAATATGCCAACTAGATGCTGAAAAATAAATGAATTAGTCTAGCCAAAGAAAACTGAATAATAATCCAAGTTGATCTGCCTCATTTACCCCTTATTTTAAAATAATCAAGCAAGTTCCACTTTCATAGACTCCTCTTAGAGAAAATAAATAGCATATTAGGGAAAATAAAATGACCATCCAAGGCAAAAGAAAGTGTTGTGCAAATACTCTCTATAGAATGACATGTCCCCACGGCCCTGGTTGAATTCCTGACTGTTCAACCACTTCCAAGATGTCTCAGGCAAATCTGAATATAACAACTCAGCAATTATTGATTATTCACTAGGGCCCTCCATAAAAATTAAGAGCGTCATGGAAAAATGTGCTCTACGTATCATAGAGATAAACCACGCAAAAGGCAGATGAATACCAAGAAGTATCATCGTAAGGCAAAAGCAGCTACTTCATTCAGCCTCTGGCTTCTGTTATTTATTTATTATTGATTGGTTGGTTGGTTGATTGATTCTGCTCTCTTTGGCAGGGTCAGGAAAAAGATATTATCCCATAGCAGCCATTTCTGCTATTTGCTCATAGTGTGGACAGTACAGTTCAAAACCACAAATATGATGTTAAACCAAGTGTCTACTGAAGTCAAGAAACTTTTTTGAGACATAGAGGAACCTTAATGCAAAGTTTGTAGTTAAGTTTGGGTAGTTCAGTATTTTAAACTCTGTGATGGTTTTTAGGTTGCAAAAGCTAGTGAAGAAGCTGCTCTCTTGAGGTGGCTGAAGAGCACACATACATGTTTAATAAGAACGAAACTAGATTGGGAGAAAAATCAGCTATAGCATAAATTTAGAAAGGGGAAAAAATGTCATACCTAACCTGAAAACAATATGTTTAATCTGCCTAGGACAATGGAATGAACTGCACAATGAAATATGGGCTTGTCACCTAGAAAATGCATTTGCATTTAATATGCACACACATATTACTTTGTGATTGTTTTTTCAAAACACCAGTTAGTTACACAATAGTAAAGCCAGGGTCAGGAACATCAATATCTGAACCCTCTGGGAGCATTTTGCTGGCCCTGCATGCAGGATTCACAGAATTGTAATAAATATCTATGAATTATAATTAGACTACTCAGTTTTTTTCCTTTTCATAAACAAGTTTACTAATATTTGAAATTTTCCTTAATTAAGACATGAAGACCCAAAGTCTTCAATTGGAGATGACTAGGTTGGTATAGGTTTCTGTATGAATGAGGTAGGTTACCCACCTCCACAGTGTCATGGACCGTTAAAGTGCCTATCACTGAATCCTGGTGATTTGGGGCTGGGGCATCACTAGGTAAAATCCAGAGGGCTCTGATTGCCCAGAAGAGGCAGAATGAAGATGGAGGATTGCAGACAACTTGACTAAAGCCTGCCCACACTGCTTGCCTTTAGCTCTGAGTAGTGTAATAAAAATATTTTTCACTAAAGTTCAAAAATATGGTCCTTTGTAAACTATAGTTACTTTTACCTCAACAGATTGCTGATCCCTTTTCTTTCTCTCTCTCTTTTTTTTTTTTTTGTGTGTGGCAGGAATTGAACCCAGGGGTGCTCAACCACTGAGCCATGTCCCCAGTCTTTTAGCTTGATCCTGCCTCAGCTTCTCGAACAGCTTCTCGAGTCACTGGAATTACAGGTATGTGCCAGCACACCCAGTTGATCCTGATTTATTAAATGCTAAGCTAACTCTATTCTGCACCTGTACTTTGGAGTGAGTGGAGCAATCCCCACAACCTCTTCTGTCCTCCCAATTCACAGCCTTTTGGCTTCCATTTCCTTGTCATTATAAGAAGACACACAGGCACATCAAGGGTAATGGAATGGAGACCATAATGCCAATTATTTTCTTCTCCATTTTCTTCCTTCAACTCCATGTCTACAAATGTCCCTGGTTTGTAGGTACAGAAGAGCCAAATTAATACATACCTCTCTATCTGTACATGGAATAGGGTGCATATGCAATTTTAATCCTTTTTGGTGTTCCTCTGTGATCTATTCTCAGTTCTTAATGTGACATGTTCTCCCTGCATGTAGGGAGGCTTGGTTTTAGCCCCCTGCTTCCCCACCTGACCATCTCTTCTCTTCACACAATCCGGCTGGTTTACCAGGCTGGGTTCAAGATACTGTGAACCAAGGCTCGGGCTAGAGCACCAGCTGGCCGCTGGCCAACATCCCATTGTTTCCTGACTTTTCTTTTTTTTAATATGATGTCATAAGAGTAACAAATAAAGTAAAGTCTACACTAAGCCAGGAACTGACTTCTTTTTCTGTTTTTAGATAACTTAGAAAAGCAAACATTCTGTGGGTTGATACTACTACTAATTTTTATATCTTTGTTATAAAGAATTACCTTATTTATTTTTTCTTTATATTTTATTTATTTTTTATTTTTACAGACTGCATTTTGATTCATTGTATACAAATGGGGTACAACTTTTTCATTTCTAAGGTTGTACACAATGTAGATTCACACCATTCATGTCATCATATGTATACATAAGGTAATGATATCTGTCTTGTTCCACCACCTTTTCCACCCCCACCCCTCCTGCCTTCTCATTTAATATAGAACTTTCAATTGCCATTCAAGATTGCCATAGACATTAGAAAATATATTCCATAAGAACTAAATAGTACTGTATTGATGTGGTATGTAGCTGAGGACTACATATAAACTCATGACCTGTTTAAATGAAAAGGCAACTCAGCGTCTTCAACCATACCTATGATGGATGAATGAAGTTGGACTACAACATCTATTTGTATATATTCTCCAGCCCAAAGTTTGAAGGGAAATCATTTGATTATTATACTGCCTCTCTAAGTACTTTTTTTCTCTGCTGAGAAACTATAGTCATATGTTTATCTTACAAATGAAAAATTAATGAACTGTCAATTATATTTTCATGGCTAGAATAAAGAACTAGTCAGCACCTTCACTTCACACTCTTCTTTCATTTCTTTTTGTAGTTATTTCTCCAGGGATACAGTTCCAGGTCTACTTTAAGACTGTAGTTGATCCCAACAACAACCAAGCTCTTCTAGTGATTCAAGTGTACTAAAATCCCAAATGTAAAATTTGAAAAAAGTTCAAACTGTAAATATTACTCTTATACTAAATTAAAATCACACATTTCTCCTGGATACTTGGAAATACACTTGGCCTCTTAAGTGGTATTAGAAATCAAGAAATTGCTAATGTAGAAAAAACTTGATACCTCTGGATTCCAATTAGCATCACCATTATATATTTTTTATTTATTTATTTTTCATTGTAAACAAATGGGATACATGTTGTTTCTCTGTTTGTACATGGAGTAAAGACATACCATTTTTGTAATCATAAATTTACATAGGGTAATGTTGTTTGATTCATTCTATTATACCAAGAATACAAATAATCCAATCAACAAATGGGCTAAGGAAATGGACACTTCACAGAAGATCTACAAGCAATCAACAGATATATGAAAGAATTATCACCATTATATTTTAAGTGCAATTAATTGAGTTATATTTTTAGAGTTTAATGCAGTTGCTGAGTGGCACCAAAAGCAAATTATAAACATGATTATTTTCTTTTTCCTTTTATTTCAACCTGAAGATTCCTATAGTAAAAAGGGAGAGTCTTGCATGAGCAAATGAAACAAAGGGTTAAAATGTTTTTGTAGAATAGAACAAGATGGCTTCATAGAATCAGAACTGACTTCGGCAGGTTTTTTAAATTTTGACTACTTAATAAATAATTACCAGATATATTATTCAGTAATTTCAGTTTAATTAATGGAGTAAATGTAACATTAGAAATTATTTCCAAAATTGTTTATGATAATTAAAATTATTTGCAAAGCTCTTATATGAGCTTTACCTTCTTGGAAGTTCATTGTTTTGAAAAGACAATGGAATAGGTCTGACTTGCCCTTCACCAAAGGTCCTATGAAATTAATTGTACAATATAAGAAGCCTAATGCATTATATGTCAGGTAGGGATGAAACAATTCATTACTAATGTTATTGGAGGAAATATAGTACTAGCTTCATGTCACTTTATAGTGACAAATAACTGCAGAGATTAAGCTTACTCAAAAGCTTAAGCATTTAAATATGGCTTCAAAAAAGTGGCCATTTTAGATAACGACCATGTTTGTTTAAAATATAAAATGCAATATTTATAATTTTTTCTTGCTAATATTCAAACAATTGCTAAATTAGAGAAATTTTAACAATGAACAAATTTTAAAAATTGACATGGGTGTCAATATTCATTTTCTAGAGCACCCATGCAACAATGCAAACTGGGAGCCTTAAAAAATAGAAATAATCCTCTAATAGTTTTAGAGACTAAAAGCCTGAAATCTAGGTGTCAGCAAGCTGCTTTTCTGTAGAGGTTTTGGGGAAGGATCTGCAGCACACCTCTCCTGGCTTCCAGAGGTTGTTGGCAGCACCTCATGCTCCTTGGCTTGCAGCTTCAAGGACACGGTCTCTGCCTCCATTATCACGTGGCTTCTCCCTACGTGTCTCTGTGTCTCTCTGGTGGCACACAGTCTTCTTATAAGACAGTAATCATTGGATATAGGGCTTACTCTAACCCAATGTGACTGCATCTTAACTTAATCATTTACTTGTGCAAAGACCCTATTTCCAAGTTAAGGTCACATTCTAAGTGTCTGGTCGGATGTGAATTTTAAGGGAATACTATTCGACCCAATACAGCATCTTAACCTGTGCAAGGAAAGAAACAATAGTTCAAAAGTGCTGCTCAAAATATACTTTTAGTATTCATATACCTGAATTAACAGTTAAACATTTTTATTTTGGAAGAAATGTTTAATTTTTTAATGTTTTTATTAGTATGTTATAGTTATACATTGATAATGGGGTTCATTTGGACCTAACCTTATATGCATTGAATATAATTTGCTCCATTTCAGTGGCTTAATTTTTATTGAATTTTATAGACTACAGAATTAGAAAATAACTCAGTATTTAATGTTTTAAGGAAATGTTGGTATAGTCTTTGTATACTTTAGCAGAAAAAAATCACCAAATATTTAGTAAGTCTGCCTGACACATTTGCAGAGAATATTGGACTTCATTTATATGAAACATGATTACTAGTGATTAAAATATTTATCGCATCTATTCTTTTTTTTTTTTTTTTTTTTTGAGAAAAAGGAAAAAGAATGTTAGCAAAGTAGGAATACAGAGGACTCCTGTCCTAAAGGCATTCCACACATCAGCAGGAATAGGGGATTTTTATAGAGGTGATGCAAAGGCTAGATTCCACATGTTCTCTGTTGGAGTTATAATTCACTTGTTAATTTGGGAGATAGTTATTTCTGAGCCAACATTGTTAGAGCAAGATGTCCCAGTGTACGAGAAGTGTGTATGTGGAGGTAGGGGAAGGTTGCTCTCAGAAGTCACTGGAAGCAGCCAGAGTCCCCATGCCAAAACTCTGTGATGTCACCCTTGATACTTCTTTTCTTCTCTGATGTTGTCACTGCACTCCCAATGGCAACTCAGAAGAGGTAACAGGTTCTCTCATTTCATTGAGAACGCTAGGCCTAGCCAGGATGTTCTCAGTGGATGTGAAGCCCCCAACCCAGCCTTTGGTTGGAAATTCATGGTTGATGCCAAGCCTGCTGGCTGCATTCAATGTGGTCATGATGGTCACCTTTAGTGGCCTCCTCTTTGCTTTTCCGTGAGCCTCCCATACAAGCTCTCGGGTTTCTTTCAAAGAGATAGAAGGAAAAACAGACAATATTAGTGTACAGGCAGAGAAGTGGAGAGAGGGTCAGGAGGGGTTTATTGTCAATTTCTCTTCTAGTCCTGGTTTTTCTTTTTCCATCGATGTACAAATGGAGTCTTTGCCTTTATAGTCTTGTTTCATTCATTTAACACAGTGCATTTGAGATTCATCCATGTGTTGCTCATATCAGCAGTTTATTTCCTTTTATTGCTGTGTATTGTATAGATGCCCTACAGATTATTTATACATTTACCCATTGAAGGATTTTTACATTGTATGTAGTTTTTCCAGTTTCTTTGTTTTGTTTTGCCTGTACCAGGGATTAAAGCCAGGGTTGCTAAAGCAATGAGCTACATCCCCATTACCAGTGCCCCTTTATTTTTTCTTAATTTTATTTATTTATTCTTTATGGGTCAGGGTCTCACGAAGTTGCTGAAGCTGGTTTTGAACTTGCAATCCTCCAGCCTCAGCCTCCCAAGCTTCTGGGATTCAGGTGTGGGCCATTGTGTCCAGCTAGTTATTCACAGTTATAAATAAAGCTGCTACAAACATTGGTGTACAGGCATTGGAACATAAGTTTTCATTTCTGTTGGGTAAATTCTTAGGGGTGGCATTGCTGAGTCATAAGGTAACTGTAGAGAACTTTATAGGAAATTGTCAATTTTTTCTTCCAAAACCACTGCACCATGTCTAGTTTCTACCAGCAATGTATGAGAATTCCAGTTGTTCCACATCCTCACCAATATTCGACAGTCATTTGTTCTTATTTTGTTTTGTTTTTTGATTGGAGCCTGTCTAATAAATGAGCAGTGGTATGTCATTCGTGCCCCAGTTTGTACTGTCCTAACGAGTGATGATGTTGAGCATATTTTCATGTCTTATTGGCCATCGGTATATCATGGTAAAGTGTTTGCTCCAATCTTTGACCAATCCAAACAAAGAAACAAAACCATGGTTTCCTTACTGAGTTTCAAGAGTTCCCTATGCTGGATTCAGATCTATGGTTTGCAGATCTTTTCTTGCAGTCTGTGTCTTGTCATTTATTTTCTTCATAGCATCTTTCGAAGAGCAGGAGTTCTTAGTGGTGGTGTTTTTTCAGGACCAGGGATGGAATCAGGTGTGCTCTACAGCTGAGATTCTCCCCTAGCATTTTTTGTGGTTGCCCATTGCACATGGAAAACCATGTCATCTGTGAAGCACAGTTTCATTACTTTCTTTCCAATTTGTGTGTCTTTATTTCTTTTTCTTTTTAGTGTGGGATAGGAATGATAGGAGTGGGCATCTTTGCCACTGGATTCCTCTAGTATGATAATTACTTGACTAAAGGTTCCTACAGGAAGGTGGGCAGCATCAGTGGGGGAGGTGGGAGCTGCAGACCCCAAGACAGCTGAAAAGACAGAGGAGCCCCTCTGCTCGTCACCTCCCAGCCTTTTGGTCACCACCCCATCACAGCCATATTTGGCTCCCCTCCCATCTGTGGCTCCTCTGCTGAACCCTTATTCATCACCCTGTGGTCTGCCTGTCTTCTTCTCTCTCCAGTTTCAGGCCATCATTTAGTTTGCCCAGCAGCCTTTTCCCTTCCTCCCTCCTGTGGTTCTTCCAGCCCCAGGTCAGGCCATAGGCCTCCTCTGCTCAGATGAGACCCTCCAAGTGCAGGATCCCCACTCTAGGGAAATGTGGTCTGCACTCTGGATTCGCCAGACAGGGCTCCCCCCCATTGCTGGCAGCACCCGTGCAGGCATCATTACATGCAGCCACTTTCATGCAGCTCCTCCTGGAGTCAATTGCTTGGTGGTTGGTAGCAAGGACTCTGGAGCCAGATCGCAGAATTCCAAATCACACCTCTACAACATACCATCAGGGAGATCATGGGCATGCTAACTAACCACCTGGTCACTCAATTTCCGTATCTGTTACCAGGGAAGCGTGGGTTAATATGCAGAAGACACATAGAACAGTGGCTGGTACCAGAAAGTGTCCTATGATTTGCTGTTACAATGACTACCATTCCTTCCCGTGGTCATTTACCCATTTGTGCCTCATCTTAAAAGTCACGCAAGCTCCACTGTTAATGTCCCAGAACTCCACTCCACCTGGTGTATCCTTTGAGCTTTATTCCCTGAAAGAGTTGACCTCTCTCACTAACTTCACCCTTCACTTCCTGGCCCATGTCAGCCTAACCCCTGCCCTTCCTGTGGGGAATGATGCTCCTATCAATGGCAAAGCAGCAGACATTCTTCAGACTAGTATTTTGTTCTGGAAAAAGTCTCTGAATTCAGCAGTAGCTGAGCAAGCCCTCTTGCTTGTGTTATTGCTTAACTCTCTGGGCTTCTCCTCTGCATGTAGCTGGGTGCTGTGGGCTGGGTTGCCTATGCTTTGTCCATGATACCTTCCCTCTGAGCTACCCTGGCCACTCCCCATTGTGCTCAGGGTCTCGTGTTGCTGCTGGACTCTACACCCTGAGTCCAGCCTGAGGATGGCCATGCTATTTGTAGTGTGTTTTCAACACCCAGTGCAGTGACTGGACTTTATTTGTTGGCTACTGTGTTTTGAACCCAGTGAACTTTAGCACTGATCTTCATCCCCAGTCCCTTCTGTTTTCCACTTTGAAACAGAATCACTCAGTTGCTAAGGTTGGCCCCACACTTGTAATTCACCTTCCTCATTAGCCACAGTGCTGGGATTACAGGTGTGTGCCACCATGCCTGGCTTTGCTGAGGCATCTTTGATGCCCTGAGATGAATCTGGCTGTGTGTGTATCTGAGAGGCAGAGCATGTGCTTAGCATGTGCAAGGCCCTGGTGCTTCAATCCCCAGCACACAAAGAATAGGAAGCTGAAAAATGTGTGAACCAACAAACAAAAGCATCAACTTTTGGGGATAGAAAAGAGAAAGAAACAGAGATAAGCCTGATGCCCTGATCCCCCCAAGATAAGAGGAAGAAGGAGAGGCAGCAGGAAGGAAGTTGGGCAGAAGATGGGACAAGAAGAAGATGCCACTTGATTTTGGTCCTGTGGAGTGGGAGGGTGTTTGAGACACAGGATGGAACAAGAGCCCCAGGAGGGGAGCCAGTGATTGTAACTGGTCTGGTTACTTCAGAGCTGTTGGATTCTATTCCTGTCTGATAGGGTTCTATGTGGGGAGAGGAAGGGATTCAAGTTTACTGCACAGTTCACAAAAATGTAGTAATTATCATTCCTTTAAGGATTTTTCTATACCTTGTATACAACCAACATTTTCTATACTTTATACACATCTAATCAAATATTATTACTCTAAATTTTAAAATTTTGTAAATTTTTTTAGTCTCCTTAATTAATCAATCTATTTTTTTCTGGCCCTAGGGTTTGAACCCAGGACTGCTCTATTATGGAAGCTACATCCCCGATCCTTGATATGTTTTGTTTTGAGAGAGGGTCTCACTAAGGTGCTGAGGGTATTTCTAAGTTTCTGAGGCTGACCTTGAGCTTGTGATCCTCCTGCCTCAGGCTCCTAGGTCACCGAGTTTCCAGGTGTCCTCCAATGTAGGATACTAGTTTCTTAAGTGCTGCGTACCCCTTAAAGCAGTCAGAAGCTCATAGAGAACAATGATTCATGTTGCTTTTGGACATGTTGGGATATTCCAGAGCTGTCCTGATGATGTTGAATTCTGGTTCCTTGTAGTGACGAATAGGGTTGAAAATCAGAGTCTCCACGTGTGGGTCATGGAAGACTTGGAGTGGATAGTAGGGCTATTGAACCTTGTCCCACTGTGACTGAATATTTAATAGTTAAAGCCTTTGAAGTTGGGATGACACTCATTCCAGTCTGGGAGGAGTACAGGTCAAGGCTGATGGATGGAGTGGGGGGGAGAGGAAGAAGGGAGAGGAGATGCAGGTCAGTGAGGACCTGACCTTTGAGCTTGACCTTTACTCCTTTGTGTACTGAAGGCCTCCAGCCAAGACTATCCTGGGCCATGTGATTTCTGACTAGGAAAATACAACTGGGCATCCCTGCTGCCACTGTCCTCCCAGATTGTGAAATTCACTGAAGGCAAATGGTTAGGAACAGTGAGGGGTGGGAGAGGGAAGTGGGAGCAGGGGGTGACACTGACTGTGGAGCAGTTGAGCAGCAGAGGGAAGATCTTATAAGGGATCTGGAAAGAGGTGGTGGGAGGATGAATGGGGCCAATGGAGACTTTTTTTGTGGGGAGGGGCTGAACCTGGGATTAACCCAGGGCTGCTTTACCACTGAGTTTCATCCCCAGTTTTTAAAATTTTTAATTGGGTCACAGTCTCATTAACTTGCTGATGACCCGACTTAGTTTCTGAGGCTGACCTTGAACTGGTGGTCCTCTTGTTCGAGTCTCCAGATTTGCTGGAATGATAGGCGTGGGCTGCCATGCCCAGTTACACTCCATTTTTATATGTTGAATCATTCTTGGATCCCTGGGATAAATCCCAGTGACAATGATATATAAACTTTTCAATATGTTACTGAATTTTTAAAAGGACATTTGCATCTATACACATAAAGGGTATTTGTTTTTCCCTGTGATATCTTTTGGTTTCAGTGTAATATGAGTCGTGTAAAATGAGTTGGGAGTGCATCTTGCACTAACTGCATTTAATAAGTCAGGTGTACATTATTGTCCTCCAAAAAGAAATACAGAATTGCACACCTAAGAAAGAAGTGGGGGGTGGAAGAACTTACCCTGGTGGTGATCTGTGCAGAGCCCTCATCTGAAACCAGTCTTGAAAATCAGGATCGGGTTCAAGTCCCCCGACTCCAGGTGTTGAAGATTAAACCACAAAAAAAAAAAAAAAAAAAAAAAAAAAAAAATGCCAAGGCAAGAGCAAAAGGTATTATTTAAAGGAGAGAAAGAGAGAGAGGGAGAGGGAGGCCTCTAAAGAGGCAGGATCCTGAGCAGGTGCCCAAGGGTGTGGGGATGTCATGAAGTCATTTTCTTTCATCACCTATGCTACATGATCTCAGGTTTCTTTCATCTCATGTCCTTCCCTCCCATGCTGCCTATGGGGACAAAAGGTGGGAAGGGAGCCTTTCTGGTACCTCTCTCTGTTTTCTACAACTGCTCAGAAAGGCAGGAAGGGAGTCGCCAAGTAGTATTCAGTAACAACTCCTTACTGGGAGAAACAATTCCCTGGGGGCAGGTAGCCCTGGAAAAAGGTTGGAGGAGGGGAAGTGCTCT
This sequence comes from Sciurus carolinensis, assembly GCF_902686445.1. NCBI lineage: Eukaryota > Metazoa > Chordata > Mammalia > Rodentia > Sciuridae > Sciurus > Sciurus carolinensis. The sequence continues at coordinate 39,031,817 of NC_062221.1, read as the reverse complement.
GGAAGTATTAGCATTTTATTTTCTCTAAAATCAGCCCCCATCTTCCTGACCCAATTATTTAATATCTACACTGACTGTCCTTTTGCTCTGGTCTCAGTGCCACCAGTCTTCATCTACTTTAATCAATTTAACTTCCTTGATCAGGCATGGTGGCTCACACCTGTGATACCAGCAGTTTGTGAGGCTGAGGCAAGAGGATCTCAAGTGCAAAGTCAGCTTCAGCAACTTAGAGAGACCCTGTCTCAAAATAAAAGGGTTGGGGTATAGCTCCATGTCCCTGGTTTCAATCCCCAGTCCAAAAGGGTACTGGGTACAACATATGGTCTTTGGATGCCTGTGCCATTGCTAGCATCACATCACGGATACTCTGTCAGTTGGTGGTAGCAGTCCTACAGTGACATTGATGTCACCTGGATTACAGGCCTCTGTCATCACTGTGAGAGAAGTCACAAGTATTTGGCCATGTATAGCTCAAATTGGGATGGGAAAATGTTTTCAGTCCCTCACCAAGACTAATGACAGGAAGATCCACAAAACACAGAGGCTCTCAGGGGCTCACTGACCAATACGATGACATGTCAGTGTAAGAGAAACCCAGTTACTCTCTCATAATATTCAGCTCAGGGGGAGGCAGTTGAGGGATAGGACAGGGACTCAACAATGTCACAAGTTGTGTCTGGGTAGCATGACTTGTGACCTCAAGTGTCCCAGGTGGCACCCTGGCCAGCAGGTCTAGCTTTGAGACAGGAAGAAGGGACACAGAGCTCTGCCAACTGCATCATCTTCCCTTTCATTGAAAAGGCAAAAGCTTTCCCAGAAATCCTCAACTGACATTTGTACACATCTCTTTAACTAAACTTGTGTCATAAAGCCCACCCAGGAAATGAGGGAGATGGGCAAGCTATTTAGTGGGGTAGATTGTTACTTCCTTCCAAAAACTGGAACTCTGTTAAAAAAAAACAAACAAAACAAAACAAAGCAAAAGAAGTGAAGATAGATTAAGCAATGAGCACTGTCTGCTTCAATTAGCACCAGGCCTGAAAGGATGATGAGAATCAGTCAAATTCTCCCCATGCCACCTCCCTTGAGACCATGCATTAGCTTACTTCATCTTGTTTTGTTCTGAAAAATACCCAAGATTGGGTGCTTTGTAAAGAGATGATGTTTATTTATCCCAGAGTCCAAGATTTGGCAGCCCCTGTGACCGAGCTCTGGTGAGGGTCATCCCAACATGGTGAATGGCATCATGGTGGAAGGACATGTGAGGGGAAGAGGCTGCCTGGCCAGAAACCTGGGGAGGGACCAGTTGAGTTGCTCTTCTCAGAACAACCCACTCTCACAGGAACTACTGGGGGCCATGAGAAGCACATTACTCCCTTCCGAGGGCACCATTCCCAGTGAAGGAAACACCTCACACTAGGCTGCAACTCCTACAGCTTCTACCACCTCAACACTGCCACACTGAGGACCAAGCGCCCAGCCTGCGAAACTATGGAGGACAAACCACATCCACATCATCACATGCTCCAGCACAGTCAACATGGACAGAGCAGGATGCTCCAAGCAACAGAGTGAAGGAAGGGCCTCCTGACACTGCCCAAACCGCTTCCCATGCCAGGCTCCTTGGAGCAGGACCCAGAAGCATGTCACACTGCTTGGATGTTTCGCCATGCGTCCCAGATGCCCTGGTGTCACCAGTGCAAGTTCCACCGCCCACCTCGCACCCTCCACTGTGCGACCTGTAACATCTGCGTGGAGGTGAGGACTCCTCCTCCCTGTCCACTCACCAATCCAGCCTGGGGCACCTGGCCAGGACTGGGAACCTCACAGCATAAGTGGGCCAGGGGTGGGTATGAGACTGTCTTCTCAGACTGCTAAGGGTGGCTCTCTGCCACGTTTGGTCATTCATATTTGTTAACACCTTGTGTCTGCACCTGTCCTGAGAGAGGCCTTCTTTGCACAGGTGCTGACATGTGAAGGGCATCACATCTGTGCTGAGCCTGGTGGAGTCAGGGGAGGAAAAGGTGTCCCTGTCCCATCCCCTGCCTTCTGACACTAGATACACAGACCCTAGGCCAGGTGTTTCCCTGTTCTGGGGATCTTTGCTTGTCTTCCTCTGAGTGTCCAAGTTGGAGGGTTCCTGGGTTCTGAGTGCTCTTCTCTCATGTGCACACCCTGCAGAAGGCTGACTGGGTGAGGGAGTTCTTTATATCCTTGTCCAGTATCTGAGAAAAGATAGGCCCAGAGTTATTCTATATCTTGTTCCAAGTGATGGCAGGCATCATTCATGACAGCTAATCTCATGAGCCATGGAGTCCTAATTACGCTCTATCAATGGAAATGCCAGGTTCTCTCTGGAGCTGGGAGCCCATGTGTAGGGCCAAGAGCAGGTGGCCCAGGATTTGGGGGGATCTGATGGAGGACAGACCAGAATGACCCTGAACACCTGCCTCCTCTCTCCTAGGAGTATGACCATCACTGCAGGTGGGTGAACAACTGCATTGGGCATCGGAACTTCTGGCTGTTCCTGCTCCTGCTGGTGTCCTTGTTTCTCTACCTGGTTGCCCTGCTAGTGACCTGTGTCATCTTCCTGGTGCGCATCTCGGACATGCCATTGTGCATAGAGAAAATCATGTCGTATCCACACAGTCCCAGGGGCCCACACTGGGAACTCCGCAAGCTGTGGAGTGGGAGGACGGGACAGTCAAGGGGCGGGTCTCGAACCAGGGCTGATGTGGGCGGGTCTAGAGGGAAAAGCCCTTTGGGAGGACCTGTCAAGGCCATGTTGAAGGTGAGTGGGGTAGAATGGATTGTGGAGTTAAGAATCTAGCGGGGTCACACAGAGGTAGAAAAGGGACAGGCAGGAGGACAGCGTGGTGGAGTGAGGTTTCTATTGGGTGTACTAGACTAACCAGTCCAGTCCAGAAAGGAAGAGTAGATGGGCGAGGCCTATGGGTGGGGCATGGGGCGGAGACTGGTGGGGGGGCGGCAGTGAGGAACCGTCCACTGACTTGGCTTCTTAACCTGTGCACAGCTTCATCGTGGCTCTATCCGCCACTGGCGCCCTGCTGCCAGTCTTCTTGTTGCTGGTGGTCCTGGTTGTATCGGTGAACACCGCCAGGAACCCCTACGAGTTACAGGTAAGCAGGGCTGAGTGCCTATGCCCGGATACCCGGCTGGGCTCAGACATCTTGTGCCTCTGCCACCTGGCACGTTCTGGGCTTTCTCTGCTGCCCCGGGCCCTGATGCTACCTCATTAGTCCTTCCACACCCACCTCTTAAGATGCAGCTCAGGTCTCTTCTCCCCTGGAGCTCGGTGGTCACTCTCCCTCCTGCGTGCATTGCTTCCAGAGCCTACTGTGTGCTAGGCTGCGTGTTCATTGAGGGAGGGGATAGAGGTGAGTCAGTGCATCTGGCACTTGTGTAGATAGGCAAGCTGCAATCAGTGACACCAGGCAGACCCCCAGGGACACTCCTGAGAGGGGGTGGGTCCTGAGTGGTGCAGCAGACTGGAAGAAACTGAGTCTGTCCAGGCCTGCAGTGTAGAGTAGGACAGGCCACTCTATGCATCCCAGGTGTGATTTTGGAGAGGCAGAGGACAGGAGGGCATTGCCTGTGAGAGGCGCTTTGTCACAAAAAGGCAAGGAACCTGAAGGTGTTCTGTTGAGGGAATGATGAGGATAAGGCTCTAATTCAAGCACAAGGTGGCAGGGGCCATGAAGTTGACCCTGTGGGGGTCCAGATTAAAAAGGCCCAGAAAGTCAACTGTGGGATTTGGTTTGGTTGAATTGCAAATCAGGTAGCCATGGGAAGGTTTTTCTTTTTTTTAAGTCATTTATTGAAGAATGATTTACACAGTAAAATTCACCCTTTTTGGTCTGTGGTCAGGGATTTTGAGAAATAAATACATCCTGCACTGTCCACCATGATGAAGGTTAGACCAGTTTCATTACCCCAGAAAATCATCTTTGGTTGTCACTTTGTCTCCCTAGTCATCCTGGTTTGTCAATTTCTCTCCGTAGTTCTCCTGGTTTTTCTTTTTTTAGAATCACCATGTAAATGGAGTCTTTGCCTTTTCATTCTGCTTCCTTCATTTAGGACAATGCATTTGAGAATCATCTATGTGTTGCTCATATCAGTAGTTCATATTCTTTTATTTCCATGTAATATTGTATGGATGCCTACAGATTATCTCTACATTCACCAATGGAAAGATTTTAACTTTGCATCTAGTTTTCCCATACTTTCTTTGTTTTGTTTTGTTTTGTTTGATCTGTATGGAAGCCAGAGGTGGTTAACCAATGAGCTATATCCCCAGCCCCACGGACCCATTTATTTATTTATTTTTCTTTTTGATTCTGAGTCTCACTAAGTTGCTTAGGGCCTCACTAAGTTGCTGAAGCTGGTTTTGTACTTGCAATCTTCCAGCCTCAGCCTCCCAAGCTTCTGGAATTCAGATGTGGGCCATTGTGTCCAGCTAGTTATTCACAGTTACAAATAAACTTACAAACATTGGTGTACAGGCATGTTTATGGAAGTTTTCATTTCTGTTGGGTAAGTACTTAGGGATGGCATTGCTGAGGCATTAGGTAGCTGTGTGTGGAAATTTATAGGAAATTGCCAAATTTTTCTTCCAAAACCACTGTACCATTTCTAATTTGTACCAGCAATGAATGAGAATTTTCTCCACAACCTCAACATTTGATGCTGTCATTTATTGTCATTTTGTTTTGCGCTTTCATTGTGGCCTACTAAATGAGCAGTGGTATCCCATTCATGCCCCCGTTTGTTCTGTCCTAATGAGTGATGATGGTCAGCATATTTTCATGTCTTATTGGCCATTGGTATATCATGGTAAAGTGTTTGCTCCAATCTTTGGCCAATCCAAACGAAACAAAGAAGATGGTTTTCTTGCTGACTTCATAGAGTTCTCTATGCTAGATTCAGATCTATGGTTTGCAGATCTATTCTTGCAGTCTGTGCCTTGTCATTTCATTTTCTTCATAACATATTCCAAAGAGCAGGGGTTGTTAGTGGTGGTGTTTTTTCAGGACCAGGGATGGAATCAGGGGTGCTTTACAGCTGAGATTCTCCCTTAGCATTTTTTGTGGTTGCCCATTGCACATGGAAAACCATGTCATCTGTGAAGCACAGTTTCATTGCTCTTCCCCATTTGTGTGTCTTTATTTCATTTTCTTTTTAGTGTGGAATAGGAATGATAGGAGTGGGCATCTTTGCCATGGGATTCCTTTAGTATGACAATAACATGACTAACGGTTCCTACAGGAAGGCTGGTGGGCAGCATCAGTGGGGCAGGTGGGAGCTGCAGACCCCAAGACAGCTGAAAAGACAGAGGAGCCCCTCTGCTCGTCACCTCCCAGCCTTTTGGTCACCACCCCATCACAGTCACATTTGGCTCCCCTCCCATCTGTGGCTCCTATCTGTACACAGTGAAGAATACGTTATTTTGCAAAAGACACACAGAGCAGTGGCTGGTACCAGAAAGGGCCCACTGTGCTGCATTTACAATGACTACCATTCCTTCTCGTGGTCATTTATACATGTTTGTGCCTTATCTTGAAAACCAAGCGAGCTCTACCATTAATGTCCTGGTCTCCAATCCACCTGGTGTATCCTCTGTGCCTTATTCCCGGAAAGAGTTGACCTCTCTCACTAACTTCACCCTTCACTTCCTGGCCCTTGTCAGCCTAACCCCTGCCCTTCCTGTGGGGATGATGCTCCCATCAATGGCCAAAGCAGCAGACATTCGTCAGACTAGTATTTTGTTCTGGAAAACGTCTCTGAAACCAGAAGTAGCTGAGCAAGCCCTCTTGCTTGTGTTATTGCTTAACTCTCTGGGCTTCTCCTCTGTGTGTAGCTGGTGCTGTGGGCTGGGTTGCCTATGCTTTGTCCATGATACCCTCCCTGAGCTACCCTGGCCACTTCTCATGGTGCTCAGGGCCTCATGTTGCTGCTGGACTCTGCACCCTGAAGTAGGCTGGCCATGCTCTTTGCAGTGTGTTTTCAAACCCAGTTCAGTGACTGGACTTTATTTTTTGGCTACTGGGTATTGAACCCAGGCACATATTAGCACTGATATTCATCCTTATTGTCTTCTAATCTCTACCTCAAAACAGGGTCCCACTAAATTGCTGAGACTGGTCTCTAACTTGCCATCCTCCTGCCCCAGTAACCCCAGGCTTTGGCATTACAGGCGTGCCATTCTGTCCGGCTTGACTGAGACATCTTTCATGTCCTGAAATGTATCTGGCTGGATGTGTGTCTGAGTGGTAGAGCATGTGCTTAGCATGTGCAAGGCCCTGGTGCTTCAATCCCCAACGGACAAAGAATAGGAATCTGACAAATGAGTGGCCAATAAACAAAAGAGTCAATCTTTGGGGATAGAAGAAAAGAGAGAAAAAAAGAGAGACAAGCCTGATGCCCTGATCCCCCCAGGATAAAGGAAGAAGGAGAGGAAGTAGGAAGTTGGGCAGAAGATGGGGCAAGAAGAACATGCCACTTTATTTTGGTCCTGTGGAGTGTGATGGCATTTGAGACCCAGAATTGGAACTGGAGTTTCAGAATGAAGTCAGTGATTGAAACTGTTCTGGGTGCTCCAGAGCTTTTAATTTTGTGTCTGATAGGATTCCATGTGGGGAGAGGAAGGTATTCAAGTTCACTGCTCAGTTCTGAAAAATGTACTAATTAACATTCCTTTTAGGATTTTTCTTTACTTTAAATAAAACCAATATTTTCTATAATTTATAAACATCTAATCAAAATTATTTCTATAAATTTAAAAAGTTCTTAATTTTTCAAATGTTCTGCTACTAAATAATCTATTATTTTCTGGTACTAGGAATTGAACCCAGGGGTACATTATTATGGAGATACATCCCCAATCCTTGATATATTTTGTTTTTTTTTCTTTTTTTTATTGTAAACAAATGGGATACATGTTGTTTCTCTGTTTGTACATGGCGTAAAGGCATACCATTTGTGTAATCATAAATTTACATAGGGTAATGTTGTTTGATTCATTCTGTTATTTTTTCACTTTCCCCCCACCCCTCCCACCCCTCTTTTCCCTCTATACAGTCCTTCCTTCCTCCATTCTTGCCCCCCTCCCTAACCCTAACTCTAACCCTAACACTAACCCCTCCCCGCCCATTATGTGTCATCATTCACTTATTAGCAATATCATTCGTCCTTTGGTTATTTGAGACTGGCTTATCTCACTTAGCATGATATTCTCCAATTTCATCCATTCGCCTGCAAATGCCATAATTTTATCATTCTTTTTGGCTGAGTAATATTCCATTGTGTGTGTATATATATATATATATATATATATATATATACATATATATATATATATATATATATATATCACAGTTTCTTTATCCATTCATCAATTGAAGGACATCTACGTTGGTTCCACAATCTGGCTATTGTGAATTGAGCAGCTATGAACATTGATGTGACTGTATCTCTGTAGTATGCTGATTTTAAGTCCTTTGGGTATAGGCCAAGGAGTGGGATAGCTGGGTCAAATGGTGATTCCAATCCAAGTTTTCTAAGGAATCTCCACACTGCTTTCCAGAGTGGCTGCACTAATTTGCAGCCCCACCAGCAATGTATGAGTGTACTTTCTCCCCACATCCTCGCCAACACCTGTTGGTGCTTGTATTCTTGATAATCGCCATTCTAATTGGGGTGAGATGGAATCTTAGGGTGGTTTTGATTTGCATTTCTTTTATTACTAGAGACGTTGAATATTTTTCCATATGTTTGTTGATTGCTTGTAGATCTTCTTCTGTGAAGTGTCTATTCATTTCCTTAGCCCATTTGTCGACTGGATTATTTGCATTCTTGGTGTAGAGTTTTTTGAGTTCTTTATAGATTCTGGAGATTAGCGCTCTATCTGAAGTATGAGTGGCAAAGATTTTCTCCCACTCTGTAGACTCTTTCTTCGCATTGCTGATAGTTTCCTGTGCTGAGAGAAAGCTTTTTAGTTTGAATCTATCCCAGTTATTGATTCTTGCTTTTATTTCTTGTGCTATGGGAGTCCTGTTGAGGAAGTCTGGTCCTAAGACGACATGTTGAAGATCTGGCCGTACTTTTTCTTCTATAATCTGCAGGGTCTCTGGTCTGATTCCGAGATCCTTAATCCATTTTGAGTTTAGTTTCGTGCATGTGAGAGATATGGGTTTAGTTTCATTCTGTTGCATATGGATTTCCAATTCTCCCAGCACCATTTGTTGAAGAGGCTATCTTTTCTCCATTGCATATTTTTGGCCCCTTTGTCTAGTATGAGAAAATTGTATTTATTTGGGTTTGTGTCCTTGTCCTCTATTCTGTACCATTGATCCACCTTTCTATTTTGGTACCAATACCATGCCGTTTTTGTTACTATTGCTTTGTAGTAGAGTTGAAGATCTGGTATTGCAATACCCCCTGCTTCACTCTTTCTGCCAAGGATTGCTTTAGCTATTCTGGGTTTCTTATTCTTCCAGATGAATTTCATAATTGCTTGTTCTATTTCTGTAAGGTACATCATTGGGATTTTAATTGGAATTGCATTGAATCTGTATAGCACTTTTGGTAGTATGGCCATTTTGACAATATTAATTCTTCCTATCCAGGAATATGGGAGATCTTTCCATCTTCTAAGGTTTTCTTTAATTTCTTTCTTTAGTGTTCTGTAGTTCTCATTGTAGAGGTCTTTCACCTCTTTTGTGAGATTGATTCCCAAGTATTTTATTTTTTTTGAGGCTACTGTGAATGGGGTAGTTTTCCTAATTATTCTTTCCAAAGATTCATCACTTATGTATAAAAATGCACTAGATTTATGAGCATTGATCTTATATCCCACTACTTTACCGAATTCACTTATGAGTTCTAAAAGTTTTCTGGTGGAATTTACTGGTTCCTCTAAGTATATAATCATATCATCAGCAAATAGAGATAGTTTGAGTTCTTCTTTTCCTACTCGTATCCCTTTAATTTCTTTGGTCTGTCTAATTGTTCAGGCTAGAGTTTCAAGGACCATATTGAATAGAAGTGGTGAAAGAGGGAATCCCTGCCTTGTTTCAGTTTTTAGGGGGAACGCTTTCAATTTTTCACCATTTAGAATGATATTAGCCATGGGCTTAGCATAGATGGCCTTTACAATGTTAAGGAATGCTCCCACTATCCCAATTTTTTCTAGTGTTTTGAGCATGAAGGGGTGCTGTATTTTATCAAATGCTTTTTCTGCATCTATCGAAATAATCATGTGATTCTTGACTTCAAGTCTATTGATATGGTGAATTACATTTATTGATTTCCTGATGTTGAACCAACCTTGCATCCCTGGGATGAAACGCACTTGATCATGGTGCACTATCTTTTTAATATGTTTTTGTATGCAATTTGCTAAAATTTTGTTGAGAATTTTTGCATCGATGTTCATTAAGGATATTGGTCTGAAATTTTCTTTCCTCAATGTGTCTCTGTCTGGTTTAGGTATCAGGGTAATATTGGATTCATAGAATGAGTTTGGGAGTGTTCCCTCCTCTTCTATTTTATGGAATACTTTGAGAAGTATTGGAATGAGCTCTTCTTTAAAGGTTTTGTAGAACTCAGCTGAGAACCCATCTGGTCCCGTACTTTTCTTTGTTGGTAGGCTTTTGATGACTTCTTCTGTTTCATTACTTGAAATTGGTCTTTTTAAATTGTGTATGTCCTCCTTGTTCAGTTTAGGCAATTCATATGTCTCTAGAAACTTGTTGATGTCTTTGAAATTTTCTATTTTGTTGGAGTATAGATTTTCACAATAGTTCTAATTATGTTTTGTATTTAACTCGTGTCTGTGTGATATTTCCTTGTTCACTCTTAATTTTAGTAATTTGAGTTTTCTCTCTCCTTCTGTTTGTTAGTGTGGCTAAAGGTTTATCAATTTTGTTTATTTTTTCAAAGAACCAACTATTTATTTTGTCAATTTTTTGTATTTTTTTTTGTTTCAATTTCATTGATTTCATCTCTGAGTTTAACTATTTCCTGTTTTCTACTAATTTTGGTGTTCGTCTGTTCTTCTTTTTCTAGGGCTTTGAGCTGTAGTGTCAGGTCGTTTATTTGTTGAGTTTTACTTCTTTTATTGAATGCGCTCCATGAAATAAATTTTCCTTAAGTACTGCTTTCACAGTTTCCCAGAGATTTTGATATGATGTTTCTTTGTTCTCATTTACCTCTAAGAATTTTTAAATTTCTTTCCTAATATCTTCTGTTATCCATTCATCATATAATAGTATATTGTTTAATCTCCAGGTGTTGGAGTAGTTTCTGTTTTTTACTCTTTCATTTATTTCCAACTTCAATTCATTATGATCTGATAGAATACAAGGTAGTGTCTCTATCTTCTTGTATTTGCTAACATTAGCTTTGTGGCATAATATATGGTCTATTTTAGAGAAGGATCCATGTGCTGCTGAGAAGAAAGTGTATTCGCTCTTGGTTCCATGGTAAATTCTATAAATGTCCATTAAGTCTAAATTATTGATTGTGTTATTGAGATCTATAGTTTCTTTGTTTAATTTTTGTTTGGAAGATCTGTCCAGTGGTGAGAGAGGCGTGTTAAAATCACCTATTATTGTGTTATGGTCTATTTGGTTTCTGAAATTCAGAAGGATTTGTTTGACATACATGAATGTGCCACTGTTTGGGGCATAGATGTTTATGATTGTTATGTCTTGCTGATTTATGCTTCCCTTAAGCAGTATGAAATGTCCTTCTTTATCCCTTATGACTAACTTTGGCTTGAAGTCCACATTATCTGAAATGAGGATGGATTCTCCAGCTTTTTTGCTGAGTCCATGTGCATGGTATGTTTTTCCCATCTTTCTCTATGAGGTGAGTCCCTTGCAGGCAACATATTGTTGGATCTTTCTTTTTTATCCAATCTGCAGGTCTATGTCTTTTGATTGATGAATTCAGGCCATTAACATTCAGGGTTATTATTGAGATATGATTTGTATTCCTGGTCATTTGGTTCATTTTTTAAAATTTTATTTATTTATTTATTTATTTTTGAACACAACTCAGTTCCTCCTTTATTTGACAAATCCTTTAGGATAATTCCTCCCTTTCCTGATTTGCTTCTTTGGTTTTCTTCTCTTCCTTATGGAATATTTTGCTGAGAATGTTCTGTAATGCTGGCTTTCTTTTTGTAAATTCTTTTAGCTTTTGTTTATCATGGAAGGATCTTATTTCATCATCAAATTTGAAGGTAAGTTTTGCTGGGTATAAGATTCTTGGTTGGCATCCATTTTCTTTCAGGGCTTGAAAAATGTTGTTCCAGGCCCTTCTAGCTTTTAGGTTCAGGATTGAAAAATCTGCTGATATCCGTATTGGTTTCCCCCTGAATGTAATTTGGTTCTTTTCTCTCACAGCCTTTAAAATTCTGTCTTTATTTTGTATGTTAGGTATTTTCATTATAATGTGCCTTGCTGTGGGTCTGATGTAATTTTGTGTATTTGGAGTCCTATAAGCCTTTTGAACTTGATTTTCCATTTCATTCTTCAGATTTGGGAAATTTTCTGATATTATTTCTTTGAATATTGTTCATTCCTTTGGTTTGTTTCTCTAAGCCTTCCTCAATCTCAATAATTCTTAAATTTGGCCTTTTCATGATATCCCATAGTTCTTGTAGATTCTGTTCATGATTTCTTACCATCTTCACTGTTTGGTCAACTTTGTTTTCAAGATGAAATATTTTGTCTTCAATATCTGAAGTTCTGTCTTCCAGGTGTTCTATCCTATTGGTTATGCTTTCTATGGAGTTCTTAATTTGGTTTATCATTTCCTTCATTTCAAGGAATTCTATTTGTTTTTTTTTTCAATATCTCTAACTCTTTATTGAAATGATCTTTTGCTTCCTGTATTTGCTCTTTTAACTGTTGATTGATGCGATCATTCAATGCCTGCATTTGCTCTTTCATCTCATCGTTCAATGCCTGCATTTGCTCTTTCATCTCATCATTTGCTTCCCTGATCATTTTAATTGTGTACATTCTGAACTCCCTTTCTGTCATTTCTTCTGCCATGCTGTCATTAGATTTTATTGATGTAACATCTAGATTTGTTTGGGGCATTTTCTTCTCTTGTTTTCTCATATTGTTCAGGTATCAGTGGACTGCCAAGATATTGCAGATTTCCTCTCTTGACTTATAATGTCCCTGAAGATTTCTAGTATATCCCCTCTTATCCTTCAGTAGCCTGAAGTCTTGGAGGAAGTTGATAATGCGGTGCTCCACAAGGAAGCTGCCCCTCTAGGGGTGGTGGTTTTCAGGTGGCGTATATTCCCTGATAGTGGGCAGAGGTGCCTCCACTTGTTGACCAATGGTCATCCAAAGGGGAACTAGGCTGCGGGCTGAGGCAAGGCCTGTTTGGGCCTGCGTCTCTGGTTTTACCGTCCTTGTGGGAAAACCTCACCCGGCAGGGAAGACTCACCTGGTGGGGAGGTCTCGCTGGTCAGTTCCCCTCCTAGAGGTTCCCCTCAATCCACAACTATCACCTGGGCTGGGCTGCCTTCCTCTGCAATGTTCCCAGGGTCCGGACCTACCTCCTGGGCCTGGGAGCCTCACCCTTCACAGACGAGTCTCCTTAGGCTGCCTCTCAGAGAATCTGCCCACAGTCCTGGAACCTTTGCTCCACCCCTAAGCGTGTCTCTGTGCGGCTCTAGAAGCCTCCTAGCTCCTGGGACCCTGCTCTGCACTTAATTGCCTGGCTATGCAGCCCCTCCTCTGAGCAGCCACTTGGAGTCCCGTATAGTTGCTCAGAGTCCCAGCGACCTGCCGCACGCCTCTTCCTCCAGGCAGCCACCCAGTGTTTCGGTGCGGTCACTAGGAGTCCAAGCAACTCACTGCATGCCTCCTCCTCCCGCCAACCGCCCGTAGCCCTGGGCAGTCACTCCGAGTCCAAGTGACCTGCCACGCTCCTCCTCCTCCTCCGGGCAGCCCCCGGTGTTCAGGAGTGGTTGCTCTGAGTCCAAACAACTCACCGCGGGCTTCCTCATCTGGCAACTGCCTGTAGCTCTGGTGCAGTCACTGCGACACCAAGCGACCCACCGCGCTCCTCCTCTTCCTCCGGGTAGCCCCTGTTGTTCAGGAGCGGTCGCTCTGAGTCCAAACAGCTTGCCGCACAGCTCCTCCTCTGGGCAGCTGCCCCGTAGCCCCAGTGGTTGCTCCGAGTCCAAGCGCTGTGCTGAGCGTCCTCCTCTACAAAGCTCCCAGTTGTCTGAGTTCACTGCTCCAGCAGGGGGAGGGGTGTCACATTGGGCAACTCTACTTCACAAAGTTCCCTGCGTTCCAGGACTACCGCCCCATCCGGGACGCCTCCCCAACGGGAGAGACTCACCCGGCGGCTTTGAGTTGGTCCCAAGTCTCTCACTATCTCCTCTTTTGAATCTTGCGTCCTGGAGCAACATGAAATGCAGCCACCCTCTAGTCCACCATCTTGAAACCCCCGATATATTTTGTTTTGAGAGAGGGTCTCACTAAATCCCAGAGGGTCTTTTATGTTTCTGAGACTGACCTTGAGCTTGTGATGTTCCTGCCTCAGCCTCCCAAGTCACTGGACTTACAGGTGTGATCCACTGCAACATAATAGTTTTTTAAATGCTGTGAACACCTTACAGCAGTCAGAAGCTCATAGAGAACATTGGTGCAGGTTGCTTTTGGACCTAGTGGAATATTCCAGAGCTGTCCTGATGATGTGGAACCCTGATTCCTTGTAGTGACGAATAGGGTTGAAAATGAAAGTCTTCACGTGTGCGCCATGGGAGAGTTGGGGGGGAGAGTGATGCTGCTGGATTCCTTCGGATGTGAGTGAGTATTTATAGTTTTTTTTTTTTTATTTTATTTTTTTATTTTTTATACGTTTACATAGGGCAATGATGTTTATTTATTTTCCCTTCCCTCCCACCCCTCCCACCCCTCTTTTGCCTCTATACAGTCCTTCTTTCCTTCATTCTTACTGCTCTCCGTATCCCTAACCCTAAACCTAACCCTAAACCTAATGCTAACCCCTCCCACCCCCCATTATATGTCCTCATCCGCTTATCAGCGAGATCATTCGTCCTTTAGTTTTATGAAATTGGCTTATCTCACTTAGCATGATATTCTCCAATTTCGTCCATTTGCCTACAAATGCCATAATTTTATCATTCTTCATTGCGGAGTAATATTCCATTGTATATATATGCCACAGTTTCTTTATCCATTCATCAACTGAAGGGCATCTAGGTTGGTTCCACAATCTGGCTATGGTGAATTGAGCAGCAATGAACATTGATGTGGCTGTATCTCTGTAGTATGCTGATTTAAGTCCTTTGGGTATAGGCCAAGGAGTGGGATAGCTGGGTCAAATGGTGTTTCCATTCCAAGCTTTCTGAGGAATCTCCACACTGCTTTCCAGAGTGGCTGCACTAATTTGCAACCCCACCAGCAATGTATGAGTGTTCCTTTTTCACCACATCCTCGCCAACACCTATTGCTGCTTGTATTCTTGATAATCGCCATTCTAATAGGGGTGAGATGAAATCTTAGGGTAGTTTTGATTTGCATTTCCCTTATTACTAGGGATGTTGAACATTTTTTCATATATCTGTTGATTACTTGTACATCTTCTTCTGTGAAGTGTCTGTTCATTTCCTTAGACCATTTGTTGATTGGATTATTTGTATTCTTCGTGTAGAATTTTTGAGTTCTTTATAGATTCTGGAAATTAGCGCTCTATCTGAAGTATGGTTGGCAAAGATATTCTCCCACTCTGTAGGCTCTCTCTTCACATTTCTGATAGTTTCCTTTGCTGAGAGAAAGCTTTTTAATTTGAATCTATCCCAGTTGTTGATTCTTGCTTTTATTTCTTGTGCTATGGGAGTCCTGTTAAGGAAGTCTGATCCTAAGCCAACAAGGTGAAGATTTGGACCTACTTTTTCTTCTATAAGATGCAGGGTCTCTGGTCTGATTCCGAGGTCCTTGATCCATTTTGAGTTGAGTTTTGTGTAGGATGAGAGATAGGGGTTTAATTTCATTCTATTGCATATGGTTTTCCAGTTTTCCCAGCACCATTTGTTGAAGAGGCTATCTTTTCTCCATTGCATATTTTTGGAACCTTTGTCTAGTATGAGAAAATTGTATTTATTTGGGTTTGTGTCCATGTCCTATATTCTGTACCAGTGATCTACCTGTCTATTTTGGAACCAATACCATGAGGTTTTTGTTACTTTTGCTTTGTAGTAGAGTTGAAGATCTGGTATTGCAATACCCCCTGCTTCGCTCTTGCTACTGAGGATTGCTTTAGCTATTCTAGGTTTTTTATTCTTCCAGATGAATTTCATAATTGCTTGCTCTACTTCTGCAAGGTACATCATTGGGATTTTAATTGGAATTGCATTGAATCTGTATAGAACTTTAGGTAGTATAGCCATTTTGACAATATTAATTCTGCCTATCCAGGAACATGGGAGATCTTTCCATCTTCTAAGGTTTTCTTTAATTTCTTTCTTTAGTGTTCTGTAGTTCTCATTGTAGAGGTCTTTCACCTCTTTTGTGAGATTGATTCCCAAGTATTTTATTTTTTTTGATGCTATTGTGAATGGGGTAGTTTTCCTAATTTCTCTTTCTGAAGATTCATCACTTATGTATAAAAATGCATTGGATTTATGAGCATTGATCTTGTAACCTGCTACTTTACTGAATTCACTTATGAGTTCTAAAAGTTTTCTGGTGGAATTTCCAGGTTCCTCTAAATATATAATCATGTCGTCAGCGAACAGGGATAGTTTGAGTTCTTCTTTTCCTATTCGTATCCCTTTTATTTCTTTGGTTTGTCTGATTGCTCTGGCTAGAGTCTCAAGGACGATGTTGAATAGAAGCGGTGAAAGAGGGCATCCCTGCCTTGTTCCAGTTTTTAGGGGGAACGCTTTCAATTTTTCACCATTTAGAATGATATTAGCCATGGGCTTAGCATAGATGGCCTTTATAATGTTTAGGAATGTTCCCACTACCCCAATTTTTTCTAGTGTTTTGAGCATGAAGGGATGCTGTATTTTATCGAATGCTTTTTCTGCATCTATTGAAATAATCATGTGATTCTTAACTTTAAGTCTGTTGATATGGTGAATGACATTTATTGATTTCCTGATGTTGAACCAATCTTGCATCCCTGGGATAAAACCCACTTGATCGTGGTGCACTATCTTTTTAATATATATTTGTATGCGATTTGCTAAAATTTTGTTGAGAATTTTTGCATCGATGTTCATTAAGGATATTGGTCTGAAATTTTCTTTCCTCAATTTTTCTCTGTCTGGTTTAGGTATCAGGGTGATATTGGCTTCATAGAATGAGTTTGGGAGGGTTCCCTCCTCTTCTATTTCATGGAATAGTTTGAGGAGTATTGGAATGAGCTCTTCTTTAAAGGTTTTGTAGAACTCGGCTGAGAGCCCATCTGGTCCTGGACTTTCCTTTGTTGGTAGGCTTTTGATGACCTCTTCTATTTCATTGCTTGAAATTGGTTTATTTAAGTTGTGTATGTCCTCCTCGTTCAGTTTAGGTAATTCATATGTCTCTAGAAATTTGTTGATGTCTTCGAGGTTTTCTGTTTTGTTGGAGTATAGATTTTCGAAGTAGCTTCTAATTATGTTTTGTATTTCACTGGTGTCTGTTGTGATGTTTCCTTGTTCATTTCGAATTTTAGTAATTTGAGTTTTCTCCCTCTTTCTCTTTGTTAGTGTGGCTAAGGGTTTATCAATCTTATTTATTTTTTCAAAGAACCAACTATTTATTTTGTTAATTTTTCCAATTGTTTCTTTTGTTTCGATTTCGTTGATTTTGGCTCTGATTTTAACTATTTCCTGTCTTCTACTACTTTTTGGTATTGGTCTGCTCTTCTTTTTCTAGCGCTTTGAGCTGTAGTGTTAAGTCGTTTGTTGATTTCCACTTCTTTTTTTGAATGCGCCCCATGAAATAAATCTTCCTCTAAGTACTGCTTTCATAGTGTCCCAGAGATTTTGATATGATGTGTCTTTGTTCTCGTTTACTTCTAAGAATTTTTTTATTTCCCTCCTGTTGTCTTCTGTTATCCATACATCATATAATAGTGTATTATTTAATCTCCAGGTATTGGAGAAGTTTCTGTTTTTTATTCTGTCCTTTATTTCTAATTTCAATCCATTATATCTGATAGAGTACAAGGTAGTATCTCTATCTTCTTGTATTTGCTAACAGTAGCTTTGTGGCATAAAATATGGTGCTGCTGAGAAGAAAGTGTATTCGTTCTTTGTTGGATGGTATATTCTATATATGTCTGTTAAGTCTAAATTGTTGATTGTGTTGTTGAGATCTATAGTTTCTTTATTCAATTTTTGTTTGGACGATCTATCCAGTGGTGAGAGAGTTGTGTTAAAATCGCCTAGTATTATTGTGTTGTGGTCTATTTGATTTCTGGAATTGAGAAGGATTTGTTTGACATACGTGGATGAGCCAATGTTTGGGGCATAGATATTTATGATTGTTATGTCTTGCTGATTTATGCTTCCCTTAAGCAGCATGTAATGTCCTTCTTTATCCCTTCTGACTAGTTTTGGTTTGAAGTCCACATTATCTGAAATGAGGATGGATACTCCAGCTTTTTTGCTGTGTCCGTGTGCATGGTATGTTTTTCCCCATCCTTTCACCTTTAGTCTATGGGTGTCTCTTTCTATGAGATGAGTCTCTTGCAGGCAGCATATTGTTGGATTTTTCCTTTTAATCCAATCTGCCAGTCTGTGTCTTTTGATTGATGAATTCAGGCCATTAACATTCAGAGTTATTATTGTGATATGATTTGTATTCCCAGTCAATTGACTCATATTTGTTTTTGACATGATTTGGTTTCTCCTTTATTTGGCTATTCCTTTAGGCTAGCGCCTCCTGTTGCTGATTTGCATCATTGTTTTTCATCTCTTCCTCATGGAATATTTTGCTGAGAATGTTCTGTAATGCTGGCTTTCTTTTTGTAAATTCCTTTAGCTTTTGTTTATCATGGAAGGATCTTATTTCATCGTCAAATTTGAAGGTAAGTTTTGCTGGGTATAAGATTCTTGGTTGGCATCCGTTTTCTTTCAGGGCTTGGTATATGTTGTTCCAGGCCCTTCTAGCTTTTAGGGTCTGGATTGAAAAATCTGCTGATATTCTTATTGGTTTTCCTCTGAATGTAATTTGATTCTTTTCTCTCGCGGCCTTTAAAATTCTGTCTTTATTTTGTATGTTAGGTATTTTCATTATAATGTGCCTTGCTGTGGGTCTGTTTTAATTTTGTATGTTTGGAGTTCTATAAGCCTCTTGTACTTGGTTTTCCATTTCATTCTTCAGATTTGGGAAATTTTCTGTTATTATTTCATTGAATAGATTATTCATTCCTTTGGTTTGTTTCTCTAAGCCTTCCTCAATCCCAATAATTCTCAAATTTGGCCTTTTCATGATATCCCATAATTCTTGTAGATTCTGTTCATGATTTCTTACCATCTTTTCTGTTTGGCCAACTTTGCTTTCAAGATTAAATAATTTGTCTTCAATGTCTGAGGTTCTGTCTTCCAGGTGTTCTATCCTATTGGTTATGCTTTCTATGGAGTTTTTAACTTGGTTTATTGTTTCCTTCATTTCAAGGATTTCAGTTTGTTTTTTTTTTCAATATCTCTAACTCTTTATTGAAATGATCTCTTGCTTCCCGTATTTGGTCTTTTAACTGTTGATTGGTGCGATCATTTAATGCCTGCATTTGCTCTTTCATCTCCTCCTTCAATGCCTGCATTTGCTCTTTCATCTCCTCATTAGCTTCCCTGATCATTTTAATTACGTACATTCTGAACTCCCTTTCTGACATTTCTTCTGCTGTGCTGTCATTGGGTTTTATTGATGTAGTATCTAGGCTTGTTTGGGACATTTTCTTCCCTTGTTTTCTCATATTGGTCAGCTGTCAGTGGGACCCTGAGATAATGCAGTTTTCCGCTATTGGCTTATAGTGTCCCGGTAGATTTCCAGTGTATCACCTCCCAGCCTTCAGTAGCTTGATGTCTTGGAGGAATCTGATAAAGCAGCGCATCCGAAGAAAACTGCCCCTAGCCCCCTACTGGTTCCATAGTTTGGAACTGGCTCTGTGCGGAAAGGCTCTCACTGTAGGCCTGCACCATGCAGCTGGCCGTGTAGGAGGAGCCCACTGCCGGAGTGTGGAAGGCTACCTTGGGAAGACTCTAGCTGCCCTGCCCGGCTTCGATAAGCCACCTCTATCTGGGCCTGCCACCCGGGCCGAGCTTTACCCAGTGGGCAGACTCACCCGTGGCTCTATTTCAGTCCGAGTCTCTCAATGCCTCCCCTTCTTAACTCCTGGGTTCTGGAGCGACTGGGGGTGCAGTCACCCTCTAGGCCGCCATCTTGGATCGCCCCGTGAAGAGAGCCTGCAGCCGGAGTGGGCAGAGCCGCCTGAAGAGGTCTCTGGCTGCCCTGCCCTGATCCCAGAGGCTGCTTGCGGATCGAAGCTCTCTGTTGGTTCGGGGGCGCTCTGCTCCCAGAAGCTAGCCTTGAAAGGCACCTCCCACCGCAGGGGTCCAGGCTACTTGGGGAGGTCTCTGGCTGCCCTATCCTGCTACCTGAAGCTGCTTGTGTGCCAGAGTACGCTGTGCTGCACTGGCTCCAGGACTTGGAGCTTGTTCTGGTCAGAAAGGCTCTCACTAGCGGGCCAGTTCCGTTCCAGGAACCTGGAGAAGCTGGCTGTGTGGGCGGGGCCCACCTCCGGAGTGTGCAGGACTGCCTGTGGAAGACTCTAGCTGCCCTGCCCGGTTCCGATAAGCCAACTCTATCTGGGCCTGCCTCCCGGGCCGAGATTTACCCAGTGGGCAGACTCACCTGTGGCTCTATTTCAGTCCGAGTCTCTCAATGCCTCCCCTTCTTAACTCCTGGGTTCTGGAGCGACTGGGGGTGCAGTCTCCCTCTAGGCCGCCATCTTGGATCCCTATAGTTTAAGGCATTGAAGTTGGGGTGAGACTCATTCCAATCTGGGAGGAGGACAGGAACAGGCTGATGGATAGTGTGGAGGGAGAGGAGAAGCCAGTCAGTGAGGACCTGACCTTTGAGCTTGACCTTTACTCCTTTGTGTACTGAAGGCCTTCAGCCCAGATTCTCCTGGGCCATGTGATTTTTGACTAGGAAAATACAACTGGGCATCCCTGCTGCCTCTGCCCTCCCAGATTGTGAAATTCACTGAAGGCACATGGTTAGGAACAGTGAGGGGTGGGAGAGGGAAGTGGGAGCAGGGGGTGACGCTGACTGTGGAGCAGTTGAGCAGCAAGGGAAGATCTTATAAGGGATCTGGAAAGACGTGGTGGGAGGACGAGTGGGCCCCATGGAGAGAGAACAAGGATGCTGCCAGGGGAGGAACAAGGTGAGGAGGGAACCCTGAGAAGGCAGGAGAGGTGGTGCAGGGTCAGCACTGTCAGGGAGAGCTGCTCACAAGTGGGAGGAGGCAGGTGGCTCTTCCCAGGAGCCCTGGGAGGCAGGATCCCTGGGTCACTCTGGGCTTCCCTGCCCTTGGATTCCCGCTCCAGGCCTGAGTCCAGTCCTGGCTCAGCTGACCAACTTAGGGAGGGTCACTGGGAGATGGCTGTGCCGAGTCCTGCCATTTCTGAGCTGCTCTTCCCATCCCCGTCTCCCTTCAGGACAACAACCCATTCGACCAGGGTTGTATCAGAAACTGGCATGTCACCCTCTGTGCACCACTGGGGTCCAAGTAAGTTGGTAAACCAGAGGCTCAAGTGGTGGACCCTGGGGCTGGTGGGGTGGGTGAGGCTGGGTCTTCTTCCCTGGTCCCTTACGCCAGCTCTCTGGCCCTGACCCTTGGGGATTTTCTCCAGGGCACTCTGGGAGCCGCTGGGAACTCCCCTCTTCCTTGCCTCTGTAGGTTCTAGCCCCAAGAAATGGGGTAGAGAGGAACCCTAGCCTGGATGGGAGCCCTGGGCTCTGTGCTGTCCAGGCTGAGGGGTGAGGGTAGTCAGGGAGAACAGGAAAGGTGGGTGGTGACCCTTGCTTTGGGCCTGTCATTGCCCAGGTACATGTCAGAAGTTGTGTTGCTCCAGCAAGACTCGGGATCCAAGTGGGAGCCGATGGCGGCCCTGCAGCCACCAACATTCTCCCCAGAACACCATCGCCCGCACCTCCCTGGGCCCAACTCTCAACCTGTGTCTTTTGACACATCTTATGAAGGAGCACCAGGGAGTGCAGTCATCTAGGTGAGGAGTAGTGGGTGTGCAGTGGACAGGGGTGTCTGTGGGCTGCGCGTGTGTTGTTGGAGCCCCTGAGGTGGGGCTGGCCCTGCAGCTGAAGCACCTGGAGCTGAGGAGTGGGAGTATGGATGTGAGGGTGCAGGTCCAGGTCACAGGGCTTCAGACCACACCCAGGTGTCCCTGAATAGACAGAGAGAAAAGACTGCTTGGCTAACTAGCTGGGTGGCCCTGGACCAGGTCCTTACCTTTCTGGGCCTCAGTTTCCTCAGATCTTATTGATGACTGAGACTTTGGTCCAGAAGTTTATAATGTTTTAATGGAGATTCTTTCTGATTGGAAATTTATACTTGAAGTCCCATGTGAAACATAAAGAGTGGGTTTTTAAATGTGTACTGGGTTGGGAAACCCACAGTGTTCCCAAGTGCTCTTTTAGTGACTTGTGGTGCCAGCTCTCTTTCTGTCCCGCCTCCAGGGGCTCAGAAAATTTACTGTGAGCTGTGGGTGGAGTTCAGGGAGAGCCCCATGTACTGACTCTTGTTTCTCTTCCCATCAGCCCAGTGCTGCTGTGGAAGGCCCACAGGGAGACTTGGTCTCCAATTCACCCCCTCCCTGTGATGCCTGGATATGGACACGCTGCCAGGATGTGAGCCCCACATCAGGCCTCTGAGGCCTGAGCCCCGACTCCCCTGCTGGGAGCACCCTGACCCCATGACTCTCCAACCCCCATAAATTTGTTTTTTGCTGATTCTATGACTGGTCTGCCTGTCTGTTCTAGATTCAGAGAAATGTGTTTCCTGGGGGAAGCTTTGAGGGACTGGGACAAGTACCTCCTGAAAGGGAAGAGCATTGTTCTATGCACACCCATGCTCATGAGTGAGTCCACACTCTCTGGTTTTTTGCCCTTGGGCAAGACACTTAGCATTTCTCTTATCCTTACAATGTGGCATCAGTAGTAATCATAGTAACTGACCTTGTGGCCTTCCTGGCAAGAGGTGAAGATGAGAGGAGAGAAAACCCACCAACCAGGATAGTACATAGTGTACCTCAAACTATTCCACAAAACAGAGAAAGAACGTATATATATTTAATTCTGGTTGTCAGTGTGCACCTATTTGTATTCTTTAGGATTGTGTGTGTGTGTGTGTGTGTGTGTGTGTGTTTAACAGAGAGAGAGAGAGAGATTTTGTGGTTCAGGTATCAAATTAAACCCAGGGCCTTATGCATGGTAGTCAAGCACTCTACCCCTGAGCTCCATTCCCTGCCCTTTTTTATTTTTAGACATGGTTTTGCTACATTGACCCAGTTGGCCTTCAACTTGTGGTTCTCCTATCTCAGATTCCCACATAGCCTCCCAAGGTGTTACAGGACTTCAATGCCTTAACCTGTTTTCTACATGCAAGTTCTTGCCATCTACAAAGAGATTTTCTTCTTTCTCTTTCGAGTGGATACTTTAAAAATATTTTTCTCCCCTAATTTTTGTGGCTTTATCTTTTAATACATATGATGTTAGATTTTTCACAAATGCCCATTATCAGGTTAGGAAGTTTCCTGTTATCTTAGTTTTATGTTTGTTTATGTGTCTTTTCCAGTCATGGAAAGGCATTAGATTTTGACAAATGTTTTTCTATGTGAAATGATTTTGTGGATTTTTTCCTTCACTCTTAATGTGGTAGAGTACATAATTCACATTATTTCAAGTTTTAGTGTTTAATAATTAATAGTATGACTGACCAGGTCCAAGACATGAAGATATTATGTTCATGAGTCTGGTGGGGAATCACTCTGTCATAAACTCACTCCATATGTGGAGTATGTGGTAACAATGTGCACTATAATATAAAACCTTTCTACACATAGTAGTTAGCTGCAAGAAACCATTCTTAGTTCAGGAAAATTGTGTTCCAGATTTCAGTGTAAACTCCTAGCATTCTTCAACTCTTTTGTGTGGCAATATCTTATTTCTGTTTTCACTCTCTTCCACCCCAGCCTGAGTTATGAGTTCTGGAGTATTTTTCTCCAATCTCAGATATGATTACCAATTTTGTCAATTCTTGCATTGATCTGATGATTCATGGTCTGAATATATGTTGAATTAATTTCAGGAGACTGTGTCCAGCAAGGTAAGACCCTGCATGATAGAGTTACTCTTGGCCATTCCCCCAGTTCCACTTGGTGATAATGTCTCAGTCTATCACCTATATGACTTACTATTTGGGGGGTGGGTGTTCTGGTAATTTTCCCTGGGTTGCTTTACCATTGAGTTTCATCCCTGGTTCTTTTTATTTTTAATTGAGTCAGAGTCTCATTAAGTTGCTGAGAATCTGAATAAGTTGCTGAGGCTGGCCTTGATTTTTGGAATTATAGGCATGGGCTGCCATGCCCAGCTACACTCCATTTTTATACATTGAATAATTCCTGGGATAAATCCCAGTGACAATGATATATAATCTTTTTAATTTGTTGCTGAATTTTAGTGTTTTTTTTTTTAAAGGACATTAGTATCTATGCACATGAAGTGTATTAGTCTTTGTTTTTCCATGTGATATCTTTTTCTGGCTTTGGTATCAGGGTAATATTGGTTCTGAAAAATGAGTTGGGAATTGTTCCTTCCTCTTCTACTTTTTGGTAGAGTTTGAGAAGGAGTGGTGTCTATTCTTTAAGGATTTGGTATAACTCATTGTCTTTTTTAGAAGAGCCAACTAAGTTGTCAACCTTGATGATTTTCCCCTTTTCAATGTTTAGCTGTCTTATACTAGATTATTATTAGCTGTTGGCTTTTAATTAAAGTGGAATCCTAATATCAGTTCTATTCACATCATGAAATGCTGCCTCTTGCAAGAATTTTAATATCATTTTGAAATAAGTTGTCATTGTAAAAGTGTTTTACATTGCAGCTGTGATTCATGGAAAAGGAAAATCCTAATGTGTTGTTTTATTTTTGTTATTAAAATTTTAATTTTTTTTAGATATACATGACAGTAGAGTGTGTTTTGACATATTATATATATGTGGAGTCTCACTTTCCATTCTTGTGGTCATTTCTGTTGTGGAGTTTCACTGGTGGTCTGTTCATATACGAACATGGGAAAGTTACGTCTGATTTATTCTACCGCCTTTCCTGTTCCCATCACCATTCCCTTCCCTTCATTCCCATTTGTCTAATCCAGTGAACTTTTATTCTTTTACAGACGTCCTCATGAAGAGGGACCACCTGTTCCCACAAAGGGGAACCAGATGTGTAGAATCAGGGTCTCAGTGTGCACACCTGGGGAGCTTACTGAATGACCAAGGGTGTCAAGAATTTACTGAATTCAATTTCCTTTTTCTCAAAGTGGACCATGGTGGAGCAACCTTTACCATTCAGCGAGAGAAGGTGGGAGTTCCCCGAAGCAAAATGAGCTTCAGAGCTGCTGGGCTGGTCCCTGAGTTCCTCCCTTTACTCACAGAAGTAGGTTCTGTGGTTCAGTCAGAGGCAAACTCACCTGTCTTCTAACTCTCTTGCACTTGGCTCTCAACAAGTTCACCAGCACCATGAATCCTCAGCATGAAAGTGGCATTTGTTAGAGATCCAGGTCTGCCAAGAGAGCTGGAGTTGGGGCTGCTCTCAGGTCCCATTTGGGGTGCCAAATTTTTTGCTGAAAACTTGGTCCTCCTCCCTGATACCAATCCAAAAATGAGCATACAGTTTTGAGAAAAAGGAAAAAGATGGGTGTTGCTTTGCTAGCAAAGGAGAAACACTGGGGACTCCTATCTCAAAGTCTGTGATTCTTCATATCTATTCTGAACTTCTTGCAGCACCTAAAAGAGGCATGAGATATTGGAAATAAACACGAAAGACAATACTTCCCTTCAAAATCTCTCAAAAACACACTATATTTTAAAGAGAGAGAGGTAGTTGGTGAGGACAATATAGGATGCTACTTACTAAACAGGTAATCATGGACTGGTTAGTAAACTCAGCATCTCAGTTTCCTTATCTGTACATGGGTGTGGTAATATTTGCATCTATCTCAGAAGATTGTTATGAGAATATTATTCATTTTCCTTCGCTGTGACCAAAATATCCAACAAGTACAACATAGAGGAGGAAAAGTTTATTTTGGCTCATGGTTTCAGAGGTTCAGTCTGTGGTCAATCTACTCCATAGTTCTGGGCCTGAGATGAGGAGGAACATCATGGTGAAAGGGTGTGGTGGTGGAAAGCACCTGAGTTCAGAACAGCAGGGGAGAAAAAGAGGGAGAGAGAGAGAGAGAAAGAGAGAGAGAGAGAGAGAACATGCTGTGTTGCCAGTGACAAAATATATACCCCAAAGGCACACCCCAAGTGACCTATCTCTCCTGTCATATGGTTACCACCCAGTTAATCCATTCAAGTGAATTAATACACCAATTAGGTTACAGTTTCATTTTCTGATCATTTTTACCTCTGAACATTTTTGCATTGTGTCACACATAAACTTTGGGGTGACATATCTAAACTATAGCAAGGAGTAAGTGAACAGATCTGTGGAAAGTGCTTAGAATGGTTCCTGAACACATGAAAATTATGTATAGGTGTTAGCTATTGTTATAAGAAAAAATGGTGCATATGAATATTTAATAATGGCATGGGACAGTATTGCAAAGTTTTTTGAGGACCAACTAGTCTCCAGAAAATGGCTTCCATAGAACACTGAGTATGTTGGCAGTTATAAACAAATTTTTTGAAATTGCAATTGATTTTCTTATTGGCAGGAATCCTATGTCTATTTCAAGGTAATGAGTATTTTTTGCTTGGATAGTATAATGATTTATTTTTATGTGAATATGCTGTTAAAAGGGAGTCAGGTGGAAAAACAAAATATTTGAAGAAAATTAATGGTATGGGTGTGTTTTTGATATATGTAGGTTTGAATGATCTACTCTGTAAAGTCCTATGACAGTGTTCATGATAAAAGTTTGAACTCCCTTCTCATATCTCTTAAAAAGTGATAATGGCCTGAGCCAAATGATACAGTCACTTTGAATGCACTTAGTTACAGTTTTCTGTTTCTGAAGAGGATTCTCTTCTGCCATACTTCTTTGAATATTTACTGTCCCAGACAAAATGTCCCAGAGCAGTTGGATTCCTCTGACATTTATGATTTCTTCCCCCAACATAGTCAAAGCTGGTGTGGACACTGAATGGATACTGGGTGATCACAAAACTTCTAGCAGGGCAACTCCACCCTTGGCTACTGGGCAGTGTATTTTTTTGTTGTTTGTTTTGCTCACCAATATTCAAGGGGGATAATAGGTGACAGGTGGTGGAAGGAAGTGAGTTTGGGGACTAAAGTAGGGACATGCAATACTTGCTGCTACAAATCCCAGCTATAATCCACTTACTGTAGTGCTGCTGAGTTGGTACTACACATGTCTAGAAGGAGGACTGACCAGATGTCCCCGAGCTACAATTTAGCAAGTGTTCCATCTGAAAAAGAGACTGAGCACTGCATCCTCTGGCAGGTCTCAACGTGCCTTCATTTTTTCTACCACATCTGTTTCCTGCAACTGAATTTTATAGTTACTGCCAAGAGAAGGACAGGAATAAATTCTCATAAAATTAAACTAATGACCGATATTATCTTAAGTATTAATTAGGAAAGCTATAAAACAGCATTTCCCAAGGAGGTTGATGAGTCCTACAAGTTAAACAGCTTCCTTGGTAAAATGAGGTTGAGAACAGTAGGTTAAACTATGGCAAACAAAAATTGTTACAGTGCCCATCTGACTTATTGCCCAAAGTAGGATACATGTGAGAGAGAAAGGGAACACTATTGATAATTATGCCAGAACACAGGCTACATAAAGAAAAAAATCAGGCAAATATGGATATTAGATCACCCAATTTATTGCATGTCATTTTAGAATTTTTAGGATGATGAGCAAATGATTGCTTAGGAAAGAAATAGTATATAGCATTTCCTCAAAATATGTTTGAAACATATTGAGGGTTTGGGTTGGACAGTTTATGAATGTTGGTTGTACTTAGAAGCAATAGATTCTGCACACTCTCATTTCAAATTCAAAAGGAAACTGCACAAAAACAAAAGAGGGTATTATCGTTTCCATATCAATTTAAATGCCTATGGATGATGTGAAATTCCTTAATGAAGACTCTAATTATGTAATATAAATCCTTGGGATTAAAGGTTTCTAAGGATGGTTGATATTCATTAGTTTTCTAATAATGTTATAATACCCTAGGAGGAAATTGGTCTAGTCCCTAAGATCCTTAGAACAGTGTATCTATTTTGCCTAAACCTTTGCCATGGTGACTTGATTCTATGAGTCTTCAACAGTTTTTTCAGGAAAATGTCTTATTTTAAGTCCTTTTCATTTATGGACATAAGATCATTTAAGTGCAGATTCCCTGTTGCTGAAACTCTCTCAGTCTCTTATAATTCTATTAAATGTTTCCAACTTTATAAAATGATAATGAGAGTTTAATGACTCTCTTCACCCTCAAGGAAAAATGGTTTCTAGCACATTAGAGACATAGACTTTACTTTCCCTGAAAAAATAAAAAACAAAATCAAATTCAGATATCTTGTTTCAGTCCTCCAATGGTTAATTGGATATTATTTTTTAGCATGTTTCTATCTGTTTTCAGGGGGTTGGTCCCAAACTAAGTGGTTAAAATTTAACTGGAGGAAGGAAAGAGGGAAGAATCACAGTTTGATGTGTGAAAAAAGTAGGACACTGTAGGTTTAAAAGACAACGTCTTTCAAATAAAGGAAAAGTATGAATGGACTTGTGTTGTTTGCTTTACCTAAGGGACTGGGTTAAACCAGGAAGGTAAAGAAAGGTCCAGAGCATGGTAAAGAATCAGTAAGATGGAAAAAGGTACCAGTTACTTATAAGGAGTAACAGTCACAGGGGAAGCTCGGTTTGCCTTAGATTAACATCTGGAACATTGTATGCACTCAACAAACAGATCAGTATTCAGTGAATATTTGTTAAATGAATGAATGTCTCATAGGAATTAGATCTTTCTCAGTGTTAATGCTAACACCTGGATTAAGAAAGGTCATTTGAATATAGATATTTAAGAATAATTTAGAATCATTTTTCTGATTCTTTTGAAATCATAAAACAGAGGAGAAAAAAGTGATCATATATATCCTTCCTTTTCTCTTGAGCAAATAATTGAGATTCAAATTCTTTCCAATTTGATATAAAATTTGCTTCACCTTCCTCAGTTGACTATTTGAGAATAAAATGATATAATTGATATGAATGGATTAAGCAAGCAAATTGGATTATTACTCTTTAAGGGAATATCAGTGATTTCCTTTGCATCAAATATCTATATACAGAGAAGCTGTAATGCCAAGATGTATGGTTGGTGCATGTATATGTACAATTAATGCACAGCATGGATCAGTGGTTCTGAACCTCTCGATGTGCTTTAGATTCACCTAGGAAGTTTTTATGACACATTCATGTGTGTGCCTTGCTCCAGGAAATTCTGATTTAATTAGTCTGGATGAAGTGAAGGCATTTGCTATGTTTTTAATGCTCCCAAGAGGATTCTGTATGTAGGTGGAACTGAGTGTTATTATAGGACAAAGTTGGAGGTGGGGAGAGCCACAGGGAAAGAAGGAGGGATCTAGAGCACACATTTTTTTCTATATTAATTCAACAATTATTTACCAAATGTCTATTTTTATGCCAGGCACTGTTCTGAGCACTGGGCACAATATTTTGATGGGTGTGTTTATATATGTATACACACACACACATTGGAAAATAATTGAATGTACATAATTAGCATGTTCATTATCTCAAATACTTATCCTGTTTGTGGTAAGAATGTTTATGACCTACACAGCAATTTTCAATTGTATAACACATTAACTGTAGCCATCATGCTATACTATAGATCTTCAGAACTTACTGCTCTTACGTGACTAAAACTTTATAAACTTTGACCAACTTCTCACCATTGCCATCTACTCCCACCAGCACCTGGCAAAAAACATTTTACTCCTTGCTTTTCTGAGTTTAAATTCTTTGGATTTCCTATAGTAATGAGATCATGTTTTTCTGTGCTGGGTTTAATTCACTTTTGGTGACTGGCTTAATGTATGTATATACATATATTCCGGATAGTTGTATTAATATTATTATGTATAAATTTATATGTATATATTGTTATATATTTATTCATATATTATATATGTACAAATATATACATTACATTATCATTATCCATTTATCCATTGATGGATACCTCATTTGGTTTCATTTCTTGGCTATTGTGAATTGTAATGCCAACAATATGGGAGTTCAGATGTGTCTTTTACATACTGGTATCATTTCCTTTAGATATATACCCAGAAGTGGAATTGATGGATTACCTGCTGGTTCTATTTTAAACCTTTTACGAATCTTCAGATTATTTTCCATCATGAATATACATATTTCCACCATCACCATCAGTGTACAGGAGTTCTTTCTTATCCACATACTCATAGACACTTGTTATCTTCGGTCTTTTTGGTAGGAGACATACTGACAAGTGTGATATGATATCTCATGTTTTTAATTTGCATTTCCCTGATGACTAATGAGATTGAGTATTTTTTTTATTTATTTATTCTTTTTGCGGTGCTGGGGATCAAACCCAGGGCCTTGTGCTTGCAAGGCAAGCACTCTACTGACTGAGCTATCTTCCCAGCCCAGATATTGAGTATTTTTTAAGATACCTATTTACGGGACGCCATCAAGCAGAGCTAGCCAGCCCGTTGACCCCCATGCCAAGGTTGGACACCATCGCTGAGCCTGCCTGCCTGCCTCACTACTGTGAAGGGACACTGCATTTACCTCTGTGCTGACTCAGCACACCCTTGCTGGGGCTCCCCTGCTTCTTTGGAGGCCGGTGCAAGCATTTTGAATTATTCCTGAGGGTGTTGCCATCATCATCAGAAGGGCACCTCCCTTCCTGAGACACCTACAGGAGACTGGAGGCCCTTTGACAGGACTCAGGATTCAGATATTGAGAGACTTGGGATCAACTCAGAGCAGTCGGGTGAGTCTCTCCCACTGGGCGAGGCTCTCTGGATGGGTCAGTAGTCCTGGAATGCAGGAAACTTCGTGGAGTGGAGTTGCCCAGTGAGACTCCTCCACTGGAGCAGTGAACCCAGACAGCCAGGATCAGCCAGGTAGAGGAGGACTACCCAGCAAGAGGCTTCAGTGCAGAGTGAGGGTCCCAGGCCTGGGCAGTAGGTCCAGTCCCCAGGGAACATCGTAGAGGAGGGCTGCTCAGAGACACAGTCCCTTGCAGGGCCAGGTCCCCCCAGACCAGGTGGTAGTTCCAACCCCAGGGAACGTCACAGAGGAGGGCTGCCCAGCAAGAGTCTCAATTGCAGGGCAAAGTTCTCAGGCCTAGGAGGCAGGTCTAGACCTGTGGGAACATCTCGGAGGAGAGCTGCCCAGCAAGACGTCCCCACTGGGTGAGTCTTCCCTGCCAGGCAATGCTTTCCCACCAGGGTGGTAAGAACCAGAGACACAGGCTCAGACCAGCTATGACCCAGACTGTTTAGTCCCCCTTTTGACTGACCATTGGTCAACAAGTGGAGGCGCCTCTTCCCACCAGTAGGAAATATACCCCACCTGAAGGTCACCACCCCTAGAGAGGCAGCTTCCTTGTGTACCACTGCAAGTTCCTCCAAGACTTCAGGCTACTGAAGGCTAGGAGGTGAGTTATTGAAAATCTACAGGGACACTATAAGTCAATAGAGTTTCACTACTAGAGAAATGGATACCTGAGCAATATGAGAAAACAAGGGAAGAAAATGTCCCAAACAAACCTAGATGCTACATCAATAAAATCCAATGACAGCATGGCAGAAGAAATGTCAGAAAGGAAGTTCAGAATGTACATAAATAAAATGATCAGAGAAGCAAATGATGAGATGAAAGAGCAAATGCAGGTTTTGAGTGATCGCACCACTCAAGAGTTAAAAAAGCAAATGTGGAAAGCAAAAGATCATTTCAATAAAAAGTTAGAGGTTCTGAAAAAAAAAAAAAAGACAGAAATCCTTGAAATGAAGGAAACAATAAACCAAATTAAAAACTCCATAGAAAGCATAACCAATAGGATAGAACACCTGGAAGACAGAACCTCAGTCATTGAAGAAAAAATATTTAATCTTGAAAACAAAGTTGACCAAACAGAGAAGATGGTAAGAAATCATGAAGAGGATCTCCAAGAACTATGGTATATCATGAAAAGGCCAAATTTAAGAATTATTGGGATTGAGGAAGGCTTAGAGAAACAAACCAAAGGAATGAACAATCTATTCAATGAAATAATATCAGAAAATTTCCCAAATCTGAAGAAGGAAATGGAAAATCAAGTACAAGAGGCTTATAGGACTCCAAATATACAAAATTAC
Organism: Sciurus carolinensis; assembly: GCF_902686445.1. Classification (NCBI taxonomy): domain Eukaryota; kingdom Metazoa; phylum Chordata; class Mammalia; order Rodentia; family Sciuridae; genus Sciurus; species Sciurus carolinensis. The sequence goes on along the minus strand of NC_062221.1, from coordinate 39,000,099 downwards.
AATAGACCCACACCAAGGCACATTATAATGAAAATACCTAACATACAAAATAAAGACAGAATTTTAAAGGCTGTGAGAGAAAAGAATCAAATCACATTCAGGGGGAAACCAATAAGAATATCAGCCGATTTTTCAACCCAGACCCTAAAAGCTAGAAGGGCCTGGAACAACATTTTTCAAACTCTGAAAGAAAACGGATGCCAACCAAGAATCTTATATCCGGCAAAACTTACCTTCAGATTTGACGATGAAATAAAATCCTTCCATGATAACAAAAGCTAAAAGAATATACAAAAAGAAAGCCGGCACTACAGAGCATTCTCGGCAAAATATTCCATGAGGAAGAGATGAAATACAACGATGTAAATCAGCAAAGGGAGGAACTAGCCTAAAGGAATGGACAAATAAAGGAAAAATCAAGTTGTGTCAAAAAATGAAATTGAGTCAAATGACCGAGAATACAAATCATATCTCAATAATAACCCTGAATATTAATGGCCTGCACTCATCAATCAAAAGACATAGACTGACATATTGGATTAAAAAGAAAGATCCAACAATATGCTCCCTGCAACAGACTCATCTCATAGAAAGAGATACCCACAGACCAAAGGTGAAAGGATGGGAAAAAACATACCATGCATGTGGACCCAGCAAAAAAGCCGGGGTATCCATCCTCATATCAAATAATGTGAACTTCAAGCCAAAGTTATCAGAAGGGATAAAGAAGGACATTTCATACTGCTTAAGGAAGCATAAGTCAGCAAGACATGACAATCATAAATACCTATGCCTCAAATATTGGCTTATCCATGTATGTCAAACAAATTCTTCTCAATTCCAGAAATCAAATAGACCACAACACAATATAATACTAGGTGATTTTAACACACCTCTTTCACCACTGGACAGATCTTCCAAACAAAAATTGAACAAAGAAACCATAGAGCTCAAAAACACAATCAATAATTTAGACTTAATGGACATTTATAGAATATACCATCCAACAAACAGCGAATACACTTTCTTCTCAGCAGCACATGGATCATTCTCTAAAATAGACCATATTCTATGCCACGAAGCTAACGTTAGGAAATACAAGAAGATAGAGATACTACCTTGTATTCTATCAAATCATAATGGACGAAATTAGAAATAAATGACAGAATAAAAAACAAACTACAGGGGCTGGGGATATAGCTCAGTTGGTAGAGTGCTTGCCTCACAAGTACAAGGCCCTGGGTTCAATCACCAGCACCGCAAAATAAAAAAAAAAAAAAAAGAAAAGAAAAAAACTACTCCGACACCTGGAGATTAAATAATACGCTATTGTATGATGAATGGATAACAGAAGACATCAGAAGGGAAATTAAAAAATTCTTAGAGGTAAATGAGAACAAAGATATATCATATCAAAATCTCTGGACACTATGAAAGCAGTACTTAGAGGAAAATTTATTTCATGGAGCACATTCAATAAAAGAAGAAAAAAATCAACAAATAAATGACCTAACACTACAGCTCAAAGCCCTAGAAAAAGAAGAACAGAGCAACACCCAAAAGTAGTAGAAGACAGGAAATAGTTAAATTCAGAGCTGAAATCAATGAAATTGAAACTAAAGAAGCAATTGAAAAAATTGACAAAAAATAGTTGGTTCTTTGAAAAAATAAACAAAATTGATAAACCCTTAGCCACACTAACAAAGAGAAGGAGAGAGAGAAAATTCAAATTACTAAAATTCGGAATGAACAAGGAAATATCACAACAGACATGAGTGAAATACAAAACATAATTAGAAGCTATTTCGAAAATCTATACTCCAACAAAACAGAAAATCTTCAAGACATCAACAGGTTTCTAGAGACATATGAATTATCTAAACTGATCTAGGAGGACATACACAATTTAAGTAGATCAATTTCAAGCAATGAAATAGAAGAAGTCATCAAAAGCCTACCAACAAAGAAAAGTCCGGGACCAGATGGGTTCTCAGCCGAGTTCTACAAAACCTTTAAAGAAGAGCTCATTCCAATACTCCTCAAAGTATTCCATGAAATAGAAGAGGAGGGAACCCTCCAAAACTCATTCTATGAAACCAATATCACCCTGATACCTAAACCAGACAGAGACACATTGAAGAAAGAAAATTTCAGACCAATATCCTTAATGAACATCAGCACAGAAATTCTCAACAAAATTTTAGTAAATCGCATACAAAAATATATTTAAAAGATAGTGCACCACGATCAAGTGGATTTTATCCCTGGGATGCAAGGTTGGTTCAACATCCAGAAATCAATAAATGTAATTCACCATATCAATAGACTTAAAGTCAACTGTCGGGGCACCGCGGACCCCTGGCCCTGGGTGTGGCTTGGCTGCCTGAGTGTGGCATAGCTGGCTTGGCTTACTTAGATGCGTAGCCAAGATGGCACTTGGCAGGCTGCCAGTATGGTTGGCTTTTGCACAAACAACTGACATTATTTTGAGGAAGTTCCAGGGATTGGTTAAGTTCCCTCGTGGACAGTGCATGATCACTGCATGTCTACATTTACTGCCTGTATCTGTTCATGCTCTCCCCTTGTGCTCAAATGCTGATTGGTTACAGTACTGTAGATATTGGAGTGTAAGTTCCTCAAAGAGAGAGAACAAAGAAAGAACAGGGAGGATGGGGGTGCGCGCAATAAAAAGGCTGAAAAGAACCAGGTGTCGTGTCTCTCTGCGGGCGGGGAGCGCGACAGTCAACAATCACATGATTATTTCAATAGATGCAGAAAAAGCATTTGATAAAATAAAGCATCCCTTCATGCTCAAAACACATGAAAAAATAGGGATAGTGTGAACATTCCTTAACATTGTAAAAGCCATCTATGCTAAGCCCATGGCCAATATATTCTAAATGGTGAAAAACTGAAAGCATTCCCCCTAAAAACTGGAACAAGGCAGGGATGCCCTCTTTCACCACTTCTATTCAACATTGTCCTCAAAACGCTAGCCAGAGCAATTAGACAGACCAAGGAAATTAAAGGGAGATGAATAAGAAAAGAAGAATTCAAACTATCCCTATTTTGCAGATGACATGATTATATATTTAGAGGAACCGGGAAATTCCACCAGAAAACTTTTAGAACTCATAAGTGAATTCAGTAAAGTAGCAATATATAAGATCAATGCTCATAATCTAATGCATTTTTATACATAAGTGATGACTCTTCAGAAAGAGAAGTTAGGAAAATTACCCCACTCACAATAGTCTCGAAAAAATAAAATACTTGGGAATCAATCTCACAAAAGAGGTGAAAGACCTCTACAATGAGAACTACAGAACACTAAAGAAAGAAATTAAAGAAAACCTTAGAAGATGGAAAGATCTCCCATGTTCTTGGATAGGAGGAATTAATATTGTCAAAATGGCCATACTACCAAAAGTGCTATACAGATTCAATGCAATTCCAATTAAAATCCCAATGATGTACCTTACAGAAATAGAGCAAGCAATTATGAAATTCATCTGGAAGAATAAGAAACCCAGAATAGCTAAAGCAATCCTTAGCAGGAAGAGCGAAGCAGGGTGTATTGCAATACCAGAACTTCAACTACAAAGCAATAGTAACAAAAATGGCATGGTATTGATACCAAAATAGAAAGGTAGATCAATGGTACAGAATAGAGGACATGGACACAAACCCAAATAAATACAGTTCTCTCATACTAGATAAAGGGGCCAAAAGTATGCAATGGAGAAAATATAGACTCTTCAACAAATGGTGCTGGGAGAACTGGAAATCCATATGCTGCAGAACGAAACTAAACCCTATCTCTCACCCTGCACAAAACAACTCAAAATGGATTAAGGACCCCGTCAGAATCAGACCAGAAACCTTGCATCTTATAGAAGAAAAAGTAGGTCCAAATTTCAACATGTCGGCTTAGTTTCAGACTTCTTTAACAGAACTCCCATAGCACAAGAAATAAAAGCAAGAATCAATAACTGGGATAGATTCAAACTAAAAAGCTTTCTCTCAGCAAAGAAAACTATCAGCAATGTGAAGAGAGAGCCTACAGAGTGGGAGAAAATCTTTGCCACTCATACTTCAGATAGAGCACTAATTTCCAGAATATATAAAGAACTCAAAAAACTCTACACCAAGAATACAAATAACCCAATCAACAAATGGGCTAAGGAAATGAACAGACAATTCACAGAAGATCTACAATCAACAGATATATGAAAAAATGTTCAACATCTCTAGTAATAAGAGAAATGCAAATGAAAACTACCCTAAGATTCCATCTCACCCCAATTAGAATGATGATTATCAAGAATACAAGGAACAACAAGTGTTGGTGAGGATGTGGGGGAAAAAGGTACACTCATACATTGCTGGTGGGGTTGCAAATTAGTGCAGCCACTCTGGAAAGCAGTGTGGAGATTCCTCAGAAAGCTTGGAATGGACCCACCATTTGACCCAGCTATCCCACTCCTTTTCCTTGGGTATAGGACTTAAAATCAGCATACTACAGCCACATAAATGTTCATAGCTGCTCAATTCACAATAGCCAGATTGTGGAACCAACCTAGATGCCCTTCAATTGATGAATGGATAAAGAACAGTGGTATATACATACAATGGAATATTACTCAGCCATAAAGAATAATAAAATTATGGTACTTGCAGGCAAATGGATGAAACTGGAGAATATCATGCTAAGTGAGATAAGCCAATCTCAAAAAAACAAAGGACGAATGATATCACTAATAAGTGGATGATGACACATAATGGGGGGTGGGAGGGGTTAGTGTTAGGGTTAGAGTTAGGGTTAGGGAGGGGGGCAAGAATGGAGGAAGGAAGGACTGTATAGAGGGTAAAAGAGGGGTGGGAGGGGTGGGTGGAAGGGAAAAAAATAACAAAATGAATCAAACAGCATTACTCTATGTAAATTTATGATTACACAAATGGTATGCCTTTACGCCATGTACAAACAGAGAAACAACATGTATCCCATTTGTTTACAATAAAAAAATTAAAAAAAAGAAATTGGAAAATATCATGCTAAGTGAGATAAGCCAATCTTAAAAAAACAAAGAATGAATTGATCTTGCTGATAAGCGGATGATGACACATAATGGGGAGTACAGAGGGGCAAGAATGGAGGAAGGAGGGACTGTATAGAGGAAAAAGAGGGGTAGGAGGAGTGGGGGGAAGGAAAAAAATGACAGAATGAATAAAAAACTATTACCCTATGTAAATGTATGTTTACACAAATGGTATGCCTCTACTTCATGTACAGAGAAACAAGATGTATCCCATTTGTTTACAATGAAAATAAATTTAAAAAAAGATACCTATTTTCCATTCATATGTCTTCTTTTATATTTTATTGATTTTTTTTCGTTGTTGTTGTTGTGCTGGGAATTGAACCCAGGGCCTGTGCATGTGAGGCAAGCACTCCACCCACTGAGCTATCTCCCCAACCCAATTTTATTGATTTTAAGACGCACATATTTTCCATAAATATCTCTAAAATCATTATACATTTCCCAGTGGATGTGATAAGAAAACACTGTAACATAGTTATTATGTGTTTTTTAATTAATGGCAAACAAAATAATGGTACATCTTATAATCTATATTTCAAATTCAATGAAACACAACAAAATAATTTCAGGTAGAGTCAAGGAAATGAACCTCTCCATAATCAACAAAATTTCAATCACATAATCCAAAAATTGAAATCTCAATGAACAAAGCAGTCATTGAAGGATTATTGACCTGGCTAAACACCATAATCCTTTCATGAAGGTCTTAAATCCCCAAACCAACATTGCAGCTCCTTTGTAGCTCCTACATATTTTGTTAAACAAATATTGTGAATTTTTAAAATGTATGTTACCAGTTTGGGGACACAATTTTACGAGTCTCTTATATTTCTCCACATTTTGAGAACTGATGCACTGACTGCCCTTCGTCTGAACCATCTTTATAAGGGTGTCTGTTTAGCAAATAGCCTTGAAAGATAGAAATAATGTTCCTGGTAAAGCAAGGGGGCAGACATGCTTATTGACCATTATGAAAGACTCAATTCCCTAATCTCAGAGTATGTCTCCTGTGATTTGGTATAATATATCCAGTTACATTTTCAGGCATCATCGCACCTTATTTGCTTGACTTTTGGGAACTGGAGCTTGGTGAACCAGCACAAAAGATGCCCATACTCTGGTTAGTACTTCTCTTGCTGTGAGCAATGAACTATGTTGTGTCTCTGATGCATAAATCTTATGTCTTCTACAGGCATTCAAGAAATTGTGTTAGCTTGCAAATAAAGTAAAATCTTAGACTTTTACAGTTCATTTCAATCAATATTCCATTTAGATAACCTTTTTAAATACTAATTTAAGAATGCATCTATCTATGGAGATGGTTAATAGAACACAGTATTTTAAGAATCAACGTGTATAGAAGCCAACGGACATTTTCAACGTAAAAGTCAAAATAAATCAAAGACAGTCCAAAGACTTGGGACAGCTTCCCCTAAAAAATTCATAATCCTTTCCCTAGTTTCCAGAAATTAACCAATTTTATAATGTAGAATCCACTTAATGAAGAAGAGGTGAATTCCCGGAAGACAAGGCAAGGAAAGCTATGGTAAAAATACCCAGTCCTTCCGCAAAGACACATCTAAAGCAGCAATATAATGTCCCTTGTTATGGGGTGGTGGTTGCCACTTGATGTTCTGGAGGAAGTACATTACACAGTTGGAAAATGATTCTCACCCATTTACCAGGTGACACCAAAGTTTGCCTGCATTGAGTGAAACGTGGCACAGAAAATTTTTTGCAACAGAAACCTGTAGTACAAGGAGCTCTTCTGCTCGAGCCACATAGGCCCAGAAACCTCTTTGGCATCACAAGTATTATTAGGGGTAAAAGACTGCATGAGTTTCTGGGAATCTTCTCTAGGGAACTTCTTAAAGGAAGAAGGAAAAATAAAAGAATGAGTAGGAGGGAGAAGAAGATCGGGGAAGAACAAAAGGAGAAGAAAAGAGCTTGCTTGCACTTAGAAGTTTCTCACACTATTATCTTTACTATTTAAAACAGCTTTAAAGCAGCTTAAACACCATTGAAAAGAATAGTTAAGCAAATTGCAGCATATTCAGACTCTGGAACACTATTGTAAGCTGACAATATTCAGAGAAAATGTTCATGTGTGCATGAGTGCGTGTCATTAGGTACAAAGCAAATTGTCATCAACATCATCATCATATTCATAATGACAGCAGAGTATCAACTGTCTAGTCATCAATTAGATAATTTACTGGGAGCACAGTGACTGGATGCTAACAATGTTGATATGGTGTCCAAGAGAGCAGGGGTTTTTCTTGTTCATTCCTAAAATATTCCCCCAAACCTAGAATAATTCTTGATACATTTTTATATTTCAACAAAAATTATTAAGTGATTTCATTGAATTTCTGTGACAGTATATGAGATAGTTTTTAATTATCCCTAGTGTTCTTTAAAATATTTTATCATAGTTATTTGTATGTTAGTTTTTATTTATAACCCAGAGACATTTTATCAACAATTCAAGTATTCTAATCAAGAATACTCATTTTGGAGATGATTGGTTGACGTTTGAAAGACACTGATATCAGAGTTTCAAATATCACTGTGTGATTTTTCACGAATTATTAGCACAAGAAACATTTAGCTGTAATTTCTCATTAATGACATGGATGATGTTCCAAATATGTTGATCAGCTAGAAACACTTCATAGACACCTACATAATTGCCTGGATGTTATACCTGGATCTGGAAAACCCAGTGGCTTAACAACTCTGGGTTTGTACATAAGATTTCATCATCTATTCTAGCTGGAAGGATCCTCTTTGAAGGATCTTAGAATATTGTTAATTCTTTTGCTTCTGAATGAAAATTTTGAAGAATATTGCTGTGGAGTTACCTAAAGATACTGAATTAGCATTCCTGACACCAATGGAATCTTTGCATGATAGTAGAAATCAGCTTGAGTCTTTCTATCTGTCATGGCTGCAGGTTCCCTAGCAGAAAGAGAGTTTGGAAAAGTTCTGATTATGGCAGGTACCATCTTCCGCCTAAAAGAACGTGACAATTGTGAGAACCATATTTGCTTAAGTCAGACTGCAATGGAGAAATCTTCAGTGTCATCCCCATTTTATAGATGAGGAACTAGATGGTTAGAGAAAAAAGTGACAAAAACTTTTTGAGATAGAACCAGGATGACGGGGCGATCCAAGATGGCGGCCTAGAGGGAGACTGCACCCCCAGTCGCTCCAGAACCCAGGAGTTAAGAAGGGGAGGCATTGAGAGACTCGGACTGAAGTGGAGCCACGAGTGAGTCTGCCCACAGGGTAAAGCTCGGCCCGGGTGGCAGGCCCAGATAGAGGTGGCTTATCGGAGCCGGGCAGTGCAGCTAGAGTCATCCACAGGCAGTCCTGCGCACTCCGGCGGTGGGCCCCGCCCACACAGCCAGCTTCTCCAGGTTCTCGGAACGGAACTGGCCCGCTAGTGAGAGCCTGTCTGAACAGAGCAGGCTCCGAGTCCCGGAGCCGCTGCAGTGCAGTGTACTCCTGCAAAGAACCAGCGGAGAGCCTCGATCTGCAATCAGCCTCAGGGATAAGGGCAGGGCAGCCAGAGACCTCTTCAGGCGGCTCTGCCCACTCCGGCTGCGGGCTCTCTTCACGGGGCGATCCAAGATGGCGGCCTAGAGGGAGACTGCACCCCCGGTCGCTCCACAACCCAGGAGTTAAGAAGGGGAGGCATTGAGAGACTCGGACTGAAGTGGAGCCACGGGTGAGTCTGCCCACTGGGTAAAGCTCAGCCCGGGTGGCAGGCCCAGATAGAGGTGGCTTAGCAGAGCCGGGCAGGGCAGCTTGAGTCCTCCCAAGGTAGTCTTCCACACTCCGGCAGTGGGCTCTTCCCACACGGCCAGCTGCACGGTGCAGGCCCACAGTGAGAGCATTTCCGCACAGAGCCAGTTCCAAAACGTGGAACCAGTAGGGGGCTAGGGGCAGTATTCTTCGAATGAGCTGCTTTATCAGATTCCTCCAAGACATCAGGCTACTGAAGGCTGGGAGGTGATACACTGGAAATCTACTGGGACACTATAAGCCAATAGTGGAAAACTGCAATATCTCAGGGTCCCACTGACAACTGACCATTATGAGAAAACAAGGGAAGAAAATGTCCCAAACAAACCTAGATACTACATCAATAAAACCCAATGACAGCACAGCAGAAGAAATGTCAGAAAGGGAGTTCAGAATGTACGTAATTAAAACGATCAGGGAAGCTAATGAGGAGATGAAAGAGCAAATGCAGGCATTGAAGGAGGAGATGAAAGAGCAAATGCAGGCATTAAATGATCGCACCAATCAACAGTTAAAAGACCAAATACGGGAAGCAAGAGATCATTTCAATAAAGAGTTAGAGATACTGAAAAAAAACCAAACTGAAATCCTTGAAATGAAGGAAACAATAAACCAAGTTAAAAACTCCATAGAAAGCATAACCAATAGGATAGAACACCTGGAAGACAGAACCTCAGACATTGAAGACAAAATATTTAATCTTGAAAACAAAGTGGAACAAACAGAGAAGATGGTAAGAAATCATGAACAGAATCTCCAAGAACTATGGGATATCATGAAAAGGCCAAATTTGAGAATTATTGGGATTGAGGAAGGCTTAGAGAAACAAACCAAAGGAATGAACAATCTATTCAATGAAATAATAACAGAAAATTTCCCAAATCTGAAGAATGAAATGGAAAACCAAGTACAAGAGGCTTATAGAACTCCAAACATACAAAATTAAAACAGACCCACAGCAAGGCACATTATTATGAAAATACCTAACATACAAAATAAAGACAGAATTTTAAAGGCCGCGAGAGAAAAGAATCAAATTACATTCAGAGGAAAACCAATAAGAATATCAGCAGATTTTTCAATCCAGACCCTAAAAGCTAGAAGGGCCTGGAACAACATATACCAAGCCCTGAAAGAAAATGGATGCCAACCAAGAATCTTATACCCAGCAAAACTTACCTTCAAATTTGATGATGAAATAAGATCCTTCCATGATAAACAAAAGCTAAAGGAATTTACAAAAAGAAAGCCAGCATTACAGAACATTCTCAGCAAAATATTCCATGAGGAAGAGATGAAAAACAACGATGCAAATCAGCAACAGGAGGCGCTAGCCTAAAGGAATAGCCAAATAAAGGAGAAACCAAATCATGTCAAAAACAAATATGAGTCAATTGACTGGGAATACAAATCATATCACAATAATAACCCTGAATGTTAATGGCCTGAATTCATCAATCAAAAGACACAGACTGGCAGATTGGATTAAAAAGAAAAATCCAACAATATGCTGCCTGCAAGAGACTCATCTCATAGAAAGAGACACCCATAGACTAAAGGTGAAAGGATGGGGAAAAACATACCATGCACACGGACACAGCAAAAAAGCTGGAGTATCCATCCTCATCTCAGATAATGTGGACTTCAAACCAAAACTAGTCAGAAGGGATAAAGAAGGACATTACATGCTGCTTAAGGGAAGCATAAATCAGCAAGACATAACAATCATAAATATCTATGCCCCGAACATTGGCTCATCCACGTACGTCAAACAAATCCTTCTCAATTCCAGAAACCAAATAGACCACAACACAATAATACTAGGCGATTTTAACACAACTCTCTCACCACTGGATAGATCGTCCAAACAAAAATTGAATAAAGAAACTATAGATCTCAACAACACAATCAGCAATTTAGACTTAACGGACATATATAGAATATACCATCCAACACAGAATGAATACACTTTCTTCTCAGCAGCACATGGATCCTTCTCTAAAATAGACCATATTTTATGCCACAAAGCTACTGTTAGTAAATACAAGAAGATAGAGATACTACCTTGTACTCTATCAGATCATAATGGATTGAAATTAGAAATAAATGACAGAATAAAAAACAGAAACTTCTCCAATACCTGGAGACTAAATAATACACTATTATATGATGAATGGATAACAGAAGACATCAGGAGGGAAATAAAAAAATTCTTAGAAGTAAACGAGAACAAAGACACATCATATCAAAATCTCTGGGACACTATGAAAGCAGTACTTAGAGGAAGATTTATTTCATGGGGTGCATTCAAAAAAAGAAGTAGAAATCAACAAATAAACGACTTAACACTACAGCTCAAAGCACTAGAAAAAGAAGAGCAGACCAATACCAAAAGTAGTAGAAGACAGGAAATAGTTAAAATCAGAGCCGAAATCAACGAAATCGAAACAAAAGAAACAATCGGAAAAATTAATAAAATAAATAGTTGGTTCTTTGAAAAAATAAATAAAATTGATAAACCCTTAGCCACACTAACAAAGAGAAAGAGGGAGAAAACTCAAATTACTAAAATTCGGAATGAACAAGGAAACATCACAACAGACACGAGTGAAATACAAAACATAATTAGAAGCTATTTCGAAAATCTATACTCCAACAAAACAGAAAACCTTGAAGACATCAACAAATTTCTAGAGACATATGAACTACCTAAACTGAACGAGGAGGACATACACAACTTAAATAAACCAATTTCAAGCAATGAAATAGAAGAGGTCATCAAAAGCCTACCAACAAAGAAAAGTCCAGGACCAGATGGGTTCTCAGCCGAGTTCTACAAAACCTTTAAAGAAGAGCTCATTCCAATACTCCTCAAACTATTCCATGAAATAGAAGAGGAGGGAACCCTCCCAAACTCGTTCTATGAAGCCAATATCACCCTGATACCTAAACCAGACAGAGACACATCAAGGAAAGAAAATTTCAGACCAATATCCTTAATGAACATCGATGCAAAAATTCTTAACAAAATTTTAGCAAATCGCATACAAATATATATTAAAAAGATAGTGCACCACGATCAAGTGGGTTTTATCCCAGGGATGCAAGGTTGGTTCAACATTCGGAAATCAATAAATGTCATTCACCATATCAACAGACTTAAAGTTAAGAATCACATGATTATTTCAATAGATGCAGAAAAAGCATTTGATAAAATACAGCATCCCTTCATGCTCAAAACACTAGAAAAAATTGGGGTAATGGGAACATTCCTAAACATTATAAAGGCCATCTACGCTAAGCCCATGGCTAATATCATTCTAAATGGTGAAAAACTGAAAGCGTTCCCCCTAAAAACTGGAACAAGGCAGGGATGCCCTCTTTCACCGCTTCTATTCAACATCGTCCTTGAGACTCTAGCCAGAGCAATCAGACAAACCAAAGAAATTAAAGGGATACGAATTGGAAAAGAAGAACTCAAACTATTCCTGTTCGCTGATGACATGATTATATATTTAGAGGAACCTGGAAATTCCACCAGAAAACTTTTAGAACTCATAAGTGAATTCAGTAAAGTAGCAGGTTACAAGATCAATGCTCATAAATCCAATGCATTTTTATACATAAGTGATGAATCTTCAGAAAGAGAAATTAGGAAAACTACCCCATTCACAAGAGCATCGAAGAAAATAAAATACTTGGGAATCAATCTCACAAAAGAGGTGAAAGACCTCTACAATGAGAACTACAGAACACTAAAGAAAGAAATTCAAGAAAACCTTAGAAGATGGAAAGATCTCCCATGTTCCTGGATAGGCAGAATTAATATCGTCAAAATGGCTATACTACCTAAAGTTCTATACAGATTCAATGCAATTCCAATTAAAATCCCAATGATGTACCTCGCAGAAATAGAGCAAGCAATTATGAAATTCATCTGGAAGAATAAAAAACCTAGAATAGCTAAAGCAATCCTCAGTAGCAAGAGCGAAGCAGGGGGTATTGCAATACCAGATCTTCAACTCTACTACAAAGCAATAGTAACAAAAACGGCATGGTATTGGTACCAAAATAGACAGGTAGATCAATGGTACAGAATAGAGGACATGGACACAAACCCAAATAAATACAATTTTCTCATACTAGACAAAGGTTCCAACAATATGCAATGGAGAAAAGATAGTCTCTTCAACAAATGGTGCTGGGAAAACTGGAAAACTATATGCAATAGAATGAAACTAAACCCCTATCTCTCACCCTACACAAAACTCAACTCAAAATGGATCAAGGACCTCGGAATCAGACCAGAGACCCTGCATCTTATAGAAGAAAAAGTAGGTCCAAATCTTCAACTTGTTGGCTCAGGATCAGATTTCCTTAACAGGACTCCCATAGCACAAGAAATAAAAGCAAGAATAAACAACTGGGATAGATTCAAACTAAAAAGCTTTCTGTCAGCAAAGGAAACTATCAGAAATGTGAAGAGAGAGCCTACAGAGTGGGAGAATATCTTTGCCAACCATACCTCAGATAGAGCGCTAATTTCCAGAATCTATAAAGAACTCAAAAAACTCTACACGAAGAATACAAATAATCCAATCAACAAATGGGCTAAGGAAATGAAAAGACACTTCACAGAAGAAGATGTACAAGTAATCACCAGATATATGAAAAAATGTTCAACATCCCTAGTAATAAGGGAAATGCAAATCAAAACTACCCTAAGATTTCATCTCACCCCAATTAGAATGGCGATTATCAAGAATACAAGCAACAATAGGTGTTGGCGAGGATGTGGTGAAAAATGAACACTCATACATTGCTGGTGGGGTTGCAAATTAGTGCAACCACTCTGGAAAGCAGTGTGGAGATTCCTCAGAAAGCTTGGAATGGAACCACCATTTGACCCAGCTATCCCACTCCTTGGCCTATACCCAAAGGACTTAAAAGCAGCATACTACAGAGATACAGCCACATCAATGTTCATTGCTGCTCAATTCACCATAGCCAGATTGTGGAACCAACCTAGATGTCCTTCGGTTGATGAATGGATAAAGAAACTGTGGCATATTTATACAATGGAATATTACTCCGCAATGAAGAATGATAAAATTATGGCATTTGTAGGCAAATGGTCGAAATTGGAGAATATCATGCTAAGTGAGATAAGCCAATCTCAAAAAACTAAAGGACGAATGATCTCGCTGATAAGCGGATGAGGACATATAATGGGGGGTGGGACGGGCTAGCATTAGGTTTAGGGTTAGGTTTAGAGTTAGGCTAAGGAGAGCAGTAAGAATGAAGGAAAGAAGGACTGTGTAGAGGGAAAAGAGGGGTGGGAGGGGTGGGAGGGGTGGGAGGGGTGGGGGGGAGGGGAAAAATATAATAAACATCATTACCCTATGTAAACGTAAAAAAAAAAAAAAATAAATAAATAAAAAAAAAAAAAAAATAGAACCAGGATGGAAATCTGGAAATCTGGGTATTATTATTAAAACAACAACAACCAAAAACCCAACAACAACAACAACAAAAAACAAAAACAAAACCAAAACTAACCATGGGAGAAAAACTGCACCAAACCAATTTTAAAAACTAAAAGATATCACACTAAAATATTACTAATAGTTGGATTATAGCCAAACAGTTTTCTTTCTACTTTTTAGTACTATATAACTACACAAGATTTCTGCAACTAACAAATAAAGATAAAAAGAAAAAAAAAAAAAAAAGAAAGAAAAAGAAAAAAAACCCTAAACTTTTTTTTGTTGTTGTTGTTTCCTTTAAAAGACATTCCTGGTTAAAGCAAACTGTTCTTTCAGTATTCCTTAAAATAGGATTTATAGACCTCACAATATATATAGGCCAAGCAATTCCTCTTGTGTCATAGTTTTAAAATATGTTTATGCTGTCAGTACAAAATGTTTGAAATACAAAGAATCTCAACCAATGCATTATTTTCTATTATTTTTTATTTTTTTATAATTCATTTCTTAAAAACAGAATATCGGTTTTGTTGACTAAAATAAAGTGTTATCATTATTTCAAAGCCACATCAGAAGAAATGTGGAAAAGGAATAGGAATAAATCAAAACTTTATGTTCTACTTTAAATTTCCTTTTGCATAGTTTATGTGAATATAATAATAAGATGCATTACAAATCTTGCTAAGCATACCCTGGATGAAAGAGGACGTGGTATTTATGTTTCCTTGTTGTTGTTAATAATGGGAGAGCTCTAGTATGTTTCACTTATATGCTGTCTGAGTTTTTAATGCTGATGAATTAGAACATGATAAGTATGCATATGACTGGCATTATGGATAAATAACTTCAGTATAGTGACACTCATTTCTAAAATGGTTTTCAGTAGAGCAGTTGTTCACTGAGCTTTGTATTAAGTTATTTTTCTATGTGTGAGCTATTTTAAAACTTGGCTTTTGGTTAGGTTAAGAAAAAAATGTCAGCCAAAGTATAAAATTTTGTAAAGGGTCATGGAACTACAGCCTCTCTGATTCTTCTCTCTACCTTTAATATGTATATAGTTATTCCTGTTTGTTTGTATATGTGACTGATGCATACTTTGAATGATTTTAATTTATTCTGATCTCACTAACAAAAATATGTTATATATGCCAACTGCTGGAATTGCACTGTGCTACTTAGGCTTTGCACTCTGCACTATTTCTATTTCTTCAGTAGAAAAGTAAATTAATGCATTGATTATATCATCAACCTAGTATGTTAACACAACTATGAATAACTATTTTTATGGTGGTGCTTATAAAATATGGAGCAGCTCATTTGAGACTAATGGAGAAATTAATTAAATTGCTTTTTGGCACTGCCAGGGAAAGAGGCTGTGGCCGCTGTGGTGGATCGGAAAGGTAGCTCTGGCCAACTTGAATCACTAAATTCTTCACCAGAGCTTAGATGCCAAAGATTTTAAAGCCACCTGTTCTAGAACATGGGAATACTAGCCAGGTGAAAAGCAGCTCTGTTTGAGTTGAAAGTATCTGCTGAACTGCCCAGGATGATATATAGCTTCTCATCATTTAACGGAAGTGGACTCCTTTGAAAATTTTCCATATAAAGTTAACATTATCTTATGGATAATGGACTTGTGGGTCCATTAAAAACTCTGCTTAATACTTAACCTGTCCTAAAAACAAAACAAAAACTTTTATGCTACAATGAAATTTTTCTTAAATAACTATAGAAGAAAATCCCTTGATATTTAGATATAAATTAATCTGATTAGTTATCAAACTAACAGTAACAATATACCTTGCTTCCTGTTTTATTAAAATTGGAAGAACTTTTAAATTATAATTAACTTGCACCTTGGGTTCTCCTTTAGTAAAGTTAATAACATTACCTTGAAAATGTGTTGTAAGTTTTGTCAGTTTGCTTTCAAGATAGCTTTTGTGCATGTTTGTATTGCATATTTGTTTTAAATTAAGATTAATCTCCTATTTTCCAAGCATTTCTTAAACTGTGTTGTGCTGCAATTAGTTGTTACATATTCTTTCTGAATAGATTGCAAATTTCTTGAGGGGAGAGATCATTTCTGAAAATTTTAACCCCTGTTCTACAGTGATAGAGTCCTGAACATTTTGAAGCTGGACTTCAAAAAAACTTGCTAAACCTAATTGAATTTACACATTAAAAAAAAAAGAAAGAAAGAAAGAAAGGGAAAAGAGAATGTGTATGGAGGTGTTCAGAAAGGCAGGGAAAAGTAACAAAAATATTTAATGGAGAGGGAATGTTCTTTTAGAAAAGATCGAAGTGTCTGGATTATTTTGCTAGTTGGAGGAAAAACTATGCTATAGGTTTCACCTGTTAAAAAAATGAAAACCAAAGAAAAGACGGGGTTCTAGTGTAGCAGGCAAAATTGACTTGAGATAATAAAGAATTTTTTGACCAGAGAAAATGCTGAAATGATAACAAAAAATGAATAAAATGTCTCTGTTCCTTTGACCCCCATTGTTATGTAGAAAAAGGACTGGATTGGATGCGAGAGAGGTTATCTCATATGTGTGGGGAGTGAGTAACAGGGAGAATTCATAGAGAAGGAGCAATTGAAAAGAGATTTGAAGACTACTGTTGGATTAGGATCCCAAAGGAGGAGAAGGAGGGGAAGAAGGGAAAGGATAAGGCATTGGAGCAGGAAAGATCTGCAGGAGCAATGGTCCAGAGTTGAATCAGGAGTAGCTGATTGATAATAGAGTCAGGATTTGAACCCAAGTCTGTTAGAGGAATCTTTTCTTCTCTTTCAGAACATCAAACCTTGCCCTTAACTGCTTATACATGAGCCATGAGATGATTTTCCTGGGTCTTGTAGAGTCAAAATATGAAGGGCAAGTAGAAAATTATTGTTTTAAAAATTTCTAAATGGATAGAAAAGATAGAACGGGGAAGTTGATGGTAGAACCTCTCAGGACTGTAACTGTCTTTAGAAATCATCTGTTCCCTCCTGTTCTTTTAAAAGTGTGCCAATCAGTTGGGTGTAGTGGTGCACATCTAAAAATTCCAGTGGCTCAGGAGGCTGAGGCAGGAAGATCCTGAGTTCAAAGCCAACCTCAGCAATTTAGCAAGGCCCTAAGCAATTCAGCAAGACCCTGCCTTTAAATAAAATATAAAAAGGGGCTGGGGATGTGACTCAGTGGTTATGCACTCCTGGGTTCAATCCCCAGTACCAAAAAAAAAAAAAAAAAAAAAAAAAGAAAAGAAAAAAAGTGTGTGCAAATTAAAGTTCATAGCGGTTTGACAACTTTATCAATAGCAATAGCCAGTTAGTAACCAAGCTAAGTCCAGACTCTGATCCTCCTGCCATGTAGACCAGGTATCTTTTTTGAAGGAGATGCAGATCATTACACTGGGAAGAGCTTAGATTGTGGAAAGCAGGCAGGACTGGATTCAAACCCTGTCTCCAGTACTCGTTAGTGTATGAACTAGGGAACTGCACTGAGCTGGAGTCCTCTCTTTAAAGACAGATAAATTTATTTGCCCTTGAGTTTGTTTTGGGGATAAAATATTATAGCATAATGGCTAAGAACATGATGAAGTTTTTGGTGGTGGTGTTTGTTTTCTTGCAGGGGATTGAACCAGTACCTCATGCATTCTAGGCAAGTGCTCTACAACTGACTGAGATACATTCCCAGAACTCACCAAAAAATTCTTGAACATTCTGTGCTCACATCCCATAGGAGGGTAATAGTATCTACTGATGAAATTGTTGTAAGAATTTAATTGGTTAAACCCTCCAAAAATGATTGATCAATGGAAGTGTTTAGGACAGTGACTAAATGTACTTATGGCTCCATAGACATTAGTTATTAGAATCATCATCATTAACGAAGCAGGACCTAGGGTTTGAATCTTCCTTTTGTCTCACCTTATCTATGTGACTCTGATGAACTTCTTGTGCCTCCATTTCCTCAGGTGTATAGGAAATGCTGATAATAAAAATACCAACTAAATAGACTTATTTAATAAGCAAATGAATAATTAACCTAGGACATGCTTGATATGTACTGAGCACTCTATAAAACAAGCACCTGCTTTTTATTTTTCTGAAAACCACCAAAAAGTTGTATTGTGTTGTTATTTTCTCTCTGACTGATGTAATTTCATGGGATCTATAAAACCTTAGAAAGATAGGTTTAGAATGAATTTTGTTGTAAATACTGAATGGACTGAAGAGAAATACCCAACGCACAACAGTCTGAATGAGGAACAATGCAAATCTCAATCATTGTACATGTGTAAAAATATGGCAGCTTTGAAAACATTAAATTGATATTCATTTCTAGTTATCAGAATTTGCTTTTTCTAGAGAACTAAGAATTGCTTCCTTTTGCCCTGAGACTCTTTGCTCATTAAAACTGAAGCAATTGTATTTTTAGGGAAAAGAAAGAAAATCCAGTGAACAAAGAAGTAATTTCTCAACTTGGAAAAAATTTATTTTATTATAAAAGGGTTTTTAAAAAATAATTTTAAGGAAAAGGGTAGATTTTAAACATAAAACAAAAGTATTTAAAGATAAAAGTTTATTTATGGGTATGTATAGGTTCTGCAGTCACAGGCTCAAAATTTAAGAAGTATTAAAGAACAGCTATTGGAAATTCTCTCTGCCTCTTCCTTCCCAAATTCATCTACTTCCTACCCATATATGCCTACTTTCTACCCACACCCACCTACTTCCTTTCCATTTTGACAACCAATGTTACTAGCTTTGGTCTAACCTTCCAGGTGTATAATGGAGATTTTACAAATCAGTGCACAAAGAACCACCCCACTAGTTTTCATACCTTCATAATATTTCATTGTGTGAATTTAGTATAATTCTTATTAGCTAGTCTCTTATTAATGGGCATCAAGGTAGTATTCAATCTTTCACTCCTACAATCCTGAAATGAATAACCTCATAAAAAGGGCATTCTGTGAGAGCATGATTGTAGCTGGAGTATCAATTTCTAAAAGCAGAATTGATACTCAAGTTCAAGTATATCTAAAACTTGTTAAATATTGCAAAATTACCCTCCATAGAGGTTATACTATTTTAAACTCCAACTGGAAATGTATGAGAATTCTTCGAAACAGACTTTTAAAAATCTGCAGCAGACATCAGTTTTGTGGCTTCCACAACTTTGAAAATTCTGTAAAGGGGTAGGATGGGAACAATGGAATTACCACTAAACAATGTATGGAGACTGATGCTCCCTTGCCCAGCATTTCCTGCTGTGGTGACAAGGCTCCAGGTACCCAGTTTGAAGTGGCTTAGCATTCCACATGGCATAATGTCAGGGGCAGGGAAAGGATAACTTGGAAGAAGAAGCATATAGGAGTTTCTGAAACCCCCTTCAGGAATGGGAATACTGAGAGGACTGTGGAAGAGTAAAGAACTGGGTTTGGGGAACAGGAAGGCCATAGAGGACAGAGACCCCTAACCAGCAGTGGTAGCGGGGTCTGCCGATATCAATAGCAAGACTTGATGGGACCTGAAAGGTGACTGTGTAGAATGTGTTCGCCTGAGCCAAGTGAGGAAGATGGAGGACGATGCAGAGTGAGACTCCTAGACAGAGACCAACTCGGACCCCACATCCATCCTCTCCCTAATGACAGAATAGCACATAAACTTGTAACATACATGGGAGTGATACAGATATTTCTCAGATATTTCTTTCTCAATTTGCCCAATACCTTATCACAAAATCTACTTCAGCAAATATAAACATAAAGAGACTCATAAAACAGAATAAGGAAACTCACAGGAACCCCAGGGTTCCTGAGCCTTAGCTGAAATGTAAAGCCAGTGGGGATACAGTCAGCAGAAGAGCCCAGGAGAGGCCAGTCCTGATGCGGGGAAGAGTTGCTAGGCACTCCCAGACGGCTGTTCTAGAAGACCCAAGCACCTCTGCCACTACACCTGCCTGTGTGAAAATGACTTCTTCCCATGACTGGCAGCTGCCTCTTGTTGTCCACTTTCACATCCAAATCTTGTTGGAATGGGGCCACACATGAAATACTTTGTTAGGGTTCCTGGACCACAGTACAAGGAGACAAGTAAATATGTGTTGAAGTGGTGTTGCATGCACCCAGTGATGCACCTGCCTCAGCCCATCTTTCAACCCCAATCTCTATGTTGAAGAATTGTATGTGTATATATATATGCATTTGAATGTCAGAACTGCATTTTCAACTTCCTGGTTGAGAAAGACTTGTTCGCAGTGCAGAAGCAACACTCTTTTATGATATGGAAGTAATAGAATTTTTTTTTTGTTTTTTTAGTGATTCTTTGTCTTAAAACTAACCTTCTCCTCTATATTTAGCATCCTTAGTTAAGGTCTCTTGGGACACATTCTCACTGTCCTGTTTTCTGAGTTTTTGTTTTGAAAAGGTTGGCTGAGGTATAATCTTCCTACTGAATGCCAGCACCATGGTTACTGTGTTTCACCTGGAAATGGGTTTTTAAAGAACAATTGTTTTTAAAGAGAAGATGTTCTGATTCTGATCCAACACACTAAAAATAGTTGGTTAACCATTTAGTTTTTTTTATTGCTGCATACTATTTATATAGAATGGTGGGTTTCATTTTGGGATATCCCTACATACATAAAAACATAACTTGATCAATTTCAGTCCCCAATACCCCTCCTTCCCCAATCCTTTTCCTCTACCCTAGTGGTCTCACTTCCAAATTCAGGGTTCTTTTTCTCCTTCTCCTTCTCCTTCTTCCCCTTCTTCTTCCCTGTGTTTCAATCTAGCTTCCACATATGAAAGAAAACAAGATAATTTTTCTCTCTGTATGGTTTGGACGTGAGGTGTCCCCCAAAAGTTCATGTTAGACAATGCAGAAATGTTCAGAGATGAAATGATTAGATTTCAAGAGCTGTGACCAGATCGGTACATTAATCCACTTGATGGATTAAGAATCTGAATGGATTAATGGATGACAACTATAGGCAGGTGGGGTGTGACTAAAGGAAACAGGTCACTTGGGGTATGACCTCGGGTTTTTTTTGTCCCTGACTCCTTTCTTGCTCTCTCTGACTCCAGTTACCATAGCTAACAGCTTTCCTCTTCCAAGCCCTTCCCAGATGATGTTATGCCTCACCTTGGGACTAGAGCCATAGAGCTGGCTGACCATGGAATGAACCTCTGAAACCATGAGCCAAAATAAACTTGTGCTCTTCTAAGTTGTTCTTCTCAGATATTTTGGTCAAGATGATGAAAATTTGACTAACACACTCTGCATGTGACTTACTTCCCACAAAAACTCCCCACTAAACAAAGACTGATTTATTTCTTGCTGTGGTTTTTCTGCATAGGTGATTTTGACCTGAAAGTTTTGATGGCATTCACAGCAGTGGTTCTCACCAGATCTGACCATGTTTCTAGAATACCCTGTTCATAGTCTCATTCTATCAGTCATTTCATGGTTTATCCTATAACTTTACTTCTTCTGTAGTTTCCTGCAGTAAAAGGAAATTGCAAGACATGTGAGTTAAAGAGAACTCTGCTCTGAGGGCTGAACTGCAAATTTTCAAGGTGCCAAAAGTGTGGTTATCAGAACCAACAGTCAGGCATGGTGGTGGCACATGCCTGTAATTCCAGCAACTCAGAATCCTGAGGCAGGGGGATTGTGTGTTCCACTTTAGAGACACCCTGTCTCGAAATCAAAAATTAAAGGGACCAGGGATATAGATTGGTGGTAAAGCACCCCAGGTTCAATCCCCAGTACAAAAACCAACAACAACAAAACAACAACAACAACAACAACAACCCAACAGAGAGGACTTTAAGCATATATGGAAGTGCTTTGGATGAAGAACAAACAGCAAATAGTGTTAGCTTTGACTCTTTCATTATAATAAATATTATAGTCTTTCAAGACTACAAGAGGCTTCAATCAGAGACTCGGAGGACACAGCCTAAAGGTCCCTGGTGGTTGTGAAATGTTGATTTTGCCCCCTTAGCATTTCGCTTTATTTCCTTTAAGGGAAACACTATGCACCTTTTCCTTGGTTTCTTTCCTGTAGCTTTTGAAAAGCTTATTCTATCTGACAACTCTATTGACATTTTGCCTATTTGAAGTCTTCAAAAGAAAAATAATACTTTATGAAAGGAAGACACACACTCTGTGCTTTTTAAAAATTTTCTTGGCTAAAATGTACTTTAAAAAAATCTATTTGGTAAACTTTGTGAGAAATTATTTAAGACTTTTGGGCATTAGGAGTGGTGCAATCATTACTTCATTTTCATGAAACAAGACTCTTAAAAGACTGGACCATAAGTAATTTCTGCTTCTCATTGTTTTTTAAAGCTTTGCTAGAAGATGTCCTTTTCTCTTTAGGCACAGAAACTTATTGTTTAAAGCTACAAGGGTGAATGATTTTATTTTCTCTATGGGATTGCTCCTGCAAAAGCCAGATATTGATTCTTTTGTTAGAAACACAGCAAAGTAATTTTTAAAAACTTGTTCCTTCTTTTTCCTTAAAGATGAGCATTTTAAATGCATGCTCCTGCTCTTTCTGATAAATCAATGCCTAACTTAAGTTCTCTACATCATTTCATACACTTTTTTCTGTCTGTGGCAATAATAAGATAGAAATAATTTTGGAGAAGTGAATATAAAAAAATATTTCTCAAGTCAAATCTTATGACTTTCTCCCTGAGAGTTTTGAGTGAAGCCCTTTTTCACAAAACACTACAAGTGAGAGTAAAGTTGCAGAAGAGGCTTGTAGTTGAAGAATTTTACTTAATGAACTGATGTTATACTGTATCTATCCTGTGTTTTTCAAGGGAAAAATAGAAAAACACCATCTCTCTGTAACACAGACTTTATATTAGCTGGATGATAAAATGGCTATCACTTAATTATAAATATTTATTTCACATACCAAATTGGAATACTTTTAATTGATTTGATAATTTCAATATGATATTCTTCACTAAAATTTAAAATATTTTCCATGCTTTTATAATGTAACAATTCCACTTTCAAGAAATTTATTCTACATATATGTTGCTTCATGTGCAAATACAGAGTAATTACTGAGGGCTGGTCCCCCACCCTGGTGGGAAACAATCTACATGTTCATATATTGGGTTAAATTAAAAAATATGGTGTACACATACAATGCATGACCTTGCAGGCATTTAAAACTGGATGAGGAAATACTGTATGTACCATGATGAAGTGATCTAAAAGAAAAATCCAAGAATAGTATTTATAAAATGTTACTACTGCTGGGTGCAGTAACACATCACTTAATCCCAGTGACTTGGGTGACTGAGGCAGGAGGATTATGAGTTCAAAGTCAATTTAGTGAGGCCCTAAGCAACTAAGCAAGATCCTGTCTCTTAAAACAAACAAACAATATATATATATATATATATGTTAAAAAATATATATATATATGTAAAAAAGAGGAGGGCATATGACTCAGGGTTTCAGTGCCCCTAAGTTCAATTCCCAGTATCAAAAAAAAAGTTACTATTTGTGTCGTAAAAGAAGAAATAAATAAGTATATATTTATATTTTGCTTTTATATGCTCAAAATATGTTTGTAAAAGTATCTCAGTAATCCCAAATAATAATAGTTGCTAGCAGAGAGCAAAATTAGGAAGCCAGGTAGGAAATGGGGGTAAGAGCTTTCTCCATAGGGTTCTGGTAGATGTTTAATAACTAGCTGGGGTGAGGGGGGACTTGATTTGTACTGCCTGCCAATCTCTGTGGTGTAAATATGCCACAATGTCCATTTTCAAGATACCAATGTGATGCCACTGAAAACAGAGTTAGGAAGAGCTGTGTGAAGTGGCTCTAGTGAACCTGTGCAAGCCAGTTCCAGCAAAGTCTCTATTTACCATGTCACACTGTTGGATTTTGAGCTATGTGAAAGTTTTACCCATTTAAAGAACAAACAAGTAAAACACAAAGTATGTGATCATGCTCAGCTTGTAATTTAAAAAAAAATTTTTTAACTGATGCAAAATATTTATTCCAAGTTAGTTACTTTATGCAGTAGTTTTCCCTCAACAGACTTGTGATAACCACATCTTTTAAATCTGTAAATAATGTTATCAAAATAATCTTAATCTTTGAAATCTCACAAAAATTTATATTTTACAATCCACCCTGAATATCAAGGCTGCAAAAATAACACAACATTTCCTATATCCAAATATTTTAAAACATATGGAACACTTCACGAATTTGCGTATCATCCTTGCACAGGGGCCATGCTAATCTTCTCTGTATCGTTCCAATTTTAGTATATGTGCTGCTGAAGTGAGCACAACTATTTGTAATTTAATAACAGATCATTTAAAGTTTAAAACCAAGGCACTGTAGCAGTAATAAAACAACAGACGTAAGGAAAAACAAGTATCTTTTTGCTAATCATTGAGTATTATCACTAGTGCTACAAAAATAAATAAATAAATAATTAAAGAAACAAAAATAAATAAATAAATAAATCATGCTTTTGGAAAGCTTGTGAGGCTTCTGGTTTCACCGATGTTGGTTTGACATTTTAAACAATCACTGTCCAAATACAGAAAATTGTCTTAGTAGGTCAATCAGGAATCCTTTCACCTGCTTTGCCTTTCCTTTTTCAGGCCTGGAGATTGGCCTTATCTCAAACTTGATTGCTAACTCCCCTTTCCAAAATTGTTGATTTTCAGCCCCACATAGATGGGGGAGAAGCATACCAAGGGGTCTTTCCAGTCATAATGTCCTCCTCTTCACCCTATAGTTGGTGAGGCTCTTTGCTAGCTTAATGGCATAAGCAAGGTGATGACTCTGTCTATTTTTTTTTAGTGTAATCCTCTGCATGCTCAAATAGATTTCCAAGAGATTCAATATTCCTTTCTTTTCCCCAATCAAGAACCCCAAGAGCTCACTCAATCCAAGGAAGCCAGTCTTGCTCCTGAAGGCCTCAACAGAGACAACAGTTGAAAGTGACCAACACATTTGTCTCTAGTTGGGGCTGTAGCTTTCATTGTTGCCACACCTTAACTGGTGTTGACATTAGTTTTGTACAATATAGTGTGTATCTTTGCTCCCACAACAGTAATTATGCTAGTCAGACCCTTGCTTACCCTAGAGTTGTCAGTTTTGCACTTCCAAGATTAATCTATACCCACAATGTCCCAGATAACCTTTACAAAGTCAGTGAACCCATACCACAGCTGTTGTAAATGTTGGTTAAGAGGTCACAATGGCAGCCTTGTCTAAATAGTGACCCTGGAAAAACAGGTGCCTCTTGTTCTGGAGGTTACACTTATACCCACCAACCCTGGAGCAACCCACAGCAAATTACTGATTGACTGGGATAAAGATTGCCAGTCCCAGGGCTGGGGTTGTGGCTCCGTGGTAGAGCACTAGACTGGCACATGTGAGGCACTGGGTTCTGATCCTCAGCACCATAAATAAATAAAGTAAAATAAATGTACTATGTCCATCTACAACTAAAAAAAGAAAAAGAAATTGCAAGTCCCTTTACCTTGCCAGTTCATCTAAAGTTGGACTAGTACAAGGCCTAGAACATAGAAGAAGTTCAGTAAATATGTGTTAAACAAATGAATAGATAGATAGATACTTGGATATATGGTGCTGTGTATAGAAAGTCAATGTTTTATGAAGACAATTTGTCAATATTTTCTTCTTTGGTTTCTAAGTTGCAAATAATGGTAACAGAGATCTTCCCACCTTATAAAGGACTTAGCTCATGTCTTCTTCAACTGCTATTAAGATTTCTAACAATCAGTTAAGAATTGAGTTTTTCACTGCTATGGATCACACAGGTCACTGTACCACCACGTGTTTATAGTTAAGCTATTCTCTCCTCCATATTGGAAGCTAGCTTTAGGAAAACTTAAGTAGAGGTAGTAGAGGTGAGTATACTCCCCCTACCCTGGGAGGTGAAGTGGGATAGTTATAGTTGCGGGTGGCAGCAGATACATGTAGTCTTGGATTAAAACTTCCTACAGTGCTGGGTGTGGTGATGCATGCCTGTAATCTCAGTGGTTTGGGAGGTTGAGGCAGGAGGATCATAAATTCAAAGCCAGCCTCAGCAACTTAGAAAGACCCTGCCTCAAAGTAAAAAGGGCTGCGGATGTGGCTCGGTGGTTAAGCACCCCTGGGTTAAGCAACAGAAGCCTAAAACTATCCCAAATATAAAAGGGGAGAGACTACCAAGTAGGAATTCTCTCAGGTAGAGGGAACAGTATTATACAGATTTTAAGTACAGGGAAAGCTGTGAATATTTGGGAAGCCAAGAGAAGGTCAGAGCTTTTGTGAACTAAGATGTTGAGAGGCTTGAGATGAAGCCTGGAAATCCAACATGGATCAAACTGTACAAGCCCAAACTAAGTAGAACTGAGCTTTAGAGGTGACATGAGCCTATGTGAATCTTGTAAATATCACTTTTACTGCTTTGTAAAGGATGAAATGGAGAAAAAAAGAAATAAAGGACCAAACTGGGGAAGTTGCAGTGGGAATAGAGAATGAGTGGAAGAGACAACTTGCCAAGACTTGGCAATAACTGGTTAATGGGAATGAGGTAGAAGGAATAAGGAATAACTGAGATATTGAGCCTAACTTGGTTGGAAAAAAGAAGGTGGGAGGAGATGCAGTATCAGAGGAAAGTTGGTGAGTACATTTTGGGGCACATGATGTTTGTGGCATCTGTAGAATACGCAGGCAGTCTGGAGAGGATAGTTATAATTAAGAGAGGATAAAAGAAAATATAAAAATTTGGGAACCATCTACATTGGCCTTACCCTTTTAGTAGCAACGGGGTGGGATCCCAGAGGGTGAGAATAGAGAAAAGAGAGATAAGTCTTCAAACAGATTCTTGTAGCTCTTTCACAAGCAATTATAATTTCTGTGACTTATTTCTAATATAAGGAACTGAGAATGTCTGAATATTTATTTTCCAGCTTTCCAATTCAAGCAGAAAGGATAAATAATTATTTTGAGGAGCTTGCAGTTTGCAACTTAACTAGAAATTAAATATTACACTTATGAGATGTGGATCTCTTATTCTGAAAACATGTAGAAAGTAAATCAGATAGAATAAATTATTTGCTATAAATAAGTACATACAATAGGCAATCCAAAAGCATCCTGATTTTGTAAATCAAGTCATCAACCATCTAATACTTTTGGCAGGCAGAGAGGCATTTGCAGCCAAATGAGAATTGTAAAGAACAGATGGCTGTCCTCAGGTGACAAATATTTAACATGAGCCATAGCAAGAATTTCTCAGTAGGCTGAAAATATCTTAATGACCTAAAATCTATTTTAACTTTCTCTGCTTCAGTGAAAGGGAGCACCAAGCTCCCCAGCACCCTCAGGCAATTGATTGTGATGGCTATGCCTTCGAAGTAAAAACATCCATCAGAGATTTATTGACAAGGTGGAAGAAGGCTGCAGGACAGTGATTACCAAACTTTTTCCATTACAGGGCCCTCAGTGTTTTGGTGGTTTTTTTTTTTCACAGCATCCTTAGGTCAGTAGAAATATCTAACAACTCACTATATTAAGTAGTTAAGTCAGAACAAGTATTCATGTCCTAGCAACTTAGTAGCCATTTGAAAAAATAATACCCATACATTGAAAACTATTTTACATCAATCTTGAATAATCATAGTTATGTCCTAATGGGATGTGTGCCCTCATTGGGTTCTGCACTTCTCAAACCTCACAATCAAATGGGACACCATTACCCTTACTTCCTGTTCCACATTCATTTTTTGCATATTTCTTGCTTTTTGTCATGACAGTTGTAAAAAAACTCGGCTCCTAAGAGATGTGATGGCATCAAAAGAAATGTTACACAAGCTGTGAATTACCTTGAGATTAAAATTAATTCAAGGACCTCTGACAGATAAGTATCACTATATTCCCCTTAAAAACATAAAATAGCTCATGTCCCCCATGAATGTTCTACATCATCTTAAGGTACCTTGGCACATAGTTGTAGAATGGAATTTTAGAGAATTTGAGGGTAATCAGAAATCAAACTATGATCAGGGAACAGAAAAAACATTTAGGAGATTCTCTCTTTGGATGATCAATTGGTTTCCTCTGTAAACTAAGAATTCATAGAAGACCTTATAATTTGTTCCCAGTTATGCATCAGTTCGAATTCACATAACTTCCTTTCTAAGGAATATAATAAGTTTTCAAGATAAAGCAATAACCTTTTATTCTAAGATCCTGTTAGAATTCTTCAGTTAAAAAAAAAAATAAAGGTCAGACTATGTCACTACTTCAGTGGGCAGAATTCAGGAATCATGTAGTTCTGACAAGATGTGATTTGTTTTCCTCATGGAGTATATTGAGCTATGTCTTTGGCACTTGGTTAAAGGACACAGTGTCAGAACTATTATCTATTAGAGGGGACAGGAAATGAGTCTGCATCTAATCACTAGCAAGCCTAGAGATATTTTATTAGATGAATGAAATGTTAGGCTCCTATATCACCTTAATTGAGTTCCAAATTGGATCCCAAAATTAAGTCCTTGTTTCCTGCCTCTTATTGCTTAACTTGCTTTATATCTTTTACTGCTATGACAACATATTCATTGTAAGTTATAATTTATCAGCCATCCTATATAATCATTAGGTAGGACATGACTATTTCTAGCTACTGGGACAATTATGAAGAAAACTGATCTTCCTTTTGCCATTTTACCCAGCATCAACCTGATTTGAGACTACATCATTTGTGAAAGAAAGAAGAAAACAATTACTTATTTTTTTTCACATTATTCTGTATAGTGCATTTTACCTACTTTAAAGAATGAACTTACAAGAACTCCATCAGTTAAAGTGGTCTCTTTTACAGGTGAGTAAAATGTTCCTAAAAATTAGTATGCACACATTCCCATCCATGTTCTCTCCACTGAATACCATGTCTTTCTCTCTAGCACATTTGAACAAGGCAATCAGACAGTGCAAAACCTCGTCTGATCTCCATCTCTCCATTCTCAGATGATGGTCCCAGAAGTAAGCTAAGTGAGGGTCAGGTTCATGGCCATGGGTAAGGACATAGTGTGCCAACATGCATTGTACAGAGAACTCATTGGTGTTGTGCTTTCTTAGATTCTTGTGTTGAGCTCAGGAAGATACTTAGAACTTCACCAAAGATTCCAAAGAAACATAAGCCACCATTTCAAATTAGAGCTAGGTTTTAGAACCCTGGTCTCTGACACCAGTCTAGAACTCCTTCCACCATGTCACAAAGCTTTTGACCATTATATACCTTAAAAAAAAAAAAAAAAAAAAAATATATATATATATATATATATATATAGCATATGTTCATCTTTTCTCACAATTTTTATACGATTCAATTATGTTTCATTAGTATTCATAATTTTAGTTAATATTTTAAGTCCCTTTTCATGTAAATAAATATATCTATATTATAATTATTGATGTAATAGTATAGTGTGATGTACAAAATGCTTTGTTGTGGATATTTTTATTATTCCTAATTCAGTACTATTATAAATAATATTTCCACAAATCCCTCATTATATTTTGTAATTATATCTATCTAATCTTTTTTTGTATACAGTTTGATTAATTTCTCAAAATATATTCCTGGAAGTACAACTAGGGGAAAGTATATATATTATGGTTCTCTAGAGAAATAGAATCAATAGGATACATACACATAGTATATGTATATGCATGACGTATGTATGCACATGATGTAAATGCATGATATGTACGATGTGTTATGTGGATATATAAAGATATTTATAATAATAATGTGTATGATGGACATACATGTGTAATGTATGTGTATGTATGTGTCGGGGGTGTTTTAAGAGAAGGAGAGAGGAAGATTGGCAGGTGAGTCAGCAAGCTGGAAACTCAGGGGAGATAATGCTGTAGCTTCCTTTCCATGTCCAAAGGCCTGAGAACCAGGAGGGCCTGTGAAGTTCTAGTCTAAAGGTTGCAGACTTGAGACTCAAGAAGGGTGAATGTTTCAGTTCAAATCCAAAGGAAGGAAAGAACTGGTGTCTCAATTTGCAGGCACTTGGGCAGAAGGAATGCTCCCTCAGGGGAGGGTCAGCATTTTGATTCTCTTTAGGCCTCAACTCATTGGAAGAGGCCCATCCACACCAGGGATGGTAATCTCCTCAGTCTACCAATTTAAATGTTGATCTCACCCCAAAACAGCCTCATTGAAACAACTAGAGCAATGTTTATCTAAATCTCTCTCCAACCCCATGACAATAAAATTAACTATCATAATAAAATGAACTATCACAGCAAGTGATTCATATTTCCTAGTTGGCCTCTTAAAATTCTGTACTTAAAAGAAAAGCACACTAGCAGTGAGAGGTGTCTACTGTCCCCCATCCTTGTTGATTCTAGTCTTATCATTCTTTTGAAATTTTTATCAATATAGAATCAATATTCATTATTCATGAATTAGCCTCCTCATTAAATTGTACTTTTAACTCCAAAATCAATATTCCAGACATTTTCTAGTCAGTCATTCATGAACGTGAGTGGAGTGGCAAAAAATTTGAGTTGCCCATTCCCAGTTAAGGTCAAACAAGGTCAACCAAGGCAGCACCCTGCCTTTGTGTTTCAAATCTCATTCTACAAACTAGTATCTTTTTCATGGTCAAGTTGGTGCCACAATCTTTGTACTGTTGTACTTTTGTGGGTAGTTTGGCTGCTCGTGATGGCCTCCAAGAGCAGCAGTGAAGTGACATTCAGTGTTCCCATGAGTAAGAAAGCTGTGATGTGCTTTCTGGAGAAAATGCATTAGTCAGATGAGCTTCATTCAGGCAGGAGTTATACAGCGCTGGCCATGGATTCAATGTTATAAATTAACAATATGGTGACTCCAGAAAAGGAAGAGGAAATTCACTGATCTGATCTGGGAAAATACTGAAGTAACATCTCTATATAGTCCATGATGATGCTATTGGAAAAGATGAAAAGCAGAAAAATTGTGGATTCATGAGATGATGACCAATAAATAATGAAAAGTGGACAACCTTTGTTGTGAGGCTGAAAGCCAATGAAATTTATGGTCACAATACCCAGGGTCAAGAAAATGACAAACCCTTTCTGCCTAGTGTTTTATTATAAAAGGGCTGGGTTTGTAGCTCATTGGTAGAGTGCTTGCTTAGTATGTGTGAGGCACTGGGTTCTATCCTCAGCACCACATAAAAATAAATAAATAAATAAATAAATAAATAAATAAAAGTATTGTGTCTGTCTACAACTAAAAATATTTAAAAAGATAATGCATATAATTAAAGTTATATATGAATCATTTGATAAAGATGCAAGTAACAAGTTCACAGGAAACTTATCCTATATTCCTTTAAGTAGTGGTTCGGTATTTGCTAATTCCATCTTCCAGGGACTTTGCAGGAACATTGCCACCTTGAATAACAAGAATCAACTGTATGGTGATCTCCTCTTATTAAGTTACAGATATTTAGTTATCACTGAGATAGGACTTTTCATATTTATTAACCATACATATTTCTTCTTTGTCAAGAGACATGATCTCGTTCATCAGTTATTTGTTATCAAGAAATCTGTTTTAAAATCTTTTCTGATTGTTTTTACTTCCCAAATTTTTCTTTTTTCACATATAAAATGAACATATGAATTTTAAATTTTAAGATTTTTGGTATTATTAGCTGTAAAATGAAGGTGTTATATCTCAAATCAAATCTAAATTTATTACCACCATGTACATTTTTGGAATCAATGACTGTTACAGTCTTTTTCAGGCAGGACATAATTGATGAGATGCTATCTTGAGATATCTAAGATCTATGGCTCTGTCTTGAAAGATTGATGGGTCTGAAGAATTTTGGAGTGAAAATATTCCTGGAAGTCTTTATGCAGATATATAAATAAATATTTGGATTGTTGGGCTAGACTTATTTACTGGTGTTAGGTTGATTCAGATTAGCAGATAAAACCAGTACCCTTCTACCATCTCATAACTGTTCCAATTTTTGTTCTATAATATAGAATGGATTTGGACTTGCTTTTCTTATGTTCTTTATGTCTTCGCCTATTTCTAATTATGCATAGATGATTACCCTGGAGGCAAATTGATAAGCTTACCTCTTAATTTAGTTGACTGTCATAATAACACTGCTAATAAGTAACAGTTTTTGGTAATTCTAGCTAACAAAAAATATAACCATTGAGATTTGTATTTCAGATCCTCAATTTCCAACTAAAATTAAAATAATCCTTAGTCCATAGCATGAAGAAGAAATAAAGTTAACATAACAGTAGGAAGCCATTCTTATGCCAGATTCTTTAACTATTTTCCAAAGATGTTTAGTTTAAAAAAAAATCTGATCTTCTGACATTTCAGTCCAACAAAATGTTTTCCATACCTTCTCAGCTGTTATTCAGATTTGTTTACTTCTATTTCAGCTCCAAGTCTATGCTCATATTCCTTTGAATAGATCTTGCTTAGATATTTCTAGTTCACCAGGACATATAATAGGTTTTCAGAAGTTGCCGATTCAGAATTATAACATTGTCTCTCTTTTAAAAGAATTATCATTGATACTCATATTTATCACTCATATATTGAGAAGGAAAGCATGTATTCTAGGAAAAGAACTGTTGTGTTGATATGTTCTGAGGGTTTATCACTGTGGCTCCCCACAGGATAATCTGGAAATCTCACTTTTCTTTTTTTCTATTATTTTAAAAATATTTTTATTTGTTCTTTATATTTATATATATATATATATATATATATATATACATGACAGTAGAATGTATTTTTACATATTATACATGCAGTGCATTTACCTTATTCTAAGTAGGATCCAATTCTTGTGGTTGTACATGATGTGGAGTTACACTGGTCATGTATTCATATATGAACATAGAAAAGTTATGTCTGAGTCATTCTACTGTCTTTCCTATTCCTATCACCCTACCCTTCCCTTAATTCCCTTTTGTCTAATCTAATGAACTTCATTGAATTAGGACAACTCACTTTTCTAGACCCCTTTGCTCCTAGGCTAAGGGCATGTAATATAGCTTCTGTCATTCATACTGTGGAAGATTGATTCAGAAGTGAGCAACCTGAATATGTAGCATTCATTTTTTTTTCTCAAATAGGTGGTAACCATGATGTGCAACTTTCTGCCACAGAAATTTCTTTATTGGATCAAATTTTTGTCTTCTCTTTGATGTTCAGCCTCTACCCTATTCATTAGCCCTCCTAATGAAACTGTGAGTTCTTCAATATCCTTTAACAAACTTCTCCCTACTTAGATTAGGGAGACTGTATCTTGCTGTTTGAAAATTAATAAAAAATATTCAGATGTTTTGTCAAAATAATATGTGCAGTTTTTTAAAATAAGAGTTGTGATAAACATCAGAAACTTCCCTATCTTTCTTCATTTCTAGTTCATTTCCAGTGACATTCATTTTCAACTGCTTTAGTTGATTCTTCTCTCCATATCTAAAGTATATGAGTATATTGCTTTTTCTTGATTTGTCACATTTAGATATTTCTTGAAGATATGCATTTCTCTTTAGCAAACTCACTTCTCCCTTCCTCTATCTTCCCAATAGCTTTATAAAATATTTATTTAATATTGGTCAGTATTTACTACATAGAAATTGTTTATTAATAACCCAAATAATATATATTATTACATTTTACTTTCATTTAGTGTTTGATTTTTTCCTGAGTTAATAATTGCCTTGTTCCCAGTCTTGTTTTTTTAGATTTTCACTATTCCTTTTCAAATTCTCTCTCAGATCACTCAAATACCCACTGCTAATATTTTTCAAATGTTCCAAAAAAATGTAATGATTTAGAATATTTACTTCTTGCAGTAGACTGAATGTAATGTTTGTATCTTCCCAAAATACATATGTTGAAACTTAATTCCAATGTGGGGTAGTTTGGAGGTGTGAGCTTTGAAAGAGGATTGAATCAGGAGGACAGAGGAAGTCGTCCTGCATGGGGTTAATGCTCATATAAAAGATTCCAGAGAATTTCCTCATCCTTTCCACCATGAGGGGTTAGTCGGTGAGTGTGGAAGTGGGCCCTCACAGACACCGAATCTGTCAGTGCTTTAGCTTTGAGCTCCCCAGTGTCCAGAACAGTGAGAAATAGATTTCTGTTGTTTATAAGCAACCCGGACTCTGGTATTTTTGCAACTCACATGGACT
Organism: Sciurus carolinensis; assembly: GCF_902686445.1. Lineage (NCBI taxonomy): Eukaryota > Metazoa > Chordata > Mammalia > Rodentia > Sciuridae > Sciurus > Sciurus carolinensis. The sequence goes on along the minus strand of NC_062221.1, from coordinate 38,965,465 downwards.
AAGACACCCTGGAGCCCTGTTCTTCCTGCTGCAGTCTGTATTCTCACCTTGGTAACTTTCTTGTGTTTGCTCCTCTATGGTCTGGGCAACCATTCATCTCTTTCTTGTTTTAGCACATTTTGGTGGAACACATCTTACAGTAGCTTCCTGAAAATGTACATACTAAGTTTTGAGTTCCTACTCTTTTGCAAATTCCCTGTTCAATCCCCATATTTGATCCTTTGGGTATAAAATTAAGAATATTTTTTCGCACAGCACCTTTTTAACACAAGTAATTATCTTTTTCATGAGAAAAATCAAATTTCTCAGTAATTAAAAAAATTTTCACTTTATTAACTCATCGCCATCCACACAGTGAGAATAACTGTTATCTGTATTTTTAGGTAAGCGTTTGCATATATAAATATATTTTGGCATCACTAAAGAAGCTAAATATTTCACAATGTCAAATTTGTGAAATATCCTGTATACCATTCCAAACAATGACTATTGTTAATTAATAGGCTTTTGGTTATATCCTTCAAGGACCAAAAAAATTTAGAGAGCTATAGGAACAGATGGACTCCTAACCTGATATCCATTGCCAGTTGGAAGGATTAAAACAGTTTTGGATATTATTATTTCTAATAATTCTGCCAGATAAATACCAAGATTCACAGTTGTTGTAATGACTTCTTTTATGCTTTTGTTCACTGACAGAAATCCTGGATTTATCCATTAATCCAAAGACCTTTTGAAATAAAAAGTCCAGAAGCATGAAAATTCAGTTTTAAATGTTAGGATGGGGAAAAAATGACATAAAAAGTGTTAGGTGAAACTTAAGAGGTATTTCTTTAAAGTAAGCTAAAATTCTCTAGAAAACAAGTGAAGTTACAAAAGCTTCCCTATGAAAAATTAAGTCACTAATATTTTATTTATATATGACATCGGTTCTGTATTCTGACATCCTTTAGCAGGAGCATACATACAGGAGGTGCTCAATAAATAATTATGTGTAATAAATGAATTAATAAGAGATATAATAAATGCCTAAATAAGAAAAGTTACAGTTTTTTTGTAGTGGAACACATGAAATTATGCAAATCTGGCACAATGGTAAATTAGAAAGTTTCTCTATTATAAATATTTCTTTTTCCTTCTGTTTTTTCTCAACATCTTACTTGACTTTGCATTGTATGTCTTGTCACCAAATCTTCTACCGGATTGTGAACTTCAGGAGAATTGAGTCTGTGATAACTCATCTTTGTATTTAGCCCAACAGCCACCATTTTGCTCTGCACACAGAAGGTGTTCAGTCAATGTCTTCAGAGTAAAGTCATTAAGCATATCTTTAGTTGACTACCTATAGGTTTCAAAAATATGGTGGTGCCTTTCCAACAAAGGAATAAGAAATAGAAATTGCCTGGAAAAAGATTAATGTAAAAAAATGACAAGACATTAATGGATGGAGAGAATGGATAAGTATAAGAATATCATTTAATAATTTCACAATAATTTAATATCTTTGAAGTTTTCAGCATTTTTAAATATTACATGGAAGATGTTGATTTTTTTTTTAGCCAACTAAAGACTTGACTTCTGCCCTATTCTTGTTAAAATTAAAACCATACCTTAAATTCAAAGAATTGTCTCCCACAAAAGAAATGGAACTTTTGAAGTCTATTAATGAAAAAAACTTTAAGTGGGCCCTCTCAGGTCTTCCTTCATTAGGAAGTTAGAAAGGTAACCTTTCTTAATGACAGAAAGATGGAGGAGGAGAATGGATGAAGGAATCTAAATAGATCTAGATATGTTAATTTTGGGAGAAAGTTAAAAATCAGAATTCAGAAAGATGGTCCAGGTCTTGGATTCAGCATCAGAATCAGCTCTGCAAAGGGATTCAGTTCATCTGGATGATCCAGTTGAGATCTGACAGCTCTCTCAACTATCCTATTGTGTTTGCTCATTGAACAAAGCTACTGGGCCATTATATTTCTTGTATAATGCTGAGATGAAGCATCATAAAATTCAACTCCAGACACAATGCCTTCTCAAATTACTGCCTTTATTATTTTTATTTTTCAAATTAAATTTACTTTAAGCTTATATGTAAAAACATAAAAATTATACATATTAATGGGGCAACATGATGTTTAGACATATGTACATACTTTGAGTAATGGCTAAATAAGTTTAAACATTTCCTCAAACATTTATCATCTTTTTATAAAAACATTCAAAATTATTATTTTTTTTTTGAAATGCATAGTACATTGTTATTATCCACAGTCACCTGAATGTGAAATACCACAGGAGGATTTATTTCTCCTAATTATAACTCAGTACCCATTGATCAACTCTTATCAACCCAGCCCCTTCCCCCACCTCTCCCCACTTCTAATGACCACCATGCTCTACTTCAATGAGAGCAACTTTAGATTCTATATGTAAATGGTACTTGTCTTTCTGTAACTGGCTTATTTCACTTAAAACAGTGATTTCCAGTTCCATCATGTTGTTGTAAATGACAGAAGTTCTTTCTTTTTATGGCTGAGTAGCATTCCATCATGTATATGGATCACATTTTCTTTATCCACTCATCAGTTGATCATCAGGCATATGTTAGATGTCGAGAAGAGTGCTGCAAAACCCGAGAGTGCAGATGTTTCCTCAGCATACTAATTTCATTTCCTTTGGATATATATCCAGGAGTGGGACAGCTGGATTGTGGGGTAGTTCTATTTTTAATTTTATGAGGAACCTCCATACTATTTTCCAAATGGCTGTACTAATTTCCATTCTTACCAACAGTGTGCAAATATTCTATTTTCAACACACCCTCACCAGCTCTTGTTATTGTTACTCTTTCTGATGATAGCCATTCTTACTGAGGAGAGGTGATATCTCATTGGGATTTCATTTGCATTTCCCTGATGATGGTGATAGTTAACATGTTTTTTTTTTCATATACCTGTTGGCCATTTGTAGATCTTCCTTTAAGAAATGTCTATTTAGATTTATAAGTTTATTTTTAAATTGAGTCGTACAGGTTTATTGTTATTTTGCTCTTTAGTTTTTTGAGTTCTGTGTGTATTCTGGATATCAACACCTTGTCAGATATATAGTTGTAAATAACTTGTCAGAGCCTAGTTTGAAGATGTCTTCTGTTACAGAAGTTTTCTCTGTGCTGTTATTTCCTCTGCTGTGTGGAAGATTCTTAAATGACTATAATATCATTTGTCTTTTTGTTTTTGAAGTCTTCTCCAAAAAATTTTTGATCATTCCAAAGTCTTAAAACACTGCCCCTGTTTTCTTCTAATGGTTTCTTGTCTTACATTTAATCTTTAATACATTTTGAGTTGATTCTTTTTTGTAACTGCTGAGATATAGAGTCTATTCCATTGATTGCTATGTCTATTTTTATGCCAGTATCATGTTGTTTTAATTTTTAATTGCTGTATCTATGTGATATAGTTTGAAATCAAGTAGTCTTATGCATCCATCTTTGTTTTGTTGGCTGAGATATTCAGAATTTTTTGTGGTACCATATGATTTTTAAGATTGTTTTTATCTATTTCTGTGAAAAATGACACTGGAATTTTGTTTGTGATTTTTATATTAAATCTATAGATCACTTTGAATAATGAGTGTTTTAACAATATTAATCCTTCTAATTTATGAACACTTGTTATTTTTCTTTTTACTTGTGTCTTTTCAATTTCTTCCCATTTTTAAAAAACAATCATTGTCATTATAATTGTGTTTATTTATGGGGTGCTGTGTAGTAATTTGATGGATTATAGAAACGTAATGATTACACTGTAATGTAACATTTCAATATGTATATGATGTATGTTGATCAAATCAATATAATTAACATTTCCATCTTCTTATCATTATTTTATATTTGGAGTGGTCAAGCCCCACTTTTAGTTATTCATAAAATATACAGTAGGAAATTGAACTATAGTCCTCCCACTGTCTGGTAGAATATTACAACTTCTTGTATCTAACTGGCTTTGGGTATCTATTAATCAACCTCCCTTTCTCCTGCCGGCCCACCACCCTTCCTAGCCTCTGGTAGTCATTATTCTACAATCAGATCAACTTCTGTTAGTTTCCACATACAGAAGAGTGCATGTAACATTTGTCTTTAAGAGCCTGATTTATTTTATTTAACAATGTCCTCCATTTCCATCCAATTTGGTGCAAATTGCTTTGATATTCCAGCTCCTCAGTAAATTAGCTTCTAAGTATTTTGTTTTTCTAAGTGTTTCATTTTTTTCTGTAACTATTATAGATAGAATAGTTGTCTTGATTTCATTTTTTGATATATTGTTATTAGTGTAAAGAAATGCAAGTGATTTTTGCATGTTGATTATTCTACTACTTTGCCAAATTCATTTATTATTTTAACAGTTTTTTAATGAATTCTTCAGGATTTTACATTTAGGATCATGTCATCTGCAAACAAGAATAATTTTACTTCTTTTTCTCCTATTGGGATCCCCTTTATATCTTTTTCTTGTTCATGAAAGATATGTGTTCTGTTATTTGAGAGAATGTTCTAAATATTTTTAGGGTCATATGGTCTAAAGTATTCTTCTAGTCCAAAATTTCCATACTAATTTTCTGTTTGGATGATCTGTCTAGTTTTGAAATTTGGGGATTGAAGTATCATTCTATTATTGTATTATAATCTATCTGTCCCTCCTGATTCTTTCACATTCATTTTATATATTTCAAATCTCCAATATGTGTGCACATAAAGATTTACAATTATTATAGCTCTTGGTGAATTGATTCCTTTGTCATTATGTACTACCATTCTTCGTAGCTTTTTACAGTTTTTGCCTCAAGTACATATTGTCTGGCATAAATATAGTTAACCTTTCTCTTTTGGTTTCCATTTGCATGGAATATTTTTTCCATCCCTTCATTTTCAGTCCATGGGTCCTAAAAAGTGGAGTGAGTCTCTTGTCAGCAAGAATCTTGCTTTCTTTCCCACTCTGTTACTCCATCTTCTTTTTATTGGAAAATACAATTCATTTCCATTCAAGATAATTATTGGTAGATGAGTACTCATCACTTCCATTTTCTTCATTGTTTTCTGACCTTCTGATCTCTTTGTGAACAGTTGCTTTTTGGAATTTTCTTCCTTTGTGGTTGTTGGTTTCCCATGGTGGTGCACTTTTAATACTTTCTATTTATATTTCATGTGCCCACTATAGATGTTTAATTTGTGGTTAACACAAAACTTACATAAAGTATTTCATTCTTATAACAAGTTTTTTCAAGATGAGAAAAACAGCTTTGTCTACATACAAAACTCTAAACTTTTACTGCCTCTTCTTTTATTTTTTTTTATGTCAAAATGGACATCATTTTGTAATACGTATTGCTTGATGACTTATTTTAGCTATGGTTATGTTTTATGTTTTTTTTTTCTTTTATCCTCATTCTAGAGATAAAATTGCTTTACATACTACCATTATAGTGTTAGGGTATTCTGAATATGGCTTTGTATTACTTATACCATTGATTTTTGTGCTTTAGTATGCTTTATATTATCATTTAGTGGCCTGTTGTTTCAGCTTTATTAATCCTAGGAGAGCAGATTTAGTGGTTATGAACTCCCTTAGCTTTTGATTTCTGGAAAAGTTTTAATTTAATTTCTCATACTTCTTAAAAGTAGATTTTTTGGGTAAAACATTCTTGTTTCCCTTTTAAATTTCTTCCGTCAGCATTTTTAATATGTCATCTCACTCTTTCCTTCCTACAAAGAAATCTGCTGAAAATTGTATTATGACCCAACTGTCTATGGTATATCCCTTATCTTTTTGCTGCTCTTCAACTTTATTCTTTGTCTTTGATTTTGATTCTTTGATTTTTATGTGTTTTGGTGAACTTCTCTTTGGATTGAATTTTATTGGAGATTTCTGGAGTTTATATACCTGGATATTGGCTTCTTCAGATTTTGCAAGTCATTATTTCTTCAAAAGTATTTCCTGTCTACTCTTTTCTTCTGTAATTCCTTTTAATTGAATGTTAGGTTTCTTGATCACGTCCCATACTTCTCATAGACCTTCCTCACTCTTTTTTTTTTTTTTTTCATTCTGTTGTTTTTTCACTCTTCTTACTGGATAATTTCAGGTGTTCTGTCATGGAGCTTACTGAGGCTTTCTTCTGCTTATTTGAGTCTGCTATTGAAACCTCCTATTGAATTTTTCAGTGGTTTTGTTCATCTCTAGAATTTCTATTTGGGGTTTTTAAAATTTTTTTTTATTTTATTATCAATCTTCTTATCCTGTTAATGTATTATTTTCCAAATTTCATTCAACTTTCTTTTTGTATTTTCTTGTAGTTCACTGAACTTCTTTAAGAAGATTTTTCTGAATTCTTTGTGAGTTATTTCAGAGATCTCCATTTCTCTAGGGTCCTTTGTTGGAGCTTTACTAATTTACTTTGGAGGTGTCATGATTGCCTGATTCTCTATAATCCCTGTACCTTATATATTGTCTGTGCTACTGACAAGACAATATCACTATGTAGTCTAGCCTGTGATTCTGGAAGGGCCAGCTAGTAATGACCGCAAGCAAGTAGAGATTGTTGTGGGTTCTCCAGTTGATTACACCATTGCCTTTGCTTTGAAGTCAGGTGGAGTACTGGCTAGTTACTGCAATGACCTCGAGTGGGCTGGTCACAGGATGTATTCCCTGTCTGCAGTTCCACTATTTGGGCTCTGAGTTTGGGCAGTTCTTCAGGATAAGCTCTGATATTATATGACTCCTGGCTTGTGATATACAAGACCAGAACGATGCTCTATAGAAAAGTATAGTTGAGGACTGCCTCCCTCCCTGCCTTTATTTGTTATTTTTGTTGTTATTATATTTTATGTTTTATATTTTTGTCATGTTATATTTTGTCGAGTTATTCTTTAGACTCTTGAGTAAAACAGGCCTATTTCTTCTGATTTGCTGATATGCACAGAGGTGGGTATCTTCCTGCTTGGGAACTACTGCAGGTTGAATTTTGGCTGAGTTGAGCTGTTATCTATCCTCCCACATTAAGTAAATATAGGCTATGCATTTCTCTGAAATATACATTGAAATAGTTATCATTTTAAGTCTTTAAATGTGGTAAATCAGTCTCTAGCTCTCTCTTGGTATTTGGAGATGTACTCTATAGTAGCATTCTAATATCAGGATTTGGTTTTGGTTTGATTTACTGATATGCCATTTTGCTCAGCTAATAATGCATTTCAAATGTGATGTGCATATAAATAATTAAGAAATAAGCAATATATTAATAAAATAACCTTGTATATCATCATTCTTTTTGATGATAAGCTAAAGTGCTTTGTATAGATAATGCATAAACCTTCCTTCCAAAAATTAGTAGTATTTCAAGGATGATGGAAGAATTTTCTTAGTATTCAAAGTATAAAAGGCAAAATGAAATGACTGCAGTAAGTAAGAATGGACTTACATCTAAGATGAGGAGGCTCAAATAAGACTTTAAGTAAATTTCAAAATTAATTTCTTTAGAAATGCCAGTATTAAAAGTTATCAGAGGGGCTGGGGATTTAGCTCAGTTGGTAGAGTGCTTGCCTTGCAAACACAGGGCCCTGGGTTCAATCCTTAGCACCACAAAAAAAAAAAAAAAAAAAAAAAGTGTCTTATACCTCTTGATTGATGTTTTTCTTAAAATTTTGTCTTCCTCAAAAGTAGACACATGGCTTAATGACAACTTAACAAAAAGAATGTTAATTCCAGTCTCTAGAATTTCGACTTTTGTAGTTTAATTGAAGACATTGAATCTACTTTTGAAGCTATGCCATTCCCTATTGATTTATTTGATGACATATTCCTGTTAATTCCAGAGATTTAAAAAGATTTAAAAATACTAATCATTTAAAGGTTGTTTAAAATAATTTAGAAGTTGTTTTAAATACAATAAGCAATGAGGACTAAGGGTCCTTACTTGAATAAGGAAGATTAATTGATGGTAATTTGGGTAATATGAGACATAAACAGAAGTTTTAGAGGGAGGTAAGGCTAGCCTGGTTTGGTATTACAAGACTTAACAATTCCTCTACTCTATTGAAAAAGATGAATACCATGTGGAATAAGAGCTACTTTGCTTCACATAGACACAGGTGCACATTTACAAAGTGCCAACTTCAGAATATGGTCATTAGCTATGCTGAGTGGTAGCCTGTAGCTCAGATGAGCTGACATAAAACTGTTCGGTCCATTTTAGATGGGTGACTTTATTCTGATTGGCTTCATTTATCTACTTCATGAATATTATGTTGGCTCTGTTAGTTGGCAGAAGTATTTCAGTTTTACAGTTAATATATAAAAATTTAAATGCCACATTCAGGGGACATTTATAAGAAAGTTCTGTGATGTCAACATCATTTCCCATCCATCATCAAAACTTAACAGGTAGGCTTGTGATGAATACTTTAAAGGATTGAGAAGGTTATCTTTCAGAGAAATGCTACCATCAAGATGAATCAGATTTTGACCAAAAGTCAAAGTTTTAACAATGAAAAAATCTTATTTTTATACCAGGTATGACAAAATATTCTGGTTAGCATTATTAATGAATAATTTGTTACTATGCTTTTACTGAAGAATATTCTAATTTCTTTTTATGTATTTTGATCTGATCTCAATAACAGTGATAATGAGAGCTAACCTAAATTAAGTATGTATTACACAAAAGACAATCAAATAGGGTTGTTTTCTTTGATAAATACACTATCTTTTGAAGTAGATAAACCTATTATTTTTATTTTATTTATTCATTTTATTTTTTTGAGAAAAAGGAAAAAGTTTTATTGCTTTGCTAGCAAAGGAGAAACACAAGGGGACTCCTGTCCCAGAGGCTGTGATTTTGCTCATCAGCAGGAACAGGGGGTTTAAAAGAGGTGATTCAAAGGTTATATTCCACGTGTTCTCTGTTGGAGTTGTGATTCAGTTGTTAATTTGGGAGATAGTTTGTGGTACTATCCACAAAATCTGGATTATTTCACTCAGATGGTGGATGTGTACTCAAGGACAGTTATATCTGCCTAAAATGGGGAAGAAAGGTAATCCTGTTTCCCCTGAGATTAGGGATGAGGAGAGATTAGGGAGGAGCAGGGAGAGAGGCAGAGGAAGAAACATGTTCATTTTAAAAATCAGTTGCAATGGCAGAGCAGCAAGGGCGATATTCAGAGCAGAGAGTGGACCACTGTAACACTCTGGAGAGGAAGGTGTCCAGAGCTGGTTCCCGAGGGAGGGGGACAGTCAGGCACCTTTTATAGATTTCAGGTTTCCTTTCTTCTCATGTCCCCTTTCTCCCATCCTGCCTATGGGAGCTGTCTTGGAACCTCTCCCTATTTTAAATATCTGCTCAGAAGGTAGAAAGGGAGCCAGTAAGGGGGTACTCAGGAACAACACCTTGTAGGAAGAGCAATTCCCTGGAGGCAGGTAAACTTAGCAAAAGGTTAGAGGAGGGGGAAGTGCTCTGGAGGTATTAGCATATTATTTTCATTTAAACAAGCTCCCATCTTCCTGACCTAATCTTTTGATATCAACACTGACTGTCCTTTTGCGCTGGTCTCAATGCAACCAGCCTTGATCTATTTTTAATCAATTTAATTTCCTTGGTCGGGCATGGTGGCTCATACCTGTAATCCCCGCAGTTTGGGAGGCTGAGGCAGGAAGATCATAAGCTGAATTAAAAGCACAGCAACTTAGAAAGACCCTGTCTCAAAATAAAAGGGTTGGGGATGTAGCTCCATGTCCCTGGGTTAAATCCCCAGTCCAATAAAGTGCCGGGCACTACATATGGTCTTTGGACCTCTGAGCAATTGTTAGCTCTCATCACTGACTACTCAGTCAGTTGGTGGTAGCAGTTCTAGAGTGAAATTGATGTCACCTGGATCAAAGGTCTCTGTCATCACTGTGAGAGAAGCCACAAGTATTTGGCCATTTTTAGCTCCAACTGTATTGGGAAAATGTTTTTATCACCTCACCAAGACTAATGATAGGAAGAATCCACCAAATCCAGAGGTTCTCAGGGGCTCATTGGCCAATACGATGTCCCATGTCAGTGTAATAGAAACCCAGTTACCTTCTCATAATATGCAGTTGGGGGGGGGGGCAGTTAAGGGATAGGACACAGGGACTCACAATGTCACAAGTTGTGTCTGGGTAGCATGATTTGTGGCCCCAAGGGTCCCAGGTGGCACCCCAGCCAGCAGGTCTATCTTCTTCAAGCAGGAAGAAAGGACACAGAGCTCTGCCACCTGCATCATCTTCCTTTTCATTGAAAAGGCAAAAGCTTTTCCAGAAATCCTCAATTGATATTTGGCACACATCTCTTTAACCAAAATTGTGTCATAAAGCCCACCCTAGAAATGAGGGAAATGTCAAGTTATTTAGTTGGGTAGATTTCTACCTCCTTCCAAAAACTGGAACTCTGTTAAAACAAAAAGGAAGAGGTGGAGATAGAATAAGCAATGTGCACTGTCTGCTTCAATTAGCACTGGGATTGAGAGGGTGATGAGATCAATCAAATTCTCCCCATACCAACTCCCCAGAAACTATGTATTAGCTAACTTCCTCTTATTTTTGTTCTTAAACAAATACCCAAGATTGGGTACTTGTAAAGAGATGATATTTATTTATTCCAGAGTCCAAGATTTGGCAGCCCCTGTGATCCAGCTTTGATGAGGGTCATCCCAACATGATGAATGGCATCATGGTGGAAGGACATGTGAGGGGAAGAGATTGTCTGGCTAGAAACCTGGAGAGGGACCAGATGACTTGCTCTTCTCAGAACAACCCACTCTCACAGGAACCACTGGGGGCCATGAGAAGCACATTACTCCCTTCCGAGGGCACCATTCCCAGGGAAGGAAACACCTCACACTAGGCCACACCCTGTACAGCTTCTACCACCTCAACACTGCCACACTGAGGACCAAGCGCCCAGCCTGGGAAACTGTGGAGGACAAACCACATCCACATCATCACATGCTCCAGCACAGCCAACATGGACAGAGCAGGATGTCCAGTGTGCAACAAGTGTGTTTGTGGGGGCGGGGGAAGGGTGCTCTCAGAAGTCACTGGCAACGGCCTGAACGCCCTGCCAGAACCTCTGTGATGTCACACTTGATGCTTCTTTCCTTCCCTACCGTTGTCATGACACTCTGGGTGGGAACCTAACACACATAACTCTTGGCTCTCATTTCCCAGGAGAATCGGCATACCCATGCCACACTCTCAGGAAATGGCGCCCGGTGGTCGACCTCGAGTTGACTGTTCTTGGTTCCGACCAAGTCTATTTGCCTCCTTTGTCATCATGATGCTCGTGATCACGAGCAGCGCTTTCTTCGCCTACCCGTGAGTCTCCCATGGAAGCTCTGAGGTTTAGGCAATGATAGGGAAGAGGCAGGGGAGTGGGGACAGAGGGTCAGGAGGGAAAGAAGGATATATAGTTAGCAGCTCAGAGGTCTAGAGTGCCTGAGGCATCTAGGGAACTGCAGGTGGCTGGGAGTGCTGGTGACATTAGCTGGAGTCTCCATGGTGTGTCTCTAGCCTGGATATTTACACCTGTTCTTCAGGTCTGTGAGTCCAACCTCAGGTGAGCCAGGCCTCGTGGGGAGCTCTGGGTTGGCCCAGACTAGAAGTGAGTCTGGCTCTGGTTTCAGATGCAGATGGCTGGTGGGCCGTGGGGAGTGGGCCTTTGCCCTCGTCACCGGCCCACTCTTCCTAATGAGCCTCTGGAGCCTGGTGTCCTTGAATGTGGGAGATCCAGGCATCATACATCGAGGTAAGTCCTCAGCAACCTGGGAGAAGGAGTGGTACCCCAAGGGCTGATGCCTACAGGTGTTGTGCCCAAAGGCTTGAGACCCCACAAGGACCACCAGAGACCACGATCAATGCAAGCAGCAAAGAGTCATTTATTAGCGAGTTCGAACCCGGTCCTCTGTGTCCTTAATCAACGACGCTAGCAGAGGCCCCGAGCCCTCGTCAGCAGGGTTTTTATAAGGAAAAGCAAGCAGTTTTACAGTGTTCTTCTAATTGGCTAACATTCGAACAGCTAAACCTCCCCTGGTTGGGTCCGGTCAATCTATTTGATTTTCATTGGGTCCGGCCAGAACTGGACGGTCCTAGAGGAAGAAGGGAGGAGGGAAGGGGTGAACTGAGTCGGGGCTAGGCCCTGCTCTCGTCCTTGACGGATAAGGTCTCCAGGCAACTGCACATTCCTCGGACAAATATCTCTTAACAACCTTGGTAAGCACAGGGGCCCAGCAGTCCTGTTTGTCCTTGAGACAGTTAGCAGCACAGATACCACCCTGCTCTCAACACAGGGGTGATTTCTAAAGTGTGAAGCCCACCTGTGGGCTCAGGATCCCTGACTCCACGTCATCATGACAGGCCCTGGTACTTCATTTCCCAAGCCACTGAGGTGTGAAGAAACAGAATCCTGGAGGTTTCCCAGTTACTTTAGAAGGGAGGACTGGGCAGGCTGGCAGGAGAGGCCAGCAGGCTCTTCCAAAGCACAGTTCACTCTTGCTCCTTCCCATTTCACACACGACATCCAGCACTGATCTCTCTTCCCAAGGGTGGAGCTCTGCAGAGAGTTCTTCTGGCTGGAAAGCCCTTCTCTTTCACTGCCAGCCCATCTGAGTGGTCAGCTTGCTCAAAATGGACCGGGATTCCCCTGGACACCTCCTCCCTGCCCTTCTTCTTGCCCAGTGATGATACTATGGGGCTGCTCCAAGCAGCAGTGAGAGAAGGGCCTCCTGACACTGGCCCAACCTCTTCCCATGCCAGGTTCCTTGGAGCAGGACCCAGAGGCAGCTTGTACCACCTGGATGTTTCGGACAGCATTTCCCATGCGCTGGTGCCCAAAATGCAATTTCCACCGCCCACCTCGCACCCTCCACTGTGCGACCTGTAATATCTGCGTGGAGGTGAGTACTCCTCCTCCCTGTCCACCCACCAACTGGCCAGGACTGGGAACCTCATAGCATAATGGGCCAGGTGTGGGTTAGACAGTCTTCTCAGACTGCTAAGGGTGGCTCTCTGCCACACTTGATCACTCATATCTGTTATCGCCTCTGTGTCTGCACCTGTCCTGAGAGACAGGCCTTCTATGCATGGGTGTGACATGCAAAGTGCATCACATCTGTGCTGAGCCTGGTGGAGTCAGGGGAGGAAAGACAGCACTTGTCCCATTCCCTGCTTGCTGACACTAGATACCCACACTCTGGACCAGGTGTTTCCCTGTTCTGGGGATCTTTGCCTGTCTTCCTCTGGGTGTCCACGTTGGAGGGTTTCCTGGGTTCTGAGTGCTCTTCTCTAATGTGCACATCCTGCATGGGCTTCCAAGTGCAGAAGGTTGGCTGGGTAAGGGAGTTCTTTACATCCTTGTCCAGTATCTGAGAAGATAGAGGCTCAGTGTAACACCTGTCAGATCTTGTCTTGAAAGACCTCACTCATGACAGGTGATCTCATGAGCCATGGAGTCCTAATTATGCTCTAACAATGGAAATGCCAGGCTCTCCCTGGAGCTGGGATCCCGTGTGTAGGACCCAGAGCAGGTAGCCCAGAATTTGGGGGAACCTGAGCATTTGGGAGTGATGGAGGCCAGGCCAAATAGATCCTGGACGCCTGCCTCCTCTCCCCTAGGACTTTGACCATCACTGCAGGTGGGTAAACAACTGCATTGGGCACCGGAACTTCCGGCTGTTCCTGCTCCTGCTGCTGTCCCTGTGTCTCTACCTGGTTGCCCTGCTGGTGACCTGTGTCATCTTCCTGGTGCGCACAAGAGACATGCCATTTTCCATCGACAAAACCATGGCGTATCCACACAGTCCCAAGGGCCCACACTGGGAACTCCACATGCTGTGGAGTGGGAGGGGCGGAGAACCAAGGGGCGGGTCACAGAGGCAGGGCTGATGTGGGCGGGTATAGAGGGAAAAGCCCTTTGGGAGGACCTGTGAAGGCCATGTTGAAGGTGAGTGGAGTCCATGAGATAGGTGGATAGGACGGGCTGTGGATTTAAGAGTCTAGCAGGGCTTCGCAGAGGGGTAATGCAGGTAGATAAAGACAGGCAGGAGGACGGCCTGGTGGAGTGAGATTTCCGTTGGGTGTACTGGCCCAACAGTCCAGTCCAGGAAGGAAGAGTGGTGCTGTAGCTATATGGGGGCGGAGCCAGCGAGGGTGGAGTCAGGTCAAGGGGCGGGGCCAGAGAGGAACAGTACCCTGGCTTGGCTTCTTAACCTATGCACAGCTTCATCGTTGCTGTACCTGCCCTCGGTGTCCTGCTGCCACTCATCTTGGGGCTGCCTCTCCAGGCTGTAGCCGTGAGCTACGCCATGCGCCCCTATGAATGTCAGGTAAGTGGAGCTGAGTGCCTGTGCTGGGTTACCCAGCTGTGCCGAGGCATCTTGCTCCTCTGCCACCCGGCACTTTCTGTGCTTTCTCCACTGCCCTGGGCCCTTGGTGGCTCATTAGTCCTTCCAACACCCACTATGTGCTAGGCCGCGTGTTCTTTGAGGGAGGGGATAGAGGTGAGTAAGTGCATCCTGCACTTGTGTAGATAGGAAGCTGCAATCAGAGTGACACCTGGCAGATACCTAGGAACACTCTGAGAGGGGTGGGTCCTGAGTGGTGCAGCAGACTGGAAGAAACTGAGTTTGCTCAGGCCTGCAGTGTAGAGTAGGACAGGCCACTCTACTTATCCTAGGTGTGATTTTGGGAAGGCAGAGGACAGAAGGACATTGCTTCTAATGACTCACCTTTGCAAAAAGGCAAGGAACCTGAAAGTAGAATGTTAAAATTCAAGCCCAAGTTGGCATGTGCAATGAAGTTGACCCTGTGGGGGTCAAGATTAAAAAGGCCCAGAAAGTCAAGCATGGGATTTAGTTTGGATGAATTGAAAATCTGGGAGCTGTGATAGGATTTTTAAAAATAGTCTTTTATTGAGAAACAATTCACACAGTAAATTTCACCCGTTTTGGTCTATGGTCAGGGATTTTGACAAATAGATACCATCCTGCACTGTCCCCCATGATCAAGGTTAGACCAGTTGCATTACCCCAGAAAATCCTTTCATCATCTTTGGTTGTCAATTTCTTTCCCTAGTCCTTTGGGTTTTCCTTTTTAAAAATTATGTATAAATTGAGTGTTTGCCTTTTTAGTCTGGCTTCATTCATTTAGCACAATGCATTTGAGATTCATCTATTTGTTGCTCATATCAGTATTTTTTTTTATTGCTGTGAAGTATTGTATGAATGCCCTGCAGATTATCTATACGTTCATCAATGGAAGGATTTTAATTTTGCATCTAGTTTTTCCACACTTTGTTTGTTTTGTTTGGTCTATATTAAAACTGGTGGTGCTTAACCAATGAGCTACATGCCCAGGTCCCCTGCCCCCTATATTTTTTCTTTAATTTTTTTTTTTTTCTTTTTGAGTCAGGGTCTCACTAAGTTGATTAGGGCCTCGCTGAGTTGCTGAAGCTGGCTTTGAACTTGCAATTCTCCAGCCTCAGCCTCCTGAGTTTCTGGGATTCAGGTGTGGGCCATTGTGCTCAGCTAGTTTTTCACAGTTACAAATAAAGCTGCTACAAACATAGGTGTACAGGCATGTTAGCTTACGTTTTCATTTCTGTTGGGTAAAACGTAGGCATGGCATTGCTGAGGTATAAGGTAACTATGTGTAGAACTTTAAAGGAAATTTTCAAATTTTTCTTCCTAAACCGCTGCACCATTTCTAATTTCTACCAGCAGTATATGAGATTTCCAATTGTGCCACATCCTCACCAACATTTGATGCTGTCATTTTCTCTTATATTGTTTTGTTTTTAATTGGCACCT
Source organism: Sciurus carolinensis (assembly GCF_902686445.1). Classification (NCBI taxonomy): domain Eukaryota; kingdom Metazoa; phylum Chordata; class Mammalia; order Rodentia; family Sciuridae; genus Sciurus; species Sciurus carolinensis. The sequence goes on along the minus strand of NC_062221.1, from coordinate 38,949,597 downwards.
AATAAATGAATAGTGGTATCTCAGTGCTCCAGTTTGTACTGTCATAATGAGTAATGGTGTTGAGTATATTTTCATGACTTATTGGCCATTGGTATGTCTTTGGTAAAGTGTTTGCTCCAATTTTTTGCAACTAAAAAAATGATAGTATCCTTACTGAGATTTGACACTTCTCTATACTGGATTCAGTTCTGTGTTTTAAATCTTTCCTTGTAGTCTGTGCCTTGTCATTTATTTTTTTCATAGCATCTTACAAAGAGCAGGATTTCTTAGTGGTGGTGTTTTTCCAGGACCAGGGATGGAAGCAGGGGTGCTCTACAGCTGAGATTCTCCCCTAGCATTTTATATTGTTGTTTAATCTACATGGAAAATCATGTCATCTGCGAAGCACAGTTTCATTACTTTCTTTCCAATTTGTGTGTCTTTATTTCTTTTTCTTTTTAGTGTTGACTAGGAATGATAGGAGTGGGCATCTTTGCCATGGAATTCCTTTAGTATGACAATAACTTGACTAAAGGCTCCTTCAGAAAGACTGGCAGGAAGCATCAATGGGGGAGGTAGGAGTTGCAGACCCTGAACACATGAAATGTCAGAGAAGCCCTGCTCATCACCTCCCAGCCTTTTGGTCACCACCCCACCACAGCCATATTTGGCTCCCCTCCCATCTGTGGCTCCGCTGCTGAGCCCTTACTCATCACCCTGTGGTCTGCCTGTCTTCTTCTCTCTCCAGTTTCAGGCCATCATTTAGTTTGCCCAGCAGCCTTTTCCCTTCCTCCCTCCTGTGGTTCTTCCACCCCCAGGTCAGGCCATAGGCCTCCTCTGCTCAGATGAGGCCCTCCAAGTGCAGGATTCCCCACTCTAGGGAAATGTGGTCTGCACTCTGGATTCGCCAGACAGGGCTACCCCATTGCTGGCAGCACCCGTGCAGGCATCATTACATGCAGCCACTTCCATGCAGCTCCTCCTGGAGTCAATTGCTTGGTGGTTGGTAGCAAGGACTCTGGAGCCAGATCGTAGAATTCCACATCACACCTCTACAACATACCATCAGGGAGATCATGGGCATGCTAACTAACCACCTGGTCACTCAATTTCCGTATCTGTTACCAGGGAAGCATGGGTTAATATGCAGAAGACACATAGAACAGTGGCTGGTACCAGAAAGTGCCCTATGATTTGCTGTTACAATGACTACCATTCCTTCCCGTGGTCATTTACCCATTTGTGCTTCATCTTAAAAGTCACGCAAGCTCCACTGTTAATGTCCCAGAACTCCACTCCACCTGTTGTATCCTTTGGGACTTATTCCCTGAAAGAGTTGACTATGCTCACTAGTTTCACTTCCTGGCCCATGTCAATCAGCCCCTGCCCCTGCTTTTAGGATGATGCTCCCACCAATGAACAAAGGCAGCAGACATTCTTCAGGCTATTCTTTCTGAACTGGAAAAAAGCCTCTGAAAGCAGAAGTAGCTGAGCAAGCCCTCTTGCATGTCTAATTGCTTAACTCTCTGGGTGGCTTCTCTGCATGTGCCTGCATGCTATGGGCCAGATTGCAAACAACTTGCCCATGATAACCTCCCTCTGTGCTACCCTGGCCATTTCCCATGGTGCTCAGGGCCTCATGTTGATGCTGGACTCTCCCCGCTGAAGTAGGCTGACTGTGATCTTTGCAGCATGTTTTCAGACTGGACTTTATATTTTAGCACTGGTTTTCATCCCCAGTTCTTCTATTTTTTTACCTTGAAACAGAATATCACTAAGATGCTGAGGCTGGTCTTGAACTTGCCATCCTCCTGTCTCAGTAAGCCCAGGCTCTGGGATTTCAAGCCTGTGCCATTGTGCCTGGTTTCAAAGAGACGTTTTTGATGACCTGAAATATTTCTGACTGGGTCTGTACCTGAGTGTTAAAGCAGGTGCTTAGCATGTGTAAGGCCATGGTTGTTTAGGAGCCCAGGAATTCATGAGTCCTTCGGTCATTCTTGGGCTTCCCTGCCCTTGGATTCTTGCTCCAGGCCTGAGTTGAGCCCTGTCTCAACTGACCAACTTAGGGAGGGTCAAGGGAGATGGCTGTGCCAAGTCCTGCTATTTCTGAGCTCCTCTTCCCATCCCCGTCTCCCTACAGCACAACAACCCATTTGACCAGGGTTGTATCAGAAACTGGCATGTCACCCTCTGCGCACCACTGGGGCCCAAGTAAGTCAGTAAATGAGAGGCTCAAGTGGTGGACCCTGGGGCTGGTGGGGTGGGTGAGGCTGGGTCTTCTTCCCGGGTCCCTTACCCCAGCTCCCTGGCCCTGACCCTCACTGTTCTCTTCCCTGGGGGTTTTCTCCAGGGCACTCTGGGAGCCTCTGGGAACTCCCCTCTTCCTTGCCTCTCTGTAGGTTCTACTCCCAAGAAATGGGGTAGAGGGAACCCCAGCCTGGATGGGAGCCCTGGATGAGAGCCCTGGGCTCTGTGCTGTCCAAGCTGAGTGGTGAGGGTGGTCAGGGAGAGCAGGAAAGGTGGGTAGTGACCCCTTGCTTTGGGCCTCTCATTGCCCAGGTACATGTCAGAAGTTGTGTTGCTCCAGCAAGACTCGGGATCCAAGTGGGAGCCGATGGCGGCCCTGCAGCCACCAACATTCTCCCCAGAACACCATCGCCCACACCTCCCTGGGCCCAACTCTCAACCTGTGTCTTTTGACACATCTTATGAAGGAGCACCAGGGAGTGCAGTCATCTAGGTGAGGAGTAGTGGGTGTGCAGTGGACAGGGGTGTCTGTGGGCTGCACGTGTGTTGTTGGAGCCCCTGAGGTGGGGCTGGCCCTGCAGCTGAAGCACCTGGAGCTGAGGAGTGGGAGTATGGATGTGAGGGTGCAGGTCCAGGTCCCAGGGCTTCAGAGCACACCCAGGTGTCCCTGAATAGACAGAGAGAAAAGACTGCTTGGCTAACTAGCTGGGTGGCCCTGGAGCAGGTCCTTACCTGGCCCTGGAGCAGTTTCCTCAACTATTATTGAGGATTGAGACTAATCCAGGAGTTTATAATGTTTTAAAGGGGATCATTTTTATTTTGGAAATTATTACTTATGGTCCCATGTATAACGTACTGAGTGGGGCATTAGTAGTACAGTGGGGTGAGTAACCCACAGTGTCCCTAATTGGCCCATTTAGTGACTTGTAGTGCCAACTTTCTCTTTTTTCTTGCCTCCAGGGGCTCAGGGACTTGACCGTGAGCTGTGGGGTGGAGTTCAGGGAGAGCCCCATGTACTGACTTTGTTTCTCTTCCCATCAGCCCAGTGCTGCAGTGAAAGGCCCACAGTGAGTCTTGGTCTCCAATTCACCCCCTCCCAGTGATGCCTGGATATGGACATGCTGCCAGGATGTGAGCCCTGCATCAGGCCTCTGAGGCCTGAGCCCCGACTCCCCTGTTGGGAGCTTCCCTGACCCCATGACTATTGAACCCCCATAAATTTGTTTTTTGCTGATTCTATGGCTGCTCTGCATGTCTGTTCTAGATTCAGAGAAATGTGTTTCCTGGGGGAGTCCTTGAGGGGCTAGAAGGGAAGAGAGATGCTCTCTGCACACCCAAGTTCATGAATCCACACTCTCTGGCTTTTTGCCCTTTGGCAAGACACTTAGCATTTCTCATCCTTACAATGTGGCATCAGTAATAATCACAGCAACTGACCTTCCTGCCTTCCTGGCAAGGGCTGAGGATGAGAGGAGAGAAAACCCACCAACCAGGATAGTATATAGTGTACCTCAAACTATTCCAGAAAATAGAAAGGGAACCTATATATTAATAATTCTAGTTGTGTGTGTGCACATATGTTTGTGTGTGTGTGTATGTGTGTGTGTGACAGAGAGGAATGGGGGTGGAGGGGGAGAAAGATTTTGTGTTATGGGTATCAAATCAAACCCAGGGCCTTATGTGTGTTAGGCAAGCACTCTACCATTGAGTTCCATCCCCAGCCCTTTTTTATTTTCAGACATGGTCTCACTTCATTGACCAAGCTGGCCTCCAACTTGTGGACACCTATCTCAGCCTTCAACATAGCCTCCCAAGGTTTATAGGACTTCCCTGCCATAAGTGGCTTAGAATTTTCTATGTGCAATTCTTGTCAATGGCAAATAACGAGCTTTTCTTCTTTCTCTCTCAAGTGAATACTTTAAAATTTTTTTTGCCTAATTTGTGTAGCTTTAACTTTTAGTACATATAATGTTAGATTTTTGTAAATGACCATTATCATGTTGAGGAAGTTTCCTTTTATCTTGGTTTTGTGTTTGTGTGTTTGTATTTTTTATTCATGGAAAGGCATTAGATTTTGACAAATGTTTTTTTTCATGAAAAGATTTTGTGAATTTTTTCCTTCATTCTTAATGTTGTGTGTACTACACAATTGGCATTATTCCACATTTTAGTGTTTAATAATTAATAGCATGACTGACCACTTCCAAGACACATAGATACTACATTCAAGAAACTGGGAGGAAAATCACTATAAAATACATACTACGTGATAAGAGAGTGCATTATAATATAAAACCTTTCTACACATAGTAGTTAGGTGCATGAAACCATTCTTAGCATATTAAAATATGTTCCAGATTTCAGTGTAAACTACTAGGACTCTTCCATTCTCTTGTATGACAAGTCCTCATTTCTGTTTTTACACTCTTCTACCCCAGCCTGAGTTATGAGGTCTGGCCTGGTTTTCTCTAATCTCAGATATGATTACCAATATTGTCAATTCTTGCATTGATCTGGTGAGACAGTCTGACATGTATGCTGCAGTCATTGCAGGAGCATATGCCTAGCAAGGTGAGATCCTGCATGATGGAGTCATTCTTGGCCATGTCCCCAGTTCCTAGTTTGGTGATAATATCTGAGAATAGCACTTATCCATCATTTTCATTTGTGGGGAGATGAACTGGGGAACTGCTTTACCATGAATTTCACCCCCAGTGCTTCTCATGTTTAGTTGGATCAGGGAATTGTTAAGTTGTTGAGGACCTGACTAAGTTGCTGAAGCAGGCCTTGAACTTGCAATCCTCCCATCCTAGTCTCCAGAGTTGCTGGGCTGCCATGCCCAGTTATACTCCATATTTTTTTTTATGTTGAGTGATTCTTGCATTCTTGGGATAAATCCCAGTGACAATGATATATGATCTCTTTAACATGTTGCAGAATTTCAGTGTTGTTTTGAAAGGACCTTTGCATCTATACACATGAAGGGTATTAATCTTTGTTTTTCCCTGTGATATCTTTGTCTGACTTTGGTATCAGTGTAATATTGGCCCTGTAAAATGAGTTGGGAATTGTTCCTTCCTCTTGTACTTTTTGGTAGAATTTGAGAAGGAGTGGTGTCTGTTCTTTAAGAGTTTGGTATAATTTACCAATGAACTCTCTTTTTTAGAAGAGGTTACTAAGTTGTCATAGTTGTTGATTTTCTCCAGGGGCCAAAGGGATCTCTAGAGGGTAAAGAGGACATCTAATGGTCACTAGATAATTAATGTCCTTTTCCTGGAGGACTTTATGGAAGGCGTGAATTGAAAATGCCTCCCTTTGCACAGAAATGACAATGGGGAGAAGCCCTACAGGCTTGGAAAGTCTTGAAATGTGATCAAAGGGAATCTAGTCGTTTCTTTAGGAACCTGTCCATGTGAAATGTCTCTCAAGGGCTGAAATCTGATCAGTGAGGGGAGGGGAATGCTCAGGAAGACTGCAGTTTGGCTCATCTGAAGGTGTGTGTCACTGGGGCTTTTGGAGAGCACCTTTTTCATCAACCAGTCACTACAGGATGCCCCATAAGGGTGGTTAGGAGAAGAGTCGGGGAGAAATATTTAAGGTTCACTGGGGAGTGACCCCGGCCAGAATCTCACAGTGGCACCAACCCTTTGTCCATCCCCACACATCCAGAAGCAGACCTGGATCACGAACACTGTGAACTCACACCAGACACGCTCCCAGCCTGGACAGGATAGTGAGAGAGGGCTTTGGCAGACCCCCACGTGCCCGACCTGCAGCATGGGTAATTAGAGGCCACACAGGCCAAGAATCCTGGCACCCGAGTCTTCAAGAGGGCAGCTGGCACTAACTGCATTCAATTAGTCAGGTGGGCATTTTGTCCTCCAGAAAGAAAGACAGAAAGGCACACCTCAGAAAGAAGTGGGGTGTGGAGGAGCTTACCCTGGTGGTGATCTGTGCAGAGCCCACATCTGAAACCAGTCTTGAAAATCAGGATCGGGTCCCATTCTCCCGACCCCAGGTGTTGAAGATTAAACCACCAAAAATGCCAAGGCAAGAGCAAGAAGTTTTATTTAAAGCAGAGAAAAGAGAGAGAGAAAAACACACACACCTCTGGAGAGGCAAGGGTCCAGAGCTGGCGCCCCAGGGAGTGGGGATGTCATGAACCCGTTATAGATTTCAGGTTTCCTTTCATCTCTTGTCCACCCCCTCCCATCCTGCCTATCGGGACAAAAGGTGGGAAGGGAGACTTTCTGGTGCCTTTATTTTCCACAGCTGCCCAGAAATGCAGGAAGGGAGCTGATATACAATAATGACTCCTTGCTTAGAAAAATTCCATGGGGGCAGGTAACCCTGGCAAAAGGTTGGAGGAGGGGAAGTACTCTGGAGGTATTAGGATTTTATTTCCTTTTGAATCAGCCTTCATATTACTGGACTAATTATTCCTTTTCTACTCTGACTGTCCTTTTGCCCTGGTCTCAATGCAACCAGCTTTGACCTAATTTAATCAATTTAATTTCCTTGGTCAGGCAAGGTGACTCATAACTGTAATCCCAGCAGTTTGGGAGGCTGAGGCAGGAGGATCACAAGTTCAAAGTCAGCTTCAGCAACTTAGACTCTGTCTCAAAATAAAAGAGTTGGGGATATAGCTCCTTGCCCTTGGGTTAAATCCCCAGTCCAAAAGGGTGCTGGGTACTACATATGGTCTTTGGACATCTGTGCAATTGCTAGCATCTCAGCACAGACTTCTCAGTGGGTAGTAGCAGTTCTAGAGTAAAATTGATGTCACCTGGATCACAGGTCTCTGTCATCACTGTGAGAGAAGCCACAAGTATTTGGCCATTTTTAGCTCCAACTGTATTGGGAAAATGTTTTTATCCCCTCACCAAGACTAATGATAGGAAGAATCCACCAAACCCAGAGGCTCTCAGGGGCTCATTGGACAATACGATGACACATGTCAGTGTAACAGAAACCCAGTTACTCTCTCATAATATGCAGCTCAGGAGGAAGCAGTTGAGGGATAGGACAGGGACTCACAATGTCACAAGTTGTGTCTGGGTAGCATGACTTGTGGCCCCAAGGGTCCCAGGTGACACCCCAGCCTGCAGGTATAGCTTAAAGACAGGAAGAAGGGACACAGAGCTCTGCCAAATGTATCATCTTCCCTTTCATTGAAAAGGCAAAAGTTTTCCCAGAAATCCTCAATAGATATTTGCGCACGTCTCATTAACCAGTATTGCATCATAAAGCCCACCCTGGAATTGAGGGAAATAGGCAAGTTTAGTTGCGTAGATTCCTAACTCTTTCCAAAAACTGGAACTCTGTTACAACAAAAAAGAAGTGGAGATAGAATAAGCAATGTGCACTGTCTGCTTCAATTAGCACTGGGATTGAGAGGGTGATGAGATCAATCAAATTCTCCCCATACCAACTCCCCAGAAACTATGTATTAGCCTGATTCCTGTTATTTTTGTTCTTCAAAAAATACCCAAGATGGGTACTTTGTAAAAAGATGATATTTATTTAGCCCAGCTTTCAAGATTTGGCAGCCCCTGTGACCGAGCTGTGGTGAGGGTCATCCCAACATGGTGAATGGCATCATGGTGGAAGGACATGTGAGGGGAAGAGATTGCCTGGCCAGAAACCTGGGGAGGGACCAGTTGAGTTGCTCTTCTTAGAACAACCCACTCTCACAGGAACTACTGGGGGCTATGAGAAGCACATTACTCCCTTCCGAGGGCACCATTCCCAGGGAAGGAAACACCTCACACTAGGCCACACCCCGTACAGCTTCTACCACCTCAACACTGCCACACTGAGGACCAAGCCTCCAACCGATGAACTTTTGGAGGACAAACCACATCCACATCGTCACATGCTCCAGCAAAGCCAACATGGACAAAGTGGGATGTCCCAGTGTGCAACAAGTGTGTTTGTGGGGGTCAGGGAAGGGTACTCTCAGAAGTCACTGGAAGCAGCCAGAGCACCCATGCCAGACCTCTGTGATTTAACACTTGATACTTCTTTCCTTCCCTACCGTTGTCACGACACTCTGGGTGGGAACCTAACACAGTTAACCCTTGGTTCCCATTTCTCAAGAGAAGCAGGCATAGCCATGTCATTCTCTAGGGATATGATGCCCCCTGGTCAACCTCTGCGGAAATGCTTGGTTTAGATCAAGCCTCTAGGCAGCACTCAATGTGGGGCTGCTCATCAATGTGAGTGGAGTGTTCTTTGCTTTTCCTTGAGTCTCCCATGGAAGCTCTCAGGTTTCTTACAAAGAGGTAGAAGAGAAAACAGACCATTATAGTGAAGAGGCAGGGAAGTGGGGAGAGAGGGTCAGGAGGGGAAAGAATATACAGTTAGCAGCTCAGAGGTCTAGAGTGCCTGAGGCATCTAGGGAACTGCAGGTGGCTGGGAATGCTGGTGACATTAGCTGGAGTCTCCATGGTGTGTCTCTAGCCTGGATATTTACACCTGTCCTTAAGGTCTGTGAGTCCAACCTCAGGTGAGCCAGGCCTCGTGGGGAGCTCTGGGTTGGCCCAGACTAGAAGTGAGTCTGGCTCTGGTTTCAGATGCAGATGGCTGGTGGGCAATGGGGAGTGGGCCTTTGCCCTGGTCACTGGCCCTCTATTCCTCATGACCCTCTGGAGCCTGGTTTTACTGAATATCTCAGAGCCTGGCATCTTATATCAAGGTAAGTCCTCAGCAACCTGGGAGAAGGAGTGGTACCCCAAGGGCTGATGCCTACAGGGGTGATTTCTAAAGTGTGAAGCCCACCTGTGGGCTCAGGATCCCTGCCTCCAAGTCATCATGACTGAGGCCCTGGCACTTCATTTCCCAAGCCACTGAGGTGTGAAGAAACAGAATCCTGGAGGTTTCCCAGTTACTCTAGAAGGGAGGACTGGGCAGGCTGGCAAGAGAGGCCAGCAGGCTCTTCCAAAGCACAGTTCAGTCTTGCTCCTTCCCATTTCACACACGACATCCAGCACTGATCACTCTTCCCAAGGGTGGAGCTCTGTAGAGAGCTCTTCTGGCTGGAAAGCCCTTCTCTTTGACTGCCAGCCCATCTGAGTGGTCAGCTTGCTCAACATGGACCGGGATTCCCCTGGTCACTTCCTCCCTGCCCTTCTTCTTGCCCAGTGATGCTATGGACCTGCTCCAAAAAGCAGATAGAGGGTAGGTCCTCCTGCCACTGCCCAAACCGCTTCCCATGCCAGGCTCCTTGGAGCAGGACCCGGAGGCCGGGTATACAGCATGGATGTATCAGCATGCCTTCCAAATACACTGGTCTCCACAATGAAGTTTCCACAGCCCACCTCGGACCTTCCACTGTCCCTTTTGTAACATCTGTGTGGAGGTGAGGACTCCTCCTCGCTGTCCACTCACCAACCCATCCTCGGGCACCTGGCCAGTACTGGGACCTCACAGCATAAATGGACCAGGGGTGGGTATGAGACTCTCAGACTGCTAAGGGTGGATCTTTGCCACACTTGGTCACTCATATCTGCTATTGCCTCTGTATCTGCACCAGTCCTGAGAGGCAGTCCTTCTTTGCACAGGTGCTGACATGAAAAGGGTATCACATGTGCTGAGTCTGGTGGAGTCAGGGGGGCGGTAAGGCAGTCCCTGTCCCATCCCCTGATTGCTGATATTGGATACCCAGACTCTAGGTCAGGTGTTTCCCTGTTCTGGGGATCTTTGCCTGTCTTCCTCTGGGTGTTCAAGTTGGAGGGTTTCCTGGGTTCTGAGTGCTCTTCTCTCATGTGCACATCCTGCATGGGCGTCCAAGTGCAGAAGGCTAGCTCGGCAAGGGAGTTCTTTACATCCTTATCTTGTATCT